>NW_015094506.1:50527941-51224805 GCF_001431845.1 Calidris pugnax
AGTTTTTCCATATTTCCACAATTTTTGGGGTTCTAAAAAAAAAAAATTAAAAAAAAAAAAAAAAAAAAAAAGCTGGATTCAATCATTATGAATTTTGGACTTGTTCCTGTAATGTTCCCAAAACCACAAGGATACAATTTCTGGCACAGAAAACCCTGGAAGCTGGAAGATATCCCTGGAAGCTGGAGTACCACAACTGCAAAGTGTCACTATATCCTTGCCCTGTCCATACTGTGTGTTCCTGAGATGTCCACTGTCTGATCTGTGAGATACAGGAGACTGAGACAGATGGACCTTCGATCCCCTTTGTTTGTTCTTCTATAAAAATCACAACACAAATGACTCAAGGTTTGCAGAGGAATAACTTTGTACAAAATCAACTTCTCCAAACTGATGGTAAAACTTCCATGGGCTTCAGTGGAGCAGAGATTCAAAATACCAAACAGTTCCCCTGGTTCTGTGGCAACACCCAGCTCTGAATCTGAGCACCAACCAGCTCACCTTTTCAATGCCTCTCTGAGCACAATATACAAAATAATTTCTCCTTTCATCACAATTTTGCATCGACACGTTCAGCTACAATAAACTTATCTCCTTGAAGTTATATCTGGGTTGATTCCATCCAGTAAAAGTATGCTGCTTAGCTTCAGTCATGCTTGTAAAATGTTGATGAAAGTTTCTGGCCTTAATGTTAGAGAAGCATTCAAAAGGGAAGTGGTTTTCCAAGTATGAATAAATGCTGATTAAAAAGATATGGAGAAATCCAACTAAAACCAGCTTATTTTTCTCTGTTTCTTGCATTATTCTTTACCTAAAAAGAGCACTCAAATTTCAGTTTCTGTAAGACTTTATTTAATTTTTAAAGGATTTCTGGTAAGAAGAGAAGGAAATAGGGTGTAAGAAGGAAGTAGTTACTTGTAATTTTTAGCTACTTTCTTGACAGTGTTTTGGGGAGTTTTTAAGTGGATTTTCATATAAACCAAATCACAGAAAGTTAATGGAGATTTGTTTAATCTCAAAGGAAAATTTGTTTAGAAAATTAATAGTTTTCATAAAGGCAGAAATAGGTCTTTAAGTCAGAAAACAAAAACATTACTGTGTGATTAGGTCAAAGAATAACGTGTACAAATATCACCAGATTGGAAAAAGGCTCAAAGTTTCAGTATGTTAACAATCAGTGGCCCTTACCCAGCAAAGGATCTAAGTGTGAAGATGAGCACATGAAATATCCCATGAAAACTAATCTCAGGTTTAAAATTTATTCACAAATACCTTTGTGAATTCTTTCCTGTCCGATGCTGGTGATTTGTTTTCAGTCATCAAAAAATTGCAGAAGGCAATGAATACAAGGAAACTAGCTGACCAAGAAAAAAAAACATAAATGGGAGAAAAAGACTAATTTCAGAAAACTGCTGAACTGTCCATTCAGGTTCAACAAAAGTGCCTGAATGTTTGACTCTGTCATGGTGATACAGTATCTCCAGTTTTAGTCTCTAAAAGACACTGACAGTCATCCTAGAAGCACGTTGCAGATGCTGTCTCTTATCAACTACAGCACAGGCCCCAAAAGCCAGCTAGAAGACTCAGCTTTGTAGTCCTGTCTCCAAATACTCCTCTCCTTTTCCCACATATCTACTCACAGTTTTCTCATTTCACCATGCTGCAGTCCCATAAACTGAGTTTTATGTGAAGGCTCGTCTGTGTTATTAAGTGACAATCATCTTTTCAAGTTAACTCAATTCCTGATCTTCCCACTGCTAGAAAAAGACCTTATCTTAGGTATGGACTGCAAGAGAAGCAGCTGGCTTGAATGCGTTCAGAGGAAATAATATTTCAGCAGAATGGAAATCATGTGTGGAAGCTTTAGGAATTGCCTCTAAAGCTGGCATATGTGCCCCTTATTTCTTCCTTTCCCTAATAATGCTAACGAGGCTTAGATTATCTGGTAACGTCAAAAATTTAAGATAGCAATCCACAGCTAAATCACCCTCTCCTTCATCATGCTGCTCTCCCCCATGATAGAGAGCTCAGAGACTCACAAGGTGTCAAATCTATTCCTTGGATAGTTCTGATATTTTTTCCTTCACTTCTGCAGCTGCTCCTTTCATGACACTTTTGTTCTATCCCATTTCTCCTGCTCATTCCTCACTGATATAAGCTCTGCTTAACATCTGGGAAAGTTCTCCAGACCACTTCCTGAACTTACAGACACTGGTAATAGTAATAGTAATAATAATGAAACATTATGTGTATATTACTCCTGTTTCTAAAATACTTGGGGCCTTATGCAAAAACAAATGCCACTCAATCAAAATAAATAGAATAAAACCATAATAAATACATGAAATAAAATGAAAACAGGTTTGCAGGTGCTTGGACCCAAGGTCACCCACACACATGTGGTTCAGCTCAGTGTAAATTGTAGCAAAGTCTGCATAGCCATTAATTGAGTTAATCTTATTGCAGCAGTTTCTACAATAAAGTGTGGGCTCCTGCATGAGCACGTGTTTATTTTGTACATAAGCATGGACCTAGCTTTAAGTCCGTTTCAGCGGCATGTCTTCAGTACACCTACTATACTGCTGACAAATTTTCATTTCCACCTCTATGTCTACAATAGAGATAATACACTAAAGACAATCAAACTAATTACCTTAATTGTTGACCTGAGTTTTTCTGTGCTACTGCAGATACATATAGCCCCTGGTATTCATATGAGTCCTGATATATTGATAAACCAGTAATATTGGTATAGTGGAATAATACTGGCATAATGATATAAACATCCACTGGCAGGCCAGTGTGGTTCTAAACTTTGTTGGCAACCTTTACCTCTCCTGTTTATCTCTTTTCATCTCATATAGTCACTATCCAGTGTATTCTCTCATAAACTGCCCAACCAACTTTCTTCCCTCAGTGACAGCCCAATCCTGGCCATCATGCCAAAAATGCTCTTTTGCTACATTACTTGGTAGGCTTGTGTTTTCCTCTGCTGGTGTGATTAAATAAATAGTCTGCGCTCAGATCTTAGCAAAATGCAGTGGGACTATATGTCCAAGTCACTGGGATTTTAATTTTTTTTCAAATATCCATACTACATAATTGTTCTTGCTTCAGCATTTGAAAGGCAGTCATCCAACTCACTTCTGAAAAAAACAATGATGAATAATCTACCAAATGTCTTAAAGTCTCCTTTCTGCCTCTGTAGTTTTGCATGGATATTATCCACCCCAGGAAATGTGCTGTTCCTCAACTTCATGACAGCCCATTTTCATTTCAGATTGCATAGAGCTGTTTTCCTTGGCATGGGGACTGACAGAATGAATCATCCCCATCATGCACAGCAGGGCTGTCTGGGATGGGGTGGTTGAGTAAATCGCTGAAGTTTTCCTCCTTGCTTTTCCCTTCTTTCATCAAGACTTTACCATCTTTAGTCTGACTGACTGTGGTTTTAACAATTCATAAGCATGTCTCACATTTCCTTCATAAGCTTGTAGGTGGCATTTAACTCACCCTAATTTTAGCTCTTCAAATGTTAGTCATTTTGCCTTAACTCATCATCTGGTCTTCCTCTAGAGTCAGTACAGAGATGCTGGCAGCTGCAACAATTCATTGCACCTAAAGGTGTCTAAAAGAGTTACACTGGATGTCTGTCTTTAATTCTAATATCTGCTCCTTGAGTCAGTCCTTTTTCTCACTTCTTGTATTTTCACTTTTTCTATTTCATCACATCCAGGAATCATGATTAACTTCTTTGTAGGGTGAACTGCAAATGCACTGACTTCTTGGAGACCTAGAGATTGTTCAGGGCTTAGTGAGACACGTTGGTAAAAATCTTATTGATAGGACTGCCTTAATTCCCTTTTACGTGAATCATTTTTATGTTCTTTATAATGACATAGAATCTAATCAGTTTGAATCAGTTGAATTAGTCAAAACCTAAAAGGATTTGTGTCCAGTTCTGGGCTCCCCAGTTCAGAAGGACAGGCAACTGCTGGAGAGGGTGCAGCAGAGGGCTACAAAGATGATTAAGGGGCCCGGAGCACCTCTCTTGTGAGGAGAGGCTGAGGGACTTAGGTCTTTTTAGTCTAAAGAAGAGAAGACTGAGGGGGGATCTGATCAATGCTTACAAATACTTAAAGGGAGGGTGTCAAGAGGATAGGGCTGGTCTTTTTTCAGTGGTGCCCAGTGACTGGACAAGAGGAAATGGACACAAACTTGAATGTAAGAAGTTCCACCTAAACACAAGGAGGAACTTTTTCACTTTGAGGATGGCAGAGCCCTGGAAGAGGCTGCACAGGGAAGTGATGGAGTCTCTTTCTCTGGAGACATTCAAAACCCGCCTGGATATGTTCCTGTGCAACCTGCTCTAGGTGGACCCGCTTTGGCATAGACACCTTGCCTATACTGGATGGCAGCTCTGAGCCTATTGAATTTAGGTGAGGCAATGAGCCCTATCCATTGACTATAAACAGGGATGGTAGACTGATAAATGTGGTATACCTTTACATGAACCTAAGAATCTTTAAAGAAATCCTGACTATGTCCATGGTCCTTTAGAGTAGATTTTGCTTTCTGAGCATTTTGACAGAGTTTGGCAGGTGACTGACCCCTTGAGTTTGCAGGTGCTGACCCCTTCTGTTCCAGTATAAATCAATGGCAGAATGTGAAACCATTTACAGCTGCACAGAAGTCTCTTCTTGCAATATAAATTTATACATGATAGAAAATATATATTTATTTTTTTCAGTCCTCAGTTACCATCATGAGAAACTGCCATCTTCATGGACAAAGATAAGACCTAATACAAGAATCAGGCAGCAGGTTTGAATATGGTGCTGACCAGTTGCTATTTATAAACTTAGCAAATGATTCATGGAAGTCATTGGACTTTCCCTGTTGAAGATTTGTATGGCACTTCTAAACAGCCAGTAGTAGGAACAAATCTACTGCAGCTCAGTCCAGTGGTTTACTGCATTTTGAAGAAGAACTTAGCTTTGAGGCATGGGGGTACCACAGCCAAAACTGGCAGAAGTGTTTTTAAAGTATTTTTTTCTTAAATCACATTAGACAATTCAGTTTTGAACTGCAAAAAAACTAGCTGCAAATTAGGATTGGGAAAGAGATGGGTAAATTCATAAGAAAATAATAAAGCCTATTTTTAAAATGTTCCAAATTACATTAGAATGATGAAATCGCGAGGTGGTTCCATAACCAGATTAACGACATTATCCTGGAGGACATATGTAGCTTCTTTGAGGTTATGATGTAATATCTAATGAAGAAGCTGACAAATAAATAGAAAATGTCATGCCATTAAAAAAAAATAGTAATCCTTTCTTTCTGTTTAAGCTTGTGTCCCTTAGTTTATGATTCAGGAAGGGAAACAGTATTGACAGAAAAATTCAAACCTCTGAACCTTTCACAGTTCAGAGCCTCTGATACACCAGGAAATGCTGGGAATGGTAAGATGGTAACAGGAATTCAGAATGCATATACTAAGGCTAGGTTCTTAAGCCTCTCTGACGAATAAGGATTAAGGCTCCATCTCATAGAGTCCATACATTTAGTGCTTTGTGTGTGAGTTAATGTTATATGATGTGAGTCATATATTACATGACATGGGTCACAAAAAATGCACAAGAGTGCATTATTAATGTTTTTTGCACTGAAAATGTTAAAAGAACAATTGCACTGAAGTGCAGATACCCTCTCTGCAGAAGAAAGGTTGCAGAAGCCTCTGTCGTCACTAATATATCTGTTTGGAAGGACTGATATCAAATGAGACATTTCACAGTAGGCACAACTAGGTCAAAACCACTTTAATTTAGAAGAAAGTTTTCAACCTATGGAAGCACACAGTTATATATACTAATAAATATATAAATTCTGGTTTGGGGTATGTTTGTTTGATGTTGACCTTTCTGGTCTTCTGCATTCGCTACAGCTGTAGGTGAAGATCCCAAAAATGCAACCGAGGCTTCTCTTGGTTAGGCCAATAGCCATTCCAGTCACGTGTTCTCTCAGCAGTCACTGAGGATGCCTAGGGAAGAATTTAAACACAGGATGAAAATGAAGTGCTGCTTCTAAACAAGCAGTCCTTTAAAGCATTACTTTAACCTCCAGTTTTGTTGCTTACAAACTTCTTGTGCAGGAGAAAATATCTTCAAATTTACCAGTGCTTGATTGATTTTTCTTTATGAATTTTTTAGCTGCCTTTTGAGTGTGTTTTCCTTCAAGGACTTCAACATTTACAATTGTAGTGACTCTTTTTTGCCTGAGAATAATCTTTGCCATTAAAGAATGTGTAATCCTGCACTCCGTGCTCTCTGCACCTTTGTTCTCCCCGTAACGTTCAGTTTAATTTTTTCTCCTTAGCCCCTTAGTTCAGCTTTGCTTTAGACAAAACCTGTATGTAATGCTTTGTCTTCCAAAAGGTTACTTAGTTCCTGAAAAATCTGAACCATTCTTCCCTGTGTTACTTTCTCAGTGTTATCATAAGCCTTTGCCTTTCCAAATTTCTGCTTGGTCACGTGGAAGCTACTTCATAGCCCTACACTGCCATGAATGCTCTGGTTCTTCCCTTTCCAGCAGCCTCAGTCTTTTCCCCAACTGCTGGTGAGTGCTGATATCCTCTACTGATGACACCTGACACATGGGAACCATCAGTGGAGCTTGTGTGATCTACGCCAGACAAAAGCCTGCAAACACAAGATTTTCACAGCCTTTTCTTCAATGTTTTTTCATACACAGGTATAACCACAGCTTCCTCATGGAAAGGTAGGGACTAAATTGCTATTCATTTTTTTTTTAGTTAATTGTCTGTTATTGATTAGACACTTCTGAAAATGTTAGGGTAAGCCTACACTGGTAAGTCCATGTTGAGATGATCTAATATGCCTTTGCTGCGCCTATTGATTAACTGGAACATTTATCCTCAGTGACAGCTATCATTACAACAATCTACAGATCTGTATAAACCACATTGAATAAGGATAGTTTTAGTTTGCTAAAGATTTATTCTAACTATAAATGAAATATTCCTTAATTTTTCATTATACAACCTTTCATAATTTGTAGGAATGCTTAGGGTGTAAACTAAGACAGTAATTGTTTGTTTAATGTAGGAATAAACAGCGACATTGTTAAAGTGAAGTTCTACCACTGATATTCATAGTTGAACCTAATTCTTCTACCACTGCAATCAGCTATAAAAACAGATTCACTGTGGCAGGAAAATGATCTAACCAAACAAGATTACATGCATGTGTGCAAAGAACAAAGAAAAGCTGAGCATGACACATAAAGGCTCATCCATCTACATGTCAGGATTTTGTATGCTTATCTTATAGCAATATATTGGCATAAGCAGAAGATTATGTATTTCATATATATTATGACATTTTATTACCTACAGAGCCAATGAGTGCTTAGCCTTGTCTCTTCCTCTCCCTCCCAAAACATTTTCTATTATATGGAAAGAGTAGTAAATATATAGGTCCATTATATAATCCATGAATTTAGTACAAATTGAAAAGACAGATTGCAGTTACAGTACAGATGTTCCCTTTATTGGCTAGAACTCCAATAAAGGCAGTATTTTGAATTTTAAAATATAAATGTGCCATTTTCATTTGGAACATATACAGAACCAGGTAAATGGGTGCACATGGAAATTACTTTTAAAAGCTTTTCTATTTGCAAAATCCCTATATACAGAGCACATGCCCAGAACTTTGCTTGCTTTCCATTTCAAATTGCCTATAAAGTTGGAAGTATTTCCATAATTTTAAATTGCCCACATAACATAGGAGGGATTGGAATTACTGTTACTCCTCAAATTTGTTTTTATAAGCACCTGAATTTGGAACTGATTCAAATGGCATTTTAATATGTGCTGGGTCAGGCCATGCTGATTTAATTTATAAAATGGATTTATCAAGAAAAGGGGAAATTTAAAGAAGTGGAAAATATAATAAAATATGAAACTAGATGGCAAAAATGCACCCACAGAACATAGATGTGAAGTAAGTCAACATTAAAGAGCAAAATGTAGGACTTTGTGGGCTACTGATGCAAAGATTATGAAAAAGCTCATGGAAGCATGTCTTTCATTCCAGAAACCCACCAACCTGTGTCAGTGATATTTTGAGTAGCTGACAAGCTGAAAAGTATTTTTGCTGAGCACACAAGACAAGGGCAGATCAATAGCGTATACAAGTGTCAGCAAATCACAGTTTTTCTCATACCTTTTGAAATTGCTACAGACTCAGCACATTACTAACATTTCATCATTGGAGAGGACCATTGATTTCAGTGCTTGAAGTACTTGTGCATTGCACACACACTTGAAGAACCTGATGGACTTTTTTACAAAGTAATATTTAATTGTATGAATAATTGTCATTCTTTATTTCCTCATCATTTTGAGGAAAAAAAAGAAAGTGATATTTAACATTAATTCATGTGTGCATCTTATATAGACTAGCATAGTTAGTTTGTCTGTAGAACGCAAAAGTTGAAACTAGAAATCAAACGATCGAGTCAGGGTGCTTAGTTCATAAGGAAGTATTATGAGATAGCTTGTGTGTTAGTCCTTCTTCCAAAATGCATAATAGATTAGATTTTCAAGACACTGATTTTCCAGTTTGTCTAAGAGCTGGACCCACCAGTTCAATGCCTCCTGGGTTTTGTATGATCCTAAGGAAGGTGCTATGCAATATGCAAGAAGGAGAATTGCCACCCACTGAATTGCCAGAAGTGTTTGCTGTAGCATCTGTAGGGACCTTGGAATTTTTCCAGCCAAGCGGAGCCCCAACCCCATGTCAGTGAGCTTGTGGGAACAAGGCTGCAAAGCTTCAGGCTACCTGGATAAAAGTAAAATCACCAATAGCATGGTGTTCTGGATGTATGAGTTTATTTATAGACTAACATAAACTTCAATTAAAAGCTCCATGAATGCTGAAAGCAATATTAAAAAAGTTAAATTATGATTAGAAGCTGCTGAATTTTCTATATTCCTGATTATTAAAAAAGCACATTTCAATTAAAGTAAAGCAAGTATTTCAACCAATAAAACAGCACATTAAATGACAGAACAAGAAATTACTAAAGCAGAAGAAATAACTACCTGAAAAAGAGAAAAGCAGAAAGAAACCAACCATGCAAGACCCAAGAAGAATCCAAACTTTAAGAAGAAAAACTCCTTTCAGGCACGAGTGGCTAGCAAAGGCACCTGAAACCTTGCACTGTGATTGGACAGGTGTATGGAAGCAGAAGAAATCAGTGTAGTTCAGTCCCCAGCAGCTCCATTAACTATGTTTTTTTAGAGTTTTATCACCTTTCTGTCGTTTAAAGATGTATTCTTTTAAAAGTTACATAGACTAACAGAGATAGTAATGAGTCCTATTGAGCCATAATGTCATGCTATTACAGCAGGGAAAGGTTTGGGAACGAGGTGGAGTAGCAAGTAGAGATATTCAGGATAATATAGTTTCTAAGTTCGATAAGTTCAATAAGTCATGAATATAATGAAGAATTATTAATAATGAATCATTGTAGTAATAGCACATGATGTGTGCTATCAGAGAATACAAGCTCCTAAGAGGGCAATTTTGATCTCTAAATTAGTCTGCCCTCAGTAGTACTTTCTATGAAACTCCAACAACAGCTTGTTCACCACACCCTGCTAATCAGTTTGAGGGATTATCTCCATCATAACTGCATTGTCTGGAAACAAAGACTGAAGAAGCAAGTGGAAGATAGCAGCAAATTAATAATGAGAGGAAAAGAGTTCATTGCACGTAAAATTAATTTGATGTGAATATGCCATATGTTTCTCTACAGAAGTATTTGTCAAAAATCCACATTGGGGCACATACGTTACGAGACAGAAACAAAGGACCAATACACATATACTGCTTTTATCATACAGGGCCACCACTTATGCAAGTATGGACATACTTGAGCACAGATAAATTTGTGCTATTCAGTTCAAATTACGTCTAGAAATACTTGATCTTAGTAGATACAATCTAAAAAAATAGTATTCCCAGATTATTTTGGAATGTTTCTTGAAGAATGAAGCCAATATAAAGGATTTGCTGAAATAACTTCTCCTTTTAAAATAATATTAGTAATTTTGTAAAAAAATGGAGTGTTGTTACTTAGGGTTGTTTTTCTTTTTCTTTTTCTTTTTTTTTTTTGCAATTCTAGAAAGAAAAAATTTAAGGACAAAGCACCAAATGTTCTTATAAATTATATTTTGGGGAATAAGAGGGCACACTGTTGTTCAAAAAACATTCAGCTGGAAAGTGTACGCCAAGGGACAAACGCTGATGACCGGTTTTCCTGGGAGAAAGAATGAATTCACAAGATTTGCTAGTGATTGCTGTTTTGTAAAGTTTTCATTTCAATTCTGTTCACTTAGGGTCAAATCCTCCAAAGCATCCCTATCATGGCAGACTGATTTTCAAAGGAATTTGACTTTTACTGATGCACCCAGGGAAGCAAGTAGATTTTCAGAGGTGCTCAGCATAATGCGCACCCTCAGAGGAAGACACTTGGTGCGCAGCTGATCTGAGTGTACGCTGCAAACTCATTGATTCATAAACATTCTGGTTTCTCTGTGAACCATTTCAAGGCAGAGAAAAACCAACAGGGCAACTTGGAAGAAGAGAGAGGTAAAACTATTGCTTTTGGATCCTGTATTACTGGTGACACAGTATGTTCTGTTCAGACAAAACTGCGGGAGATTACTCTGCTTCCCTTCAAACATTTTGAATACATTCTAAATGTAAAAACAGATCTCAACTTCTGACATTTTCCCCTCGCCGGTAAAATAAATGTTATTTGATTTGGCACATTGGTCATCTTACATGTAAATGTCTCTGTCCTGTTTAGATACTAGCAAACAGTTTATGTTTGAGTAAAAGGGGTAAAAGGGCTTAAAAAAAAAAAGAAAGGAAGGAAAAATGTGGTAGAATAAATTAAATAAATAAGTAAAAAAAACCAATAAAAGGTTGTTTTATGCCTTCATTACTGATTGTCAGTGGCTGACTGCTACAAGAATCAACTTTGTATGTTTATATGTACAAATTAATACATTTTAAAATATTCAATGCAGAACTAATCAATGTATGTGTGTCTGTACATATGTATTGGGTTATATGTACATAAACATAGTTGTTAATGTATGTATAGGCAAGTACGGATCCAAACCACATATATTTTGCAGTTTACTTATAAGCAGATCTTTTTTCTCTCCATCTACTTTTTGTCACCTTGTTGGAGGCAACCCATGCTCCTTCTTAAAGAACTTTGTCTGGAAATTAGAAATGTTGGGGCATTTTTACTTCTGACAGTGACAGGATTTGCACAAGCCCACCACATTTCACCTCAACCATGCATCACAACAGCCTTCGTGGTCATTTTTGCCTCCCCAGATTTTGTATGAGTGAATAATACCCCTGAAATAGCCATGGTCAGTATAAGCAGATGACTTCAACTTCACAGATTTCAGCATGTAGGACTGTGGCAGACAGTCCTTTTTTTTTTTAAATTTGAATTTTCATCAAAGTCGGAGGGAAGAATTTATCATGCATTTCTCTTTTGCTCGGAATTGCTATGGAATTCAAAATTACTGTTGAAAATATACTTCGGATAGAGGAAACGAGGGAAAAAAAGTCTTCACAACATATGCAGTTCTAATGAGCTGGAAAGCTACAGAGTAACTTAAAAACAAAACAAAACTTGGAAGGATTTTTATGGAAAGCATTGTGTATTCCAGGATTGTGATAGTGGGACCCTCAGAAAATCCATTTTAATCCTGCAAACTATTATTCTAACACTCATTTAAGTATTCCCTGAGTGGGCAACGCTACTTAAATGGGCAATTCTATTAGTGTATTCAGACTATTTGTATTGAGTGAGTCACAACCAAAATGTAGGGAGAAAACATGTAATCTGGAGAGCCAGGTATCCCAAAGACACCTGTATTTACCTTTACATATCATTTGAAGTCTGATGAGCGTGCACCATCACCACTGCCCTCCAAGGGCTGAAAATTCACCTGTCTGCATGCAGAGATGAAATCTGAGGCAAAACTGAGTATGTGAAGCAAAATCCACAGAAAGAGAAGGAATTGATTTTACCACTGTTTGACATAGTGCAGACTTTTTTAAGATGTAGGAGTAAAATAACAGACTAATTATTTGGTATATTCACTCATGTGAACTGAAAGCCAAAGGACTGCCAAAGACTCTGTTGGGTGTGGAGTTCAAACAGGTTCAAGTCATATTAGAGGAGTTCTGAGGCATGAAAGAATTTAACAGCAAAGAGAGTTTGTATGAGCTTTGGGAGACTCAGAACCCAATCACACTTACATTTTTGTGGGGGAAGGAAAAATATTTCACTGTAGTTTAGGCTGGTCTCTTTTTTTTATTATTTTAAACCTTTATTTTTACAATTTCATGATTTATTTTTCCAGGTGTTTGCAAAATTCCTGCTTTAAATACCGATGATATAGAAACCAATGGCCACTTTTGAAAGAAGGCATTGACATAATGTCTTGACACTAGGATATTATATTCTATAGTGAAAAAAAAATGAAAAAAATTCATTTCCTTGTGCTTTTTCACAGGATCGCTCCCCAAAATTGTGATTATTAAAAGTGCATGATACTCACACAGTCTCTAATGTAAAGATAAAGTGAAATCAGGTCCCTGAAACCGAATAGCTTTGGTCCCTCTCTATGTCTCTGTCCTTGATAGTAGAGTATCCTATCATTCTCCATCATATCTTGTTGACCTGGTCAAACCTCATGGGCTATGTCCAGGATGGGTTTCATATGGGACCTCTTGATATTTAGAATATACCTTCCTGACATTATTTTCCTATTTTAAGGGCACGATCAACTTTTTGAATTTGACAGGGCCTTATCTCCATATTAATGGAAGCCATTGAAGGGACTACTCCTTGCAATATGCACCAATACCTGGGCTTGACAGAAAGCTCTCAGAGTTTTATTATATGAATTGTAATATCTCTAATGGCTTGGTGGATTGAAATACGGCCTGCAAAGACAAAATCATTGATTTTTCCATTTTCCCTGAATCTTGAGAGGGAAGGATAATCAGAAACATCTGATCATCTCGGATGGCATCAGCTTTTTACAGATTTTTTTTTGTTTTGAGACAGAATGTGTGTCCCTCTCCTTTTTTAACATTAAAAAAAAAGTAACAGAAATTTAAGGCAGAATTCACTGTTTATGCACCATTTTTCTGTGGAGTTTACATATTCACAATTATTTTTTTAGATCTCTTTATAAACTGTGCTGTCAGTATCTGCTTTTGCTCAGTTTCTTATAGAAGTGTATGTTTTTAGGAAGGAGTTTTCAAGGACCAGGAGGCATTTAGTGGCTAACTATATTAATTAAGCTTAAAAAGAAAATGTTGTTTGCTCTCTTAAACTTTGGGAAATACGATACAGGCACTCTGGTTCACTTTAACATGCTTGATTCGATTTCAAGTCATTATAAATGAGATTCTGACATGCCAAAAATATACAGGACATCAATATTACCCTGGGACATCCAGCGATTCACTTTAGTTTATGAATCAGTATAAGCAAGACCATAGACATGCTCTTTAAATTTCTGCTAAACACATGTTGTTAGTAATTTAGTACTGGAGGTGCATAACATTTCTGTTTCGTGATCTCAGGCTAATTATCTGCTCTGAGTATCTCATATGTTTGTTTTAATCAGACTTTTTGTCTTAATGATGCAACAATGTTCCAATAAAAAAAAAGAGCATACTGAGAAAAAATTATGCATGAACAATTCTCTTTATGCCAAAATGCGTGAGAACCATGGATTAATAGATTACAGTGTGAAATATATATATACTTGACACTTGACCTGAACAAACCATATTCAGTTTGGGTTATCAATTTTTTTCAGTAATATATCAAAACAAAATCAAGCAAAAACAAAAGTATTTTTTTTCCTTCTTACTTGGACCTGTGAAAATCTATACGTAATTGCAACTCCAGCACAATCTAATGCTACCAGAAAACAGAGTACTTTCTTTTGTCAATTTGCAAAACATTTCCCCACTAAATGACATTTTAGTCTGAGGGGAGGGTTTTATTCAGTTATATGATGCACAGTTAAATTAAATATCTGACAGCTGAGCTCATGTGCTTCTTCTGAGAAAGGATTATTGAAATTGCTTAAAGAGCAAGATTCAGAGTGTATAAATTCACTTAAAGTCACCCAGACCTACAGTTATTTTTTCCCAGGCAAGTGCCCAAACCACTCGGTGAGCCCATGTCCTCTTCATCCCTTTGCTGAAGCCAGACCACTGCAGCAACTGCCATAGACATAAGGATCCTGTGGCCAGAGGTGCCATGAGCCTCTTCTACTGCTTAATGGATAAATCTCTTGTCTAAGAAGACCAAATCTCATATGGTTTCCTGGTCCTGTTACTGGTTTTACACCCAAGAGAATATTGTCACTGGCCCCCACTAAGAGTCTTAAAGCAAGGAGGAGCAGACTCTTCCAGGCCTGCCCCTTCTTTAGAGCATCCTTCTCTCAATTTTTCCTTTTGAACAAAATAAATTCAAAATTGAAGCATATTCACAGAATATTTTTATTTTGATGGAACAGTGTTTTTTTGACAGAAAGCTGCTCCACTGGAGAGTTTTTTCCCTGCCATCTGTAGTGAAGAGCAAGTTGCTATATCAACACAGAGATACAATCAGGAACAGAATAGAAAAGACCTAGCAGACTGTAAGGCCCTGATATTACAATATTGTTCTAACCTTTTCATGTATGCAAGCATTACTGAATTTAGAGTACTTCAGGGAATGTCCAGTTGCAGAAATCCAGGGCTGACATACAGATGCTATGAGATGACTTGTGAAAACAATGTGAAATAAATAAAAATTAAAAAAAAGGGAGGGAAAGAGTCAAACTGCACACACTGTAAACTCAGCTTTGAGCCTCTCTGTATCTTGTTAAAGTTAAAAAATAAGCAAACAATTGCAGGGAACAGCTGATGGCCAATCAAGTTTTAAAGCCTGATAGGCCCTGCAATCTGTTCTTAGAAATACATTTGGATACTCATTGCACTCCTCAGTCTGGCTACAGGCACTGGTGAGAAGCATGTGGATAAAATTAAGGAACTTAGAAAACGAGAAGGGAAGAACTCCTTTGCAGTGGAAGGTACACTCAGATTTATAGAATATTTTGTTATAAAGGAGAGAGAAACCTTCACTTTCTTATCAACTGGAGGCATGAAACACTCAAAAAAAAAAACCCTGAAGGAATTAGGTATACAATTGTTTTTGAGTTCTGAAGGAAGGCTGAATACTGTTTCCCTTAGGTTCTTGGAAAATACTGGGCTTTATTTCCAATTGTTCTATTGCAACACAACTTATTTAAGGCATGGAGAGCAGCCAGTGGGAAAAATCAGCTAGTGTCATGTCATCTAATGAGGAGCAAAAGAAGGTAATTAAAAAAATTTATTCTGAAGACAGTCTGAAGTCCAGGCAAAAGATAATAACGACCACATTTTAATAAAGAAGGTAGAATTTCAGTCTGATAGCAATAGTTTCTAATGGAATATTTTACAAGAGATATTGAAAGGAAGTTTGAAATCCTGGAGCGATGGAAAACAATGGCAACAATCCTGTTGGCTTTAGTGAGCCTACAGTTCCAGTGCATGGTTTTTAAACTGGGGGCCAAGTTAATGAGAAATCTTAACTCTCATGATCACAGGCTTCCTTTCTGAGGGTTTTATTATTTACTAAACCTGAACTTCTTCAATCTTTTCTTCAAACATTTAGCGTATAATATATATTCCAAGAAGAAAATATGAACATTAACCTGTTCAGTATAAAGAAATCAATCAGAACTCAGAGTCAATTGAACTGAAACTTTTTCATTGATGCTGAAGAAAATGAAGATCAGTTATGTGTTTGTATTTCTGCATTGTATTTCTACATTTACTACGTTTGGCTGGGAGGGAGTGTTTTTATGAGCTTCACAGCCTATCCAAAAACAGAATATACTGAAAATCTCTCCAAGAAGTTTCTCTGAATATCACAACATTTTCCATACAATTCCAGGCGAACAGAGTCATTTGATCTTAAAAAAGTTACTGGCATTCTTCTAGGAAATAATTCTGACCAGATCTTCTGCTGCTGTAGATTAATTTATCTGCATTGATTTTGCTGACATTTTACCTCTTTCCACAAGGTCTTTCCCAAATATCTTTTTAAAATTTCTTTAATTTGCACAGGATTTGCTTTTTCTTCATAGGCGTGTGCCCAAGAACCTGAAAGCATATTCCAGTAAGATTATATTTCTTGTTAAAAGTACGGATCAGTTCATGATGCAACTTCCCTGTGAAACTTCCAATTTTTAAAGGAAAGTTATAAATAATATGATCATCTGGTTGTCTTCAGTGTATTTTTTTTCTATTGTCACCACACTACAAAAAGACTCAGATAAAGACTTTTTTAAAAACAATTCTGTTTTCAATAGTTAACCATAAAAACTTTGTGGTCTGAATAATCTTCTATTTATTAGATGTTGCTTTGTCGGTTAGCAAAAGTACATGAAATAGCCAACAAGCAATCACTGAGATTGCGGTTCTGCTGAGACTGACTGTACAGCTTTACTTCTGCAGAAAATAAAGGGAAATCTGAATGAAGCGATTTACAGGTTTCACCTAGACATGGTCTGGATTAAAAAAGCCTTAGGCATGGCATAGCAAAAGCCACCTGGGATCATAGCCAGTTCATATGGGAACACTTGTAGCAGAGGACAGCAACACAACCTTGATTTCTGCTTAGTTCTAACCTTTTACATTAGTACTGGTTCATCTATAGGAATTCCTAGGAGAGATTTTTTTTTTTTTTGACTGGAAGTTCATGCTTTTATTACATCCAAAATGCTTTTCTCACCAGATTTTGACGTGCCAGAGTGGTTGAGTTTTAGTTCAAAACTGTAGAGAATGATCTTTTATTTATAACTGCATTTTTATTTTACAAGTTTGTTGTTGTGTGTTATTTTTCTGACTTTTTCCCAATTAATTAATTGTTTTTCTATCATATGTGTTTGTTTTGGTTTGGTTTTGTTTTTTTCCCCAAAAAGTATCAAAACTGGAGTTGTAGACTTCCAGGTGTGGCTACGCAGAGCATCAAGGATCATGAATCTTGTATCATTCTGGGGACTTCTGAACTACAGGCAGTCTTACACGGGCTGAGTTCATGATCCAAGGAAACAGGCCAATTTGATTAGATGTAAATTACAGATGCTACAAGTTACTGTTGGCTTCCTCCTTGCACTAAAACTTGTATAAGCAGGGCTTATACTTCTCATTATTTATAACAAGCTTTATCACAAAAGTGACACTAGTGGTGAAGCATGTGACCTCGGATGGAATTCGCTTACTCAATCTTAAGGAAAGAAATTTAAAAATTCTCTAATGGAATGATACACAGACTCCTAGAGGTGCACAGTGGAAGGATGACAGATAACAAGTGCAAGCTGCAAAACAGAAATTCTTCTGAGATGTTAGGGTTTTATTTTATTTTATTTTATTTATTTCTAACCAGGAAATGGTCAAATACCAGAAAAGGGCCCAGTCTGTGCAGACTCTGTACTTTGAAATATTCAATACTTTACTGGACAAGCTCCCAAGCACCTGCTTTAACTGGACCTTCTTTGAGCAAGGGGTTTGACTAGATGAGCTCTGGAGGTTCCTTCTGGTCTAACATGACTTTACAATTAAGACTCATCACTATATTCTAGGATTAGAGGAATTCATTTGCTATACCTTAAAAAGAATTTATGTGGGTTTTTTTCGTCTAAAATATATTTTAGTTGTTATTCTTTTAAACTTAGTTGGTTATATGGAAATGAATGGTCAACTTTGTTTCTGTTCAGAATATTATTTTTTTTTAACTACCAGTTTTAAGGGTTACAAATGGTGACCAGAGTAATATGCTGGCTTCCAGCTTTCTATAAGCAAATACAAGGTCCAAGCAATGTTTCTTTGTAACTGTGTTTTAAAGCAAGTGTCTGGAAAAAAGGTGTTTTATAACCACTGGAAAATTTACAGTAATACATTTCAGATTTGTGATAAGCATTACATATTCATTAAAGAGAATCAAGGTTAAATCCTTCAGGAAATGCTGTGGAGCAGTATATTTTTTAAATATCCCTTAATAAAACCACAGAAATGTTCTATATTTCACAAAATATTTATGGCATACCATTAACTGAAAACAACACTATCAAAGCTGTGGGAAAGAGGTATATGAGAATCCTAACAGCGATGTGAAATTATTTTGTTTGCAAGGTTTCCATTTCCAAATCTACCATAACATAACAAAATGTGGAGAGCAAATCCATCAACTTTGAATCAGTGTTTCAAAATCCTGCTTTTCACTCTGGAGTTAAGCTAGCAGGAGTAAAAGGGTATGAATAACTCCAGTTGCTTAAAATTCTTGTTAAAAACATCTTATGCATTATCAGTTATATGATAGAGCCAAGTGTTTGCTTTAGGCTTTTATTATTTTAGCCTGGAAAATATGTGAAAATATTTCATGGGACTAAAAATTAAAACCAAGCTAAATATCTGGAACATTAATATTACTATAGACATCTGGTAAGTGGCATTAATTACTGAAAGGACTGTTAAAAATTCCTACATTTTTCAGGCTGTGAGCAGCAGTGTCTGTTCTTCAGAAAATACCATGTTTCATGATGTGCATCACTTTCTATTAAGACTCTTGTCTCAGAATCAGTTTACTATACAAGAATGTTAATGTATTTCTATTTATTTGTCACTCTTGCCTAAACAATGGTGAAGAAAAAATATAAAAAAAAGTTAATTTTAGATACACATACCAGAAGAGAAAACAAAAACAGTAGCCCAAATGTTATCCCACAATTTCCAGCTTAACTGCTCATTTGAAACTTTTCCGTGTATAAAATTCAGACTTGGATACATATGTCAAGTTTCTACACAATTATTGATGTTTTTTATAAAATTCTGAAGTTCAAGTCATCTACAGAAACCAGCAACACTCTGACAATGACCTTCATGTCAACTGAATCTTGTCTTTTTTTTTAATAAGAAGGAATTACTATTTGATTTTTAAAAGACGGATTAGTGTTTGATGTTGAAACTACTGGTTTTCCTGAATAACTTAACTAATGTGATTATGATAATCCTATTTGAAAGTTATAAAATGAAATTATGGAAATCCAGAGATGCAAGTACGCAGTAAATCATGTATTTCAATGAATTTTGTAACTGTCCAATGCAATCATCCAGTTTAATCCTTTTATCTCCTGTGCTCTATTCTGTGAATATTGGCAGTTTTATCTCTAACATCCAGTCTTTGCTCACAGTAGCAGATAAACTTTTCCTTTTGCCTGAATTCTGACGTATCTGCTCAACCTTTTTAATTTGCCTTTTCATGTCTCAAACTCACTGTGAACCTCTGCCTTCCTCATTTTATTCTTGCATGTTTTGTCACTCCTCTATGCCCTTTCTTAGCAGTGAATCCTTAGTTCAACTTCCTAATTTTCAAATACTTAAAAGCTGAGCTGACCTATATAACCATACTGGTTATTTGTGTACCTTCTACTTTTCTGTGCTGTTGCAACAAAGCAGGGTAAGACTGCAGAAATTAAAAGTAATAATCAGTGTCAACTCTAAGGTTTTTGGTTCACGACAATCTCCAGGGAAATATTCACTGATGTCCTGATTATAGAGCCCTGTTCATTTACTCCCAATGCTTAAACTCTGTGTGCAAGGTGAAAAGCACAATGTCACATTATACCAGGTTTATGGCAATTGGCAACGGGGAATCTTCACAGAAAGCTTTGTGAGTAAAGTAGGGGCTAAAAATCTTTCATGCATTGCTTACAGCTTCTTGAGACCTTTAAAAATAATTTTCTTGTCAATCAGCCTGACAAAGAAGGACAAGATGGTAAAGTCAAGTTTCTGGTCTCAAAGAGACTGCCCTTCTGAGATCCACCAGTGGCAGAAAAAGTACAACATTGCCATCTACATTTGAATGCAGTCACTCATGAAATTCTGTCTTTATCCAGCCTGTAGTTCAATGCCTTCATCTCCCCCACTGCATCAGAGTTCGCCTGGTGATATTTTTCTCTAGCTGGGCCATCTTTACACATTGGAAAGACTTCAATGGGTGCAATTTCATGCCCTTCAAGATTTACATTTGAAATAGTTTAAGATTAAAGGAAACTGATTTAACTAACTATGTAACTGAAGACAAGGGATTTTGAGCACAGCAGGCAGTGTGGGAGGGTAAAAGACTACGCAAAGGCGTAAGTGATATTGGGAACTTCTTTGTGCTTTTCATATCTCCATTTAGCATAAGAATAACTGATGTGGAGGAAAAAGAAAACATGTGGTATATTGGATGCTTTCCAGACAAATGAAGAAAAAGTCTAAAACAGATTGACTGGAATTAGTGGAAACACGTTGAGTCTAAAGTTCTAAAAGAGTATGATCCTGATTGGGAAACATATGTTTGAAGATTTCATCTTGAGGAGAGGAAGAGAAATACAGCTTGAAACTCGCTGGCCCAGATTCCTCTTGGATAGTTATTTATACCTATGTGTAATTGAAATAATATAAAGCTATCAACTCAAATGAGCCACATTGATACATACAGCCCGCTGACCAAGCTCTCTATTGGTCTGCTAAAAGCATCTATGAACCCTAAATTCTGAGCCTTGTTGTATTTAAAGCCTTCTCCAGATAGGTCAATAAAGACAGTAATTGCTGACCCTTGTCTTCCTAGCTCACAAACCTTAATGTCACGAAATCACGGAATCGCCAGAGTTGGAAGGGATCTCTAGAGATCATCTAGTCCAACTCCCCTGCTAAGGCAGGATTGCCCAGACCACATTACCCAGGACTGCATCCAGGTGGGTCTTGAAAATCTCCAGAGAAGGGGATTCCACGACTTCCCTTTCCTCATAAGGGAGGTGCTCCAATCCCTTAATCATTTTAGTTGCCCTACATTGGACTCTCTCCAGTAGTTCCCTGTCTGTCTTGAATTGGGGAGCCCAGAACTGGACGCAGTATTCCAGTTGTGGCCTCACCAGTGCAGAGGAGAAGGGGAGAATGACCTCCCTTGACCTACTGGCCACACTCTTCCCTATGCAGCCCGTGTCCTTACTTGGGAAAATGGTACAGATATTAATAATAAGAATTCAAGCTAATAGATCTTTAAATCAAGTTGACCTATGCCCCGGTCTCTGGCAATATGGCTCTGTGAGCAACTGATTCTTTACTCAGGCTCAAATCAAATTCTCAGTCAAATCAAAAACATTCACCTCAATTTTTCATCCAGCTTTACACCAGGAAAACCTACACGGATCTGGCAAATACTGTATTTGTCATATGTCATATGAGATCTCTTGCAATCCTGTAGAAGAAAGGACACAATTTTAAAGGCATCAGCAGCTGTCTTGCAAGTCTTGCAAGAAAGTATTATATTTAACAAATAAAAAGAGAATCTATCAAGCTCAAAAATGAATATATTTGAGAACAACAGGAAAGCAAAGGTGTTCTTTTGGGTTGGGTTTATTTGGTTTTTGGTTTTTTTTTTTGGACATTTTAACTTTTTTTTATTCCAAAATATATTTAGATGCTAAACTATATTCTAAAATTTAAATACAAAGCCAATGTTTATTTCAAGTCAGATCATTTGTCACTTTTTTTTTTTTTATATTTTGAAAGGAAGAATTGTTTTTGTCTTTTATTGAGCGTTACGTCAACTTCTTCAGCAGTTAACAAATGTCCTTAAAACACCAGCTGTTCCTAAACTGGTTATTCTATTGATACTGTTCACTTCCATTACTTGTATATTGATTCAGTCCATCCTACTTCATTACTAAGAATGTTAATTTGAAGGGAAACATGAGTAGATATTGCTCTTTGTCACCTCAGGTTTACAAGATTTAAACAGTATTCAACCCCAAATATTTTCATCACGGTATGAGTAGAATTAGTAATTATTTACATGAGTTGAAACCTAGCAGCTGACATAACAAGAGATACTACTACATTGTGTAAGTCAAACTCAGAAGATTTGGAGAAAATATTTTTTTAGTGTCACCTGATATAGATCTATAAGGTTCAGCACAACTACATATATTTATAGCAGATAAAAGGTTTTATTTATAGGAAGATTTCATTCAGTGTGGAGCTGGTTAAAAGGTTAAAAGGTATGCATGTATGAACATTTGTACCTTGGAGCATGAAGTATTGTATTATGTAGCCCCAGTGTATTACGCCACTGAGAATAAACTGCTGTCAATTACTTCGTTTGATGGTAGGCAACATCCTTGTTATTTTTCTCCATCACTCAGAAAGGCTTGAAACTCTGAGCTCAGAAACAGAAGTCAAAGAAACAATACCCTATATGTGTTACTGAAATTCCTGTAAGCCATTGCTTTGAACTCTTAGGGTTTGACAATACTGTTTTAAAGCAACAGGCTGTGCAATGTCATGTCACATATCATTTGCACTTTGTGTAAGATGATAGAGAGTGTGGACATGTGTGTGTGTATATCCTCTGTAGTTTATAAATCAGATTAAGTTCAGAAAAGCAAGCAGTAATTTCTGATGCCTGGGTTAAATTTTAAAAAAAAACTGACTGGATATCCAAGAGTGAACACATTCCTGGTGAAAATATCAGTGAGTTATTAAACTATAAATTTAATCTTAAAATTCTATACTTCTAGTAATGAATACCAGCTTGTTGTGAGCTTTTTATACTGTTCATAGAATTCTGATCAGTAAAATGAACATTTGGAAGTACTGAGTCTTGCTGACAATGGAAAACGGAGGTGTTAAATATAAATCATGGTACAATGAAATCAAGAAAAATAAACTAAGATTTTTTCTATAAAAACATTATAGAGACATTTTATAACAGAACCAGCTCACAGCATATAATCACATTTTAACAGCTGTTGCCAAATTAGGTAAAAGCTCTGATAGAAAATCTGTTAATTATATGATTTAGGCTTCACAGGCAGCCTAAACCAGTCAGAAATGGAGAGAATTACTGATTCGAAGAGATGATCCTACTGCTATTAATTTTATTACAATAGCAAATAGTTGTCACAAGCCTCAAGCTTGGGAAATACCACAAGACTACTGCTTGGTAGTACAGGATAGAAAGAACTTAAACTGGAAGAGAAAAAGGTAGGAAAAAGGACTATTCTTATTTTATAGGATGCAGAAAGCCTAAGGAAGAAATTTTCTGGGATCCTGTAGGATCCTTAACTGCATATCCCAGGTTTCTTCATACTGAAATGGAAGAAATAAGTAACTCCTGAAGGCAATTCAGTCTTCTCTACAATAGGTGTTCAAGGTAAACCCCTAAGGGTGCATGCCTTGAAGCTGTGGAGGATGCTGAGCCATGGTCCAGGACAAACCCTGCATCAGGCTGCAAATTGCCCAGGTGGCTCAGGCAGGATGTGGAGTTGTGCATCCACATCACATCCTGCTACAAACAGGATTTCTAGTCTGCTTCTTGCTCTCAGACATGTCCTGTCCCTTGGTCTAAGACATCATCTGAGGCAAGAATCTGTATTTGCTGAAACTTTTTTAACTCCTATGAAGTTTTTAAGTGTGTACTAAAGTAGAGATTATAATCTGTCTCTCAAAAAAATTTGCCAGTCGCCCGCAGGAGATTTATTTTATTCTTCTCTCTCTTAGACCTTATTTTAGGCAAGTTTCAACATGAGATACACTCCAGTTTGTTTTATTGTTTGAAGACTTAGATAGCAAAGGTATGTTTTGTAGGTTGAAATCCTCCAAGTCTAATTTGGATCTGAGCTATTTAATCTAATCTAATGTCAGAGAGTTTTGTGTGATGAGTTATTTACTATGAAGGGAAAGTAGTTTATTTTCTTTTTGCATGGAAGGATTTACTGCTTAAGTAATCCTCATCTTCTCATAAGGGTTTCCTTTTTGGCTATAGGCACTTCTTTACTCAAAGCTCTTGCTTTTCTGAATTCCATTTTCAAGTACTTATTTTTTTTTTCTCTTCATTGTGTGGGAAGCTGATGTGACTATTGCAGAGGCTGTGAACTTCATTGGAGGTTATATACGTAAAATAAATCACCTTTAGTATCTAAGCGCCTTTAATATGATCTAATATCTGAGGTACTGTAGCTTGTGACTACTTAATATGGCCCCTAGGAAATATTAAAACCAGGTTATATTATCCTCCTGCAGTGACTTGACAACCTTACACTGGTCTCTAAGGTCTCCTTCTGCTTAGGGTAGACGAGCATCATCTCCTCATTTGAGGGTCTCGATCTTAACTGAATTTTGTCTTTCAAAGTACAGACACAGAAAAGTGAGTCTGCAGCATTGTAGGACACCCTCCCACCCCCCCAACCCCATTTTATATGTGACTGTTGGAGTGGGTTTTTTGGCTGAAATGAATCTCTTCTGTCACACTGCCTACAGGAATCTGAATCCATTGTGCCTACTCTCCAGGAGAGCACTTGACATGACCCAGATACTGCAAGACTGACACCTTTCTTTCCTGTGGAAACAGCTGTATTTTGCATGGAATAACTAAATATTAATTAGCTCAGAAAAAGAGAAAACAATGTTCTTTTTTTTTTCTTTAACACTTAGAGAACTCACCTGAACAAAATTAGTTCTGAGTTCTATTTCTTTTTCTAATGAATAATTCCCTGTTTCATATTAACTAGTTTGTAGAGCAAAGGCTAGAAGTAAACCAGGTTGCTGTCTTGGGCTCAGTTAATATTTAATTATTCTATGTAAAGTGGAGCAGTTTCAACTGGGAAAAAAAAAAAAAAAAAAAAAAAAGAAGGGGGGCAAGTCAAGTTCAAATTCATTATAGCTAAAAAGAAAGTCAGATTCAGACTTTCTGCTTCCCATGTAACCCTAACTCCTGATCTATGCATTAATAGCAGAGCCTGGGAATGCAATACCTTCATTGATACTTTGTGCAGAATCTCATGTTCCAACTTTGCTGAAGAACACCAAGCAGATTCAACCCTAATGAGCAGGAGGTCTTGGTCTGACAACTTGAACATGGAAGAGATAAGAGGACAGATAAGTTGAAGCACATTATTATGAAGAACTGTAGATTGATATAAAATATCATGCTAAAAAGGACAGTACTTTCAAATTTACTACAGTACTTTTCAGTTTAGGAGCAGTCAAGAAGGTGGTCCATGAAGACTTCAATTTTGATTTTTGCATCTGAAAATGCAGACCTACAAATCCCTTTGTGAATATCGCAAGGAATTCTGTTTCATGGAAAACTGATCAGACAAAGTATCTAAGCCACTTAGCAAAGTGGTCGGGAAGCTCCCAAATCATACATCTGCTTTCAGATGCATCATTCTTAATAGGATGTTCTTAGGACATTTTTGGCAACACCAGGAATTAAAGTCAGATTTTCTGAATTTGAGTCCAATGTGTTAACCATAACAGCAGCCGGTTCTCAGAGCCTGAAGTTCACAAATGCAGGTATAAATCATCAGTAACTCACTGGAGAGATGCCAATGTAAACCAAAGCTCAATGTAAGACAGAAGAGATTCAGTCAGTTTCTTATTCCTCTCCCCTTTTCCACTTTTTAACTCTTCAGTTTTAATTGTCTTGGAAGGTATATGAAAATAGTTGTATTGCATATAATCTTTGTAAAAGGAAAAAAAAAGAGAGACTTATTCTGGTACCTCAGTGCCTTATTGTATCACTGTAATTCTCTAAATAAGAAAATTTGATTTTTTTGCCACTAACACATAGCTAATGGCAAAACTGTTTAAAATGCATTTTCTTTCCTAGCAGAAATGTCAAAGCTTTTCAGATCTTCCCTTTCTCCTTCCCTGCTGGTCCTCCCTATATTATACTATTCATCTATTCCTGGTGACATAACTTGGAGAAGCCCATGTGTGTTATGATCACCTGACATGAGACTATGCCCTGTTTCTCTGTTCTCAAAATTAACATCCAGAAACTCTCACATTTTGCCTCCTATATTGGGTTAATTGGAATAGTCACCTGAGTAAAGACTGTGTTTTGCCAGACCAAGTTCTTCCTCTGTGACAAAGAAAAAAAAAATAGAAAAAAATGTCATTTTTATTCTTAAAATTACAGATTTACGTACATATATACAAGGAAATCGGTCTTATTCTCTATGCAAAAGAAAAAAAAATCTGGGAGGTGGTGTCGTTGAAATTTTCAGTATTAAGGAAGGGAGATAAGTGAAAATATAAAGTAAGCTCAAAGGGTGGGCTTTTGTTATTACTACTTAAAGGGAAAAACTAAGGGACTAAATTGAAATATTAGGTAACAATGAGCAAACAGAGACTTGGGCAGGGTTGCTTCACTCAGAGAAAGAGACATATGGAATAAGTTACTAGTGAAGGTAACTGAAGTACAGTCTAACAGAGATAAAGGGATACCTAAATCTGTTTCTAGAAGGGAGGATTGAAGAATAGGGTGAAAAAAGCAAGTAGGGTGGATTAAGCTAAACTATGCCAGGACAGGCATGTCAGCACATATGAACCTTTTCTCTCTCTGCAACTCTGCTATTTATTGGCTTTCTCGCATTATCAGCCCATAATATCAGGCCCATACTGTCACTTTAACCCTTTCTCATCTACGAATTTCCCCTGTGCTATTCAGTCCCCAGTGCAACAGTGAATCCTACCTGGAGCACTCAGACACTCAGAACCAGTATAATGACGTGTTCTTGGTATGTAAGTGTTGCGAAGCAAGTGATAGACAACTAAGGTGAGATAATTCTCACCTAAGTTCAGTATAAGCATCTGCTGCTGAACAGATGCTCTCTTTACAGTAACTGGACAGAAAAAGGCATATTTTAGCAAGCCATCTGAACTATTTCAGTAGGATGAGATAAATTGTGCCATATAAGTTTCTATTTCTCTCCACTGAATATAAAAAGAGCATAGAAAAATTCACACAAACATAGAAATCCAAACCTCAGAGGCCTACAGTTACTCACATGAATTGACACTGCTCTCGATGCTATGGCGAGAAGCAAAACCATTTCCATTTGAGTTATGCAGAGGCCACTTCAGCAACCCTCATATGGAGTGGTTCTGGGACACCTGAGCAAGTGGGCCAGCCTTGAAACCAGCCCAGGGAAGTTAGTGAAAGCTGCTCCAGCTTAGAAGCGGAGTTTGATGGCTTTGGTGTAGGTCTTCATTTGTTTTAATGTCTCCATTTGGTTTTGAGAAAAATTATTTATCTGAGTAACACTTCACTGGTTGTGCAGATGTAACCTGCAATAGAAATTAAATTCCTTCACAAGAAATGTTTGATGTTCATGTCCTCTGGTAGGAATATGCTTCAGTTACCCATAGAGACCACTTTTTCCCACATACTATTTTTATGCTCTGCATTTTCTTACCTTCAGTATAAATTCAAGAGCAGAGAGATTCAGGAGAGCTGTAAGTAGTCACATTTCTCTGTCTCACCTACTGAAGGATCTGGGATGGCACAGACATTGGAAATGGGATACCAAAATTTGATCTATGCTTCAAAACATTTTTGCACAGTGGGGAGTGCTACCCTTTTCTACCTTAAGGCATCAAAGATTTTGGCTCAGTTCTGCTTAGACACTGTAGCTTTCAAAATTCAGAAGACAATTCAGAGCACACGATGCTCTCATGATTCTTTCCCTTGAAGCAGTTAGACAAAACACTTAAATATCCATAAGGGAATGATTACAGACAACTACTTAGGTCATGCAGCTAGAATATAGGACATAGGGAAAGAGCACTAGCAGAAGAGAATGAGAAATATTTGCTCTCAGGTAATCTACATCACATTCATCTACATCTACAGATAACCAACTTTAAGAAGATAATGATTCTTAGCTGTTTACCAGATCATTTTTCTGTCTGAATTAGTTCATCCCCAGGGGTCTACAAATTACAGATTATGAATCCTTCAATATATCTAGTTTGCAATGTTTGAGTCCTCTCCTGGGATGAGTTTGAAGTCCCTAGTGTAAATCTGCTAGATCAGGAAACTGAACCTTTGTCATCCAGTTTTCAAGTGGTTGCCCTACACACTGGACTGGTGAATTACAGAAAAGGGAATAAATTATTCCATGACAGATGTCGTGTCCAAACCTTTTCCCTATTTTGCATTCAGCTGAAAGTTCTTGGGGTTACAAACCTAGACATACATGGTTCTCTGTAACTGACAAATGCAGTTTCTGGAGATTAAATATCGATTTGAAAAATGATCCATACTTTTTTAAAACAAAGTCAATCTTGTGACACCTGTGATACGATAAATTATGTTAATGGAATGCTGTGGGTAATGTTGTTAACTAAGCACCATGAGAGGCTGTGCATGATGCAAAACTTAGTTTAATTAAGGAACTTATCACTGCCCTTTTTCTACTGCTATCTTTTCCCCCCCAAAAAATGTCTAAGCAAAAATATTTGCTATTGAAAATACAATGGAAAATTATCAGTCTATTTTATAATATAATGAAGTATTTAACTTCATAAGTTATATCCACTATTGTAATTTTTAAATTCCTATTAACTGTGTTGCATTACTACACCTGAAGAACTTTAAATTATTCTTTCAAATATCATAGAAATCATTGCAATAGAATGGATGTATTTCAAATAGATCTATGGTGATTTAGAGATCTCCAAATACCTTTTATCTCAAAAGCCTGCTGGATCATACATGTAGTTTCTCTACCTTCTCTAGAGGCATAGTTTAATTTAACATATGCTACTGTATTTTTTGATTGCTTGAAGAAACTAATGAATGGCATAAAATAATTATGTTCTGCCATTTCTCTTACCATACTCTGTGTTACGCAATCATTGCAATGCTCTTACTAAGAACCTTGGCTGCATTCCACTCCAAGTTCTTATTTAATAACTTCATCTCTAGGACTACAAAGAATCGTAATCAGTTTCTATCCACATGCTGAAATTAATTTTGTGGAAATCCATCTCTGTATGTTACAATGCTGGCTATTGAAGCAATCTTGAAAGCAGACACCATGTGGGGGGAGGGAAGAAGGGGAGAAGGGAGAGAAGAACAAAGAAATAAAACTTTGGCCCCAGCTCATAGAAATCAAGCTGTGTTCTGTGACACTATGAAAAAAGAGGGTGGTCTCCTCCCCAGCAGAAGTCATGCAACAGGAGCAGATACCCTTTCCAAGCTGCTATCTGTGTAGTTCTCTGTTTCCTTACCTCAAAGGAGTGAAGGGATGACTCTCTGGAGAGGATGAACAGGTGAAAAGGTTTCTATTCACAGCATCTCTGAAGGCCATCACAGACTTAGATGTAGACAGATGTAGACACTACTATCGACTGGGATGTCTCAGTGATCTTACTGTCAAATTTCTATACCTTGTTCAGTCAATGGAGAGTTCTGGAAAGTCTTAAATTAGGTACACATAATAGGTTTTTAAACTCTTTCACTTCTTTAAGGTGTTATCTCAAGGCTCTGCATAGGATGTGCCGGAACTTCTGCATGAGTTTTTAGGCACCTGCCTTTGTCTTTGCAACCACAGTGGACCATTTGAATATCCTGAATATAGAAGGCATAATTGGAGATTTGACCAGTTGACAGTATTTCCTTACATCATTATACTAGAAAACCATCTGGAAATGCTTCTTTTCAAGATTTCTTATTATTTCAAAGGCATTTTAGGTAACACAGCCATTTGGGTAACATAGCAATTCTGGTTAACCCATAACTTCTATGTCTGCAGGAAGAAACAGGGAATATTAAAGAGCACAAGATGCTAGTCAATAGTCACCACTGAGCACATAAGTGATGTCCCAATCAACTGAGGGTTAACATTAACTGAGAAACTCAGAAGTAATCTAGGAAAAAACTTCATTTCACGTTATTGCTGGATGAAAACACTGATGCTGTGCAGATGGTGCTACAAACAAAATGGGAGGGACAGTTATGGGAGCTTTTTGTTTAATTTAAAGTCCTATTTTTACCTACATGATTCATACAGTATACACAGTAGTATGCATGTGGCTCTCTGCACACTGCTCTGCTTATTTATCCAACTGGTGTTGACACCACAAGTCTGTGTTTGGCAAAAACTCATGGTCAAATGTCAATCTTTTTATGAACACACGCACACAAGCATAGAGATGAACAAATGGATTTGGCTTATTAGCTTATTGAATTTACTGATTATTGATAGTGGGTTCAGCACAAAGACAAGGGCCTTCCCTTAGTAAATGCTACAAAGGACAGCATTCTCCAACTCTGTTCCTTTTTATAATTAAAATGAGCAATAAATACAAGGCAAAAAAAAAAAAGAAATATTGTCATTGATAGCAAAGGTTTCAGTTAGGCAGAAAACATTTAGTGTCAGAGATGTTGCAGTCTGCCTCAGAAATAATATTATCAAACCTTAATACAGAAGTGACCATGTCTTGAAACTGTGCCAGGTACTAACACTCTCTGCTGGCACCCGACGGACACACTCCAGTAGTAATAAATGGGGCACTGTATGTCTAAGCTCCCTAGCTGAGATACGACATTAACTCTTGACCCTTAAATGAAAAGAAAACTCAGTATCTCCTGTTACTATTATAAATGTTGACTTTACTATTCATTATTAAAGAACACATTTCAGTCTCATTCCATACCGCATCATGCTATGTATGGATCTATAACAGTTTTCATTTGTACTGTTTCTTTTCACTTTGTCTGCATCTGATAAGCCAGAAACCTTGGGGACTGAACCAAAACACAAGCACTACTGAAGAAACAGGCTGGGCCTTCTGCTTCATCTCGTGACACCATGCCTGTGTAATGTTATAGAGTAATACAGCCTTTATTGTATAGCATATGAAAATGTGAATACAATTGAATTACCTTTTTATATTGCATAGACACGGTATGTACAAACCTCACCTTCAAGTAACACATTGACTGATATGTCTTAGGGCCTGTTCTGGGTCACTTTATAATCAAGATGAGCTGTTGTACTTTGATATGTGTAAAGTGATGAACTTTTAGCTCAAACCATAGAAAATTAGACTTTTCTGATCCAGAGGCCCTCATCTCATTCTCTGACACGTAAGCCAAAAATACAGTTATGAGATATTGTACTGGGTCTGGCTGAGGTTTTCCCCATAGTAGCCCTCATAGGGATGTGCTTTGTATTGGTAGCTAGAAAGGTGTTGATAACACACTAGAGTTTTGGGCTACTGTTGAGCAGTGCTCACACAGCATGAAGGCTGTCCCTCCAACATTCCCCCCACCGCCTCACCAGTAGGTTGAAGGTGGGCAAGATCTTGGGATAGGACACAGCCAGGACAGCTGACCCAAACTGACCAAAGGGATATTCTGTACCATATGACATCCACTCAGCAACAAAAGCTGAGAGAAAGAAGAAGGAAGGGAGGACATTTATTATTTATAATGTTTGTCTTCCGGAGCAACCACTACATGGACCGAAGCCCTGCTTCCCGGGAAGTGACTGTACATTGCCTGCTGATGGGAAGTAGAGAATAAATATTTTGTTTTCCTTTGCTTCCATTCAGCCTTCACTTTTGCTTTATTAAACTGCATTTATTTTGACCCATGAGGTTTTTTTTTCCATGATATTGTCTCTCCCCCCATGCTGCTGAGAAGAGGAATGATAGAGCGGCTTGGTGGGCACCTGACATCCAGCCAAGGTCAACCCACCACAATAAAGCAGTCAGAGGCAAAAGACTGCACACTTCTTTCAGAAGTATCCACTTTGAAATTTGAAAAAGAAATTAATTTGCTGAAATTAGATCAGACCCTGTTACCTCATTGCAGAGCGTTAATAGCTTAATCCATGAATTGCACAACAACAGGAATTACTTGTGGAAGCTCTATTTGTTTCTAGTCTGACTAATAGGCACCAAAGTTACCTATTTTCTTATGAGTGAAATGGGTGTGAAAATTTAGAATTGGAAAAGCGAGTTTCAGCATCCAACTTGAAAATGTTAATTGCACAGGCAACACATGCTGTCCAGTGTCTCACTTCAACAAGCTTGAGGCTGGAACTTGCTCTACCACCATAAAATGTCGTATGGAGGGATTGACCTAATTCTCTTAGGGAAAAAGAAGTTCTTGCCAGAGTTACAGCTCCACCATGCAAATCAGCTTCATTAAGTATTCATAGATGGTGAGAATCAACTCCAGACTAAGATACATACGTTTAGGTGTGTACATGCAAGCTAGGTGGCTAAAGAATATTTCAGCAGAAATATTAGCACCTAGTGCCATTTTAGGCACTGTGTAATAACCCACATGGTCTTCAACTGTTTGTCTGGAAGGGCACAGATCCTTTACATGCCCAATGTCATATCTTCTACCCCATGCAGATGTCTTAGATAGCCAAAGCTCTCTCAAATATCACTACAGGGCTATCTTTAGGAGGCCAAGTCTCACCCTGAGCACATGCAGGTGTGAGACTCTGAACCAAGTCCTCAACATTCAGAAATGAACTGAATAAAACCGTATGGTCCCCTGACACTGCTCAAGGTGATGGAGAAATCCCCAGAACTTCTAAACACCTATGCGGGGGGCAAGGGAATCAATGCCCCATAGGGACCAGCACTCCAGTCACCTGTGAAAATTTATGCAGTTTACATTTTTCGATTCAAACAAACTTGGTCCATTTTTTATATAAAGTAAACTCAGCTTTTACTTGGTTTATGATTTTAGTAATTTAAGCAGGCATTTAGAAGTTGATTAATTAGCACTACATAAAATTAAGGTGAAAAAGGAACATTCACTGCCCATGAATTTGTGAACTGTTCTACTATGTTTAAATGATATTGCCTTTTGTGTTACCCCCAGCTTAAGACAGCATAAAAAAAGACGTGTCTGAAAGAACTTGACACATTAATATGCAACATGCTTAAAGGTGTCCTTTTCTATAATACACATTAGCTTATTGTCTCTTCATCTGTGGAAAATGAAATACACAGTTTCTCCTTGTCCATTATCTCATTTGTAATACAGACTGATACATGTGATCCGCCACAGGCAACAGTGACATCAGAGTCAGGATATATAAATGCATCCAAGCTGAAATGATCCTTGAGAGGTAAATCCTCAGAACCATATTAGGTTCTTATACCTCCTTGCATACAGAATTTTTCTGCAATTAGTAGGTATTCTTGGCATTTCATATCATTTTTTCTGTGCATGCTTGAAAAAACGACAATACACAAACAGAAATTTGTCAATGTCAGTGAGCCAGATTGCTGCCCTTCTAACCAGGAACTAGTCCTACTAATGTCAAAGGGCTGATGGATGTCTTCAACAGCAGTAAAGAGTTCACAGCCTTGCCCACAGAAATAGGCTCTTAAATCAGAGCATGTTCTTATCTTTGAAGCTTGAGTAGCCATTGACTCTTGGTCTGTTCCTGCCCATCAGCTAAGAGCTATCTGGATCTGCAGTTAGCTCTTACAATTACAGTTCTCACGAGTATTTCCCCTGCTGTCATCAAATCTGTCATAGATTACTCTTCTGTCCTTTATACGGCCACAGAGCTGATAATTGCTCTCATGCTGACTGCAGAGGCATGGGTGAAAATTATTCCAACACGAGGCAGAGCAGCTCAGCAGAATACTGCTCTACTAAAGTATTGAACACCAAAGTAAGGTTAAAGTGTAGACTGACAGGGATTAGCTTGTCAGTGCTCCAAGAGCACAGTCTGCCTACCAGTCCGTTCACCTGAACCCCTGTCTGCCTGTTTCCAACTCTCATCTCTATTTGAATCATGAATTCTCTAGGAAACGGAATAATGTTCTTCCCCTCTTTATTTAGTTGACAAGCACAGGGCTATAAACGCACCACACAAATTCAAATGGTGAATGCAGATGGTAATTTCTGAATATGATCTTCTCCAGCATAACCATTGAGAGTAAATTTGCAGTAACTTGATCCTGTCACTCATCACGGACCAAAGGGCATTCATTTTTAGATCATTGTACCTTTGCATGAACTCTACCAATTTAAAATGTCAGCCTTAAGAGCTATGTCCTCTACAGAAACCTTTCAATGTGCAACTTCACTTTTGCAAGTTACAGTTTGGGAGTCTGTGAACCAGGGTCACTTTATTCTGCTGAACACAGCTAAAAATCCTAAGAAAGTATTGGAGTGTTACTGCAGTCTTGCTCAATTATTTTGTATTTCTTGCAGCAAAGCTTAGTGAATCATGTAAAAACACATTGTTTTGTTTTGCTTTGGAAGAACACACTTCTTGTTGAATGATGTGTGCATAAAATATGTTGGAAACCAACATGCTGTTCCGCAATGGGACTCCGTTTTTGATGGGAGCTTCTAGGGGCTGCACTAATACTGGTAATAAATAACAGGAACAAACCCAGTACACAAGCTTAGCTACACCACTGTTTTTAGAGTCACAAAAATTTCTTAAGGGAGATGAAATACCTTCATGTATGTTCAATTCTTTGCTCTCTCCTGTTATTGTGAGTTAATAACAAGGACTCTTTCAACTGGGAATTGGACTGAATCCACCAATTCATGTCACAATACGATCTCCTCACAATGGAGAAGACCAAATGACCACTAGATATTGGCTGATTTGTAACTGTTAATACAGAGATGAAGAGTCAGCATGCCCTTCATTCCAACTTGAAAGGTCTTATATATAAAGATGGAGATAAAAGAAATAACCTAATAAAACCTAAGAAATAACCTAATAAAAGAATAATAAATAAAAGAAATAACCTGTTAATTTATTTTTCCTTCAGAAAAAAAAATATTTTTCTAATAGGCAAAACAATATCCAGTTTCAATTCATTTTGTGTAAAATGCATCCATAATACCCAAATAAATTTGATATAATAGACTGCACAATGCTTAATAAACATTCAATACTTATGTGCGTTTTGTTGCATATCACACTGTTAGGGTGAGGATTTGTTCTAAAGAAATATAGTTCCCCTACTATTGTTGATTCTCTTCATACTAAACCCACTTGAATTCTGATTTTGCAAACCCTGTTCACATCAGTAATGCCTTTATCTGAATGGTTTCCATATGAGGAAAGAGCGAATACATTAGGATTCTTAAGCTTGGGAAAGAGATGACTGATAGGGGGAAATGACAGAGGGCTTTAAGTCATAAACTATATGCAGAACGTGAACAGAGAGTGAATATTCACTCCATCTTACTGCACAAGAACTAGCAAACATATAATGAAAGCATTAAGGAGTAAGTTATACACCAAAGCAGAATACTTTTTTCCACACAACATATAATTACATTATAGAGCTCATGGCCACAGGATTTCATGGAGGTCAAAAATATATGTGGATGTAAAAGGAAGAAATTAATGGAGGGTAGATCAACTGGTGTTATTAAACATGAATTGCCAGAAATAAATTCTGGATCAGGAAGTTCTGAAACCACTGATTACTGGAAAATTTGCCAGACCAAGACATTTCTGTACACGCCTTTATTTCTTTGCCTACATGTCTGCTACTGCCCAGTCCAAGAGACGGGATGGTAGGTATGTAAGAACTTGGTCTGATAGGTCTTCTCCCCTCTACTTTTAATGTCCCATAGGATACGAGTCACCTTATCCATCAGCCTTAGATATCTATAGTGTAAATGCTTATGTGCAAGTCCTCTTCATAGTCAGATAGGATCAATAGACTCTCCTGGAGTACAGAAGTTTCAGGAATTTATATTAGGGAGGAGTTAATTAACTGTAAACATTTATATTTCTACCGACCAACACTAAAGAAAATATAGACATCTATCTCAAATGAAGGCATCTATTCCAAAAGTTAGGTCAGATATGTACGAGTCCCTTTAATGCAGCCCTATGCAGATGACGATGACAAGATTTTTCATTCTAGCCCTCATATTTGCGCCTTATTTCACATTCAAGCCAGTGGAGTAAGGTACTACAGAAAATGTACGAAAAAAGATCTGTCTCAACATATTTTTCTTCATCAAAAAGATTCATCATAAAGAAGTGCTCATAATCTAGCCCAATTTTTATAAAACATCTACACACGGGCTTCAGTCCTATTGAAATGATTAGATTTAAGAATGTGTTTAAGATCTTTGTTGAACTGGGACCAGAGTGAAATATGGTAGAATGAAAGCCACCAAAGTGTCTGAGACATTGAAATATAGTTCAGTTCCATTAATAGCAAGTCTCTGTTTCAAGTAGAGCTGATCTGACAAAGAGAAGCAAAATTACTCCACTATATAAAAAGGGTTTCCACTGTGCTGTTAAATTCTGATATAAATTATTAAACCCCATAGAGACTTTTTAGATCAAAGGAACTTTGTACTTTCATTATGTAGCCACTTCTACAGAGAACAGCAATTGCCAAATACCCTGCAAGGCAGATCTGAAAATATGATCTTTCAGAGCAATTCAACCTTTTTGCTTTCCCATTTATTTTTTGTGCTGCATCCAAAACCTCTCCTGACATGTTACATCCAGCTACAGAGCTAACATATAACACAGAAACCTAAGGTGTGATTCAGATGTTGCCCGTGCAGTTGCAGATCACTCTTTTGGAGTTAACTGCGGAGGTACCACGAGACACTAACAGTCTTTGCCATGCACTTTTCAAACTCCATTGTTACTTTTTCTAATTAAAAATTTAACCATTTCCACATGTTCCTCTAAGACAAGCTGCAGTTTTAAAGACGTAGTTGTGGATATACGTTTCAATCTTGCATTTTCCATTAAAAAATTGATCTCAATTTTAACTTCTCAGCCATCCTGACACCAAAATTTTTACAGAAAAATAGTGAAAAAATATCACTAATTTGGGATATTTTATTTGGCTGAATTAGCAACATTAAAACTGCAATTAGGTTGAAACATTTTTTACACCTTCTGCTTAGTAATTAGTTCAAGAGGTAGAGACTTCACAAAGTCCTATCACAGTAAATCCATGTTTTCCCACATTTACAAGAAGTAATTGTTCATGTGGGCATCACAGCCATGTCTCAGCTCCTATTTGGTCATGCAAAGCTAAATGCTGTGTCATTTAGACATCTGTACATGCATGTAATATAAATTATCAAATAGGTGTAACACTGAATTTTGCCTGTTAGACACACATGGTGCCTGGTGGCATTTTCAATATGTGGCAAGACTGTCATCACATATTCACAGAAGTTCCCTCTATTCCAAAAATAGGTATTATTGTGAACAAACAGAAACAGAACTTGACACTGCCTTTCCTACTGAAGTTGTGTTTTGCCTTGCAAAAATATTATAATTTTACAAATCAGAGAGATGGAGTATAAACCAAGGGAAAAAAAAAAGTCTCTGATATATTGAACAGCAGGGCACTCAACTGACAACTAGGGATTTTGACTTCAAGTCTAATTTTCTCCAATTAACATTTACTGGAAAACACAAAAGAGGTTTTTAAATGGGGAAACAACAAATCCTGTGACTCCCTTTTTCTTAAGAAGCCCTAACCATTAAATTACACAGTTACATCTCCTTTCTTCTCTTCTAACTCACTCTTGGGGACAGTAAATCTTGTATCCAATTCCCCATTGGAGAGATAGGAGGTGCCTCTACCCTCTCTCATTAACCCCCTTGACATAAATTTTGGTTGCCATCCACCCTCCTGGGAATGAGGAAATATGGGTCTGAGCCTCTCGGTCTGAGAAAGGAAGGGAAACCATTTTCCTCACTTCCTGTGTGAGTGTTCTAAGTGTTACATTATTATATTAAAAGCCACCTCTGCAATTACTTACTCATCCTATGTCCGCACATTAGGGCTTGTCTCAGATGGATTTTGTAAGAGTCATCATTTTTCTACGCATTAGATGCACTTTAAAGGGCCATATGCAATCAGCAAAGGCTCAGATGGGGAAGTAGTTTTTTGCCTCAGTCTTGATTAGGTTCAGGTGGAAAGTTGCCTAGGTGATTCAAGCTAACCCAATTTTAGATGCCCTGAAGTTGCTAGACATACACATATACCTACCAAAAAAATAGGTACCCTTTCAGATTGGAAAAAAAAATAATATAGGATACCTACTCTTCAACTTTTGTACTTCAGCTTCATTTAAGTCCTAACTCAAGTATCTAAGAATGAATATGAGATAAATCCCTTTTGGGATCTTGCTTTATTCACCAAGCCAAGCACTACATTTGCCTTGCTTTGCTCAGCTGTGGTTACTCAAAGAACACAGTAAGGAACGAACTGTCTATCAGGAGCAAAAGTACCAGGTTACATATGTCTGTGTAGTGCTGATAGTTCATGAGAGAGGGATGGAGCCAAGATTCTGCCAAAGTTTTCTTCTTCTTGCTTTAGTTACCCTAAGCATAGATTCACAGATCCAGAAGGTCATGAAGGGCCAAGGGACAAACTTAAACATAAGCTCCTCTATATTCCTATTCACTCCATAAACTCTAAGCTTGCCTGATGACATCTGGCACACTTTACTCTTTCCTACTATACAGAGGGTCTTTTCTCTCAATACTATATAAAATTACTAGTCTTGTTAAGCATGTGAATCTGTAATGTCTGAGAATCATTCTTGCTTATCTGTATGTCTTCACCTAAGTAATACTTCCAAAAGTCAAGTCTTCAATTTATTCAAGACACTGAACTTGCAAAGCATCACATTTCTAAACTGGGAATGCTGGCATTTCATTTCTGGGATCAGCAGTAAAGATTGCTTTGCAAACCTAACTGGAGTTTTGATTTGCTTCAGTGCTATACAACAGTTTGGCTTTTAAAGCATCAAATTGCTTTTTTAGTACATTTAATTAAACTTCTAAGACTGCTTGGCAAGCTTAAATTCCACTTGTTGCAATCAGCAGTATGGTGATTATTTATAATTTCATGAAGATTGCTTCCATCTGTACTTCAGAGCAATTAGGGAGTTTATTCATAATTCATTAATTTTAAAGACATGTACATAAAACATGATTCTATGCTCTAACTTTGTGTTACAATTTAATGACACTTAAGAATACCTGACAATTAACCATGTTTAAACAAACTAATGATTTATATAAGCAGAATCAAATCTAGCAGCCAGTGTTAGAATTTAGCCTCGTGCCTCTGGTGTTTGTGTTTGGTTTTGCAACATCTAAGCAGAGCAATGCTTTTTTCAAGGTTAACCATTACATCTGCCCCTTTGTGACATGGATTTAAGACAATTTCTAGCATTAGATGGGGGAATGCAGGGAAAGGGTGAGAAAAAAGAAGGGTAGATTAGCTCACCTCTTCTTGTCCAGGAATTCTTACAACTTCTCAAGACTCCCAATATTGGACACAATCAGCAGGAAGAGTTGAGGTGTATGGGTCTAGTCTAGTCTGGTGTTTCCCATGTTGTTTGACAGGTAACACCAACTGCGACACAGAGATAATCCATTCCTACAGTAAACTACTACAGTTAAATGTTGGTGAAATTATAGACAAAGGACAATGTAGAAGAAAAAGTAAGAAATATAAATCAAGATTAAATAAGCAAATTTTATAATAAAGTAATGGATTTAAAAAAAAATCCAGGTTCATATAATAACTGAAATATTATCTGAAATATCTCATCTCTAATGCACTTGCTCTGTAGTCATTTCTTGCTTGATTTGGGACACTCTGGGCCAAGTTAACAAGGGACTTAAACTATCGTAAAGTTTCTTTAAAGCTAACTGCAATTGAAGAGGGAGGTTAGACACTTACCTACTTTGCTGAATCCAGCAAATTTGTGTCCAGTGCCAGGACGCAAATCAAGACACACATTAGGGTAGATGTCACATCTAGAGAGAATCACAGCTGGTGACACCAAAGAAGCCCAGAAGCTTAGAGAATCCCAGTTCAAAATGGGGAATGGAGTCATTACAGAGTGTCCAGCATCAAATCTGTGAGCTGGAGAGAAGCTGTCAAAACTTAACCACCACTCCTTTCAATCTCACTGAAATATAATTTTCTACCATGGTGATACATTACCACAATGTTTACTCACACCAGCCTAAAAAGCTGAAAACGCAACTTAGTCACTAAATTGGAAGCTTGGGTTTAATAAAACTTACTTCTCATGTAATTAGTGCTTATCCCTGAGGCACATCTGTAAATCCTTAATTGCAATAACTGTAAAAGCGCCAGGATCCTATGCTATCATACTGAGCACATAGATATCAAAAAGTTTCTGTCTATGTGTTATATATTAATATTGTTTGTGCTGTGATCTATTCATCCTGAATTTCTTCAATATGGGTGAAACATGTCATTTGTTTCCGTAGTGTAGACTAACAGCACAAATGAAGTTCTTATGATCTATCTATCTATCTTATACAATAGAATATCACACATGTCAAAATATTTAAACATAATCAGACACGGGCCCTTACCCAAATCCAAATCATTGCTAAAGTCTTGGAAAGTATTAATGCTTTGTCTCTCTGAAGCTTCAAAGTCAGTCCAAATCTTTATCTGAACTCAGCCCATCATGTATATCTTTGAGTTTAATGTAAGACAGACAAGAATAGTGAGATTATTTGCTGGTATAAATCAAAATAGTGGTACAGACTGAACACAGTCTCAAAACACACCTCACGAAAACTCAGGAAAATTATTATGTGTTCAAGCACATGCTTTACACTGAGTAGCTGTTGATTTGCATGAAAAAAAAGTTGCTTGGCCAAAGTTTCTCACTAAAAAGATATGTTGTAGTGATTCTTGTAAAATAAAAATGCAAAATAAAGATGCATAAAGATTATTAAATATAAAATACATTTTTTTGGCACTTCAGTATTACAAATTGATGGCAAATTTGGAGAAAATAAAAGAAGACTGATATAAATTAACTCAGGAGCTAAAAGAATTGATTACAGGGATGAGCTGAAATACTTAAATATGCACAGCTTGTACAGATCATTGCAAAGTAAATTAAGCTTACTTTCCAACAGTTGGAAATCATTAAAATCATACAAAACAAATTAGTTTATGTTGTATTCTAAAATAATCCTTAAGAATTCCTGTATTAATTTGTAGAGACTTTAGATGTAGTGTGATTTTGTAGTATATCACCTAAGAAATTTTACCCGAGTCTTTAAAACTGCCCTTGATTCAATAGTTTATGATATACTGCTGAGAAAAACTCATTCTTGACAGAAACCACAATAGATGATATATCCCTGTACATTGTCTCTTCTGTGTTTTCTTCAAGCCTTCTGGTCAACCAGAGCAAACTCTCTTCCTTGCTCCTAATTCAGTAGTCCCTTGAGTGGTGCAGGTTGAACACGTGTTTCTCCTTATTTCCATACACCACAGTTGTAGGTTAAGCTGTAGCACATGGGTGTACAACCCAGGTGATACAGAATAAAATGGCAGTCACTGTTTGGCGTCACTGCGTAAAGTCAATGGGTCAAGGCACAATTTCTTTTCCATGTAATTTCTTGACTGCCACAATTGTATATTTTCTCTGGCTGCTACATAACCTGGACATACTGATTTAATGACTTTTCCTAAGAGCAAAATCCACTGTTATATTCAGAAAAATGGCTATATATTTAAAGTTTCCTTACATCAATATTATGACAGTACCCACATTGTTTTATAGCCCCATGCTGACAAGCCATTAACTTTGTTTACATTAGAGCATGGCTTAAGTTGGAATTTGGAGTTGGATTTCAAATACCCCAATATCCACAGATGTTAGCAGAGGGGTCCTTGGCTTAGCTTATTGAGGAACACTATGAAATTTGGATCTGCATCTAAGTGCCATTTTGAATTTATGCCAATCTTGAGGTGTTTTGCATCAGAAGTTTAAAATGTGTTTCTTCCAGGACAGGGTGCCCTGTTTAAAGAATACTGTGTTTTTAAGTCAAAATGACATTGCAGAGTGGGCAAATACCTGCTGAACAATGGGAATTCTTAGGGTCTCATACCTCATTTTTCAGCCTGCTCTACCTATTTTGAAGAAAAACAATTTCTTTGACTTCAGTGAACTTTCTCTCGATACCTCATATTGTGACAAAGGTTAAGGACTTTATGGGAAATTTGGCTTCAGTTTCTGATCCTGTCACAGATGTTTCTCTGAGACACTGTCAAGCTACATCATGATGTCTAGTCTCATGATGGAATAATTCTATTATAGCTGCCTACAGTTTGGTGAAGATAGACATTTGCATGGTGAAGTGATCCTTGCTTGCAGAGACAACGACTGAAGAATAGGACTCCATTATGAACATGTCTACACTGTGAAATCAGGCAAGGTAACAGGCAAATCTATAACTAACTCAGGCTCATATTGCATGCATGCAGGTAGGCAGCTTTCAGACACAAACTGGATTGCAATCTGCCTGTTCCGCCCAGGCTTAAGACAGGCAGAACTACCATTTGGACAAGAGGAAAAAGCCTCAAGTTGCACCAGAGGAGGCTCAGGATGAATATTAGGAAAATTTTCTTCACCAAAAGGTTAATCAAGCTTTGGAACGGGCTGCCCAGGGAAGTGGTGGAATCACCATCCCTGGAAGTATTTAAAAGATTTAAAAAACGTGCCCCTGAGGGCATCATATAGTGGTGGACTTGGCAGTGTTAGGTTGAGCTTTGGACTTGCTGATCTTTAAGGTCCCTTTCAATTTAGACGATTCTATGATTTTACAATTCTACCAGCATAGATATGACTTTAAATGAGCACCAAGGGTAACATAAGTATAGTATCATTTCTCTTTACAGTGTTTCTGTCAAGTAACATAATTAAAATAAAACAAAAAAAAACCCACCACCAAAACCTCAAACCATATACAAAGTAGGATTTCACCAATTTCTTTTCTGTTATCGAAAAAGTGTCACTCAGTGACAATGATCAAGCATGTGTTCACGTCAGGATAGGCTCTAAACAAAGTGCCGCATTTCTTTCACAAAGAAAATAAACAGTGATGTTTTGTATTTCTCACTTTGAAAAGCAGGTCCATCTGATGTCCAGTGGCTACACTTCAAAGAAATCCCTCATGAACCTTTTTTCATGTGTCTACATGTGTGGTATTATAGAGATGAATAGCACGGCTCTGGAGAAGCAGGACACAGTGCATTAAACTGTACTATGTGAACAAAGATTTATGGAAGATCAGAAGACTTTATAAAGTAAATAATGTACATTTCACAAATATATACAATGTACAGACTATTTACCAAGAAACTTGAAACGGCTGTCTTGGAAATGTTCCAGTTTGTCAAGTAATCTGGTTATCAGGTTTTTAAAAAGACACAATATATACGGCACTGACAAAAATGGACTAAATATATTTTTCCAGAAGGAACAGGATGGTAACAGGAAATATACTTTATAAAGCAATTAACAAACAGTACTTTAACTGGCAAGTTGTTCCAAGTAACTTGGAAGAAAAAAAAAAAGTAATCTAATTTGGAAATGTGCTTGCAATGCATACATGCCTGCATAATAGACAACAACTTTAAACAGGCCTGCATAATAAGCAACAATGTAGTACAAGACCCCAAAACAAGCTCTAAATTATCTAGCTTAGGTTATGGCAGAAGCCATTCAACTTCTGTGCTGAGGGAGAGTGATGCCAGTCCTGGGAGGTTATGGCAGAAGCCATTCAACTGTGCTGAGGGAGAGTGATGCCAGTCCTGGGTCCCTTACTCTAACCATGCCAGACCTCTCGGCCAAAACAGAGCTCATCCACACAATTTTTCCATTTCCTACTGAAAATTAGAGTAAATACTTGTGTGATGACAATAGCAAGTCTATTCTGTGTAAATTGACAATTCCTGATTTTTCTTTACTGCTCTCCATGATTATAGTTTAACCCGGATTATTTTTATTTTTAAATAATACAGTAAAATCACCCCAAATGTGGAGCTTGTGCTGAGTTCAAATATACAGATTTGTTAAAATAACCTCTTATTTTCTTCACCTTAGCAGCAATATTGAAAAAGGGAAACAAGCATAGGGAAGTTAAAAAGTGGAAAAGGAAATGGGAGTTGGAGGAAATATAGGGTAAATTTTTAAAATATCAGAATATTTCTTTATAAAGTTCTCTCAATGAAATAACACCACTCCAAGATAACCAAATATTTTGCTTGGAAATGGCAGAAAATTGAGGTAAAAGGCTTTAAAAGTAACTTAAACAAGAAAAGCCTTTAAAATGAAAGTAAAGCTCCACCTTCCACTTTAATTACATAAGATTTATAAAAGAAATTGCTGTTTTGTGTACAACAATTGCAAAAGATTGACCTAAAATTTCAAATTTTCCTTAGTTGTAATGTGTCGTGGTTTGGGTGAGGTTGGCCAATGACAAGACAGCAGATTTCTCCCCACCTCTCCTCCAAGAAGACGAAGAAAAGAGATAAAGGGATTTATGAGTTTAGAAAAAAACTAAACTACTTTAATGAAATAATAACAGTAAAATAAGAAGGAAATAATGAAATAGATACAGTATATATATATAAATATACACAAAAGTACACCAAGTTCTCAGGAAGATATCACTGGCAGGCACTAGGTAAATTCTAGACTAGACTCAGTGACAAACGGGAACTGGATTCCAGAACTCATTCATGGGGACCAAAGGCACACAAGCTATCAGGATGTTCCTCAGGCATCAAAGAAAAAGACATCAAAAGAACAACCCTTAAGGAGACGACAACCTGACCCTTTCGATCCCTCAGCTTTTATACTGAGATGGCAGATGGAGATGAAACACCCTATTGGTCAGTTTGGGTCACCTGACCTGTCCACGCCTCACCACAGGTGCAACCCCTCCAGTGGGTAAACAACCAGGTCAGCTGACCCCAGTTGCCACGGCAACATGCATAAGCAAGAGTCTCCCTCAGTCGACAACCTGACCCTTTCGATCCCTCAGCTTTTATACTGAGATGGCAGATGGAGATGAAACACCCTATTGGTCAGTTTGGGTCACCTGACCTGTCCACGCCTCACCACAGATGCAACCCCTCCAGTGGGTAAACAACCAGGTCAGCTGACCCCAGTTGCCACGGCAACATGCATAAGCAAGAGTCTCCCTCAGTGAACAGAAATTTGGCTCTGCTCCACCTTAAACCAGGACATAATTCAGTTGCTGAGTGCCTTCTTTGCCTCAGTCTTTACTGCTCAGGCCACCCTCCAGGAGCCATGGACTTTGGAGGAATCAGAGGAAGGCTGGAAAAAGGAAGATCTTCCCTTGGTGGAGGAAGACCAAGTTAGAGATCAGTTAAGAAGGCTGGATATCCACAAGTCCACGGGTCTGGATGGGATACACCCAGGAGTGCTGAGGGAGTTGTCAGAAGTCATTGTGGGACCACTCTCCATCATCTTTGAGAGGTCCTGGAGAACAGGTGAGGTGCCCAAGGACTGGCGAAAAGCCAATGCCATCCCAGTCCTCAAAAAGGGCAAGAAGGAGGACCCGGGAAACTACAGACCGGTCAGCCTCACCTCCATCCCTGGAAAGGTGGTGGAATGGCTCATCCTGGGTGTGATCTCAAAGCGTATGGAGGAAAAGAAAGCTATCAGAAGTAGTCAACATGGATTTACCAAGGGGAAGTCATGTCAGACTAACCTTATTGCTTTCTATGATGGCATGATTGGTTGGATAGATGAGAGGACGGTGGTGGATGTTGTCTACCTTGACTTCAGCAAGGCTTTTGACACCATCTCCCACACCATCCTCATAGCTAAGCTTAGGAATTGTCAGTTAGATGAATGGACAGTGAAGTGGATTGAAAACTGGCTGAAAGACAGAGCTCCGTGGGTCCTGATTAGGGGCACAAAATCCAGCTGGAAGTCTGTAACAAGTGGTGTTCCCCAGGGGTCAGTACTGGGTCCGGTCCTCTTTAATATATTCATCAGTGACCTGGACGAAGGGATGGAATGTACACTCAGCAAGTTTGCAGATAATACAAAACTAGGAGGGGTGGCTGACACCCCAGAAGGCTGTGCCACCATACAGTGAGACCTGGACAGGCTGGAGAGTTGGGCTGAGAGAAACCTAATGAAATTTAACAAGGGCAAGTGTAGGGTGCTGCACCTGGGGAGAAACAACCCCAAGCACCAGTACAGGTTGGGGGCTGACCTGCTGGAGATCAGCTCTGAGGAAAAAGACCTGGGAGTCCTGGTTGGACAATAGGATGACCATGAGCCAGTAATGTGCCCTTGTGGCCAAGAAGGCCAATGGCATCCTGGGGTGCATCAAGAAGAGTATGGCCAGCAGGTCGAGGGAGGTCATCCTGCCCCTCTACTCTGCCCTGGTGAGACCCCATCTGGAGTAACTGAGTCCAGTTCTAGGCTTCCCAGTTCAAGGAGGACAGGGAACTGCTGGAGAGGGTACAGCAAAGGGCCACAAAGATGATTAGGGGCCTGGAGCATCTCTCTTATGACAAAAGGCTGAGGAACTTGGGTCTTTTTAGTCTTGAGAAGACTGAGGGGACATCTAATCAATGCTTACAAATACTTAAAGGGAGAGTGTCAGGAAGACGAGACTGGTCTTTTTTCAGTGGTGTCCAGTGACAGGACAAGAGGAAATGGGCACAAACTTGAGCATAAGAAGTTCCACCTAAACATGAGAAGGAACTTCTTTACTGTGAGAGTGGCAGAACACTGGAACAAGCTGCCTAGAGAGGTGGTGGAGTCTTCTTCTTTGGAGACATTCAAAACCCACCTGGAGAAGTTCCTGTGCAATGTGCTCTAGGTGGACCCGCTTTAGCAGGAGGGTTGGATTAGATGATCTCTAGAGGTCCCTTCCAGTCCCATATGGTTCTATGGTAATGACACAATTTTTGTACAATGCGTATCTTGGGAAGACCTTAACTCCCTTAAGGAGTTAGTTTTCCTCCTCTTCTCCCTTCCCTTGATTTTCAGGGTGGGCTTTTTTTCTGATTTTGGCACCTTTTAATACATGCTGAATTTAGGCTACCAGTCTACTTCACGGGTCTCACAAATCTAAGGCCTTTAGGAGAGAACTCATTTCACTTTTTTACAATAGTCTAAACAATAAAATGGGATTTAAGTTAGGTGCACAGACACTTTGGATATCAAAGGAAGAAGACAGGTGCTGTAAAACTGTTACTTTTCTTATTCTAAGAGAGCTACTCCTAAGCTGACTTGCTCATATATGGACTTCTACATCAAATTTATGTGAGATGAAAACCAGTCTTAAGGGTAAAGCTCCCTGTTCCTTAATCACTTCTGATTATCAGTCTCTTGAGTATAACACCATGTGTTGTTAATTGGCTAATCTAATCAACCCTCTCAATAGCACTGATTCACAGTAGCTGAGGATCTGACTCATTCTCCTTCACTTACATTAAATACCTCCATGCCTCAGGTCTTTTGAACAACTGCAAGTATGACATAATTTTATTTCCCTGGAACAGCTGAAGTTTCTTTTCTGCTTGGAATGCTAACCCTTTCAATACTTTGCTGTTGGGTTTGGAATTATGGACAGCACAGAGGGATCATTTATCACTTTAATAATTCATCCTAATTCTTGCCTGGGGACAGCTGATAGTTCCAGTGTTAACTCACTGAATTTGCATTTGCATGTCATATACTCTTTAGTTAACCCTTGGCAGGAAACTCCTAAATGAGCGGAGAAACAGTATGTAGAACTGGAACAACTTTATAAATCACTTAAGTGATATTTTTGTGTCTCCAACAGCTTTCAGGTGGACACTTCAAGAAAGCTTGTGTTCCTGTTCTCCTGCTATCAAATCAACAAACGTATCACTTCAGTATCAGATAGTAAATTTTTAGCTGTTGCATGCTAAAAAACCAAATGGCCAAATAGCTATTTCAGAGATACACGAGCACTGCACTCAGCCAAAATTAGTTCTCAGGATTCTGCAAACCTCAGGTACATCAATGTATCTTTAAACTTTCTTTTTTTTTTTTTTTTTCCTTGAGACTTTCGTTTTAACTGTACAGTCATAAGGAGTACAGAATTCATGATGCAAAGAGTTAAGAAAGCAGCCTAATCTTAAAAAAAGAAAAGGCATATTTTCATAATGTTATAATAGTCCAAATCATAATAAATTCCATCTGGACTTTTGGAAAAATATATCACCACTAAAACTCAAAATAGCCAGCTAGAAAGAGTGGACTGTGGGGTACTAGTGAAAACACAGCTTAACTGTTAGGGACTAAGTTTGATCTCTGATATGATTTGTGACATTTATGGACCTGCACAGTAGCTGTTGTTCAGCCCTATACAATAAAACACACCTGGATGCCTGACAACTGGGTATGTCCTGAAGCATGCAAAGCAAGACACCCATTTCCCCAAAATGTTTGCATTTCTCCCTGACAGTGTATTTTTCAGAAAAGTACTGAAATAAGTACACAGTCACTTTCACTGAAAATTAAATTTTCCCCTCCAGTGAGTGCACATTCCTGAAAGTAGAAGTTGACATTATTAAAGTATGAGATATATTATTTGCAAATATCTATCTATTAAGAAACAAATGACAGAACATGGGATTTTTGAAGTAATACGTGCTTGATAGTCATCTCATAAAAACATATATAAATATATAAATTCATTGAGTCAATTAAAAAAATAGCCTATTTTACACTAGCAATTCACAAGGAAATTACACTTGTGTGCTGTTATATACATTACAGAATGAAGTGCTTAGCATGGCTTATATATGTTAACAGTATATGAGATGAAGTGAAAAAATCCACTGTTTCATAGAAGTGAGAAATACATCTTGTTTCCAGTCATTAAAAGTGGAAAACTGTCACTAATTTAAGTCTTTCAACCCAGTGTTAGACTTTTTTTTTTACATTTCTTCCTATGGCTTAACTTGCTATTCAGTTTGGTGACTTTATTGCTTAAATTATACTTTCATTAATTAACACAGTGATGTAGTTATCACGGGCCAGATTGAACAGAGATGTAAACCAGTGTAATCAGTAGCATTATAGCAGCTTATATTTGGCTGCTTGTGATTATACTAAAGGTTGCCCTCAAAGTAGGTTGAAGCAAAGCCTGCTATCCAAAATACATATTTTTCTAGAACTGATAATAAAAAATTAGGAAACTCCAGTCTGGAAATGTTTTTATTTCTCCATATGTTTGGCATGTCTGTCCTTCTACCTTCTCTTTCCTTGCAAACTATCACTGCATATCATCTCAGAACAAAACATTAAAACAGTTCAAGCACATTTCAAGATGTAATATGTAGCCATTTGAAAAAAAGTGGATGTGCAAGCTTTTTCATTTTCTGTATCCTCTGTGTTTCTTTCTTCTTTCAATGCATGTTTTCAGGAAACAATTATGGGTGTAAATTCATGGCCGTATTCTATTAATAATTATCCAGTGCAAACTCCATTGACTTCAAGGGGGAGCATGCACCAGAAAGCAAGATTTAGTGCATGAAATATCAGAATACTATAAGAAAAGTAGTATGTTTATATAGAAAACATTTTTCCTCTCTCTACTGAAATTTCTTTTGAAAAAAGGGATGTGCTCTGTTGGATATATGAGTGTGGGTCTACAGAAAACAGTGTCAAGAGTTTTACACAAGACAAACCTTCCTCTGTAGAAGCCTGAATTCTCATCTTGACTTTTCCAATAACCTTGAGGCACGTTGACAGAGTCAAAATCCAAATTTAAGTGTCTGAAGATGTTTGGTTTAATTCTCTTCTTTTGTCTCTGTCTCTTTTTCCCAGGAGTATCAGAGCCAGTAAAAAAAAGGGAGCTGTTTTGAAGGAAAGTGTGCTGCTTGTAGCAGCATGAGGACCAGATTTTCAACGAAGGCAAAATCATGCAAATCCTCCATCAATAGAGATGTATTCATTCACATAGGCTGAATAGCTGTCTCATCTTTGAGTTCTTGAAGACAACCTGGTGAGAAATCATGTGAGAGTGTTCTGCCATGGCTGGTGCAAGGCTGTGCATATGTCAAACACATTGGGTTAATACGTGCCCTCATGGTTGTCTCTGCTGAAACAGCTCCCACAATTTTAAAGCAAACTATGCATTTTAGATCTGGATATTGCACTGCTGCCAGTAAACACGACAGAAAAAGGTCAGACTGCAGTACCGCTTGGTGTAAATCCTGTAGTCATTTTCCAGCTCTCAGCATTGTTTCTACCTATCTACTGAAGCATTCTCAATCTCAAATATTTCTGGGTAATAGACAATCGACAGCTTCTGGTTACTTAAAATTGTCACACAGATGAAAATTTCTGATAAATGGTAACAGTGTTTAAGATAAAGATAAGTTAATATAGGTAAGTTAATGAAAAATTTTTAAAGACTAACCATGACTAGCAGAAGAGTATGAATATTTGTCATGAATTTGTATATGTGGGGTAATTGAACAGTCCCTCCCAAGTGTAGAATTTTATTCAACTTTTTTTAAATGACTCAAAAAAATAACATACCTAGACTAATTTCTGATAAGGGAGAAATTATGTATAGTTACTTATTTGCTTTTAGAATTCTCCTGAGGGGAGCAGACAGTTTTTTTCTTTAAAGGTTTTTCACTGTAAAGGGTGCAATGAATTTGAATGGGTGTAGAATTAATCCTTTGTTTTTTGGTTATGTATCACAGAAAAAAAAAAATTATGTGTGATTTAAAAAGCAGAAATAAACTTTCCTTTTCTGTACTAGTTTGTGGGTCCATTTATTTTACCTCTGAGGGCAACAAAAATAGAGGTGACACAGGAGAATTGTGACCCAAAGATACCATACTAATACTGGCAAATGAAAGAAAACAAGAAAATGAATGGAAAGGAAAGATGGAGAAAGATCTGTAGAAAAAGGGAGCTGCTTTGAAGGGAGAAGTTTGTGCAATAAATAGAAATGTTCTGTGACCACAAAGGTTCCTTGTAAATGTGGAAAGTATTAACAAGAATCAGATAGTTTGTTCTGATATCAGGAGATGGTGATCACTAATTAAAAACATTCTGTGAATCCAGACACCAGACACCTTGGAGGAAGGAAGAGCTTAGAAATCTGGGTTTGGGTTTGTTGCTGGTTTTTTTCCCTCAAGAATTAAAAAAATTATGATGGAGCTTGGAGATCCAAAAGGCATCACAGTAAATTGCAGAGCTGTTCTGGTACTCTTACAGAGGCAATAAACTAGGAGAATCAATGAATAATGAATGAATGGATGACTTAAAAATTCTGTAGTAACTAAGATGGAAATTCAAACAGTTGGTGACTTTTAAAAATATAGGGTAATAGTTTGAAGATAATAATATTTGTCCACTTTGTGGCAAAACTTACAATAGCATTCACTTTCCTTCTGTAACTACCTGGCTGTTTTTCCCTTCACCTTTTCCACCTCCTCACGCTGTTTCTTTCCTGCAAAACTCTCCCTGTGACACTGACTTGAAAGCTGCTGCACTGCAGCAGCCAGCAGAGGTACTCCAGCTAGGGGCTGCTCTGACATTAGACCCAAGATGGTGATAAAGGGAATAGAGTGGCTTTTTTACCAGACCTTAGCTGCAACAAGTCCAAGCTGGGCTTGCGTGAAATGCGAACACACATGATCTGATTCTTAGCTTGAGTAAGTTGGTAAAAGCCCGTTGACATCAGTGGATCCATTCTCATTTAAACCAGTATCTGGCGGAGTTTTTAGTTTATTTCCCTTAAGTTGTGCTTGGTTTAATCACTGTGTGTGATGCATCAATATGTATTAGGAGGACTGTTTTTAGCTAGATGAGGAGATAACCATCTGGTAACCATGAGAATGCAAAGTCAGGTACTCAGAGAGCTGTACTTTCAAGGCATTCTCACTTCTATTGCACATCAATTTCCTTTTAAATCCTTTTCTATTTCACATGCATAGAGCAATGAAAAAAGGATTAAAAATGATGTCTGCATTTATTAGATTCTGGTGCCATTTGGGATATATTCTGACTGAATCCAAATAGTTTTCCCAACTACCTTGGCCAATTTCTGCAACAGGAGAGAGCCATGTTCTTCTAATCCAGGAATTTGTTACTACATGTTTACTGTTGAACTAATTTACTGTCATTCTAGAAATATTTTTCCCCTCTTGAGATGCCTGCCTCAACCTGGAGAAGGAATCAGTGATTTGCTAATGGTACAGCACATAAAATTGTTTTCTGTTGAACTTTACCTTGTAAGATGTATTACAGCTGTAGCCCTCGCTGTGTCTGTATTATTTAATGCAAAATGAGTTATACCCATATAAATGTATGTTATTCATTTTAATGAGGACCAGGAGATTTACACTGGGATTAAAAATGTTTTTGCTGTAAGTCAACATTTAGAAATCTTCAAAGACCCATGCAAATATATTAAAAATACGCAGATAAGTATGATTAGAGTCATCCTTCAGGCGAGAAAACAGATGCAGAGTATGGAGCCAGGGCTGGTGAAGGGATGAGACACCTCCAAGTTAGGTGCCACATTGCCTGACTGCTAGGTCACTGTCCCCAGGAGCTAGATCACAGTGCCCTGAATTGGGTACTGTGTTTGTGCATACAGAACATGGGAGAATGAGGTGTCTCATTAGTGCAATCCAGTACCTACACAGTAAAATGAAAGATACCCAGGAGTAGCCTATCAAAATGATCAATCACAGGCGTGGACCTGAATGCTCACCCACCACGCAGTCTGTGGTCTACATCAGAGCTAGGATGAAAATACTTGAAATCTCAGCTGCATGAAAATGTTATCAGGGAAAAGAAAATACAAAATCAGGCCTACCTCTTTTAAACTGTGCCATGCCAACATTATGCCCACATTTCCATAACAGCAAAGCATTCAGACAACTCTCCAGCAAAACGGAGGACCTTATGGTTTCACACTTTCTTTCACCTCGGAAGATTCCAACTTACATCTGAATTAAATTTCCTGCTCTGTTAGCTGTTTATGTAGTATACATTAAACAGTCGTTGCAATAGAAAAAAAAAAGAAGGAAGAAGCACGAAGCAGGGCTTAGAAACTAGGTCTTCACCATGCCCCAGACTGCCGTAATACAAAGTAACTTCCATTTTGCTTGTGCTTGGCTTCGGCTTGTGAGTTGCACGCTGGGCCAACTGGAAAACAGCGGTTAACCCCTTCCAGGTAACCAGTCTTTGTGGGTAAGGCAGTCTTCTGGAGAGGAGTTTTGAATCCCCAATGCAAAACCAGACCTGAAACCCAGGTTCCTTACTTGCTTGGAAGCAAACTAGCCCTTGTGCAGACATCATGACCTCCTCCTCAGGAGTGTTTTAAAAGAAGGATCCATCCCTGCTGAATGGAAGATATCATGATGCGTTGGGCTGTGATTTCTGTATTCCATTTAACAACTGCTTAATGTAAAATGCCTAAACAGGGACCAAGGCAGGAGACAAAATAAAATTCTTCATTTTCAGCTGAAAGACTAAACTTCTTTTAGTGTTTTGCTTACTAATCTCATAAATCTTTCATTCCTTTGCTTAATAGCATAGTACTAAAAGGAGGGGTGCAGGAGTGTCTGTCTGTTCCCAGCTCAGTCCCAGAGTTAAGGAACTTCTGTAGCATGGAGAATTTCTGGATTTGGACCCTTTCAGACTGAACAGGAAATGAAACCCAGCTCTGCAAATTCTGCAGACAGTGCCCTAATCATTAAGGTATGGCATAAACACTGATTAATATCTTTCTAGTAGTCAAATTTTGAAAGAAAGTGGTGGCAAGAAGAGAATTTTACCAAGATCCTACACTGACGGCTCATGTTAGAAAACATATTTGCAGTAACTTCCAATTTTTCTGGTCACAATTAATGAACAACTCTGCTCAGTCCTGCCAAAAGAAATAGATAGAAGACTGCATTTTAAATTTATAGCAATATAATGAAGATACCTTGGAAGGAAGCACCAGTAAGGATTTTGTCACCTGGCCGTAGTTAGCAAGTGTGTTTTTCAGAGCCCAATTTCCACTTCGGAGTGCTAATTCTTTCTCCAGAGCCCTTTTTTCTTCTTTTACCTTCAAGATCTGATTCATTTTTACCCCTTTTCCTTTTGCCTGAAGAAAGCAGGAAAAAAATGTTTCACATCAGCAACGCAGGTGATTGCATGAGTCTCAGGCTAACAGTGAAACAGGACCAGAGAAGCAACTTATATAAAAATGCACAAGAGTTAAACAGTGAAGAGCCACCTGATATACTTGGGATTCCTGAATGCAAATGCAATACTGGCCTGATTTTCTTAGCACTTCAGGGAGACAAGCTCAAGATTTTTTTAAAGTGTAGCTGACTACTTAGCTGCCTAACTGTGTCTGCAGGCATCATTTTAAAAAAATCTGGCATTCCTGTGTAAACTTATGAATCACATTTATCACTGGAAAAACATTTTGCTGTCATATTGGAAGCATAGCAAAGAATGTTTTTGCCTTCCAGCCTTTAAAGGATCACATGTATCTGTTGTTAGGGAAACTAGAAGAGTTACAGACCCAAAAAACTGGTTGAGGGTGGAAGGGACTTCTGGAGATCATCTTGTCCAACTTTCTTCTCAAAACAGGTTGCTCAGGCCTATGTCTAGTCAGGGTTTGAATGTCTCCAAGGATGGAGACTCCACAGTTTCTCTGAGCATTCTGTTTCAGTGTTCCTGTATTTCAGTTTGCGCCCATGGCTTCTTTTCTGTTCACTGGACACCACTGGGAAGAGTCTGGCTCCCTCTTCTTTTCAACCCCCTTCCCTCCATCAGATATTTATACATGCTGATAAGATCCCCCTGAGCTTTCTCTTCTCCAGGCTCAACATTCCCAGCTCTCTCAGCCTCCAATACCTTAATCCTCTTCACCGCCCTTTGCTGGACTGTCTCCAGTAAGTCCATGTCTATCTTGCACTGTGGAACACAGAACAGAATCTAGCACACCAGACGTGTCTCATTGACGGTGAGTAGAGGAGAAGGATCACCTTCCTTTATCTTCCAGCAATACTTTGTCTAATTCACCCCAGGATAACATCAGCCTTTGCCACAAAGGCACAGTGCTGGCCCATAGTCAACTTGTTGTCCACCAGGACCCCCAGGTCTTTTTCTGCAAGGCTGCTTTTCAGCTGGTTGGCACCAGCCTGTGCTGGTACCTGAGGTTATCCCTGCCCAGGGACGGATGAGAGCCAGTCCTTTGAAAGTTGCTGGTCGAACACCACAGGACTTCAATGGCTGAAGACAATACAGTGCAGCAAAGTCTTAATGTTCTTGCTTATAGGGGAGGAGGTTATATAGTAGACTGGGTGAAAAAAAGTTTTACTTTGGAGAAATGAACGAATTATTGTTACTAGATAATTAATCATCCAATTATCGCCACCCTAATTTTAAGAGCCTTGTGCGTGAAAGACTAAGACTGGAGTATTAGACTAATAGGGGAGGTTGTCTGATCCTTCAGTCAAATGTCTTTTTGGAAAGTATCCATTTCTTGTAAAGGAATTATCCAAAATCTTCCAACTATACTTAATAAATAACTGACACTTGGCAGATTTGACTGCACATGCTGCTCTTATCATAAGTTTATTTTAAGACTGGTAAATTAGCAGATGTTCTAGATAGTTTGTCCTTTTAATCCTTCTCATTTAAATTCCCTATTCTCCAATGACTCATTAACATTAAAAATCTCATCTGCCCTTTTTTATATGAGGTTAATGAGATCCATATAAATGGATGCTATGTATTCCTCTGGATTTTTAAATGGTTTTATTGTTATTTTTTGTTTTATTAAAGATTTATAATGGCATACAGTCAATTAATTACCCATTCTGGAGGCCATAAAAGTTAATAATCTCCTTTAACACAAAGCCATGGCTGTGTGGCATGTCCTAGAATTAGTCCAGTTAAGACAGAGGTTTTAGAAACCAGATCCAGATATCAATAATTTCAAATTATTTCTTCCCACCCCTTTATTATTAACACAAACCATTTGGAAATCTCAGCACTGAAATGCTTTCTTATGAATTTTTCCATTAATCCAGGTCTCCTCTACACACACATATAATACTGGGACTTGACAGCTGGCCTGTTGGCATCAATTGCTTAGACTCCTTAAGGGGAAAATAAACCTTTTAAAGAACCCTTGGATTTTACAAACAGGTTTTAAAAACAAAAGATCTGTCAAATTTGTAGTCTAAGAGCTTTGCCAGTACAGCTTTCAACATTCAACTTCAGTATCCCGTGTTTTACATCTGTATAGCTAAGAGAAAGTATGGGAGAGCTGTTGATAATGACAGGTCACCTTATTATTTTCAGAGGAGTGACAGTTCTTGAGTCAGGGTGCTATTGAGAGTCTGAATTTATTCTGCTCAAAATGTAATGTTTTTATTTACTCTTGACCCTAGATGCTAACGTGATTCATACAACATTGTTATACTAGATGTTTTGTTCAGTTGTAGGTACATAGGCACCTTGTATAATCTGAGAGTCCACAGGTCAACCAAGACATGACACAGTTTTTTGTACTCCTGGACAGGCATCTGGAAATCTGGAAGGATACCTCAGGGCTTTTCAGTGACGTTAGGTGCTTGGGAACACAACCAAACCAGGACTGAATTCAAGGCTGGCTCAGTGCATTCTCCGCAGGTAGTTGTGCTCTCAGAAATCAGAACTTGCTCCAGTGTATAGCTTTTGGTGCTTCAGTCTTTAACTGATAAGATGTTGACATCCTGTTTTCCACCTCCTCCCAACAAAAATGCTCAGACTAGGGACAATTTGTGATTCAATGAAACATTTGTTCAGTGAGTACAGCCAAAGCAAAATTATTTCCTTCCTTATCTGCAGCAAAAACTGTATGTCTCCAGCTTAGAAGAGTGACTTTTAATACCCACTTCCACTTTATAACAAAACAGTACAACAAAAAATCTCTACCTGACCTGAAGTCACCATTAGGTTAATTTTAATAATTTAGTGGTGAGTGCTGCTTGAGTTGTATTGCTTCTTTCAACAACAAAGATAATTGCCATTTTTATACTACAGCAGAAGGTTACATCACAAGTTATGGTGTAGGGATAATTTCTGGGACTAACTTCTTAGCTGGTGTAACATGACCCATGACAAGTTTAAAACGTGAGAAGTTGGCAGTGATTGCAATGGAGGACACCACTCAGAAAAAAGGTGTGGTGAATTCTAGCCCCAAAAGGATTGCCTGAAAAGTTCATCCAAAAGCTTACATCAACATATGTGTAACTAAGGAGATCCTTGTAAACAAGCCATAAACCAGGCACAAAGTCACTCTAAGTGAAAAGATAATCTCAAAGAATAAATGGGATTACTGAACAGAAAATGGGACACGGGTACTATAAAACCCTGATAAAGAGCTGTTGATGTGGGAACACTGTAAGAATCAACATTAATGAAGAGTCTGGAAGGAGACTGTCTTTACTCACAAATGAATAAAATCAAAATGTATTTAAACATCAGAGGGATGCTTGTATGTATGAATTGGAAAGAAGGCAATAATTGGAACAAGTTTTTCTTTTTCTGATAACCCATTATTTTAATGTCAGTCTAAAGGCCTTCCTCATAACTTCATTAGTTCATGTCTGCTTTATGTCCTTCTTGAGCAAAATGAGTGGCCAAATTTCTCAACTGGTGCAAAGTTACCTTAAAGAAAATGAATTCAATGGGGTCAAGACAATTCAGATTACCGAGCATACTGCCTCCTAGTAGATTGCTATTATGACATACACTATGAAAAATAGGAGCACAACAAGACTTTCTGGTTACTGAATGCTAAGGACCTATACCAGACAAAAATTAATTACAATGGTTAGCCACAATCTGTTACAAAATTCACAGACAGGCTAGATAAACCTAAACTCTAAAGCCACATGTAACTGTTAATCACAGTCATAACAAGTCCATCCAGACTATGAGCCTTGAGTTTAATGAAGCGGGGAATGCCTTTTCCCTCAGCTTTCCCACTGCATGCGCATATACAAATCCTGCTGGGAGCTGGCGGCTGCTGGGAGCAGAAGGCTGCGGCTCTGGAGCAGCCACATCGATGTGCACCAGTAGCCCTGCTTCTGAGCAAGTGTTGCAGGGACAGTAAATCTGCTCCAAGCTGCCTGATGTTCTTCTGCAGCTGATGGCTTTTGCAGATACACTAACGGAAATTATTTGCTGGCGTATAGTCTAGAGCTCCACAGACCTCTCGAAATATTATGTACTTTTTTCTACCAATAGAAAACTTGGACTTACATGACCTCTAGAAATAGTACTTTTTCTCTCCCAGTTTGGCTGGAGCATATTAGATCCCTAATTGCTTAATCGGTACTTATTCCTTTAGATTTTTTTGCCATAATCTGCAATTATTTTGCTTCCATTTGGTTGTGGTTTATAACCTACAAAAAATAACAATCTTGTTCACTACTATAAATGTCCTCATAACTTTTAAACAGGTACAAGCAAACAACTCACCTATTATGTACAACATTCACAGTCCTCTAAAATAAATAATGCCCTCAAGATTTTGCAGTTAATCAAGTACAAATGTTGGCTTCAAAAGTTTGTCTGCCAGTAAGAATGACTTCAATTATAGTCGATTTTATGAGTTTTACTCCAATTGAACTCTATAGCATCACAAGAGATTTAGATGCTATAATCCCAGCAGATTTTGTAGAAATTTTGTTCTAACTGTTCATCAGAGAAGTATTCTTAAATTATCATCCACTATGTATGCTCTTAAACTAATAAAACGACTGTATATGTAATGTAAGAAGAACTGATGGCCAAAAGAAAATCTCTATGTAACACAATTATAAAATGATATGGACTATGCTAGATCTTTAAAAATATAAACCAACTCTGCTCATCCCAGTGAATGCAATTCTAGTTTCATTTTGTTCTAGATAACAATATTAGAATAAACAAAAGATTCATTGCATTATGTTTCAGGATTACTGGTATATAGCTGAACTATAAAATACAGGAAGACATGAGCCAAAAAGACTAAATAGCTATGCTGAGATACATATATTGTTTTCTGAATTATGCTGCTCTTATAACAGATTAGAAAATTGCGGTGGAGTTCCAAGTTAGTGGGTGCAGTATGTACATATGAGAGCTGGTATGATATGAGAGACTGAGGCTGCTTTTTTATGTGCTTATTCTCTGTTAAGTCAACTCCAAAGACTGCAAATTAACTGAAAGTGTTTTGTCCTATCAGAGTGATGGTCTGATGAGAGTGGGCCTTCATCCGTATGAAACTTGCTATGTTAAAAAAGTACATACAAAAATAGTTCACAGGAAAATCAAGGAAGCTGTTGCTCAAGGCAAATGTATGGCTACAATATGCTGGACAGATGAGGACCTTTGAAAATAAATGACTTTAAAAGTTTTTATTTTCCAGACATATGCTAAGCTGCCCTTGGGACAGGAAGTCTTACAATATGATCTATTCCATTTTAACCTCAGTTTTACAATATGATCTATTCTATTTTAACCTCCCCCACTTGAGGATTTAGAGTAGGCTGTCCCCTCTGTAGCAATAATATCTGTACACCAGGAGACAGCCATCCCATGGGGAGATAATTTTGACACAGTGACATAAAGCACACTTCATGTTCCGTGACCCTTCAGGGCTGTTGCAGTGTGCTCCTTGCCTCACCTTTCTATAGCTCTCCTCCCTTTTGGCTGCCGTTGTTATTCCCAGCCCCTTGTTGGAACAGCTTGTCAAGGGATTTCCTGTGGTACAGAGGAATAGGTCATTCTGAAGGTCAAGCACAGCCCTGAATGCTCTCATCTGCTGCAATGGAAACCACTGGGCCAAAATCAGCATTTTCTTAAAACTCTTGTGCAGTTACCACCTTCTTCTGAAGACGCCAGATGACCTTCAGCAACTAAGTTTAATAGAATAAAATTTCCAGGCATTGAAACTTCTGCCTGGAAGTGTTTTATCCCTGACATCACTGAGGAACTCGATCTTTGCATGCAAATGCTACTCTGTGTTCTCTAAGTAGGCATTTCTTTGCTTAGTTGATCTGAGCCATTTAGTCTAAAGTCAGAGAGAAAGGGGGAAAGTGCAAATATGTCTCTAGCCTTGGAGAGAGGACTGGGAACGGGGAGCCCGAACTTCAGTATCTATGTCAAGCTCAATCAAAAGCATAAGATCAGCTGCACTGGTTCAAAGGGAGGGTCCATCTTCACTTTTCCCATTTCCAGCGGTGTACTTTGAGAGTCTGAGGGGTCAGGGACAGGATGCTAAGCAAGGATTTAGGGCTATGCTATATTCAACCTTTGCAGAACTGTATCTCCGCCCAGCTTTCATCAACTAAAAGTGTTGATCAAGGCTTGGCACAGGCCATATATTGGAAGCTTATCCTTGCCTGTATTCCCTGCATCAGCAACAAGTTTAAGAAGGATGACTAAGCCATTGTTCTTAATGTAGGCAATTATTGGCTAGACTGAGTGTTCCAGAGCCATCCCTCCTCTGACATCCTCCTCTGATGTGTTCTTGAAAAGCTCAGGACAGACTTTGCTGGAGGCTATAACATCACTTTCTCTGCTATAAACAGTAGTGAACTACATAAACAAGCTGAATGTACTCTGTCTTCCTGCTAATTAAACCTCAAATTTCTTTCTTGATTCTTTTTGTAGAAGTTCTTATACTAATGGGAATGATTTATAAAACTGGCATGCAAATTATTTAAATTGAATAATAGAAAGAAAGGAGAGTCCAATACGAGGAGGAAGGATTTAACCCCCTACTGCTCTGTGAATGGAGTGTGCTCATGGCAGAGCATTTTCCCTAGGTCTTGCCCTGTATGAGTTTTATCCTGTACATTGTCTCACTAAAGATTCAGAAAATCACCCTACACCTGCAGAGAGCAAGATATGATTTCGTCCAACAGCTACAGTCCTCAAATTGCTCAAATTCCCCACCAGTCCTAGTAACACCTCTCTGGCCATTGTACCTAGACTGTGCAGTCCAATGCAGCAGGGATCAAGGAATCTGGGTACACCCAAGGTGTCCCTGCTGCAGTATGTCATGCCCAGCACCTGCAGGGAGAGCTCCTCCATCCCCTGGATTTCCCTGAACCCCTCTGAATGAAGAGGAATGTGTGAGAACGTCTCTCAGGTTTCATCACCAGTGGGCTGATGCACTTTTAAACGGGCAAACCCAAGGAAATGTGTTCGTAAGCAGATGCCTATAGAAGAGGAGGCAGACAGCTAAAAATACAGGATACTTCCCTCATCATACTGTTCCACCTTCTAACTCTTTTCAGCCTGAGGAATTTCGAAAGCCTAGAGAGGTTTGTCACAAGATGTCTCTTCTAAGTACTTGCCTGATCTTTGATTGAATCCACATAGAATTCTTGTGCCCACAATATCCTTTGGCAAGGAATTTTACAGACCTGCTACCCCTTGTCAAAGAACCACTCCCTTTTGTATCTTTTTAAATCTCTAGCTTCATTTGATGTGCTCTCATACTTGTACTGGAAGACAGCAAGCAACCAAGCCATCATCGCCCTATCTACGCTACTTACGATTTTAGATAACATTTGTACCATATCTCCCTTTGGTTATTTATCTCCCTACTCTAATGTTTGATGTTAAGCAGTCACTGCTGAAATTTTCTCCATATGTTGTATGGGGAACCTGGCTTGTCACGACTGTAAATGCTGACATGAGAACCAATTTGCTAAGAGCTCTGCATTGCAGTTTAGTTGCTGTTGTGAATGTCTGCTAAAGAGAACTTCTTGATGATCCTGTTTCTAAAAGTTATGTGGAATTGAATACTGCTTGTATATTCTCAATATTTCATATACTGAAGGAACTTCATAACTTTAATTTACATGCTTGTAACAAAACATCCTGATCTCTAAATTCAGTATTGTTGACAGAGAAGAAGTTGGCAGGTGCAGTTGAGTAGTGGCATTTTCCAGCCTCACGTGGGAGGCTCTATTTACAGCTATCAAACTGCGATTGTTCACTTTTTTCCTACCTAAATCAAATTTTACACATAAATAGTAAATATTCCATATTGCTACTTTGGGGATGGTGATAATAACAGTAATTAATGTTTGTTTAATCTCCCTCTTTGGATTTCAGTGTTAAAGCAAAAATACAGTCAGAAGGACGACAGGGGGCCAATAACTCTGTGATAGCAATTTCCTAAATCATCCAAAGAGCTAACAATATAAGATACTAATTTTTAATCTGTCCCAGGCAAAGTTGGGACAGAAGGGAAGAGAGATGATCAGCTACTTCAGGCTCTGAAGATGAGAATGCTGCAGTACATGCTGGGAAAAATGAGGCTCATACAAACTGGTATTTGCAAAGGTCTCATCACAGAAAAGCAGAGAACATCAGTTGACATGGCTTATCGTGTGTGTATGACACAGGAACTAAACAGCACAAAATTTAATAGTCACACTTCAGAGACCTAAAGTTCCCAACAAGTGGATATGAGACAAGCTGAGGTCTCCCTCCCCTTAAAAAGTAGCACAACAACTAGAGAAATTATTTGAGAGAGAAAACATGGGGTTTATGCCCCCTTTATTTTTAGGTGGTGGAGATACCCTTAGAACTAACATCTACACTAGTGGACGTGCCAAAGCCAAGGCATGCACCCAAGAACTGTGATACAGTAACTTAACACAGCCAAATCACTGGCAGGCGCAGTTGAGCTGTTGGTCCAGGCCAAGTAACAGTCTTGTAAACAATACCCAGATATGATTCAGGAGCTTGCAGAGGCAAAGAGACGATATTGTTATGGCTACCCTGTTGTGGTGGGGAAGAGGGTTTAGCTGAAATGTCATATGCCAGTTAATCCTAGGATCACAGAATGGTTTGTGGCTTATTTTGCTTACTACTAAATATGTAACCACAAAAGTTGGGAGTAATGCACTTAAGCTCCAGAGAGAGGTAAAATTTCAGACAACATACTGCTTGTATTTCTAATACGTTTCCTGTTGCCTAGATCTCCCAATAACTAGATTTGCTCAGGGGACTGGCTGGGTTACTTTTCTGAAGCTTATCATAATCTTCTTCTTTTTTCTTGCTGTTGCAAAGAAAAGCTTGGCACCTAGCACAGCAATCTGGATTCCATTCTCAGAGCAAATCTAAGCTCTATTTGGATCTAGACTTACTATAACACCAAAGAGGAGGAGAAACAGGGAGGATGCCACGGTACAGTCGGGAATACAAACAGATTAGAGAGCAGAATATGTTTTTGTCACTTTATATACTTCCAGTGTTGCCTTTTTCATATGAGCTCAAGCTCAGGAAAGACAAAAAACCTCAAGCTCAAAAAAAAAGAAACATCAAAAATAGCAGCTATCCTAAACCTCAGTTAAACATTTGATGCTCAGTGATACTTTTAGAAGAATTGGAAAAAAATCTAAAAATGTAAGTTTTCCTCTACCCTGAGTGCCAAGAGTAAGAAGAGATGTTAAGATGTCGAGGAAATGGTTCCATGGTAGCTTTAATCTCAGAATAATTTTGTTTTTGGCTTAAAATGCATTTACAAATATAAATACAAAAGAGATGAGCCAGTTTACCATTTTACAGAGGAGGGAATTTGAATTTAGATCTTTATTTTCCTGTCGTGTAAATAACCCATATGAGTTTAGACAGTTTAGACTGCTAAAATCTGCAGATAATTTTTTTGTTTGTTTTTTGGGGGATGGGGTGGGGAGAAGAGAAAAAAGTCAGAAATGCCTCTTTGCTATGTTGAGGTCATTAACTCCTGTGAGGTAATTTTTCTTTTTTTCATGTTTTAGAATCCATTTCCTTGGGACACCTCTGGTAATGGATAAATTTCACTAAATTTAAGACAATTATCTGATTGACCAGTGAGCTAATTGTATGATGAAATATTATGGATCACATTTTCAAAAAATATGCATTTAACCAACAGAACCAATGGAGCCTTTTTAAATAAGGAACTAAATACCAATTGATTTAATAGTTGCAGCCTTAAGTGTATTCTGTATTGGCTTATAGGTGAAAAAAAGAAAGTTCTTTTACCATTAGATACCTGTTTTATTCAATGAAATTCAGATAGGGGACAACTTGAATGAGTCATGAAACAATAATGACAAATATTAAGAATGGTGAATCAGTCAATATTATAAAGAGGAACTGTGAATTTAAATTTAGGTCTTTCACTGTGGGGGATACAAAAACAGAAGTAAAGGAAATAACCAACTTTTTTGAATTTCAGAGTTTTGCTCTCTAAATCAGTAAGTATTGGGTAAAGTATCTTCAGGAAACTAACACTTGAACCTACAGACCTCCGGGGTTGTATAGTCAAATGGAAAAAAAATCTATGTCTGTAGTAGAAGCACTATTTCTCATGACAGTGTGGATAAGCTAGTCAATAGCCTCTTTCACAGGAGAGAGGAAAGAGAAGAGACAGGAGGATTTCATTTTTTTAAGCTGGAGATTTTGTCTCCCTTCTCTTTAGATGATGGAAAATGTATTATATATATTATCCAGAACCAATATTTTATTTATGAAGTCCTTCCTAATTCCTACAGAGATCAAAAGAGCCCAGCTGGAGAGGGCTAGCTATATGATGGAAGTTATCTTTTTGACTAGAATTGAGAGTTTGTGACTATTAATCAAATGGTTCATAGAAGAGGTATTTCTGGAGAGCAGAGAAGGCTCAGCAGCATAGCTCCATGGATGATTGATGTTCTCAGTTTTGGAAATAATTAAAGTGGAATGAAGACCTGAACCAGACTTCTGTGTATAGTCAGTCCTTTCTGATTGGCAGAGAGAAGTCAGCAGTCTATATGTCCCCATTATATCTAAGATTTAGAAACCCAATGTTTGACTGCAAAGCAGAAATCTGAAGGAATTCTCATCTCTGAAATTCAATACATGAGCACACATGAACAAGTTCTGCATCCTATTACACATTGCTTGTTTTAATTAATGTATGTCCTATTAGAAGTGGGTAGAAGAAATATTCTGACAGTTTTATTGTGCTTGGGATTATATCAATGGTTTAGCATATGAAAGGCCAAGTGCTACTGACAGTACATTTCCTTTTCAGATAATTTAAATGGTAGATTTGTTTTGACACATTATCTTTTGGAAAGGCCCCCTATTACCTATGCCAGGTATATGAACTGTATAGTGAGCACTACTAATCCAATACTAGCTGATGCGCATCACTGCAGCAAAAGCTGTGTGTGTGATAATGAATTAATGCACTAAAATGTCATGGTTTAGCCAGAGAACTCCTCTCATGTTACCCTAAGTCCGGATAGGGTGACTGCATCAATGTTTTTAATTATGAGTCAGTGGAAATTGCATTATTTCATCTTTGTGTGTTCTTTACGGATCCACTTGATATTTCAAGGACCTATGATTACTCTTACCATAATGTTTCTTCCTTGGTGGGATAATCTAAGGTTTATGTTTTGCTGTCGGATTTGGCACAATTCTTTAGTTTAAGCAGTCTTGCCAGAGCTACTATTTCAAATTTTCTGTGCTCCTTGCAGACATTTATATATTTTACCTTACACTTGAGAAGTAGGTAAAGGTATTAAGCCCACGTAAAAGTATTAAGCCCACGTGTACTTTTTTGTTGCTGGCAATGTTTTTTTACTTATTTCTGGTCATAGTGTAAATTAAAATGCAGGTTAACAGCTGATATCATTATTATAAAACTGGGGAAGCTCAGACTTCCTCAGGTAACAGAATTTGGAACATTTCCAACTGCCTTTAACTCTGGTTTTTGGGACCCTACTACTATATTGAACCATTTTTTATGAACCTATCTTTTTAAAAAAAAAATTCTCTATTCTAGGAATCATTTGGGAAGATGTAGTGTGATATACCATAACTAAAATTCTTGTGTTCATTTCAGTTCTGATCCCACTGAAGTAAATTGTTAGTTTCATATTAGCTTTAGGGGAGCTGGGATTTCACTGTATGAGTCTTGTACACGGGTAGGAGAACCACACAGCCTTGTACATGAGCCTAACCTTTGCTCATCCTGCCAAACTGTATGAAGAGAATGAGTTGTGTTGGTCAAACTGCATAAGGACACTGTTTCACCAGACTTCATCTAAGCACCTTCTTCAAGTTAATTTCTTAAAAGTTATTAGAGAGGTATTGGCATGTTTAGAGTTATTTATCTCACCAATGTTGAAATGTGAACAACAGTTTAAGTACCTGTCTCCATTGACTATAGTAGAAGTGTAAAGAATAGCACATGCAGAACATCTAAATTTGAAGTAGATAAAATTGGATAACATGAAAGCATGTAGTTCTTAATAGGGAGATTTTTCAGGAAAAATTACGTTAGCTGGCCTTACATGACTCAGTAACTTTATATAGAGCTTTGTGCACTTTTAGTAAGCAATTACACCTGTAAAGGTACAAGTTAGTATTTCTGCTGCTTCTGGAGAACTCTGCACAAGCTGTTTGAAAGAAAACGTGTTAGTAAAGGAAGTATTTGTGACATATGGAGGTTTCATATTGTGAAGTGTTCTACAGGTGAAAAATAAAGAGACAATCTCAAACCTTAAAGCTTGCCGGGTCTCTCTGGGCCATCTGAACCATCCATTCAGTCATCAGCCTTCCTTTTTCTCAGTCCACTCTGAGATGTGGAAAAAGGAAGTGTTGTAGGACATGGGAATTGTTCTGGAAGTCTATAGAGTCATAGAATAGAATCGTAGAATAGTTTGGGTTGGAAGGGACCTTTTAAGGTCATCTAGTCCAACCTCCCCTGCGATGATCAGGGACATCTTCAACTAAATCAGGTTGTTAACAGTCCTTTCCAACCTGGCCACCTGACCTTGAATGTTTACAGTGATGACGCATCTACCTTCTCTCTGGATAGATATTCTCAGCTGCTCTTTATTAAAGATAATTTTTTTAAATGCTGGATTCTTCTACTGGGTGAGGAGTGTAAAACCAGTTATATGAAAGAAAAAGCAGCATTTTAGTCACCTAGCATGCCCACCAACCATCTTACTGCATTTGTGGCCATCACAAGCCCTTAATGTATCACATGCTTAAACCTGCTGTGACAAAAGATGAATGAAACGTGGTGTCACAATAGCTGTACTTTCAATCATAAGGCAGGTGAAGGATTTAAACATTTGGTTCTCAGACAACCTACTGCACCAAAAATTGTTCTAATGACATAGAGCTCTGTGTTTAAAATAAGTTTGGAAATCAGGTGAGGTTCATGGAAAATAAGAAGAAACATGAAGTTCCTTGTCTGAAAGCGAGCAAGTAGTGAAAAAAACCCAAACAAACCCACACTGGATGGGCACAGAGTTAACATTTAGGTAATGAAAGACAAAGAAATCTGGAAACCTGGAAAAGACCTTAAAATTGAAGACAAGCAGCTTCTGTTAGACTTGATAGAGAAGGGAGAGCCAGTAACAGGGCAAAAGGGAAAAGTTACATAGCAAAAGCACAGGAAGAATCTGCAGTGCTCTGAATGGGTCTGAGCACAGCAAGTTGCATGTCTGGAGGCCAGAGGAAAGGATTTTGTAATAATCAAAACATCCAGCCCTTCATCTTGAGGGAATTCAAGCTGCGTAAATGAGTAAGAAAACCGTATTTTTAACTTCCATATAGAGAGAATTGGCAAGTTTAAGACAAAGCTTCATATAAATTTTGGATTCGTTGACTTAAAGGTCATTCAGGCCATTGTGCTGGACTGGTGCAAATTGGCTTAAATACACTGAATCTAAATCTGGCCTGAACACTGCATACAGGCTTGGTTCATCTGAAACTGACTCCCACCAAACTGCCAGCAGAAAAGACAGGAGCCAGAAAAACACTGATCAGCAGAGATTCAAAAGATAGTAAGAAAGCCCTGAGGGTTCCCAAACACAATGTTTCAGCTCTTCAGTCATCTGCCAGTCTCTCATATATTTTGCTTTACCTTGGCTTTATGTTAAGCTCCTTCACTCCACTTTAATGCTGCACACAGACCTGCTTCACTGTCTGGGTTGTTAAGGCTTTCCTGAGCACAGCCCTTAAGGGCTGGGAGAATCTGTTGAGTGAGAGGTTAATTGTAAGGCAGAATTACAAGGCATCTTGCCATTATGTTGTAACTCAACATTGTAACTTGGTAAGTTTAATGAGACTCTTTGAAGCAGATACAATAGAGAAATACACATTCCTCTCTCTGTACTGCATTGAAGATACTTCAGAAGAGAAGTTACCCCTTTTCACAAGCGGAAAAGAAAACAGCCATATTTTAAAGAGGTAAAGCTTAACTTCTGAACAAAGCCCCAGTGTTCCCATTGAGCTCTAAGTTATGCTAAGGCTTGTGCCCAGCTTTTGTGAGTAAATCCCCCTCATCTGCACTTCCATGAAACCTGTCTAAGGGTACACCTGAAGCTTCTAGAAGATGTCAACTGCAAAAGGGAGACTTTGATAGGCATGTTAAAACATGTCTTGTAAGCCTACAAGTTTACAGGGTGGAAACTCTTATCTTGTAGGAGTGGTGAGGGAAGTGGAGAGGAAGGGTACCATGAAATCTTTACCAGAAAATGACTTGTTTGGTGACCTAATATCTTTAGAAATTGAAATTTTATCAGGAAAATCATAGGAAAATAGTCTACTTCTATGTAATTAAAAAATCTCTGCCTCTTCCAGCACATTTCATCATATTGAGACTTATTTCTTACACTGCATAAGTGGTCCTGTTAACCCTCTTACCTATGTGGTCTGATCTGTAAGTTCCTTTTCTGTGCTCTTTTCCTTCCACACTTGATGCTGCTTTTGCATTTTCTTCCTATGAACGGTAAATCTTCCATTGCTAAATTACTCTCAGAGAACTTCTGTTTTTCTAAAATCTTCTCCTTCAAACCTGTCCGTAAAAATGACGATGAGTTATTGATGGATAGACAGACCAGAAGACAGTTCTTTTACAGGAAGCTTTTTCCTTTTGATGTGATTTTATACACTGAAAATGAGGAAATTAAAACTGTTTTCAAATAGAAATGTAAAAAGTCACAGTAGCAACTCTGGATCTAAGCAAAATCTAGACTTGGATCTGGTAGATCGTGGATCTGCACACAAGCATTGAAACTAGAATGTGAGCCAGATACTAAGAAGGACCCTCTCTTCTGGAACAAAATCAAGCTGTCGTTCTTTCTCACAAGAAATTAAAGATGTTGGACATGACCTACTTCACATTGGAAGGAAAGTAAGGAATAATAAATAGCCACAGACCTGTATGCCTTCCTGAAGGATGAGAGAAATTTGGTCTTGAATTTCTGCCCTGTCTGCTGCAAAGGAGGAATTTGAATCTGGTTCTTGCAAACAAGGGGTGTTTGCTCTAGCCACTGGCATCTGGGTAACTTGGATTCAAGTATGTCTGTTTCTGGTTTTGACCAAAAAATTGTGCACTGCATATGAGAAGATTTTCTTAATGAAGGTTTTATCAAAACCAGCATGCTTCTTTGAAAAGCGTTAACGAATTGGAATTTCCTGATGAAAATGTTCCACCAAAAAATTCCTGAACCAGCTCTACACTTCATTTTAGCTAGATTTGGATCCGGTCCTCAATTACTAGAAAACACTTCCTTCCTGTGCAGAGTTAGCTAACAAAAGTTCTTTCAATGAACAAAGACAGACAAGTCATTAGCTCTTTTCACAGAAAGGTCTGAAGGAGAATGTAAAGAAAAATCCTGTGCAGGCAGGTGAGACTAGAAATGTATCTGTCAAATAAATATGCATACCAGAAATCCAGCATGATTTTTAGATAACTTAAAAATAACAAAGCAAGTTTGTGAATAGAGGTTGTACAAATATTTTTTGAATGAATAAGACTCACTTGAAAAGTTTAATCATTGTTTTAATTTTACACATGAGATTATTTGCAGTCCTGTTTCTTTTTAGAAAAAGACTGATGTAATTTGCGAAACATGAAGGGCGCAAGTATTTGCAAACCTTAATTTTCACAATATCACTTAAAGAAATAAAAGCATCTCAGGTTCATGAGGTGTTCATAAAGCTTTTGAATAAAACAACAAAGCACTAAACGGTGAAGAAAAATCTTATTCTGAGAAATCATTAGATATATATGATTGATTCTCTTCTCTTCTGAAGAATATGGGGCAAATCTAAATTAGATACCTGCTAGTACGTAACTGTGCTCAATTTTTGAGTGCCTTGCTTTTAAATATGAACCTAAAATCCAAAGCTTGGAGCTTGTTCTATACTGCAGATGAACAGCCATCAGAGAAGCCATCAGAGACTGATGCAAAGAGGAATGGAGATAAACCTAAAGTAAACCCACAGAAAATTTAAGCACAGGAGTTTCTGAGACCACTTGCATTGCACCTTCTTCCCCTCAGAAAAAGTTGCTCAAGCCACAGAAAGAGACATCCTCACGTGGATGGGAAGTTATTATGGACAGGCAATTTCATGTATTCCTTGATGAGGTCTAAAAGAGTTCTTTGTTTGTACGTACAAAATTGGTAGCAACAGTGCCAGCATCTGTGTTTTATATAAGTATCATATACTGACCGGTACTCACCCAAGAAGTGTCTGACAATGTTGGAATTGAGCCAAACTGGAATAATCCAAACTAATTGTAGACATCTGCAAGGTACATTTGCACAGCAGAGGAGCTCCTTTTCACCCAAGGAGAGAAACAAAAGGTTCCAGGGTGCAGTTCATTTGACCAGTATGACCTGGCTAGCTGGAGTGAGATAAACTTCTCCCTGGCATTGCCAACTAGCTCAGGTAGGACTGCCTACACAGTGGATCTTCACAGTAAGTTGGAGAAATGCCACGCCTGAAGCCTGCTGAAGTCTTGTGTTTGATACACCTCTCACACATATGACCTGCAGTCTATTTATTTGGTTGCTTTTTAGCTCATTAAACAAGGAAGCCAACAGGGCTTTCCCAGTTTCCCAGGGAGAGTACACATGCTAATCTTGTGCCAGTTGCATGTTGTTTGCTGAGAACTGCGTGTGCATCTCTTCCCTGCAAGCCAAGCAGTGTTTTCTGCAGAAGGAAACATGGTTTTCCACAGGTGGGAAGGGAAGAGCGCATTTCAATGGCTTCAGACTATCTGGGTGAAGAATTGATGACAGCAGCGGGGTACACTGGGAATTGTATTCGACCTACAGCTTAGATCCAGCTGGTAGGTTAAAAGTATTATTAGGGATACCTGGGTTTATTTTTTTCTGATCACAAAAGAACTGTGATGATTTTATAGGCAAACAAACATTTACTACATGTCTTAGACCTCTTGTGTTGGAATGTGAATTGGCAGAATTAATTGTATATTTCATTAAACAAAAATATTAATAGCTGTTTAAAACAATGTAGAAATAGTATAAGTGACACTTTCCAGTCCAAGATTACCTACAGACAGAAGGCAATTTAGAAGTGTTAATTTAGTGTCCAGGTCAGGATAAAGTTCCAGAGTTTTAAAAAAGGAAAGTGAGGGAACCTATGAGTAATGGTGATTTTGTTTTGGTTTTTAAAATATTTATTATTGTTTTTATTACTGCTGTTAGTGGTTTGCTTTTGTTTTGTTTTTTAAATATTTGTTGTTGTTGTTCACATGAATCTTGCCATATTGGAACATTCCAGAGAATTGGAAAAAAAAGTGAATTCTGTGCCAATATTTTAAAAGGGAAAGTGGGACAATCTGGTAATTATATGCCTGACAGTTTGACATTGATTCAGGGCAAAATAATAGAATGGCTGATATAGGGCTTTACTACTCAAAATCTAAAGTAGGGTAATTTAATTAAAGTCAGTCATCATGGGTTTATAAAAACAACGGTCAAACTATCTTTCGATGAGCTTACACATTCCTATTGATAAAGGTAAATGACGCAATGTACTTAAACATTGTAAGGTATTTGACTGTTATCACACAGCATTCTATGAAAATGGTGCATTATAAAATCAACATATGACATATTATGAAGACTAAACCTTGATAGCTGTTAAGTCTCCAGATACACTCATAAATGGGCAATTATCAAGGGAGTGTGTTTCTAGAGAGTTTTTTTCTTGTTCAGACTACATTGCCATCCGATATTTTTATGAACAGTCCTGAAAGCACACAGTTCCTAAAAACCTTCACATGGTGAATCATGAGTGAGAAGAGAATGAAGAGTAATGAAGATAATTAATTAATATGGTCTTTAATATCAACAATAAAAATGTATGCACCTTATAATAAAAATGCAGGCAATGCATTTATATTATGTGAGTACTTCCTGGGATGCAATGACTGTGCAAACGAAGGGCTGTCACTGTGGATATGTAGTTGATCATGATCCTAGTCTGATTCATGCCTATCAAAAAAGAATATAATGAAAACCAAGGGAAGTGAGTGAGAAGTTTGCATTACCTCTGTATTCTTCATGTTTATCACTCTGAGAATACTGGGTCTTGTTAGAGTGCCTCTGCACTAAGCAGCAGGTTTAAACAACTAGAAAGAGTTCAGAGAAAAGTCAGAAGTGTAATTGAAAGTTTGAGAAGGGAGGGACTTAGCTTTTCTGAGCTAAAAAAAAAAGAGATAAGTTGTCTACAGTCTCGAACACTGACAAAAAGCATAGAAACATAATGATTTTATGGTTTATTTTGTAATTTTTTAGGGGTGATAGGGTTTTGGTTTTTTTCAATCTAGCAGACAAAACTATGTATGTATGAGCTGGATACTGAGGGAGTACAGACTCCATGTAGAAAACAGCTCCTGTGTAAAACTGAGAGAAATTAACTACTGATACAATCTACCTAGAGCAATATTAATTTTCTCCATTAGTAAAATAAGCTTAACTGGGGGTATGTGTTTATCTAATGGTATGGTTTGTTGGGATGTAGTTTGGTATATCTATAACATTAATACAGGGAACTGCTTGGTAAGAAGGATTTATGCTGGAGAACGATCTATGCTGCACCAGATTTTGATATATCTATGAAAAACAATAGTGTTCATGTTGGTGGCCATGTTTTTTATTCACTAACTGTATGGTTAAATTGAATAATGGTGAAGTACCCAAGTGCTGTCCCAAAGACCCACCAAACTGCGTTGCATGAAAACTATATTCACAATAATTCACATTACAATTGATAGAGGTTTGAGGGTTATACTGAATGCAAGACTGGGCTTGTGGTAAATGCATTTAATCCTTTCATGAAAGAAGTAATAAATTACAAGAAGTTGAAAGGGGGCCTTATAATTCTCCTCCTGTTAAAGTTAGGAATGTTTCAAATTGAAAACATGTAAAAATTCAAAAGCTGTTTGCTCTGACAAGTAGAGCATGTTCTCAGTCCCTGACCACTGGCATGGAAAGGAAAAGAAATGGGTCAATAGCAGAAAGGTAGAAGAGCTTGGGGTGAAAAAAAACCCCAAAACCAAAAATAAACACACACACACACAAAAGAAAAAAATACAAAAAAAGCACAAACCGAATGAAGAAATGAACAATAATCTTGAAGCTCAATATTTTTTTTTGTTGTTGCTGTTTCTATTTCCTTTATCTCTTTGACCCCTGGGTCCATGCATGTACATGTGTAATTACAGAAATGATTGGGGAAGGTTTAAAAGCAGAGAATTGACTTGACAAGATGGTGACCCACACCTTGTTCTGGGAAGCCCAGACATATGACTGGCCAGAAAGCAGAAAAATCCTCAGAGCAGTCCAGGAAAAAGACTTCCTGTTCCAGCTAGGGAAGAGGTAAAGTCGGGCTACCCAAACACATTGATTCACAGCATCTCCCTGGTATCATTTTTCAGGAGAGTTATCCAGGTTTTAAAGCTGGCTTCCTCTGGTAAACATTCAGGGAGGTGATGGTACCAATTCCTGTGCCTGATTTACTCCAGGAGGGAGTGGATTTGCTGGGTTTTCTTTCTCCCAGATGGTGCAAACTGTGAAGCTTATTCCCAGTAGGCAAATAGGAGCTGTCACCTACAGTGCAAACATCAGTGTAAAGAACCCCTGACATGCAGCATTCAACACAAAACAGATATTGTCAAGATCATCTCTGTATAGACAAGCAGGAAGGAAAAGCAAACACATTCTGCTTATACTCATTTACACGTTATGTTGCCATAAGCTTTCCCCAAATATTATGTAGATGGAAAAGTAGGCCTCATGCTGCTGTAAATCAGTAGTTGTGCTGTGGTGGCAGGAGAAAACAGTTAAGGGATTCAGTTTTCTTCCAAGAAAAATCATACTTTTCAAATCCATCTGAATCAGAGCCAAAGGAATATTCCTTATCTGGCTGCAATAAGCGTTCTTTCAAGCAGGGTTATATGACCAGCACACTAAGCTCTGGCGAGGTCTATGCTGCCAGGAGGTGGAGGGGGGATGAATCAATAGGATATGGGTGTCTAAGTCTCTTAGATCAAGAGACCCTGAGGGACTTAGGCACCTTCTTCCCCCTGCATTTTAAAAGAATGTGGGTTCTTGCAGCCTCGCAACCTAGGAGTTCCCTGAAATTGCTCTTCATAAACAGCAGTTCATATTTTTATTAAGGAAACCACAGATGAACTTTGCACCTGGGAATTCTACCACACACATCCTGAGCTGGAAATCACTGAGGAGGAATTAGTGTCTTTAAATTTATGCATTAGTGCAAAATTGCTGCTATACAGCAACATCACTGTCTTAACATCTACAGTTATTTTACTGGCATTGGAAAAAAATGAAAATAATTTTTAAAAGTCAGAGAGAAGGCTTGATTTGGTTGTACCAAATAAAGCCTTTTGCATGAACTGCATGACAGCACAAATCAACAAGCAGAGCGGTGATAAGGGCAGAGTTTTGAACTTCATTTTCCTTGTTTCAAGTTGGCTCCCGAAGAAAAGAAGTACCTAAAAGAACTCCTTTGTCTCTAGTGCATTCTCTCCTGAAATGAGATCTACTCATTTTTCAATGTCTTAAGGAATCTGTCTTTTGAACAGGACAGATTACATCTTAAATTAATAATGCTAAAAGCTACAGATAGAAATTTATGCAACATCTTCAGAAGAAACCAAACTGTGGAAGGTGAACACCACTATCCCTCTCCACTGTTCTTCATATATAGCCATTTCTTCCAATTGTACCATTGCATCTATTTACCCTCCATGTTAGTTCCCAGCTTGCATGCAGGCAGCTTTCAGTTCTCAGTAGTCTGCTTGCCCAAACGATGGATTAACTCTGTCCTGGATGTAGAGACTGAAACTGTCACAAGAGTAAACGAGATTAGGTCAAAATAGCTTCATTATTTCATAAATGGCTATTCTGCTCCAGAAACTGTACAGATTCAGTACAGAAGTGAATTATTTATGCTGAGCTTGAGCTAAAAAGCCCTATAAGGCACGAGCTGCTCATGTATGGAGAAACCTTACCTCTCCCAAAACATGTTAAAGAACAGTGCAGATGCTTCACGGCTCTGGATAGAGCCATCTGTCTGGCAGGGCCAGCACTTAGATTAATATAAATAAGTCCAGTTTTACTCCTGTGACTCTTCCCAGAAGAGGCAGATGTCTGCACTGGATTTCCCACAGTTCGGTTAAGTCTTGCTCTGGTTTTATGCTTGATGTCTTCTTTAAAATTATATTATCCAGGTTTTCTATTGTCTAGGCATTGTATCTTCCCATCAATAATAGAGATTTCATTGTATCAGAAAGCTTTTCTTGTTTGTTTTAACATTGAAACAATTGATTCCTCCAATTCCCGGGGATAGTTATCCTTTCTTTGCAGGGACTTGAGTCCACATGTCTAATGGGATTCTGGCTGGGAGATGTAAAGCATGTTGGTATTGATGTCTTACAGCTTCTCCTCTGAAAGATCACCCACTTTGCATAGCCTTATTTAATACAAAGGAAAACAGAGCAAGAGAGAGTCAGAGAGGAAGACACCCAGGACTTTACAGCACCCAGGTGAAACAAGTCCAAAACTCTCACTGCAGCCCCTGCTCAAATGCATATTTAATAATTTTATGCAAAGTGTGAAAGATGACACAGGAAGGATTAAGAGGGCTTCCAGCCCAGAAAATTCTGGCACTTTCCTGGAATGTGGTAAATATGTGGCAGTGAAAGACTTTGAAGTTAGTTCTCCTGTCTCCCAGAGGTGTACTTCAATTACAAGGCACCTGAGGAAAGGCAGTCCTCCTCTTCCTTACCCTGGTAATCCTGCAGTGAGGGGGGAGAAAAAAAAGGGACTAAGTGTGCTCTGAGACTGTGCTTCACTGCAGCTGGAGAACAAGGTATGTGTTCTCCTGCCTCTTCTTGTGAATCCTGATGGGACTTTAGCGAAAAGCAAAAAGCCTTATAGTTCAGTGGCTGAGGACATGTGCTCAGTAAAAATATTTGGGGAAGCTAAAGACTTTACCTGTGGAAACTGAAGTACCTGGATGGTTAGGATTCAGGTAGCAGTTTTGTCACTTGGAAGAAGCAGCCTGTCATGTACTCACTGTGGATGGGAAACATTAACAAACCGTGGGCAAATCTGTGTCCCTCTGTTTGGGGCATATTCAGGTAATTTAACTGCCGCTAATTTTCTATTTATTCCCCAAAAAGGATCTGTTGATATTCTTAATACTTATTAATTTTTAGACTGAGGAAGGCCTCTTTACAAAATAGGAACCTTCCTAAAAACCTTTGTCATTAGTTTTCTTGCATGCATGCATTTTAAAACACATAATTTTAAATTTTGGATGCCATACTCGGCTTTCTGTTGTCACGTTTTGTATTCTAGTTTTGATTTGTTCTTTTCTAAGTTGTTTTTTCAAAATTAAGTAAATTTTTGGAAAACTGTAATTTTATACTTGGGGAAAAGAGATTGAAATTCACATTGACAGTTTTTGTCCTAAACTCAACAGCTGACTATGGCAATGCAAGGGGACATGCTAATAAGGTATTTTCATTTTTTAGCTTTTTAAAAAAATAAGATATACTTTTTATACTCTGAAGTTCTGCTGCTTTGGAAAATAAATATTATTTAACAAAAAATATATATTTCTTCCCATCATTCACAAATAAAAATATTGGACTTCTGCTTTTTTGCTCCCAATAGGAAAGGAAATACAATTACATCATGTGTAAAATCTATTTAGATAAGTTAGGTACAAATGTAATGAATTGAAGACATACACAAACATTACATCCCTGGTATCTGCATGTGGAAGGTAATCTCAAAAAAAAGACTGATAAAACAATTCTTCTTCAGATCTTTAAGGAGAAATGCACAAGGCACAAGCTTTATATTAAACAGTTCTGCTAAGTTGCTTCTTAGCAGACTCTTCCCATTATAATTTTAACCTATTCCGTATGGCTGAAAAGGAAAATAACTAGGAACTGGAAAATAGAGAATGACAGAAGTCATGCTCCTTTTGTCTCCCTGACAAACTCTTACAGAACGGGCTACAGGGGATGTATTAGGAAAAAAAAAGCCATGTTTCTCTTATTAAAAATTAAGAAAAGAAAAGGTAATTTTGAAGTTCCTTGCTGTATATTCAATGCACTTGCTGCTTGTCATCCCAACAAAACACATTGTATTTGCCTGGGAACCAGGCAAATGGGGACCAGGACAGACTGGAAGCAAAAATACTCACTTCCACACTGTGAGATGGCTACCTTGCACCCTTGATCTCGCAGCTGTTATAACTAAAAATTCCCTTGGAGTCCCCATGGAAGATTCTGGTACCCCCACCGAGCCTTAATGTGTAGGGGAGCAGGAAGGTATAAATAGAAAAACTGAGGCATATCAATTTTTGTCAATGCAGGACTTCTTAAATCATGTTTTAAACTTAAGAAAAATGTCTCTAAGTTCTCATTCTGAGTGCCTCAGGTCTTCTTTCTTTGAGAACCAAACACACAAAGTGAATGAATTAATCTGTTCTACATCTGGAGTAAGTCTCAATTCAGTTGCTAAACATAGGGACCCAACACCAGCGGAGTGTCCCATGCTATTGGATGTATTTGTTTTCACAGGACAAGTGGGTATAGAACAGAACCTATGGCAGATGTGCAAACTTTTGGGGCAGCACCTAGAGGTTAGTAAAAGTGTCCAGCACTGGATAAACTGGTGTCAGTTTCCTATTAAATGTAATTGAATCACACTGCATGTGTGCAGGCAGAAAGTCTGATTATGTGGAAGATCCAATTCAACCTATCTTGAAATAAACAACATAAAAAAACCAAGGACTTCTCTTTTCTTTCAACTATTGTCATGTCAACTACTTCAAATTGTAGAAAATTGTCAGAAAAATGTCTGTTTGAATGTATATACAAAACCCTGCAATTATTAGCCAAATTCATCAGTGAAGCAGAAAAAGAGTGAAGTTTTACCAAAATAAAACAAGAAGAATCGTGTCATTAAACTTGCAATTTTAAATTGCAAAACCATGCATTGATAATAAGAAAGACGAAAAATGAAAAATAAACAGCAAGCACTGCCATCTTGGGAGTACACATTCTTTGGATAAAATCTACTATATCACTGTCAGACACAGAGACATCATCAACTACTTTAATTTTTCAGCACCGAGCATAACTCCGTATTTTACCCATGTTCATCTGAATCTCGAATTTGAAAGTGTTTGTGTTTTTCATGGGCTTATTTAACTCCACTAATGATAACTCATCTTTGAATTGTAAATGAAGATGTAACCCTGCCAAAGCCCAGGTGGGAAGTGCCCCCAAAAATTGAGCAATTTGGCTTTGTATCCAAACATTGTAGGAGGCCAACTCGTAGCTCCAAGAAATGGAAAGGTGCCAAAAGGAGGTCAAAGCTTTCAAGCCTGTTATTGAACTATGACAAATGACCTTATAACAACCCAGTGTACACAATATACATAGGTCTGGAATAATATTTTCCTCACTTGCTCATGAGTGATACAGCTCTACGCAAAAGTTACAGCAAAGGTTAGAAATTAATGATCCCTCCTCAGCTGCTGTTCACAGTGTAACTGTGAAAAGGAAAAGGCTGAGGCGCTCAACACCTACTTTGCCTCAGTCTTTAGCAGTGGAACTAGCTGTTCCCTGGACACCCAGCCTCATGAGCTAGGTGACAGGGAGAGGAAGCAGAATGAGGGCATCACAATTAAAGAGGAAGAGATCAGTGACCGGCTACACCGTTGGGATGCACACAAGTCTATGGGACCGGATGGGCTACACCCAAGAGTGCTGAAATTGTTGGCAGATGTGCTTGCCAAACTGCTTTCCATTATTTACATGAAGTCATGGCTAAGTGGGGAGGTCCCAATGGACTGGAGGGCAGCAAATGTAACACCCATCTACAAGAAAGGCAAAAAGGAGGATCCAGGAAACTATAGACCTGTCAGCCTGACCTCAATATCAGGAAAGGTCATGGAGCAGGTCATCTTGAGTGCCATCACAAGCCATATAATGGGCAACCAGGGATAAGGCCTAGTCAGCATGGGTTTATGAAAGGCAGGTCCTGCCAGATGAACCTGATCTCCTTCTATGACAAGATGACCCAATTATTGGATGAGGGAAGGGCTGTGGATATTATCTACCTGGACTTTCAAAAAGCATTCAACACTGTCCCCCATAGAATTCTTGTGGAAAAACTGGCTGCACATGGCCTGGATGAGCATACAATCTGCTGGATCAAGCACTGGCTGTCCAAACGGCCCCAAAGAGTGGTGCTCAATGGAATTAAATCCAGTTGGCGGCTGGTCACAAGTGGGGTTCCCCAGGGCTCAGTGTTGGGACCATTTCTGTTTAACATCTTCATTGATGATCTTGATAAGGATATAGAGTGTATCATCAGTAAGTTCACAGATGACATCAAGTTAAGCGGGAGTGTTAATTCCCAGGAGGATAGGGAAGCTTTACAGAGAGACTTAGATAGATTGGATCGATGGGCCAACATTAATGGTATGAGCTTCAACAAAGCCAAGCACCAGGTCCTGCACTTGGGCCACAACAACCCTATGCATTGGTACAGTCTTGGGGAAGTGTGGCTGGAAAGCTGCCTGGCAGAAAAGGACTTGGGGGTTCTAATTGACAAGCGGCTGAATATGAGCCAGCAGTGTGCCCAGGTGGCTAAGAAAGCCAATGGCATTCTGGCTTGTATTGTGTGGCCAGCAGAAGTAGGAACGTGATTGTCCCCCTGTACTCAGCACTGGTGAGGCCACACCTCGAGTATTGTGTCCAGTTTCGGGCACCTCAATACAAGAGAGATATCAAGGTGATGGACCGAGTGCAGAGGAGGGCAACGAAGCTGGTTGACAGCTGGGACTGTTTAGTTTGAGGAAGAGGAGATTGAGGGGTGACCACATCACTCTCTACAACTACTTGAAAGGACATTGTAGAGAGGTTGGTGCTGGTCTCTTCTCCCAGGTACTTAATGATAGAACAAGAGGGAATGGCTTCAAGCTACAACAGGGTAGGTTTAAACTGAATATTAGGAAAGAGTTTTTCACAGAGAGAGTGGTCAGGCATTGCAATAGACTGCCCAGGGAGACAGTTGAGTCACCATCCCTGGATGTGTTTAAGAGTCGTTTAGATGTGGTGTTGGGGATACGGTGTAGGGGAGAACTTTGTAGAGTAGGGTAGATGATTGGACTCGATGATCCCAAGGGTCTTTTCCAACCTGAATGATTCTATGATTCTATGATACTTAGATCAGACCATGAGCACCTCTACTATGAAGACAGACTGGGAGAGTTGGGGTTGTTCAGCCTGGAGAAGACTCCAGGAAGACCTTATAGCCCCTTCCAGTACTTCAAGGGGGGCTACAGGAAAGAGAGGGAAGGACTATTTATCAGGGAGTGTTGCAATAGGATGAGTGGTAATGGTTTTAAACTGGAAGAGGGGACATTTAGATTAGATACTAGAAAGAAATTCTTTACTGTGAGGGTGGTGAGATATTGACCCAGGTTGCCCAGAGAAGCTGTGGATATCCCATCCTTGGAGGTGTTCAGGGTCAGGCTGGATGGGGCTTTGAGGAACCTGGTCTAGTGGGAGGTGTCCGTCCCCACAGGAGGAGGGTTGGAACTAAATGGTCTTTAAGGTATCTTCCAACCCAAACCATTCTATGATTCTATGAATAGCAGAATGACTCCAAAATTAAAGCATCATCTGAGTCCTTTAATGCTCAATAAAAATGTCTCAAAGAGTCTCAGTTTCCCTGTATGTATTACCTGTGACACTAACTGCTCTTCCCACTTTCCACTTGGGTTTGTAAGGTGCAGAGTGATCACCACCAGCTCTGTCCTCTATCTGCAACATGTGAGTCCACCCCTGCTGACTGGAATAACAGCAAAACCAGCTCCTCTACTTAGATGTATTAACCATCAAGTAAGTGGGAAGGAAAGAACTCTGCTATGACATTTAGCCTGCAACGTTGGAGGTATGGGGCAAGTCTTATGGAAAAATCATCAAATTTTGTCACGGGTATTGCTAAGTCTATTCAGCCATCATTTCTTCTGCCAGATATCATAGCCTAAGCTCATCATTCTGCATTTCACCTATTTAGCCAAACTCTAGCGTGCAAGCATAAAAAATAAAACCTTATGTATGACTAAACATAGCAAAAGTCCCATCTACAGTTTTAATTAGCTACAGGAATATATAATTTCAATCTAAGCTCTTTAGACAACATCAGGTGCATCTTAGCAAGCTGGAATTTATAAGTTTAAGTCCTCTTTCCATTTCCTTACAAACAATTCAATTTCACTGCATTTTTCCACTGCTTCATATAATCACAGGAATCTTTCATAAACAGTTGCTAATCTGTTCTAAGGCCAGAGCTGTACAAATGTAGAGAAATTAGGCATTCTGAACTGTATTCTGATTACATATACATGAACATAAGTGTGTGTATATACATGTATATATTTGTGTGTTATACATACATATAGACACATGCACAGTAAAAATTGCTGAAAGGGAGAAACATTCTGAGACTGTGGAAGCTGTCTTCAGGCTGTTCTACCTAAGCCCAAAGAGTGGCTCCTATATAGTAATTTCAACATACAGAATAAACTAAATGAAGTGAATGGTGGCATATGGTTACCGTCACCTCTATAGCAAAGTATTTCTAGCAACAGATATTTCCACATCTAGGAAAATCCTGATCCAACTGTAAAAAGTCATCTGAAGGAATGTGATGAATGGGCAATAACTTGAACCATTGAAAACCTCACTGAAAATCTTTTGAGGGATTTACTTGTAAGTAGTAGTGGAAAAGTATCAGTTTCACTTGATTTATTTTCAGGCAGCGATGTTCAGAGTTTGGTCCCCTTAGGATCTTTATCCACACGGGAGCCTTGAGACAGCTCACCCAAGATCTGCATTCCCCCTCCACCCCTTTATCTCTTTTATGTATAGAAGAGACCTAGGGCTACTGCATACTGCACTAGCTGTTAAGTCTAAGCAGTGAAATCTGGATGGAATGAATTTGGCCTTAGGAAACTTAAGAAGTCATTTTCACCTCAGATATAAATCCAGTTTTTTGGATTGAGCCAATTAAGCTCAATCAATGGATGTTCAGCACTTCCAAATGAAGGACTGAGCATTGTGGCTTGCCAGTAACTGCCCAATATATTGCAACATAATAATGTATTTTGTGAATACTAGAAAGTACAATTTTATTAAAAAGTCTTCAGCTTAAGCAAGGTTATTTCCTTGATTTCTTTCTCTATTTAATTTTTAGGCTGTGACAGTAACTACTTCACCATTTGCTGGTTAATTTCCTGAGTGTTAAAGCATATAGTAAGTCAGACATAGCCATTTCAAAGGTGCAAACAGTAAGGCAGAGCAGCTCTGTGACAGGTTGTCCTGGAAATGTATATGAAATAGGGTTTAATTATCATCATGAGATAAGTACAAAGATTTGTCAATTTAGCTAAGATTAATTAATATAAACATTGGTCTCTAAACTTTGAAATCTAGTAAGTACTCTGGAACTGTACACAGGGATTTTAATACTTTTCCTGTTTGGAAACAAAGACAATTTCAACCTATTGCATCATTATATTTTTATCATATTATTATTAGCTATTATGCACATTATTACATTCTTTTTAGCTAATTAATTTTAGTGCAACACCTCCAACAGAAAAAAGACAAAAAAATCTCCCTTTAAAGATAGAAAAGACAGCTTTTGTCAAAAATTTGACATTCTTTTCAAGCTTTAGTCGCAGGCAAACTTGGACTCACCACTTGGGAACTCACTGAATTTCAAAAGATATTTACGTGCCAAATCATCCAATGAGATTTCAAAAGATTGTGTATAAGTTCTGGTGATTTCTTGTAAAAATAATATGATGATTCTATTGAATGTCTTCAAAATCAATCCCTTAATTCTTAAAGAATCAATGTTTAAAGTGGAAGCAGCTTCCTAGCTTTCTGCATATTTCTCATACATTTCTATTGCTTCTTGTTCCCCTGAAATGGGAGGAACTGAAATGGGTTAAACACCATATCACTCAGGTCCTTTCAGTGTGCCTAGTGACAAAGTCTTATATTCCTTTACCTTTTCGAGTAGTTGAACCTGGCTCTTCTTATACAATCACCTATAGCAGTGAGCTGGATGGGCCATACCAAGCATCAGCACAACCACTATTAAAGCCTCAAGCTTGTTACAATAGTGTCCTGTAGTGCTGCATAACTGAAATAACCATCACATGTTAAAGCAGACAATGAAGCACTTTTCCCATCAGAAAAGAGCCCAGAAAATCACTACACAAGCCATGTGAAGCATTTCTATTCAGAGTTAACTTCAATGGTATTACAAAAATCCAGTTTTCCTATCCACAAAGTCCTTTCACTTACAGATAGTACGATCGTAAGAACCAGCCTCAGCACAACCTTGAGGGTTTCGAGGGGCAAAACCAGGTTTCTGCCTTGGTTGAATCTGTAAGCTAAAACATGGTTGTTATGTACATTCAGGTGGCAACTTGTCCTCATTGCAAGCAAAAAGAAAAACATAAGTAACTACTTAAGTGAGTACTGAAAGCGTCCTGCTCTTTCCAGAGCTCCTCTGAAGAATGGTCAGAAGACTGGACAAGTTCTCCTCAAATTTGACAAAAGGCAAGCAAAGACTAAATTTATAACACAAGGAACTGTATCACTAGGGTCCTAGAAAGACAGATCTTTATAATGCCAGTAAAAATATTAAACACAACTACCACAGTGAGAGCAACATGGCTAAGATAACCAGCTGGGGTCTTTGCAAAAGTCTACTGTTACAAATATGAAACTCGAGTTGCAGTGATTTGTCTTGTTTCTCAAATATATTTTGCAACATGCAGTGCTCTGCCCATTACATCTGTTAATATTAGTAGACTAGTTATTACTGAAACATGGTACCATCACAGTGATCTAGGCTGTCTTGGAATGATCATTATCCAGGTCTAAATAGTCAAATATTCTGCTGGTAAAATGAGAGCAGGGGGGAAAGTAATAAAGAAGAAATTTGCCCTTCAAGATTTAGAATAATAAACATAAGATTTCAGAAACTAAATAAACCAGCAATTTTTATGCATTTTAAATGTTTCTGGCAATTTAATTTTCCCATTTGGGTTTCAATACATGTAAATAAGGTTATACCTCTGAACAAAGAGATCGGGCAGAGCTGAGAAAACAGCATAATGTGTAAGCTTCTCTTTGATGTTGAGCAGTTCACTCAACAAGCAGTTCAGTTTGTCCAGAATCCAACTTTAACAGCAGCTTGATCAAATTCACATGTAATGAACCTGTCCCCTGGGTATATTACTGACTGCTGAGGGATTGATCAGGAAAACAAACTTCTTACCTATTTTGTCACCAACATACTCTTGTGTTGTATCTATTCAACTGTTTCTTGACACCAGTGTGTGTAACTGTGTAGGACATCAGAAAGAAATGAAATCCAAACAGTGTTCTTTACATTTTTTTATTGGGTTTCTGCTTTTGAAAACAGACTGGAACTTTGCCAATCAGATGCAAAATAAGCTTAGAGAAACCAAATAATACCTACGGCTCTAGTAGCATGATCTAAATATGTTCCAGGGTTCAAAACCTACAGCTGTTGGCAAATAGTGAATGTCACATACAAATACCCTTTTAAAGAGATATATCTTTATTTAAAACTTGATTCTCTGATAAATAAAGTATTTCAGGAAAGTAAAGTCAAATTGTTAACAGTGATATGAACCAGTCTCCACATATCATTTATTCCTACTTCCATGCAAAAAATGTTGAAAGAGCTGAAATGTTCTTGGCTTCTAAAGAAGAAACCATATTGGATCTTTCAGCTATTTCCTTTGGGACAACATTAAAGGCAACCCTGAAACATCAACAGGACATCTAAGGAAAAGGAATGGTAAGAAAGAAATCACAAAAAGAAACAATGATAGTTGTGGGGGTCTTGAAAGTTAGATAAACACTTCATGATTTAGCTGGCTTAAAGACATTAGCCTTACTATTGCCTGTAGCAGTGTTATACTGCAGTCATCCTTTATACAAATGATATCAGGCTATCTATTTTACTCTCTCCCAATTAAAATGTTCATGTGTCTTTTCCACCAAGACTTGCTGATAATAAGAAAAAGGAAATATTGGAAACAGCTTTTGAAGGTAACTTCAAAGTTTTCTTTTTGGCTGAAAACATAAGATTTTTCTCCCACCAGTTCACCCAACCCCACCCTTCTTGTCAGATCTTAAACATATTTTTCAACTATTCCTCTACACGTTGGTCATTAGATTTTCTCATTTCCTTCTGCTACATCTCCTCTTGCCTATTAGTCTATTAGTTTGGGACACTTCTTCCAGCTTATCCATTTTTCAAAGCTATCTGCTTTCCTGTCAATTAGTCCTAACCATGGTCATGATCCTTCTACTCATCAAATAGCTTATGTTAGAAAACAGAAACATCCTACTTCCCTGAACTGGAGACTATCTGGGGAAGACACAATCCAAAATAAAGGAAAATGCTGTATTTTTCATTACATCTTTAAACTGTGAAAGAATCTCAAGCTTTTTTCGTGCTTGGCTCAACTATAGGAAAGGCACTAGATTTAAAACAAAAAATTACTATTATACAGTATAGGTATGCTTTAAAAGGGTTGAGTTTGTTGGGGTTTTTTTCAGTGAACCTTTAATTCCTCTGTCTCCAGATAAAGACAAATTTGAAAACATTTGACTTTACTGTTCAACAGAAGCAGCATTAGGTTAGATTGCTTTGCTCATGGAGAAAGGAAGGTCAGCGCAGAAGTGGGTGGAGTTGATCAGGAAACCTGGGTGACAGGGGAAGCAGACTTTCCAGCAGAGGGAGAGGCAGGTCATACCAGACTTGGGAGGGACAAACATCAGCAACATCTGGCACGTGTAGCCTCCTGAATCCAGTAACAACTTGTTGGGACACTTGCATAATCAAAATAGGCAGAGAGGTAGAGAAGTCATAGCTGTTTTCCAGAAGTCTAAGCTTCTTAGCTAGGCCCTGAGCTAGGCTTTAACTCCATTCAGAGTATCTCTGGGGCAAATACAGCAGGCTAAAAAAATCCCAGATTACTCTTATTTCAGATGCTCTCTAGAGGAATAGATCTTTATTTTCCAGAATTTTTAAAAGACAGATCCTCTAATGTCTGGGGCAAGAACCACAATGATCCAGGAACATCAGTCTATGCTGGCCCCAAACTGTTACCTCAGACATCTTTGATTTTTTGTGGGCTAGTTGAAATGTAATAATTTTCAGACATGCAAACCAATCATTTGCCCAAGACCATCATCAGCAATATATTCCACACCAGCTGGCCAAGCATAGCCTACACACCTCAGTCTATCTCTACTTTGCCTTTCTCTTGAGCCACATTTGTCATGTAATATGAGAAAACCAGCTTGCTTTTTAAGGCTAGATCCAACCTCATCAAAGTAAAGACAAGACTTTCCAATGACCTCAGTGGAATTTGGATATGGTCTTCACCTTCTGCTGCCTTTGAAATATAGACGATGATTTTGAAAAGTCCTTTGTGCCTTGCTTATCTTTTCTACTTATAAATCTAGTACCTTGTAAGATATTTACACAGAGCTGGGTGGCTTGCTGCTTCTCTTTCAATCTTTTTGTTGTTGTTGTTGTTTTACTAATATATTAAATCCTATAAACAGGGGCTTAGCATGCTTAATTTGTTTCCCATTACTGACCTGAACTTTGAAAAAAACAGATGTCAGTCTTGACCCAGACCTCTGCAGGCTTTACCTCATCTCCAGTGTGGCACTGCTCCAGTTGCTGGAGAAAACAGCTAAGTGACCAGGCCTGTACCTGCTGCAGACAGACTCTTCTTTGAGAAAAATAATAATTCAATAATAATTTCAAAAGAAACACTTATCTTTCATGATTTTGTTGCAATTTTACTGAAAATCTCCTGGAGTATCCGAGACTAACATCCATGGCAACATAATATTTGCAGGCTTGAATCATAAGAAATTTGTAAATGTCTATGTGAGTTCAAAACAAATGTTTAATTCCTTCAACCAGGGAAGTCACAAGACTACTTTAACAGATAAGAAACCAATAAGATATTACTCTGAACAAGACAATATTGCCTGTCTTTTTCTCCCACTTTCCCCCCAAAGCCACTCTGGATACTCTGGATATAATATTTCAAAATATATTCATTTCTCTTTTAAATGTGTGTACAACAGGAGTAATATTGGAAAATTTATTCAGTCCTCTGGCAGCTGTTCCATGTTGACACCATTTGAGGTTTGCATTCTTCTTCTCCCTGCCTTGGCACATGTACCCCTGTTGGTACATGTATCTGACCTCCCTTGGCATTCTGATCTGACACAATATCTGATCACTGTTCCACTACCAAAGGTGTTTGAACAAGTCACAGATCTAATAGAACATACCTTCAGATTGCTTGGAGGAGGAGGAACCTGCACACACCTCTTCATCACGTTACTATTTCTCAGCCATCTGTCACTTAACCTTTCTGCATTTGATCAGTCCCTCCTTAGCTTTGATTAGCACCTCTCTGGGCACCCTCAGCTTTGTACGAAGGGAAAGGCACAGCAATAGTCTTCTTTCTACATCAAGGAAATTTGTTCCACATAATATGATTTCCAACACTTCTGCTGAGTGTTGACATGTTTCTTTTTTCAAAAGCAAGGCTGCCTCTTGTGCAGTTTTATTTTCCTCATTCTTATCTCACTCATCTAGTTTGGGGGAAGGTGGAGAAACACAGTTTTCTAAACTGCATTAAATAGTACAGGCTTCACAATTTCTCTCTATGCAATGACATCCTTTGGTTTTATTTAGGTTCACAATTATGCTGAAGAACAGATACATCCCTAATGAAAGTCACCAACTGGTGCTCCCTGATAGGGTGACTTAAAGGATTACTTAGGTGCAGTGCCCAATGAGTAATACAGCCTTAGCCCCAAGAAAATGCAAGGTGATTGTGCATGGTTTCTCTCATAGTCATGTCCCTCCACACCAAAACATGTTGTTCAGTATTGCACCAAAGTGTTTCTGTTATTTCCTACTTTAAACATTTTTGGGAAAGAGTTCTCTCTATTGATTTTGATTATATTGTAATAAGCACAATGGGCTTCTGATCTTATTTATAAGACTAACTCCAAAACACTGTTATTACTACAGTCCCTACTTGCAATAAAATAAAGACAAATTCTTTTAGTCTAATAGATTACAAAAAGTCTAAGACGTACTTCAAAACAGCATTTCACCAAATGTTACATCCGCGGGTTGTCAACTAAAAATTTTTTCCATGCAACATCGTATTCTTTTAGCAGCTCCCCTAACGGAAGATATGATTTTAAAAGTTCCTAAACACTATTTTGATCATGAGCTCCAGGCCACAGAACAGCAAATCTTGGGCCACAGTTCGGAAAGTGCTACCCATCAATGTTTGAACTTTGTCAGGAACTGACCCTGCAGAATATTTAAGAGGATTTCACTGTTCTTCTACATCTCTCAAAAAGTCTGTTTTTTGAAGATCATCAGTTTGTGAATGAAAGGAGAAAATCCTACTTCCCCACTGCTGACAAAGGATATGTTTTTGTGGTTCTAAACTTTGTTACTAAGGCATTTTATAATCTTCTACCACCATACAGAGAATAAATCTTTCTTATCTGTTCTGTTCTGTCAAGACATTCTTCATGGAAGAATTTAGATATATAATTGGTAAAGAAAATAAAAAAATAAGAGCCTAATACTCCTCTGGTTTTCCTAAGGACTGGTCCAAAGATACTGCAATTTTCATGTCAAAATCCCTTTTGTGTGCAAAATTAGGGACTGTGCTATATCAAAGACATGCTCAATGCTCGCCAAAAGCAATAAAAGTCCAGTATTGTTTAAAATACAGAAATAAAGCAGAAAGCTTGAAGTGGAATAATTGACACTTTCGGCTAGGGGATACAGCACTGAGGCAATTTTAAACTTTGCAGGAGCTGGTAGTCTTAACATCTTGATTTACTAATCACTTATACCCTAAAAATCATCCCCAAGAAAGAATTTTCAAGTACTTTGGAGATGAAGGATCAAATTCAAACTTTGAGCATGTAGAAATAACTCTTAAGTTTTTTTATATATTACCCAACAAAACACTTAAGTGATCTCAGTTAGCTCTGAAAATGGGACTTGAGTACCTATATTTCACAGACATTAGATATTATTTAGGGCCTAAATGCCTGAAGATCTTTTAGAAGTTGTTTGCACATGCATTAACTTCTTTCATTCTTTGTCCCAGGCTCCAATTTTTTCTGAGATTGTGGGCACGGGAATTTACAATAACTTATATTCCTATTATGTAAATTCAGCTAAATGCAAACAAACTCACTTTCTCTAAACAAACACACATCAGACTTATTTTGTCAGGTTGTTCACCGTCAGACTCAAGAAAGACTTCTCTAAACTGGTTTGATTATTTTCCCTGGCTGTACCAGTTGCTTTAATAGAAGATGTTACACTTTCCTACAGATTTGATCAATGTACTTGGCAGAGAAATCGTGAAGAGCAGAGATGACCATGAGTTCATGTGCACAAAAGGTGTTTTGTAAGAAATGTTTCTAAGAATTTTTTTTTAAGAAATGCAATGACGAAGTTCTTCATCCATGCAAAAAAGACATCTATAGTGGTACCTTCTCTAAGTTGTTCTATGCAGTTCTAACAAAGGGAAAGTGTATATGAACAGGATGTTATTATTATGAATGAAGAACTAATATCGCATCCATGTTAGAGATATAAAGCAGAAAATACTGTACAGAAATACAAAGAATAGAAATAGACAAAAGTTTGTAATAACTAGACTCAGCTGGACTTCTTTATAGTAGACATTATACAGTATATGCCCTAATAGACATATTTCTTGGCTATATTGCACCTATAACCAGTAAATATGATTTCATTCTGCTGTTTGACCTTTGCACATGAATTCAGCAAAGCTCCATACAAAATTCTTGCCAACAAGTCAATGCAAGATCAAAATCACATTTCTTATTTCTCTCAATGCTATTGTTGAATCTTAACACCCAACTGTTTGAATTTATTTATTTATTATAGATATATACACTATTTTCTATTATGTAGGAAAATAAATTCTGTGGTGGAAGTCCAGGTCGTGGGTGTATCTGGTACTTAGTTTATCTACTTTGAGGGCCTTCTCAGGGTCTGTGCCTGATTGATGTGTTGCCGCCCATAATGAACTGAACATGAGGCTGATCTTCCTCCCAGCACACATTCTCCTCTTTCAACATGTACTTGCTCTGGGACAGCTATTTGGCATGAGCAAGTCATCTGAAATAAAAAAAATAGCTTGTATAATTTTGAACCCTCAGCTTAACACTTCTTGGTAACAATAATATTTGAAGATGACAAAACCAGTTAGAACTAGGTGGAACATCAAGTATTTTAGAACTCCAATTTGAACTTCAGTGTCAGTCATGTGGATGTTGGTCAATATTAGCCTTCATACATTAATCAGGTAAATCCAGACTAAACTAATGAAACTGATGTGACTGGAACATTTGGGAAAAGGTTATTAATTAAACAAATTTCATAAAAACAATGCAATCAGCAGAGTTATATTTAAACAATAAGTTATATTTGCACAAAAAGAAAAGCATGACATGCTGTTCAAGAAAATGTCTCTGATGGTAATCAGAGACAAATAGAATTGAAAGGGTGTAACTTTATATCTATCAAAATATATATATGCAGCCAAAAAACTAAATAGAGAGTAGTTAAAACTAAAGGAAAGCAAAACTGAAGTTTTACAAGAAGCAAGGGCTCAAAACATGTCTGTCTGTTTAACTCAATCAAGATCACAGTTATTTTTTGTGTATGTCACAACTTCAAAATCTCTTTCGGAGATCCCAGATCCTTGGGTCACTTTCATTTTGGCTTATTTTGTTGGGTGTGGAGACTTGAGAGCAAGATCAGACACAGCACTTACAGGCACACCACAATTGTTTACTGACTAGTGTGTATAGGCATGGGTTGGCACAAGCATTTTGTGAGGAAAAGCTGTGGATTACCCTGGGACAGACGAAGATATACAACAAGACATATGCTAAGATATATTCACACACATCATTACAGTCACCTGATGAGTGTCTGCTGTCATATTGCCATTAGTGAAGCGCAGAAGGGGTAAGATTTGCCGTTGAAGAAACTTATCCTCAGTATTGCCAATTTACCATCATCTGAATTTATCTTTTTTCCTCAGATTTTATGTGTTTTCCTGCTGGTGTTTCTCTTCTGAATAATTGTCTTGTTATTAACACAGCAACCTCACTTCTTTGTTTCCACCTCTTTGTTATGCCCAAATTATTGTCCTACGTGTTCTCTCACAAATTAGTGGCAACAGCTGTTCCTCAGTGCTAGCTGCACCTAGATAACAAGCTGAACCTCCCGAAACTAGAGTCCAGTCACTTAATTCATTACTTAAGTCTAGCAACACATGAAAGTGGAAAACATCCATCTGCAGTTGACCAGGACATTACATTCCCTCTAACATATGTATTTGTCACCTGTCAACTTGATTTCTGCAAATCATATTTTGAGATGAAATCACATTCCAGCTATGTGCCCCATGCTGTGTATTGATGCTGTGCTGATCTTGAGCAGAAGTCCTCTCCTGGGTTTCAGACTTGGTTGACTGATTGCAATTATACTCTGTTACAGCAATCCATGCCTGCTGGCACCACTGAACTGCTCATCAGTAATTAGGGATTCTTGTATTAAGCTGTCCTTGTTTGCAGATGTGTTGCACAGATGTTTAGAGCAACAACTCTGTATCTCTCAACTATTAGGACACTGGGCTTTTTTGGCCACCAAACTCCAGAGGCCGAGGTAAGAGTTTTAGGTATGTCAATCTGAAAATCTGTGCCACAGGGGAAAGTCTTTGTTACAAAAAGTACATTCATATAGTAAACCAAACTTGTCTCTCCAAGGAGAACTGTGAATCTTTATCAATAGCATGATGACAGTAATACACTGCTGAGTTTATTATTTTTGAGTTTTAAGTCTTATTTTAAGCTGAAAGTCTGAAAGACTCAAAACTGGATTTCATCCTAGACATTAACTCCTTAGTGTCAGTGAGGGTTTGTACATTTTATGAAGTTTTGACATGGCAGATAAAGGAAGTGTCTCTGCGGATTAGATACAGATGCTTTTTTTTCTTTCTCCTGTTTTTTCCATTAGCACTGGAATGCCTCAAAAATGAGAAGGAAGGATCCACTAACTGTCAACAACTATTTAAAGACTCCTTCTGCATGGATCATTTGCAGAGCCCTTAGAGCAGGTCTGTCACTTAACTCCATATTGAGAGGGCAACATAACATGACTCCTACTAGTTTGCTCCCTTAAGTGTTCACTGTAGATTATTCAAAAAACATTTCCATACAATGGGACTGGATCTGATAGGAAAAAAATTACATGTAGCATCTCAGGAGAGGAAGGAATAATCAGCTCAGATTTTTCTTTCAGTATATGTGAAGAGATACTGTAAGAAACTTACCTAAAATTTAGACTCCAAGAACCAATTTCTTCCTTTTCATTCACATTCTAGTTTTCCTAACAATCCTAGCATGAAATATCTGCCCTGCTAGAAGTGACTGATAATTTGCTGCCTTTTTTTTTTTTTCCTCTTTGGTTGGCTTGTTATCTTTAAACACCCAACAGGTCACCTAAGGAATTTTAGTTATCCCCTGATAAAATACTAGCAAGTTTTCTTCAAACTGCACTTATTTTTTAGTTCAGAACAGTGGCTTATCTGCATTGCTATTTACAGTTGCATTTTTAAATTTTGTTTATAGATTGTTACAATCAGAAAGTTACCAAACTCTGGTCTACTAAACGCAGCTGCAGTGAAGCAATAAAAGCTAGAAGTGGCACCTGTCCAGATTTCTTCCTTTCTTATAGATTTCTCCATAAGGAGACCTTATTGAGGCATTTTAGTACTTAAAGAGGGATTGTAAGAAAGCAGGGCCTGTAGTGAAAGGACAAGGGGTAATGGTTTTAAACTAAAAGAGGGTAGATTCAGACTAGATATGAGGAAGAATTTTTTATGCTGAGGGTGGTGAAACACCAACACAGATTGCCCAGAGAGATGGTGGATGCCCCATCCCTGGAAACATTCAAGGTCAGGTTGGATGGGGCTCTGAGAAACCTGATCGAGATGAAGATGTCCCTGATCATTGCAGGAGGGTTGGACTGTATGACCTTTAAAGGTCCCTCCAACACATTCTATTCTCTGATTCTACGATTCTAAGTTTTCCGCACCTATTAAATATCTATTGTTATTATATGTTATTGTTTTTGCCTTTTTTTAAAGACCAAAAATGTTGCTTTTGCTGTTGCTTTTGCTGTTGCTGTTGCTTTTTTTTGTGTTTTGTTTTTTTTTTTTTTTTCTCCTTGATGCTCCAATAGTGCTATCTACCTTCTCTCTATTCAATTTAATACCCCTTCACCACACACACTCACACAGGTCAAATTAACTTATACCTTTATATTTTTCTTTGCAATTTGCGTATTTCAACATCATCTGGCTATAGCAATTTTTTTGTTTGCTTCTTTGTTCATTTGTTTGTTGCTTTTAAAAGAGATTTTTGTAAAGATTTTTTCTGTGGTTTTGTGTATCATGGAAGTCCCCATAGAAGATCATTCAAAGTGTTCCATTAGGGTGGAAAAGTTTTCACCCCAGTGCAGAACTTAGTTCCACCAAGATAAGCCGTATAGTTATGTTACTTATTATTCACAAGTTTAGCAGCATCTTCCATAGACTCATATTTTTCTCTTATGCCATTTAGAGTACTTTCTTAGGAGGATTTGGAAGGTTTGTTTAAATTAACATTCTGTGAGTTAAGTGATGAGTCAGAAACATTACCATGATGAATGTCTCTTTCCCCTTTTGCATGCCTTCTTGTTTCATATGAAGAAAAGTTCCTCCTCTCCACACATAGTAGAGGTACATTAGGTATTGATATGATAGTCTTTTCTATGTGAGCACAGGAAACAAAAGGTTTTCAGAGATGTCTTGACACCTCTACAATCTTGTTTTCAATTTAAAACTGAAGACTTAGTTTGCCACCTTGTGGCAAATGTGTTTTTAAAAACTGCAATGAGTAGGACTTCTGTCATAAATCCTGTTTTATTAGAATAATTTTTCAGAATCGAAGTCCATAGTTCTAAAAAAACGTCTTTCAAACATTGACGCTCTTTTATAGGAATAAAAATTAAAAAAAAAAAGAAAAATCTTCTGGTTTTTAAGTAGTCTCTCAGTTTTTGAAGTATTTGAAGTACACTGCTGCATCTGCAGACAAGAAAAAAACATTTAAGCATTGTTCACACCAGCCTTGAAAGTCATATAATTTATGTAGGTTGTTCACAGCTAAGTAACTAAAGGCAAAATCTTTCATGCATACAGTTTCAGTCTTATTTAAGGGAAAAGTTTTTTTCTTAAAATCAGTGATTATGGTTAAGCTACCAGCAAAGACCAAGGTATTACAAGTAGCTGATATTTCAGTTTGGTGGTGAAACCACAAATAAACATCAGAAAATTGGATTGGATCAACCAGAAATAAAAATACTGCGGAATTATTTTCCGTTCTTTTCCAGTCATTTTTATACAGAATAAAGAGCTTGAGTAGACTTATAGGTATTCATCTAGGCTGCTAGAAACAAGGATCTGAACATCTTTCTACTAATTTGGAGCTACAGCTACAGCCATTCTCAGTATCTAACAGTTAGTACTGTTAGTAGAAGTAGAATCTAATTCCTCTTTCCGGGACATTCACTGGTCAAATACTTTATAAGAAGGCCTATAAACAAGTGTTTGGGACATATATCTGAAATGTAAGAGACATCACATCCATTGCTAATTGTGAACTGGGACAAAAGAGACTCTGAACTGCTGTCCACCATACCCCAGAGAAGTCCTCTGGAGAGTGAGCACATCTCTCTGAGAACTACTGCCACCCCTTCATTGGCTTGATGAATTAATGCACAGACACTGTCCTTTCCTCCACATTTTTTATTTTCCTATTACTATTGTCTCAACCCGGGCATTCATTTGAAGAGTTTTAAGTCACCTGAAATGTTTTTCTCTTCATTAGCTACTAACTGGGAAGAAAAAAAATATTCTTAATTGGGCCAGAGAGTTATAGTGTTGCCAGGATTTACTCAGATTCAATAACTCCAGGTTCAGGCTGTCTTGTCTTTAATTTTTGACAGATGTATATTCAGTTTTGCCTAGAAGTTTCTTTTGTCCCACAGATTCCATTCAGGGAATCTTTTTGTTGTGTATGTGTTTCACTGCTTTGGTATAAACTCTGAAGCATAAGGTAGATATGAAAGAGAAACTCATATGGTTTAGGCTGATTAACAATTGTCATTAGGTCCTTACTGTCTAAACAGATTAGTTGCCTACCACCAACTACACAAGAGAGTAACCAACTCTTTTTCACATGCATGTAGTCTCAAAAAAAAGAAGAGCAGAACAGTATTTCATTGGAAAGGTTTTTTCTCAGCTGCAAATGTTGTGTTTTCCATCAAGTTTTTAATATTAAGCCATAAAGGACAGTTGGAAAGCTGTCCAAAAACTAAAGAGCAACTCAAGCAGTTACTTCGAAGTGGCAGAGAGTTCCGTGACAGATCACTGAGTGTTTCTATATCATATAATATGCTAGCTCATTTTGGGATGTCATAAAACATGGTTCTTTGGATGACTTTTTCTCCATATACTTAGGAAAACTTCCATCTCTGTTTTGAATGGGAGATGAAATCAGACCACACAGTTTTTTCTCTAAGGCATAGGTCTCTACAGTCTACCTCTTCTTATGAGCAGATCTTTCCTTCTTTGTCTTTCTTACTGTCTGAATATACGTATCATTTGGATTGCTTATTTTTTTGCTTGTACTTTGAAGTTATATTGACATATTATCCTGTTTCATACCCTTTTATGGGCTGACATAGTCATGCCAAGACTGAGGCTCCTCTTCCACTTGTGGTTTTCTTCCTTTAGAAAGAAGATACAAGCCCCCTTTCTGCTCCATCCAAGCACCAATTAATGCAATTGCAAAATGAGGGGAAACTAGGTGGCTTTAACCAGCCTAATCTCTCAATATCTATATGCCAGACAAGTTTAGTAGGTAAGGTTACAGAAACCTTAAGATGTTTTTTGCTTGCTGCAGCTATTTTGAAAATCAGGAATAAGCAATAGACTTGTTAACTTAGCCTTGTCCATTTTCTAGGTTCAAGATATAAGGAATACTCTGCTAGCAATGAAACTGAAAATCAGCCCAAAGTGGATTGATTTCTTTCCTCCCTTTGATTATCAGGGATCTTTTTGTTCCTGTGTGTCTCTAGTGCATGGCAGTCAAGAAGAGGACAGAATAGCTGAGCCCTGTCATAAAACACAAGGGTTCAGGCTCAAGTGCTTTCTGATGCCCAAATTAAAAAGTTTAATCCATCAGCAGTTCAGTCATACCCTGCTAAGCTACTCTGTTCTTCCTCTGTGTAAGTATATAACTGCATTAAGACACCCAGGAGCACTAAATAATTACTTATTGTTAAGCCTCAAGCATATTAAAAATCAGCATAAAATAAGGATGGTAAATATTCTAACATAGAGATTGTAATGACTCTGTTTCTACACTACAAATCCGAACTTTTAAACAGAACAGAAGTAAAACAAATTTTTAGCAAGAAAAGAAAGCTGTAATGCAGACTTTGCAAGTCTGAGATCCAATGCTTTAAAGACAAGGGAGGAAACACCACTTAACACCATGAATCTTCAGTAAAATTCTGGGAGCCAAGTAAGTTAAAAATGCAGTACCTGATCTAACTTTCTTTTCCTTCCTATCTAGTCTACCAGCCTTTGGGCTAGCATGAAAGATATTCAGCTCCTTCTTGCAGTGGAGAGATGACTCAGTCACTAGAGGCAACTTCCCAATTAGATGGAAAGTGCTCCTAACAGCAGCTGAAGAATGAACAGCTGCAGATAGCATTACTGTGTACATCAGATGGTATAACCGATATGCCTTTCCCTTCATGCTCTAACATAAGAGTGTAAACTACCTCTGGGGGAATAATAGATAAAGTAGCTAAGTGCTGCATGAATTTTTACCATTAAGCATATAATTTTGAAATGTCTAAACAGAACTATGTTAAATTTATGAGGGTTTTTTTAATTAAAAGAAAAAAGGAAAACGTAATTTTCTTAGCAAGCATTGATTGAGACTTTCATCCAAAGGGTTAGGCTCAACTCTTCTATTAATTTTGTTAAACAATCCCTGTCTGCATTCCAGAAATTCCTCTGAATTTTTCCCTTAAGCTAAATGAGAAGTATTTGAAAACTTTAACTTTGATTTGACCAAGAATTTTTTTTTTCTCCGTAATCTTAACCCAAAAGTCTGTCCATTTTTAAGCATAAAAGTTAGACTGGGATCTAGATAAATATACGTAGGTGGTCATTTTATCTCTATAACAAATCAAACCAAAAACCTCAAGCATGAGCACCTTTAAGGAGTTTAGATTTATGTTTGAATCTAAATATGGTGGCTTAGGCTCCCTTCGACAGAAATGCCTGCAGTAATTGGAAATCAGAGGTTTCATCTTTGCTGCTTGGAGAGAACATTTGAGGGGCATAATATCATTTCTTCCTGTATCAGGGTATAATGGATGTTAGAAGCCACCCAGCCAGCATATTAAGGTCTACACGTTCCCTTCTGTACACTGAATACAATTAAGTTTTCATGGGTTCCTACAGGATTTTGTGGGTTGGCTTATTACAGAATACCATAATCTTTTTTTTTTTTTTAATCCTTGGAGTAAAATCAACATGTAATATAAAGAAAATTATCTTATCTGACATCTAGATGTGAGGTTTTTAACTTGACTTACTATGGCACCAAGGCTTATGAGGCTTTTGCTGTCAATGTGCCTGTCTATAAATATTCCTAATTTTGCACTTTCTTTCTTCCCCCAGTGAAACCAATACTTTATTAAAGAAACTCAGCAGGGAAGTAGAAGTATCAAGGATAATTAAGCTTCTACCTGTTTTGTGAAAATGGATGACCAGCTACAGCCAGAGACCCTACGTATTAATGCCTGATGAAGAAAAAAAGGAGATGTTCGTGTTCATGCCTCGGCCACATGGGAAGAGTTTTTAAGCAGGTTCCAGACACAGGAAAAGTTTCAAATGGAGCCTGTGCTTTAAGTCAGTGAGGCATGAAGCAGAAATATATGGAGCACAAGGCCTCCTTATTTCCTGTGCTTGTGGAACTCCTTGTTTAACTAATTAGTCTTCATGACTATGTACAAATAGCTTATATAAAGAGAATGCTTCTGGTACAGTTGTTTTTTATGAGAGAGCAGATGAAACAACAGTTGTGCAAGAGATTTCCCTTTGTGAATTAACCTAACAACTGCAGGGTCAATTACCTCTTATCCTCCCATACGCTGACTTGGAACAGCAGCTGTCTGTTGTGTTCTCACTGCCTGCAAGGCATAAGAGTATGTGATAGGTACATTGTTTTAATTAGCATTCTTGCATGGACTTACACACAATTAATGTTAGATTTAGTGCATGATGAAGCAGATTGAAAACTGTCAGAAGGAAGGCAGCTGGACGAGGTGGTGGTTTTGATCTCTTGTGTACCTTGAATCTACCAGGAAAAGTCTGACTTCCTTCTAATGAACATTGCCAGTGTACTTTGTGTCTTAAGTATGGCTCATTGCTTTTCAGTCTCATTTCCTAAATGTCTTGGCTGAGTAAAATACCTCATTATGCCCTGACATGGAAAAATAACCATGACTATTTCTTAAATTTCAGAAGCAAGTTCTGTGGGAGATATACATTCTCAGAAATGCCTGAGCAATACTTTGGCTCTTCAACCCTGTTATGATACCGCAGCATCTCAAAGTTTACCCTAGAGGTAAATTCAGCTAGACGCCCTTGCTGAAAGATTTTTTGGGTTAGTTTTTTTGGTTTGGTTTTGTTCTGGTCTTTTCATTTTGAAGACCAGAAATCTGTGCAAGTTAATTTGGAAGAAGAATTGGAGTATTTTCTCAATATATTCACAAGACATAAGGGCATCTCTGAGGCAGGGGTTGTAGTTAACTGTCTACAAAGAAATTTTCATATGAATAAACTTTGGGATGCTTGTAAAAGAAAATAACCAAAATGCTATCATACAATTTGGCTGCAGTGTAAGATAGTGGAGGAAAGGTTTCTTTTCTTACAGTCCTCCCATCTGTCATAATATGATTTCTTATTTTTTCTCTAATATTTTGTAATTTGTCAAAGGTTTTGTTTTCAAATAAAACTGTTTTTTATAAGGGAAGCAGGTTTAGATGAGAATCTTTTACTGTTGCAGACACTTCCATCAAAACAATTTGCCTCATTCTTGGAACAGATAGCCTTTTCCTCTGTATCTCTCTCACAGTTATATCTGATTTACCAGCAGTTTCTACTTGGCAGTTACAATTTTGCACTTTAAAAAATCCCTAGTCCCAGCATTTTCTGGAAAGGTGAGTCTGACTGTGAAAACAACTGCTAAAAAAAAACTACTCTGGAAGAAAATATAAGAGCAGAATAGTCTAGGTGCATGGACGGGACCAAAAAAAAAAGGAGAAAAATAAAAAGAGAGGACTCTGTATTCCTTGGCACATCTGTCATGGTCCTCTGTGTTTAGTCATAACATTAAGGGTTTCATCCTGGGATATCTAAATCAGTAATCCTCAATGAGTAAAGCATTAACACGTTTCACAGTGGCAGCACTTTCCTGAAAGTGTTCCTCCATGCTCCTTCAAACACAGAGTCCTTTACATCTATTAGCTAATAAATCTCTCCCTTAAAAAATGTAGAAGATTTTCGCCTTTAATATTTCCTTCCCTCAGTATAACAAACAAAAGACACAGCTTTCTATAGTCTGAACAACGGGAAGTATTTTAAAGAACATTAACAGGATTTTTCTGAAAGTATACATTATTATCCTGCTACTGGTGCTTTTAGTCTCATTATCAACAAGACAAATCATTTTTATTCAACTCTATTTATATATGTGGTAGACCAAGAGAAAATGTTTTTAAAAAGGCTCAATGAGGTGTTACTTAAATGTGGTTTTCAGCTTCAAGTGATTTATTATCTATAAATTGAAAGATTTCATTCCAGAAGGCTCTAGGACGCTGCACTCTTCCTCCTCGTTGCAAGCCATATTTGAGCTAAGATTACAGCAGGTGAAAGTTCTAATGTCTGTACAACAGACCTTATGAAATAATTACATCCAAGAACCATTTGGCTCTCATTAGATCCAAGACTGAAGCAGCAAAATCTTTTGAAGGAAGGAAACCTCCCTCCCCCAAGCAACACCCCACATCCACACACAAATATCCTATAGGCAAGTTCTTTCTGTCCTCAAAATATTCTTAGTAAACATAGAAACCCAGCTTCATGGTACAACCACTGTTTTTAAGTCCCATGATGTTTTCATTTCGTAGGGCATTACTAATTAATTATGTGTCTTAGTTTTCTTCTGCCTTCCAGTGTTTTTCCCTCTACTGTATTTTATAGCTCTGAATTTTTGTGTGGTTTCAGTTCTCCGCCTATTTTTTCTGCCTGTTGTCTTCCAGCAGGCTCTCCTGTATGATGAAGTATCACTATCGTTGCTCTGAAAAGTAGTTTCAGAAGAGGAAGAAAGTAAATGTACTATTTTATCCTCATGATTCCTGCTTTCTTTTGTTTGTATTCTTTGTGTACATGATGATCTTCAGAAATTCATTCTGGCCCAGAAAATTCTATCATAAATCAGACCCAGGAGATTCTGTCTAAATCTTCTCAATAGACCAGGCATCACAGAGTTGGCTCAGAGCTTCCCTTTTTTTCTCCCTCAAAATAATTTTTTCTGTTTCTTTCCTGAGGCCTTTTCTCCATTTTCTCTGACCAGAGATGTTGCCTAAATGTGAAAGGAAAAGGAAACTGTCAACAACTCAGACTGGGTATATAATTGGCAGCAGAACATTACATTTCTCAAGTCCAAACCCTCTTTTTTGCACAATACATGACAACTGTAAACCTTCTGTCATCAAGCCTTACACCTGGAATGGCAGCCTTAGGAAGGCCTTAAGGGTGAGCAACTACTGAGGTTTACTTTGATGATCAGATAACTAATTCATGAGAAGCTGTGAGAGTTGAACACACAGTTACCTATAGAAATTCTAATGAGTATCTATCTGCATCTTCAGGTGCCAAATCTAGTCCCGTGCATCTTGGTGGTTCCTAACAAACCTTGAAGTCTGAGCACTGCCAACACCCTCTAAAATTACTTGAAGACTGACATGGGAAAGTTACTCTAATGTTCTCGGATGTATTCCTGTGAATGTCAAGAAGAGAACATTGAAAGGTCTTTCTTTCATTCATTATTAACTCATTAGGGGTCCATTCAAAAATTATTAGAAAGAAAAGGAGGAGAGGCTGAATTTTTAAGGTGCAGAGTTGTTTGCCAAGGTTCCGTAGTCATCAGTATGACTCATCCTATGTAATCACTATTTTAATTGCCTCTGTTTCTGAGATGCCTCTAGTCTGTAGCTTTCTCAAATGGTTTTAATTACAGATACCCAAGAATAATTATGGTGAAACTAGTGCAAAAGCACAGTTCACAGTAGTCCTTGAGATGTAGGTCTAGCCAGTACAAAAAGAAGCTAAAACCAGTCCATTTATATCCTGCCATCAAGAAGATGGGTAACAGATGTTGAAAAATATTAGCATGTACTTCAAGGGTACGCAGGGTGGTGTCCTTCCATCATAAAACACATTAGTATTGCTGTGGTTGATTGTCTCATCATCTGCTATGAATATTTTCATCATTGTAACCACCTAATATGGTGTTCTGCTTTTTATGGAAGCTTGACTCTAGGGTTTTGAGAGATGAGGCAATATCCCATGCCACAGAGACAGCTGCAGCTCTGCTACTAAAGCATTTTCAGCCTTACCAACTTATAGAAGTTTGTATATCTACTTAACCTCTTTGATCAGTATATTCCTCCATCATCATGTTGGAATCCTTTGAGTTAAAAAGTTTTCCATTTCTTCATAAGTCATCCTCACTTGTTTTATGTTTCATTCCTCAAGTAGGGACAAATGGTGTAGTTAATGGCGACAGGAAGTGCAGAGGCCAGAAGCCTGGGCTTACTTTCCTTTCCTGCCATGATTTCTTCTGCTGTCATGGTCAAATTTTTGTACATCTCAGTCCCTTCTACAGTTAGCAGGGTGGCCTCAAGATACGTAATAAAAATGCTGTGAGTTGCTAAGATACTAAGATACTTTAGTATTAGATAGGGATTTCACATTGTTTTTTCTGTGATTATTCCCTAGAAGTTGGGGTGGGGGGCAGTGGTGGGGGGATAGTTTGAGACTGTTGTGTTACACTCCAGACCTCCCTCATAACTTGGAAAGAATCAGAATTTTCAGACCTAGTACTACAAAAAAGTAGTGTTTGTCATGAAACGGTTTTCCTCTTCAGTGTTCTGAAACGTCTCTTCCCTCTCCCAATGCTCAGGTTGCATGAGGTAAATAACCTTTGAGTTTAAACATCCTTTATGCTACCTTCAGGAGAACATGCCTTCAGGAAACTCAGTCACTCAGAATAGACCTGTTACTTCTGGAAAAGTAACTTTATGTAAGTGTTCCAGTTAAAGCACACTTTCCAAATTATTTTTCAATTTTACAAAGTTTCATAAACTGTACATTCTAGATTCTTTATCTCTTCCTCAGATAAGAATTGTTGTGTGCTATAGGACTGTGACAAAAGTCCCTTGCAAGTACATCCATAGTGTATGATATTTCCATTTCATCATGAAGAACAGGGACTGGAAGATCTAAAACGAAGGAGCATCAAAGACATTATTTGCTGGTAGTTCAATAACACTGGCCAGAAATGTTCAGAGTTTGCTAATATGATTAAATAGTGGTTAGAGACTACTTCAGTAGGAGTACCTGACTGCTTAGTATTCATTACATGTGGCCTTTTTCTAAAACAAATGTAAAGGATCTGAAACTTTTCAGACAATTCTTGTCTCAACTAAATACTGAGAAGGAAAAAATTAAATCATTACTGTAATACTGCTGTAGTTAGCAAGACTTGGGAACATTGCAAATGGTGTTCAACTAGATGTTATAGCAAAGGCATTATTAAAATAAATTGTTCTGCTTGTAAGTTTAGAGTTCTGAAGTGCCACAACAGAAAGAAGAAAAAAAGCCAGTAAAAATGGAAGTAAAAAGAAATTAAATGGATATACTACTGTGATGAGGCCTCAGATGTGGCTGACCACAATTTTATTTTTCTTTCTCCTTGATGACATTATTTATTTGAAATGGAGATTAATGCCACATAATCACCCAAATGCTAGCTCTCTCTTCTTCTACCTGTGTGCTTACCTGCATCCTGAATGATTTTTGTGATAGGAGAAAGGCACAGATTCTGGCAGTTCAGGATCCCTTTCAAATTAATGCACTGAATGTATGAGGAATCTTACCTTGAAGGTAAGATCCCATCACATCAGTGAGCCCAACTTCATGCCTATGTCCTACTGACACCTATCCTACACGGAACTCTCCCAGGCACGGTTTGTCTGTCTGTACAAAACTGAATATTGTCAGTCACTGAATAGACACCTATCCCTACATGATGGTGTAGCATTATAAAAAGGACAAATTGGCTCAGAAAAGCATGTCTTTACAGCATATTACTGTGCCTTGTGGTAAGAGTTTTTAGTCCCAGAGGCAGATTATCCACATCAACAACTTTGATTTCCTTCTGTCGTCAGCAGAGGCTACTATCCCTGTCTCTGACTCCTGGTATGATGATGGCTAAAGTTTGGATGCAAGTGGCTCTGTGTGAAAGGGATGTTCCTGCTTATGTGCCTCTATGTGACAGCAAAAGCACTGGCAGTGATAGAAATGAAGTGATACCAACAGTCATAGCACATACAACCACCACAGTAAGATGGTGTTGAGAGCTTTTTTTTAAAAAAAAATATTATTACTTTCTCACTATAAAAACACAAAACCCAAGAAAAAGCTAAGCAGTCAGAAGCTAAAGAGAAGCATATCACCCTGACATCCAGTGTGCAGGAGGGCAGGATACTGATGGACACATGAATAAATAGCCAGAGGCTCTAGCAGGCTCCAGCTAACTTGGAAACACATTTGGGTTCCACATGTTCACTTCTGATCTGAAGCTGGTTTCATTCTCTAAATAGAAGGCTTGGCAAGCATGTTACTAGTCCTGGGGACTCTGACTTTTTGTCGGACCTGAGACATTTGCTCAAGAGAGCCAATTGACTTGCCCTCTAGCATATGTGCCCCTGCAAATGTCGGGGTGAAGTTCTCACATCACTACCTCTCAAAATTTGTCCTGTAGACAATTCTATAAAAACTGGAAATTAATTTTCCTTTTAATTAGGTTCCTCAATTTCTGTGTTATCAAACTATGCAAATACAAGATCTCATTTTTACTGGCCACAGTTATAGCAAAGAAAAGGGTTTAATATTTTGATCAAAAAGGATTCATCAACAGGCAGGTTGCACACAACCCAGTCCAACCTGACATTGAATGTTTCCAGGGAGAGGGCATCTACTACCTCTTTGGGCAACCTGTTCCAGTGTTTCACCACCCTCACTGTAAAAAATTTCTCTTTTCATTTAAAACCAAAACCCCTTGTCCTGTTGCAACAGGCCCTGTTAAAAAGTTTCTCCCCATCTTTCTTATAAGCCCCTTTTAAGTACTGAAAAGCCACAATAAAGTGTCCCCAGAACCTTCTCTTCTCCATGCTAAACAACTTCAACTCTCTCAGCCCATTCTGTCCCTGCTTCCACTGCCTGTGTTTTTCCTTCTTGCCCTTTACTTTGACCAGCAGGTCTCAATTCATCCATGTTGGTCTGTTGCCTTCCTTTCCTGATTTCTTACACATAGGAATTTAGAGCTCTTGTCCTCTGTGGAAAACGTATGGAATATCCCTTTGATCAGTTGGGGTTAGCTGTCCTAGCTGTGTCTCCTCCCAACTTCTCCTGCACCCCCAGCCTACCAATTCATCCATGTTGGTCTGTTGCCTTCCTTTCCTGATTTCTTACACATAGGAATTTAGAGCTCTTGTCCTCTGTGGAAAACGTATGGAATATCCCTTTGATCAGTTGGGGTTAGCTGTCCTAGCTGTGTCTCCTCCCAACTTCTCCTGCACCCCCAGCCTACTTGCTGGTAGGGTGCTGTGAGGAGCAGAAAAGGCCTTGACTCTCTGTAAGCACTGTTCAGCAATAATAAAAACACTCATTGTCAACACTGTGTTCAGCACAAATTCAAAACATTAGCCCCATACGAGCTACTGTGAAGAAAGTTAACTCTATCCCAGCCAAACCAGAACACACTGGGGACAAAATCTGTCCCCAAATTTTCGTGATGCACTAACTAATACTTGGACTGCTTTCATCCTGCTGAAGTGCTTTGTTTTGCTTCTGAACTTTAGGCCAGCATAAAAGATTAACAAGCAAAGTTTTAAATAGAACAATTAAAGTTTAAGAATATAAGAAAGATCTATTATTTTACAGTCTTAAAGTACTTTGCTGTTTTAATTCCTTTTTCACAATCTATTCAGTTTTGGGTTTATCAAATAATGGTTTTCACAAACATTACCAAAGGATTCTTGATATGTTCTGTTCAGTTATATAGAAGAAAAGTCAAGGAGCTCTAAAGATACTGATAAATCCTTCATTTGACCCAGAATAGCAATGATTATTATTATAGCATACAGATACATACAAACTTCTGAAATACTTTAGACTGTAAATAGAATTTTAAAATATAATTCTAATGACAGACGATTGGGAGGGGGAGAAGTCCATAACTTTATTTTTATAATAGGTTTGTAATTTCGGTACACTGAAGGCGTGCTTTCTGGGAGTTCAGATCTGGTATCATTGATTCAAGGAACAGCCAAGGACTTAGGCTAAGAAGAGATTCTGGCACAATCAACATTCTGTTCTGGCCTTTCAAGCCAAAGTATTTGCACACAGTTTTTCCTCAGCCTTTCTTTCTGCTTATAACGTCCTGTCTGTCTCCACCAGCCAATTCCTAAAAAAGGACTGATCTTGAAGTACTTTATAAATGACACTAAAAAGTCACTTCTTAATGCACTTTAGTTACTTCTTCAGAGCATGTGATGTCCCTTGTTCCTCCACGGGTCCTTCTTTCTGAGGACAGTTCGTAATTTCCCAGAATGCATTGTAGGAGTTTCAGATATCTGAATCAACCCTTAAGTGTAAGGTCTAAAATGTATCAAACAACCAGACTACAGCAAATCTTTAAGTTGCCTAAGATACGGTACGCTTCCCTTTACCATAAGCAACCAGTACCATTTTCTTTAAATAAGGAATAGTGGTTTTTAACTGACATATAAATGAAACATCCTAACAAATTATCTGAGGGGCTTAATTAAGTTTATGGAAAATAAAGTTTGCCAGTGAAATCTTATGTCTCTGAAAGATGCTACAGGAATTTAAAACTTCATAATTATTATTGTTATTTGTTGGGGTTTTTTTTAACCACTATATTTCTGAACAATACAAATTTGAAAGATGCAGCCAAGGAGAAAGACAAGAGTGGATATCTCTAAGGTCCTAATTTTTGTGTTCATTATGATCCTTTCAGAGATCCATATAATGTCCAGCAGTTGTTCTCTCTCCCTCTTTTCCTTCTTTCTCTCTTTTCTTTTCCTAAAATGAACAAACAAGGAAACAAACAAAAAACATCAAATAAAAATACCTGAATTAAAATTCTGAATTTCAGAGACTGCTGACCCAGCTTCAGAACACAGAGACTGTTTTTATGGAGGGGTGAAATACTAAAGCTAACAAAACTCACCTGAAGGCTGAATTACGTATTGATGATCACCTGCCACCCAATTAGTTCTGGTTTGTTTTGGCATAAACTCAAACTGTGGAGATCCAGGCTCCTTTTCTGAAGGTATGTGGTCTTGCTACCATCTAGTGGCTAAAAGAAATCTTTGCATTATTCTTTCCATGCCGGTATTCAGGCACTGCAAGTATCTGTATCTACCTCGAAAACTTTCTGGAGATCTTATATGCATCAGCAAAGACACTATGGGTGATAAAATTATAGAATAGTGGAGGACTGTGAGTCCTCCTCGAAGAGTAGAAAGATATGATTTCTCTACAACACAGATATATTGCATAATTGTACTGCACAATTTTAGACCTCTACTGATTTAAAAAAAGAATTCTGGGAAGCATTTATGTTGACTTTTTTCTGACATTTTTCTAACATCCGAGTATCAGCATAGAAGATCTCACTCTCAGTCTTCAAAGGCAGATGTAGTGACTTACTCTAAAATGGATAATGAGAACTGATGCCTAATGGCAAAAACTTTGTTACACTGGATGTTGGACCCAAAGACAGATTATTGTCTAGAGATTTTTGCTGCATCCTGAGTTTAACAGCGAGGTGTAATCAGTGAAATAAAAATAGGGACATTGTGCTTGAGACACAATGATATTGTACTGCACAGCAACAAAACATAATGAAGAAGCTGCCAAACCACTGCTTTTAACTGTCTTCAACCTTATGGCTTCTGCACTGTTAAATTCATTGTCCCTTGAATGGACAAACAGATTTAATTTTTGTTCCATGATTGGGAGCAGCTTTTCTTGTGGATTTTTGCTAACAGCTATAATACTGACTCTGCCATCTAGTGACAGACATACAAATAAAGAATAAAAGTTGAATTCAAGAATGCTAAATGTCTTGGGACTTCTCATAACTCTATGAAGAGGGTCCAGTTATTAAATGAATCTTCTTATTTGGTCTTCTGAAGTAATCTATACACATTCAAGAACTAAAATAGTGAGTAATTAGCTATTTTGGATGTATTATTATTTTTGAGAAGGATCTGTGATGTGGAAAATATTATTCACTCCGTTTTTTATGCAAGTCAAAATAGTGGTTTTGTTGTATCTCAAGGCTATTCTCATGATCAGACGCCCACTGTAGCTTTCCTTACTGAAGGATTCACAGCTTTTAAAGCCAGTTTTCTAAGGAAGCCAGACGAAAGTTTGGCAATAGTTAAAGCTATTTCTAGTTTTATCAGTAGGGAAATCAAGGCACATAATATTTTATAGGAAGTCTCTGATTTAACCCAGCATGGAGAACAATATGGTAATTTCCACTACCTTGTCTTCACCACAGGCTCATACACTACTCTATAGCTAGTTTCAAAAGAGATTCCTTGTGTTAGTAAAGACATTTTAGGGTAAGTCCTTATTTTTCAATGTGATCTGGGTGCCAAAATATTTATTTCAAAATTGTTTCTAGCGTCTTTTGGGATCCCTGAAAACTACAACTGTTAGTGCTCATTTTCTTATGTGTTCCAGACCTTGAAGCCTTTGCTTCTTCTCCCAACTTAGGGAAAAGTCTAGCCTAAGGTAATAAGTTGTAGTAAATACTGTAAATAAAAGAAATGTTATATTAAAAAATACCACAGGAATAGACGAAGGAGAATCAAATGCAAACCAGTAAAACACATAGGATGAGGAGTGCTCCAGGAAAATGTGGAATTATAGTATTTTTCTTCCCAAGTTTTAAACATTTGACCTTATGCGAGTGTTGCTTTCAGCTCACAATAACAGAATGGGCTTGAAATTATGACTAGAATGGAAACATGAAAGTAAGATCAATCACATCTGTAACTCTTGGCAGGCCAAGATGCACAACCTGCACATGTTCAGTCTCCCTACAGCCTCTTCTGTTGCTGAGCCAGTACCTGAGGCCATGCCCAGTGTATGCAGTCATAAAACGAGAGCCAATGTGAAGCTGTACTTGTGCCAAGGGAATGTATCACATAGCACAATTCAGAGTATAATTGTTTTGAACTAGAAACTCCACACCATAGCTGCAGGCTTGGGGATCTTCCTTTCTTATAACTCAAACATGTACAGCGTGCTTCTGTGAACAGAGGACAGCTACTATCTAACTGGACAATGAACAGAAACATTAGCTTCTTCTTGAAGTTGATAAAATTGCAGGACTATCTCAAAGCTAGAGAGTTTCAGGCCTACTAATGTCAGAAGCGTGCACCATAGATGAATATAGTTTTAAAGAAGCAATCCTTCAAACAAAAAACATCAAGGCAATTTGGCAGCCCATTGTGTGGAACAACTTTGAGGTTAAACAGATTCCCTTTGCAGATCCAGAAGCCTCAACAAGCACTTGATTTTTTCTGTTAAAGTCTTCATATTCCAGCAGCCAAGAGCCAGGCTTATGTAGAAGGGTACAGAGAGCTCCCATCTGCATTAGGCAGTCTGGCAGAGGTAAATAGATGAACAACACTGGATTTGGTGGACAAGCTGGTATAATGATGACAGAAAGCTGTGCTAGAAGCGATTTCCGTATTAATCTATGCTTTGCCCGCTGATAGGATCAACCTCAACTTTGTCATCTGTTACAGATGTTCGTGTTGACATTCATAGAAGCTTACATAACAAAGGCTCAAAGACCTGGGGCTCTTTAGACTCGAAGAGAAGAATGAGGGGAGACCTCATCTATGTTTTCAAGTTCCTAAAGGGTGGGTTGAAGGATGATGGAGCTGGACTCTTTTCAGTGGTTTCCAGCGATAGGACGAGGGGCAACAGGCACAAGTTTGAACATGGGAAGTTCCACTCAAAAATGAGGAAGAACTTCTTTATGATGAGGGTGACAGAGCCCTGGAACAGGCTGCCCAGGGAGGTTGTGGAGTCCCCTTCTCTGGAGATTTTCAAGACCTGCCTTGATGCAGTCCTGAGTGATGTGCTCTGGGCAATCCTGCTTAGCAGGGGAGTTGGGCTAGTTGAGCTCTAGAGGTCCTTTCCAACTCTGTCGAATCCATGAATCCATGAAAGAATTTGTAACCTTCTCAAGAAACTTCCTGTGTTTTACATTGCAAGGCATTCCTGCAACCTAATTCAGTCAGTATTATTAGTTAGTTAGTATTATTCAGTCAGTATTATTAGCACTCTATTATTAGTTTACACTTCAGCTTGTATAAACTGAGCCACTTAGACTCATCTCTAAATTTGACTGAGTTTGCATTTATCTCAGTTCTCAATTTCCTATGCTTAATTTGTACTTCCAAGAGAATGACCATGTTTTGTGTACATGTTGTAGGAGTTTAGAGGAGTTATGTCAGCTCTGAAACTGCCTCTGCAGTGAGTTCCAGGTGTGGCTTTCATTTTCAAACACAAAAAACCCTCCTACAACATGCAGTAGAAAAATCCATCCTTCTAGCATGTTGGTCTAGTATCAGTGCTTTCTGCAACAAGCTGAGCTACAGAAGTCATGAACAAGGCTGAATTTGTACAAGTTCTCAGTTGAGCTCTGAGCACAGCTCTGAGTAGCAGAGCCCTCACCCACCATATAAACTTACATCTCAGCTGGCTTCATTCTCCCAGATCCTGCATCTTGCAGGACTGACTTTTGTGTCTGATGCTCAAATATGCAAAGCAGAGGCTTCAAAACAGGCTGAATGGTCTTCTTGCACCTGCCACGTTACACTGTGCTTCTGTGAAAGCGGGGTTCTTTGACACTGCCTCCCCAGGCAATGCTGAATCTGTCACTCTCTGTTCCTGCATGGGTGGTGCTATTGCACCACTGCAATGCTTTCTTCCTTCAAATTGTTCTGCCTGCTCACACTCCTTTAATACGATGTCTTTTTTGAACAAAAATACTGACAGATGGTATTTCTTTTATTAATCCTTCATTGTAGTTCTTTTTTAATTATAGCAGCATAGCATGGTTCCAGGCTTGCACAGAATCTTACTAAAGTAGCAAAGTTGTCTGTTGTCTGCTCTTTCATTGACAGCTTGTCTCTTGCATTGCCAAGATACTTTTTTTATACTCTTACCTAAATTATGGGGATGGAGAAGAAAACAAAGCAGGCTTTCTCCTCTGAATTGTATGATAGAAGTGTCACTGGAGTAATATGTTGATTATAGGCTGAAAAGAAGTTCAAGTTTTTCAGTTTTTGCTAATACTTTTCACAGATATAAAATATCCCCAGATCTTCAATGCATCTTTTCATACTTTTGTCAAGCTGGATTCTTGTCATATTTCTGAGGTATTATTCTATACCTGAGGATTGTAAGATGCATAGGTTTACCATATCCAAACACAGTCTCAGGTGCTAGACCAAATTTATTCAGTGTCTTAGTGTTACAAAAGGACTCTTAAGGATCTATTCGTCTTTATTGTATTTAAATTTAAAACATTTTTAAGGAGCAGAACAATGATGTTTTTCTATTTTCAAGAGCATAAAGCAGTAAGATTAAGGGGAAAGTGTGAAGGATATTCAGGCATAAGACTGAAACTGAAATTAATGAGGGTTGAGCCTTTATATGTCTTTTATACATCTGTCTGTTCAGTTGAAGGAAAACATCACCTCTGTCCACAAAAATTACAGGGATGAACAATTTTTCTCTTAAAATTCATGAAGTTCCAGGATCATTTACAGTGGGCATATATTTTAGCTTTCTTTAATTTGTAATTGCTATGATATTTTTTCTTTCAGAAATACAACTGATGGAATCAAGCTGGCAAAAGCAACTGGGTTAAAATCTTGTGGTTTTCAGTTAACATTTATTCAATAAGAACACAATGGTCTTCAGCAAAGATTTCTCCTTTTATAATATGTTCTCCTATAATGCACCTCTGCAATTTAAAGTGAGATTATACCAAGAAACAACACAGTTTAAGAGATCTGTGGGAAGGGACTAGACCTGTTTTCTACCTTTGATTAGCAGGTGGGAGAGAGATGAAGAATAATTAGCAGGTGGGAGATAGACAGTGGATGAATTTAGATTGAGCCAAAATTACACATAATATTTGGCTTTTGCAGATTTCCAATAATTAAAATAAAACAGTCTTTCTCTGTTCAAAGATGTTCTATTCATGAAAGATTACAAACTGTTTATATAAAGACTGGTATATTAAAAGAAGCAAGCAAGTAAAGAATATCTTATATTGAGCTAAAAAGTAAATTGTATTCCGCAATCTGGCTTTTTACTACTTTGTCATCTCTGCCAGCATCATTGTTTGGTTTTTCATTCATTCTATGAACTGGCCATTATCCACCCTTTTTTGTCCAAAAAACATTAGTATATACCAAAGAACAATACTTTGAAAACTGGCAGTATCTTCTCAAGGTGAGGCATCTGGGATCCTAACAACCGTAATTCATTTGTTGAGATAATCTTTTTGGGTAATTAAGATCAATAAATCTCAGATAAGCAAATTTTAGTGAGATTAATAGAATAAAGTTAGGACAAGTTTGGAAAAATTTCAAAGCACATAGTCAAAGAAGCATAGTGTGGGGATTGCCTAATTTTATCACTTTAATAATGTCTCATAGCCCACTCCACCTCCCCCTCCCCCCAAACAAAGAGATTCATGCAGGAACATGGAAGCGATGTGGAGATGTGCTGCCACACATCTCCACACAGGTAAGGCTTCCCTCCACTCCCAGGGTGGCTCTCCATGGGACTGGTTGGAGTCCGGTGCCCCTGCATTCATATGGCCTGTGTGAAAACTGGATTCAGAAAACCCCCCACATTTATCAGATCTTTTGGCTCCTTGCTTAATTTTATCCTATTCCAGACAGGAGATAAGTATCAGGAAATAGAAAAGAAATATGTCTAAACTGGGAAACAAAACAAAGAACTTTCGGAGATGCAGTTTCATAGAATCATAGAATCATATGGGGTTGGTAGGGACCTCTGGAGATCATCTAGTCCAAACCACCCCACCAAAGCAGGTCTACCTACAGCACATTGCACAGGAACTTGTCGAGGTGGGTTTTGAACGTCTCCAGAGAAGGAGGTTCCATCACTTCTCTGGGCAGCTTCTTCCAGTGCTCTACCTCTCTCATAGTAAAGAAGTTCCTCCTCATGTTTAGGTGGAACTTCTTATACTCAAGTTCGTGCCCATTTCCTCTTATCCTGTCACTAGACACCACTGAGAAAAGACCAGCCCCATCCTCCTGACACCCTCCCTTTAAGTATTTGTAAGCATTGATTAGATCTCCCCTCAGTCTTCTCTTCTCTAGACTAAAAAGACCCAAGTCCCTCAGCCTCTCCTCATAGGAGAGATGTTTCAGACCCTTAATCATCGTTGTGGCCCTTTGCTGTACCCTCTCCAGCAGTTCCTTGTCCTTCTTGAACCGGGAAGCCCAGAACTGGACACAGTACTCCCGATGGGGTCCCACCAGGGCAGAGTAGAGGGGCAGCATGACCTCCCTCGACCTGCTGGCCACGCTCTTCTTGATGCAAGATGTTTCTGAAATGTAAAGCTGCAACTTGAGCAGAAGAAAAGATTGAGCTCCTTGAAGCTATTAGAGCTACTCCAACCTGTATTAGGTGAGGAGATGTTCTTGTACAGTCAGGTATTGCACTGTATCAAACCAGTTTCAGGTACATACAGGCATCAAAGCTTCTCTGTGTTTGCTTTTCTTTAGTCATGTCTGTGTAGTTCTGTTTTGCTCTCTGCTCACTCACTAAAACTACCTGTGCAGTGCTTTAGGATTTATTTTTTTGTCCACATTGGCCATATTTTGTTACTCTTTCATCTGAAATCACACATGGGTGATAGCAGAATAAAACCTGAAAAGTTGGGTCGGAATCTGCTTTCTCACTTAGATATTTGTGTTTAAAAAGTTTGTGATTTTGTATTCAAGTGAAAGAGAACATTTTCAGTTATGACTTCTAGAACAGAGAGCTGCAGTAATAACAGATCTCAAAGTCAATATTAATGGATTTTTGCTGTTTTGATAACATCCTTTTATTATGCTCTGTGGAGGTTACATCCCATGCAAGTATCTTTACAGAATCTACAGCATGACTTCTCTGTCTTAGAAAAGATATCTTGCATGTACAGCAGGATTCTTCTAACAAAAGTTATAGATGTAGAAAAAAAATCTTTTTCTTTTTTTCCTGGTAATAATCACCCACCCCTGTTTTGTTTGTTTTGCTTTTTTTTTTATTCAATATTAGTCTCACAGCTGCCATGCTAAATAAGTAGAATTTGCAGATACTGAAGTCTGACAGAGTAATTGACTTGTCCAAAATGAAACAACGTTCATAATTTTGGTATGAATTTTATATGTCTGTAACAGATACACCTGATTCTAGAGTAAGACCCAACAGCCCTAATTAAGGTGTGGCTTTTCATGATGTACATCAGAGTAACTCAGCTGTATTTCTGGTGATTGAGTTGAATGGCAGATCTTATCTCAATCCTTTTCCTTGAGTTGGCTTAATGTGTCTTTTTTGTCTCCATTTTTAACTGTATATTGAAAAAGAAAATCTCACATAAAAAAAAAAAAAGATTATGACCATTTTCTTTCACAAAAAGAAAAAAATAAGAAGTATGGAGTCTCCCACCAAAATCAAAGGGTTGCTAACAATGAGCAATCAATAAGAAACATTTCACTCGCAGAGCCCTTTAATCTACCTGAGCATTTTCAATTTCCATCACCTGATTAGAAACAAGACTGTAGACTGAGAAAACAATTCAGCCTTTCTTCTTGAAAATTTTAGAAACTTTTAAAAAAATGTTTCTAAAGTTTCAAGTGAGAAGTTGTGTTTGTCTCATCCTCAGATCTCCACATCCACTTGAATTTTGAAGACATTCACATTTACTTATTTTGAAGATATGTACTTGATCATGGGTAATTCAATAAGTGAATAAGCCTGTTAATTAATTCAACTGTGGTTATTTTGGGGAAAAGCCATTATTGTTATCATCTTACAGCTCTTTATGGCTTATAATAATAGAAGTTCTTATTCAAGAAAGATCATAGAATCATAGAATCATAGAATTTCCCAGGCCGGAAGGGACCTCCAAGGGTCATCTAGTCCGACCTCCCCGCAGTCAGCAGGGACACCCCCAACTAGACCAGGTTGCCCAGGGCCTCGTCGAGCCTCTCCTTGAATATCTCCAGGGATGGGGCCTCAACCACCTCCCTGGGCAACCTGTTCCAGTGCTCCACTACCCTCACAGTAAAGAACCCCCTTCTAATCTCCAATCTAAATCTGTTCCCCTCCAGCTTGAAGCCATTGCCCCTCGTCCTGTCACTACAGGCCTTTCTAAACAGGTTCTCCCCAGCCTTCCTGTAGGCTCCCTTCAGGTACTGGAAGGCTGCTATTAGGTCTCCCCGGAGCCTCCTCTTCTCCAGGCTGAACAACCCCAGCTCCCTCAGCCTGTCCTTGTAGCAGAGGTGCTCCATCCCCCTGATCATCCTTGTGGCCCTCCTCTGGACCCTCTCCATCAGGTCCATGTCCTTCTTGTATTGAGGGCTCCAGACCTGCACACAATACTCCAGGTGAGGTCTCACCAGAGCAGAGTAAAGTGGCAGAATCACCTCTCTGGACCTGCTGGCAACGCTTCTTTTGATGCAGCCCAGGATGCGATTGGCCTTCTGGGCTGCAGCTGCACACTGCCTGCTCATGTCCAGCTTCTCGTCCACCAGAACCCCCAAGTCCCTTTCCTCAGGGCTGCTTTCCAACACCTCACCCCCTAGTTTGTATTGGTGGCGAGGATTGTTCCGGCCCAGGTGCAGAACCTTGCATTTGCTCTTGTTGAACCTCATGAGGTTCACCTGGGCCCACCTCTCCAGCCTGTCCAGGTCCTTTTGGATGACATCCCGTCCCTCTGGTGTATCGACAACACCACACAGCTTGGTATCATCCGCAAACTTGCTGATGGTGCCTTTAATCTCCCTGTCTATATCATTGATAAAAATGTTAAACAGCACCGGTCCCAGCACGGACCCTTGAGGAACACCACTTGTGACTGGTTTCCATCAAAAGTTGTGACACTCGAATTTAGGACTCTACCTAGATGTCAACTCCACATACGATAGTCACTGCAAAACTGGGATTCAATTCAGTTGTCTAAACACCTTAATTTTCTGTCTAAGGGTTTCGTTTTACCTCCAGGACAGTTAAATTGTTGTTTTAAGAAGGTTTTTTTTGTTTGTTTTTAGAAAATGAGAGTCTACTCTAGGTCCTTCATCATATCTACCAGGCCTATAAGGAAGTTTTTGAAATCCAAAAGTATGTCAAATATTGTTAGGTTTTTGCAACTGAACTGGCCTCCATGCACAACTCCAGAAGAGCACAGCTCTCCCACAGGTCCAGTGAGATGTTTACCAGCCATGTGCTGATGTCTCAAATATAGTTCTTGCAGGCTCTGCTGAGTGTATTGGCTAGAATGTCATCAACTATGAGCTCTTAGACATCTACTTTATATAGACAGCTAAATGTAGGTGTCTTAATCTTGAAATGAATCCCACACAAAGTGACAAATTAGTCACCGGTAAATGACAAGTTTATCATCATATGTCATGTATGATTTCTATGAAAATTTAGAATAACACTTCATAATTCATTAAGTAAAGTCACTTTTTTTTCAAAACAGTGTGTCGCTCAACCTAATTAAAAATATGGTGGATGTGGAAATGGAGAAGCATTTGAGAGGAGTAACTCACAGTTTCTGTAATTTCCATTTTATGTCTCAGTGCCCAAATCCAGAAAACAGAGGGAATAAAAATAAGTTGCTGCAGCCATATTTATTAAAGACCATGTTGTTATACCTACTTTCTAAAGATAAAAGAATGAATAAAAAGCTGGATGGGAGCTGTGGGGAAAGGAGCGGGGAAAAGAAACAGAAAAACTACTACTGCTACTTGAGCAGGTGGGAAAGAAAGGGAAAGGGAAAGAAAGAGAGGGGAAGGAAATGTGGGAGACATTTCTCCAGATCTCTCTGGGAAGAGATGGGCTGTACTAGGCATCTGACCGGTAATAGTAGTTCATATATCCATGCCTTGTTCATCCACACCAGTAACAAAAATAAGCAACAAACACTGAAGTGAATTAAGACTAGGAAACAGGATGCAAAGCCACTGAACTGGCAATGTGGAGATGCTGAGGAACATAAAATTTGATGGCTTTGGAGGATGATCTTTGTCTCATGTGAGTCATGAGCTAAGAATTGCAGTTACATGATTAAAAACTTATCATCAAAAACACAAAGGCCCAGTGAAAATCAGCAGAACAATGCCAGACTGAGGAACCCTGTAACAAATGGGGGACCCCGAACCAGATCATCCTGAGACTATTCAAGGAGACTTGTGGGACTATTGTCCCTAGTGGGACGCCCACCAAGAATCAAGGACAGTGTCTCTTAGAGTACCTTGCAGACTGAAGAGGTTATTGTCTACACAGGTAGAGGACTCATTAAGGACACCAGAGGAAGCAGACTTGAGGATTACATAAAATTTATTATGAGAGAGTCTAAAGGAATTGTGTGAATGTATGAGACATTATAGAATATTTAGGAGAGGACCAAATGTGGCAAAGGCATGAGTCAAGGTGGATTAGGAAGGAACAAGTGAGAAAAAATTGAGAGGAAAGGGGATAAAACAAGCTGGTCAGGTGTAAACGTCTTTTGTTGGTACACTTGTCAGACTGAGCCCTGTGTTTCATAATCCCAATCTGCCCTGTCTTCTCATTAAATTCTCGTTCTAATTATCTTCTGTAGGAGTGTGCTCTCTACTCTGAGTGGGAATGTGTGGAAGCTGGTGAACTTCAAACTGAACTAGCCAGCAAATAGAATTAAAAATACCCCATACTGGATAAAAGATACCAGCTACTGGAGTGCAACTGCAAATCTCTGGGGTTGTATGTCTGGGTACCAGCAACTGGGGGCACCAGGACATTTGGGGACCAGATACTGTGTAGGCTGAGCATCTAAGGCTCACCATTGGAGTGATTAGTATTTTGTGTGTGTATATATATATATATATATAATTTCCACCACCACCACCACTGGATTTCCATTCCAATAACCACAAAGCAAGAGCAGGATCAGATCACCCACACTGTTCACGATTGTGTGAGTGCTGTATGCAGTTATGTGGGTGCTGGCAGTTTGTGCCAATCTGTGAGCTTGTATGCACATGTGTGTGCGTGTGTGTGTGTGTCTGGTGAATGCATACTCAGCCTTGCTATTGGCTGAACCTTGGGACATGAAGCCACAGCAACCTCACATCCACCAGGTGACTACTTTCAACTGCCTCAAACCAGGAATATGCTTGCCCTTGTGGAGCAAGGTGGGACTAGTCTCCAGCTGAGACAATATGATACTATCAGCTGAGATCAACACAACTGTGATAATTTACCCACTAAAAAGATATTCTTCTATTGTAGATTTTCACATTTTAAGGGAGGAACCTGTCAGTTTATTTTCTGAAGGCAGAGGTGCTTAGCTTTGCCTTTTAATAATGGACCTGTATGGCTTTCTGAAAAAAAAAAACAAAACAAACAATTGAAACAACACTGGCAGTATTTCAATAAAATTGGCCTTGGAATATTCCAAAATAATGCTGTGTTATTGCTTGGTAGTCTGCAACTGTGTCCTTATTCTTGATACGAATATATCAAAACAATAGTAATTGTCTTAGTTTCATATAAAATATAGTATGTTGCTACTTCTAACTAAAAGGGCAAAAGTGTGCTCTAATGTGATTCACACTGATTTTTTAATATAAAGGTATTGCATTTTTGGAAGGAAAGTTACACTACGTATATCAATCTCATGAGAACGAAGCTGTATTTGCTGGCATTGCTATTGTAGCTTGCATTTTTTCAACATGTCTAAGGAAATGGTGCTCTGCAGAAGACACTGTGAAGCTAAGCAATTGTGGAAGCCAACAACAAATGCATGTGTGTAGTGTAAGTATCAGAAAGGAATATTTCCCCTCACAGAAATTATTTATTGTTCTGTTTCAGCTAACTTTCTCAGGTAATATGTCAGGATTCAGACAAGTTGGAAAGTACATGGGTAATTTATGATACCAAATGTATTGTAGCATGGAAGGTCAGAGTCATATGAATTGGAAAAACATAGAAACAATCTTGAAGAAACTACCATTCATCCCTTGTGTTAAAAAAAAAGGAAAAACAAAGAAAAAAAAGAGGAGAAAAGGGCTTAAAAGCTCTAGGTGATGGCATCAAGTTCATTGATATTTCAAATAACCATATCATACAGATCTCACAAATTGACCTAACTTACCTTAAAAAATGTTAAAGATTCTTTTTTTCCTGCAATATATACTGGAATTTATTTCAATAAATTTACTGGATTATACTAAAACAATCTAATGTTTAGAAGTCTTCTAATTTCTGTCAAAAATTTGCCTTTGATACATTTGCTCTTGTGCCAGCATTGTTCAATAATATGCATTTTTCCATTTTTTGATGGTTGCTCATGTTTCTTCAACTATTACAACCCCTTTCAGCTGTTTTTTTTTAAACATAAAAAGGCTCTTCGGGCCTTGGGTCTGCATAGGTCTGCACAGGCATGTACAGTCAGTGACTGAAAAGCTCTTCCCTGGCTCCATGGAAATGAAGTATAATCCAGTTTTTGTCTCAAATATTTTTAAGTGAGTTAGTACACAACTGTTCTGTTCCCAGCCTCTCAGTCCTTCACTGCATCCACCCTAATAAAAGAGCACACAGTTCTAGTGACTTTCAGGGTATTAAAGTGAGTTGTACCAGCTTGGTGTCCTACACTGACGCAAAATTTTAATAAGAAGCAATTGATTGTTCCTGGAACTAAAGTCTGTTGTGATTCTAGTATTACACTTAATTGAATTTGATGCTATGAGAACTTTCTTACTTTTGATCCATACCCAGTATTTCAAGATGTCTGCTGGTAGAGAGTTGGTTTGGGTGGGAGTCTGAAGAAAGGCCATTTCAGGGGTTGATAAGGCTGAATTCCTGATAAATGCAAGCAACTTTCTTTCCAATGTCCCAGTTACAGTCCAGGAAACAAGAGGAGTTTTTGTAGGAGTAGTTTCCTGTGTTCATTTAAATGGAATTGATGTTCTGCAAGCCTCATTTTGCCCCTGATACAGTACCTAAATGCGTTGTTGGACAAGATTGGGAACTGACAGCAGCAGTGACAGATTTATTCCATTTATTAGGTCAGTTGTCACTCTTTGGCAGCTTTCCCATTCTCAAATTACGTTCAGGATACAAAGTAACTAAGGTGGAAGAGAGTAATTTGTCTTCAGTAGGGGTTATGGACCTGAAATTTTCCACAATCATTTTGTGCGAGATGAATTTGTTTGCAAAGGCACTGATGGCTATATTCTTCTTTCTTTATTAAGACCAAGAACTTACAGGTATGAAGCTTAAGAAGTCTATTTCCCCTTGACAGCCTCACCTTTCCACAGGGACTGAGGTGCTATCTTCATCTTCAGCCCTTAATGGTGTTGTCTATTTTCTCCACTTTGGGACTAATAGTTTCCCAAGCGATTTTGGAATCCAGCAGGCAGGCAACCAGCCAGCTGCCGGCTGTCAAACCACAAGCATCCTGTATGTGCTAAGATAGTCTGCGGGATAAAATGAGGCTTCTTGGGTTGTAATATGAACTAGTCCTGCTGTTTGGTCTTATAAATTTATAAAAGTCTAGTTCATAACAGGTTGTATTTCTGCCCTTCTGGAAGGCAGTTTTGAAATCCCACTAACCTGCTGGTAAGACCCAAAATTACAAGGGGTCTGTTACCACTTAACTGTTCTATACAGCAGTTGCCAGTGTAATCTATATGTTGTGGTACACTTATACCATTAGCCACAGTTCTGCTCCCTCAGACAAAGGGAATTGCCTCTGTTGAGCCCCTTGCAAGTTCAAAGCTGAAGAGAAATACAGACAAGTGTTGCCACTGCTGGTTTGCACTCTAAGGAACACATTTTGCGTTAACGTCTTTTACAGATAATGACAGGCTGATGTTTGAGGTAAAAGCTCTCTTTTTCACCCCCTGCTGAGAAAAGGGTAGGTAATGGTCAGAAAAGTGAGAAATGGAAAATACTAATATTATGAAATTACCTGACACAATCTGCTTTGCCTGAATACTATGGCATAGGCATTATATTGAGACCCATACTTTATATCCCTATTTAGAGAATTCAATATCAACTGCAATGAAATTGGGTTGCAGCTGTCATGGCAACTTTAACTCCAAGTTCTGTGTTGTATGTCATTATTAAGACTATATAGGATTTTCTTCTGTTTGTTATTTTCTCCCTTGGATGTTGCGTTTCTACCTTTTATCCTCTTGCATAAAGCAGTATGGGGATATATTACAAACTGACGAATGTTATCAGTATTAACAATGAATTCTTATCTAGAAACCCAGCTAAATTGAAATATCAGTGTAGTGAGTCTGTAAGTAAATGCTGGAGATACCGCTGGTATTTTAATGCTGGGAGATCTCTCTTGCTTTCCTTCCCTTCACATATTATCTTTCTATCTCTAGCTACATCTAACTCCTGTTCAGGGACCCAGCTCTTCCTCACCGGGAGTTATCCTGCAGCTCTTCACTAACAAAAGCTGGCCTATTCTCAGCCCGGGCTGACCTGCGGTTTGGCACGACACACTTCAGCAGTGAAGAAGAAGCCCTTGGGCAAAGCACAAAAAACATTTTTTATTTTTATTTTTTAATATCTGTCAGCATTTGACAGTTTGTGTGTTATGACTGAGCACAGGTCATGTGGTGCTCTTTGTTCTGAGCAGATAAGCAGTTGAGTCTTGTTGAGGGTTGTTACAAATGTAAAATCAGCATTTAACTTTCGTTCTCTATGATTTGCTTAGTATGTACATTTTCACTGTTTCTGCCAGCAAAAGTTTTCAGACTAAGCAAGAATGACATGAGATAAAAAGCAATGAGGAAATCTTTAAAAATATTCAGTTCTGCTTGAATTTCCTTTACAGTGTTATCCACCATGTCCAATTATGAAATATTTTAGATTATAAAATTCAAAGAAAAATATTTGTATTTAAATGTAAAAAGTAACCATGGTTTATCAGTCAGATGGCTATAGAAACAGACATTAACATCACTCCCTTGAAAAAATCCTACGAACTCCATTTGTATTTAATGGAAAGTTATTTCCATTTCTTGGGGCTTTTTAAATAGTCATGTAGAATTTTACAGTAATAGTATTTAAAATTCTATATAGATTCAAAATTCTCCCCTCACACCCTTACCTTATATGTGCACACAGACACACACTCACTTACAGTTTCTTTTACAGGACCATTTTATACAACTGAACCCAATTTCCCTTATGTCCCCCAACCCACCTTGGTTTTAATTTTTTTTTTTTATAAAACCAGTACTGCTCTGTCTTCATTCCTCTCTGAGTCTCGGGACTTCTCATGTCTCCCATCCCATTCATCCCTATGCCAGCTTCTCACACACTGTCATATTTATTATTTTTTTGGTTTTTTTTTTCTTTCCATAACTGACAGCATGCTACATGGATAAATTAGCAGAAACATTGATTTTAAACTCCCCTTCATATAATAAAGGGAGTTTCAGATAAAGGGATTTTTCCATAAGATTCCCAGGGCTCAGAAAAAATCCATTTTTATCAGACTGTCAGACATGGTCCAGATCTACTACTCCTGGACATCAATACCTCAAACACTGTTTCTAAAGAAAAGGCTTCTATTAGTGCCATGAGATCTGTTTTCTGTTAGGGCAGAAGGGTGTAGCTCTGGGTATCTTCTGGAAAACAGTTGCCCTCATGTTTTTCTGATAATTTTATGTGCATCTTCACAGCCTGATAACAGCATGCTGCACCAACATGGAGAGAAGTATAAAGTATAGCTGGTCATTGGTTATGTGACTGAACATTTTCTGCTTTTCTATTCTGCTTTTCTTATACATAAAAAATCATTGAAAGGAACGAAATCATGACTTAAGCAAGAGCTATATCCCCTGTATCTTCTCCCTTCAGATGGACGTAGCACAAACATGCATACGTGCTGGTGACGTACAATTCTCTGCACCTCTTCTTTTTAAATGTCCTTGTCTTCTTTCACCCAGGTTAAACATCACACACAAAGCTGGATGATGAGAGAAGGTTCAGATGCACCAGTTCTTCACTTTCTCAGCTCTCTTCACCTTGGGCCCAGGGGTGACCTAGAAGCTCTTTGAGAAAAGGGAATGGTTTATCCAAACACACAGCTCAGTCCAAAGAGTTTTGAATTAGATTCTCTCTGAACTTCTCCTGAATGATACTGTTACTCAAAAGCGACACCCAATATTTTGGCATCTTGAGCCAATGCCAAAGATTCAGGAACAGTAGCAACAGCTCAGAAGAGACAATTCAGATCTGTCTTCTGGCATAAGCAAAATGTGGCAAAATACCGTGTTAAAAATAATGTGCTTCTCTTCTGCTGTAATAATTCTCAGCTCCTCAAGGAGGAGCTTGTGTGCAAGCTACCGACCAGATTTTCAGGAAGCAAAACATTTCATCTGCATTATCTGTGTTTAGCACAACATTCAACCTCATATGATTCTTAATAGCTTAAAATCTTCCATTTGGCAAGGCAAAATGAGCATCCAGTTCCTATAACTTTTGAGAAACATGTAGTAGACTGCTAAACCATGGAAAGTATCCTATTTTTTAATCCAATATCCAATGTAAGATTCAGCCAGAAAAGCGTAATTCCTGTGGTAACAAAAGAGCAGACCTGAGGTATGATTACATAGCTGACAGCCACTGACTTTGAAGAAATATTCTGTTGAAATCAAAATTTTGCAATGGGGGTGTATGTCTATTATGTTCCCCAATAAGGTAAACCAAAAATATTTCTGTTTTTAATATGTCAAAAAGATAATTAAAAATATGGGAAAGACACTAATTTATGTTGCTAGCATCATGTAAGTTATTTATCCAAGTATTTGAGAGTTTTTTGAGTGAGAATCAATCTCAAGCTTACAATCATGCTCAAAAGTGTTTTTTTTTTTTTCATTCAACCACATTTACAAAATAACCATTAACTCCTTTTGTATAGGCAGATAGCCACATCTTTCACTCAAAATGATTGCTAAAAATCATTCTTCTAGTCTGACAGAAGAAATACTTGAGAAATGTTTACTTGTTCTCCCAGTTTGACAGTATGCGGTGTCCAAGAAAGCTGATGTGCAAAGCAAAAGTTCTTTACCTGAAAGTTCGAAGAAAAGAAATTTTATTGAATTCAGCACTTCTTTTTTTCTATAGAAATTTCCTTGTCCTCTGACCCTGCTTTCAGCAAACTACTTTCCAGAGAAATTCAGCCTGAGGCAGACACCTGGTGTTTAAATTGCAAGCCGCCCAGTTAAAGTTTAGACAGGTAATGTGGCAGAAAATAGAATTTTAGAGTAGAAAAAGTAAGGCAATTCAATAAACTGTGATACTGGTACTAACTGTAATCTGCAAATAGATAAATGTCTGGAACTCCAAAAATATACAGTATAGCGCTTTAGATTTGCATGATTAATAAAACCCATGCCTTCAAATGGCAGATCTTAGCATAAGTTTTTAAACATCAAACTAAATAAGGGCAGACCAAAGAATTGGATCACTTCTCTCTGACTGTCATTCACTAGCAAATCTGAATGATTTCCTGGTATTTTGCTGAGATGTCAACGTTTCCAGAATGTAGGCAATTTTGAATACTCAGATGATGGCTTGCATAGAAGAGTTATTACACTTTTCCCTACTAATACTTTTTTTTCCATGTAAGTAATTTCTATGGCAGACACTAAGCTGCCTTGAAGAATTATGAATGAAGAGAAAGAGAGCTGTGAAACGTAAAGTTGTTGCCAACACTGCAGAGGTTTGAGAACTTATACACTGGAAAGTACATGGCAAGAATTTATACCGTGGGAAGGATGGACTACACCTCATCTCATCTTTGACACTGTCCCACATGACATCCTGGTCTCAAAATCAGAAACTCATGCATTCGATGGATGGACCACTCGGTGGATAAGGAGCTGGCTGGATGGCCACACCCAAAGGGTGGCAGTCGAAGGCTCAATGTCCAGGTGGCGGCCAGTAACGAGTGGTGTTCCACAGGGGTCGGTATTGGGACCAGTGCTGTTCAACATCTTTGTTGGAGACATGGACAGTGGGATAGAGTGCACCCTCAGCAAGTTTGCTCATGACACCAAGCTTGGTGGCGCAATTGATACACTGGAGGGAAGGGATGCCATCCAGAGGGACCTGGACAGGCTGGAGAGGTGGGCTCGTGCAAATTGCATGAGGTTCAACCAAGCCAAGTGCAGGGTCCTGCATCTGGGACGGGGCAACCCCACGCACAAATACAGGTTGGGCTGAGAATGGCTGGAGAGCAGCCCTGAGGAGAAGGACTTGGGAGTGCTTATGGACAAGAAGCTTAACATGAGCCAGAAGTGCGCGCTGGCAGCCCAGAGAGCCACCCGCATCCTGGGCTGCAGCAGGAGAAGTGTGGCCAGCAGGTCATGGGAGGGGATTCTGCCCCTCTACTCTGCACTCGTGAGACCCCACCTGGAGTACTGTGTCCAGCTTTGGAGTCCTCAACACAGAAAGGACATGGACCAGCTGGAACAGGTCCAGTGGAGGGCCATGAAGATGATCAGATGGATGGAGCACCTCTCCTATGAGGACAGGCTGAGGGAGCTGGGATTGTTCAGCCTGGAGAAGCGAAGGCTCCGGGGAGACCTTATAGTGGCCTTTCAATACCTGAAGGGTGCCTATAGAAGAGCTGGAGAAGGACTCTTTGCCAGGAAGGGTAATGATAGGACAAGGGGTAACGGTTTTAAATTGGAAGAAAAAAGATTCAGATTAGATCTCAGGAAGAAATTTTTTACTATGAGGGTGGTGAGACACTAGACGAGGTTGCCCAGGGAAGCTGTGGATGACCCATCCCTGGAAGTGTTCAAGGCCAGGCTGGATGCAGCCTTGAGCAACCTGCTCTAGTGGGAGGTGTCCCTGCCCATGGCAGGGGGGTGGAATTTGATGATCTTTGAGGTCCCTTCCAACCCGAACCATTCTATGATTCTATGATTCTATGATATGTAGCATGCACATTTCAAAGTAAGATATTTAGGGATTTATAACTTTAAACTTTTTCAATATTTTTCTTTAAGTCAAGACAAAGAATCATCCACATCATTAAAAAAAAAAATAAACAGTTTCACAAAGAACTTGAGAACTCACTGTAATCTATGGAAGCTACTGAATACATCACCTACTGAAAGCCAGGACCAGGTTGATGCAGGTAGTCAAGCTGAGATTTAACATATACTTTTTCTGTACCTCAACCTTAACTTAAAAGCCTCATGTGGTCCTAGTTTAAAATGAGGTGTCCTTCATAACAGTACTAAGCTTTAAAAGGGCCCAACATATATTGAAAAACTGGAAAGAATGTTACAGTAGGAAGGTAAGACTTTGACTGATGAATGAAATGCAAAAAACCCCCAAAACCCAACACAATCTCCATGTAAAGGTGATGAATTCTAAGAACTATATTCTAGAAAATATATCTTTTGTTCTAAAGGTAACTGTAATAATTTTCATTATTTTCCTTCTTTTTTCTTCCTTTTTCCCTCTCTTTTTTAGTTTGCCTATAGACTAAATACATTTTTATTTCTACAATATGCTGGGGTTGGTTGTAAGGTCTAGAATCCAAAATCTGTATCCCAGATAGATGTTTGATGCAAATTTGAATATACTTGGCCTAATCATTCTGTATGAGTTTGAGTTTGTTGAAATCTTTTGGCACAAGCATTTATTTTGGCAAAGAACAGAAAGACTTTACTGCTTTTCAGTGTTGAGAATTTTTGAGAATCTCACTTTGCAATGAGAACTAATCCAGATGCCAAAACATACCTAAAGTCACTAACGTACCTTTGAATAACTCACTCAAAAAGAATTGTTGGCACACAAGAATATATTTCAAAGCCTGTGGAAATTAATACAAAAGCGTCTTCTGACTTAACTTGAATCCTGATCCAACATCAACATAAGTCAATGGGCCAACTCAGGCAAGTAAGTGTCACAGGATCAGACCTTGTAGGAGTATTTATTGTTTATCATAAACACAGTGTAAATAGATCTACTTTTATTGTCTTGCCAGAAGAATGAAGGGGGTAGAAGGACTATTTTTAGGTCTTTTACCACAACCAAAAATGTAGAGGCAACAGTGTTTTAAGGTATAGAACAAAAGAAAATTCAAAACCTAATTACATCCTGCCCAAACACAACCAAATTCCTATTAAGAAACATTTGATTCTAATGAATAGACAAACCACTGTTTGTGAAACAGTGGGAGAGACCTGGGTTTGTTTAGCCTGGAGACTAAAAGACTGAGGGTAATCTCATCAATGATTATAAATATCTAAAGGACAGGTGTCAAGAGAATGAGCCAGACTCTTTTCAGTGGTGCCCGGTGACAGAACAAGGGGCAATGGGCACAAACTAGAATACATGAAATTCCATTTCAACATGAGGAAAAAAATCATTACATTGAGTGTGCCAGAGGATTGGAACAGCCTGTCCAGAGAGGTTGTGGAATCTCCTTCTCTGGAGATACACAAAACCTGCCTGGAGACGTTCCTGTCCAGCCTGCTCTAGGTGACCCTGCTTTGGCAGGGGGGTTGGACTAGATGATCTCTGAAGGTCCCCTCCAACTCCTACCATTCTGTGATTCTCTGATTGTGTGATTCTGTGAAATATTTATTACTTGTTCGGGTTGTTCTGTTTTCTTTTTTTTAAATCACAGTTGCTAGGAATAGCTGCATTGACTTTGCTTTTATCTGAATTTCTTTGTTTACTGTCAACCTATACTCTAGCTTTGCAGGTTATTTTTATTTAAAGTATGAATCTACAGTGAGACATTATGGCTAGATGTGTACTAGTTAGGACCAAGTAACATCCCTGGTTATAGTTCTAAAATGCTAAAATGCTCTTTAACATGGTACTGGTCTGGGACATCTAGCTCAATTGGTCATGGTTTGGGAGTTAACACAGACCAGTGCTGATTCCCAGTGGGTAGCTTGCAAGTATCCAGTTTGATCTGGAGGCTGAGAGTTTAACAGCAGGGTACAGACCTTCTGATGGCATCAGGCCACAGCGGTAGAGAATGGCCCCAGGCAGATGTCATTAACTAGTACACATACAACTAACCTGCTGTCAACTGGTACCTCATCGGGCTCATCCAAGTTAAGAAATGCAGGATTTGCATAAGAAATTGTAGAGAAACCAGTTGTCATGTGAAAGTCTCAAGAGGTTTGATGGGAAAGAATAGAGAGGGGGGAAACACTTCCTCTTGAGACATTTATGCCTTGTTTCTATTTATCTGCCAAGCAGAGATCCACACCATAATTTGCAGCAGAGCATGTGCTGTGCAAGCAGTTGTTACGAGCACAAAAGCATCCGAATTTGTCAGTAAAGGAGATAATTTCCATTAGAAGGCATGCACTGAGCTCACTTTGTATCTGCAGCCTATCAGGCTTCACAAGAAAGTTATGTCTCATATTTAACCCACAAGATAGTGCTAAATCTTCATAGCTGAAATCTCAGGGGAAAGTTTCATGAAAGATGACAGGATGAAAGTCAGTAGTCCAGCTTTTCTGTAAAATGTATTTAAATGGGAAATAATTCCACTAAATAAGTCTCTTATCTCAGTCAAACTGTTGGAAATCTAGGGAACACCAGATATCTTGCTGATAAACATCAGCTGCGTTATTCTAGTTTGCCAAGGAATAATAGGATAATGATTGACCCTAGAAGAGACTAGATTGATCCACAGAATAAAGAAACAGAAAAGTATAAGAATAGTTTGTAGATTATCCTACATTAAGTTTAGCAAACAAATCACCATCTGAAGTAAATCTTTGTTATACTGTCTAACAGAAACCCCATATTTTTTGTGGTAAATGCACAACTTCATTCAGAATGTCTTCCTTGGACAGAAAAGGTGAGGATTAATGACTCTAAATCATGATAACCTAAAGTGGCAGAACACAGAAATCCATAGAATTGGAAAGTTCCTCTGGGTTTTCTGCAAATGATGCAAACTTTCCTCCATTGTAACAATTGGCGAAAGTTAGTGGAACTATTTCAGCACCTGAAATCGAGCATTTTTTTATCCACAGGAGTTCTCATGACAGATCTTGTCTTGTCTGTTTCCTTGTATCACAGCAGAATGGATCCACAGTCCAAATCTCCCAACTGTTTGTGTGCTCCAGAAGAGAATCCTAAACTCAGATGCAAGTACCATATATAAAGTTCTTTTCAGTCACATACTTAGGGATATTTGCACACAGATGAAGCCATTTTGTAAAGACATTGATGATTTGCATGTTGAGCCATCCTCTGATCTTCCTTCTTAAATGTACATGGACTGATCAGTTTTAAATGATTCAGCACTAAAGACGTGGCTTCACATTTATTTTCACCATCCTACTTTTTTTTGTTTTTACTTTTCTTTTTGAATTAGCAATCTTCAGGTGGCTTGAATACACAATATTTAATTTCCCAGTTTTTTTCAGCAGGAAAAAAAAATTCAGGATGAAGCTTAAGAGCTACTGACAGGGATACTGTAGGACAGAAATTGCCAAATTGTGAAAAGTTCTGTTCATGAGTTTGAAGAAAGCAAGCTAATCTCCCTTTATATAAAGCGAGGTGGAATAATGTTTATATATTAGATTTTTAAACTTATTTCTCCACTAAGACTCTTAATAATGGATGAACTTTCAGGTTATGAAATATTAATTCATAAAACAAGGATTTCTAGAGTCTGAAAGCTTCACTTTTGATCTTGTTCTTCAGACATAACTCAGATTTCTTCTTTTTCCATTTTTAAATCTGGTCCCATAATGAAAAAGCTCATCTGCTTTTTGTTTTCTTACCTTCTTATGTTTGTTAAAGCATGGAAATCCAAGTTTCTCATGTTTTAATTACATATTGAGGATACAATGTTTTCTGAAAATGAAAAAGAGTCTTCTAGTGGTACTTAGGATTATGGCAAATGCATTTTTTCAAGCTGATAAAACCAGGTTTCTTGCTTCTGGCACGTAATGTCATATGATGCAGAGAATATGATGTTCTAATTGTTGAAGTTTGTATTAAAATTATTAATGCTGAACCCAAATAACTCACCTTCATACATAGTGATTTTTTGTAGGTTGTTTTTTTTTTTTCTTCTCCAGCTGTTGGAACCTTGAGTACAGTTAGAAAAGATATAACCATATTTTAAGAAAAAAACCCTGTCTTTTAAATTGATCAAGGTCACTGATCAAAACTATCTGAGGGAAGTGAACATTTATGCAAAATTTTGATTGCAAAAAAGAAAACAATGTATGGTAAACGCATTGTTAAAATATAAAAGTTTGTCTAGAGTGCTCAAGTGAGCTTGGGCTCACACTGAAAAGTTAAGCATCACTGTGGTGCCACTGCCAGTGGCTGACTTCAATGAGTAGTGTTATTGGTATTCATATGAGCATCTGTATATCTCATACGCAGAACAGAAAGAGTACTGGATTGATACAGTTAATATTCTGAGCAAGAAACACCTGAGCCACTCCATTGGACACACTGTGGAAACTCATTCAACAGTTATGTGTATGCACTGCTTTTCGTAGATATACAAGAGGTGTGTGTTAGACTTTTCAAACAAATCAGTGACATCTACAAACTTATGTAATAGTCTTACATTTTTAAGCTTTTTACCTAGATAAAAAGAGTTCAATATGGAAAATTTCTGCCTTGAATCTCTTACATCCCCAGAAACTCCACTAACCAGCAGGTAAGAGGCAAGGCTGAAAGATTATTTCATGAAGTGGGACAACTCTGCTGAAAATCTTGCCATGTTCGAACACAAGGAATCAAAACAGAGAGGCTGAATTCAGAACATTCTCTGTGGGGACATCTGAATGCTAAGATACTATTCATAAATTCTGTGTTAAAGCATCACCTGCCAATATGTGTAAAGAGTACAAATGGTTGTACTGAGCATTGGATTCCCTTTCCCAGGATGTGTCTTAACCACTTGGACTCAAGAGCCTGTATTCAACCCAAACTACATATTAGGGTTTTAAGTGCCTGTCTGGATCTCAACCCTAACCTGAGAATATAATGTTATTAGCTTGAGCTTGTGGTGCCTTTAGTTCTCTGCCAGATCCTCCTCCTTTTCCATTCCAAACACGAATAACACATGCGTACTTTCTGTGGTTTGGCAGCAATTTCAGCCTGAATCTGAGCCAGGCACATAAACCGTGCTTAAGACACCTCCATATGCCACTGGTTACTTGGCTCATTGCCAGCTGGACTCCAGCCTCAAAGCTATTGAGGTGGTAGAGGGGGAGTGAAGGTGAGGGAGTGGTGCTCAGGATTGGTGTCAGTCCTTAAGTGTAGTCTTAGTCCTATTGTAATTAGCAGCAAAACTTCCATTGCATCAATGAGATAAAAATTACCCATGCAACACCAAGGAGTTGTATTGCGTTTGCATGGCAAGTTTTTAGTAGTGGGGGGGGTTACAGAGGTGGCTTCACTGGGAAGCTGCTAGAAGCTTAGCCCATGTCTGATAGAGCCAGTGTCAGCCAGCTCCAATATGAACCTGCTGCTGGCCAAGACCGAGCCCATCAGCAATGGTGGTAGCACATCTGGGATAACATAGTGAAGAAAAAAAACCAAAACACTGCTCCAGAACAGCAGCCAGGGAAAAGGTGTGAGAATGCATGAGAGTAACAACTCTGCGGATACCAAGATCAGTGAAGAAGGAGAGGCAGAGATTCCTCTCCAGCCTATGTTGAAGACCATGGTGAGGCAGCTTGTCCCCCTGCAGCCTATGGAGGACCCCATACCAGAGCAGGTGGATGCCTGAAGGAGGCTGTGACCCTGTAGGAAGCCCATGCTGGAGCAGGACCCATAGACCCATGAAGAGAGGAGCCATGCAGGTTTGCTGGCAGGACTTGTGACCCTTTGGGGGACACATGCTGGAGCAGTCTGCTCTTGAAGGACTGCACCCCTTGGAAGGGACCCACGCCGGAGCAGTTCATGAAGAACTGCAGCCCATGGGAAGGAATCATGGTGGAGAAGTTCATGGAGGACATTCTCCCATGGGAGGGACTCCACTCTGGAGCAGGGGAAGAGTGTGAGGAATCCTCCCCCTGAGGAGAAAGGAACAGCAGAGACAGCTTGTGAAGAACTGACCACAGAACCCCGTCTCCCGTCCCCCTGTGCTGCTTGGAGGGAGGAGACAGAGAAACGGGGAGTGAAGTTAAGCCCAGGAAGAGGGGAGAGGTGGGGGGAAGGTGTTTTTAAGATTTGCTTTTATTTCTCATTACTTTATTCTTATTTGATGGACAATGAATTCAATTAATTTCCCCATGTTTTGCCCATGACCTTAATTACCGAGTGATATCCCTGTCCTCATCTTGACCCACAAGACTTTCATTAATTTTTTTCTCTCTCTTCTCCAGTTGAGAAGGGGAGTTATAGAGCATCTTTGTGGGCACCTGGCATCCATCCAAGGTCATCCTACCACAGGTATAATAGATAAGAATTCATCAGCTCAGGCTTTGAATTGTTGCTATAATATTAACAATGAAGTGGCTCAAGGCTGATGGGCATAAATTAGATTTTTTATTGCGTGGTGCATTCTGTAAGATGCCTTAAAAATGCAGGATAAATTCTTTCTTTTCTTAAAACATTGCAAACACTAATCTCTATATGTACTTTATCATTGTTAAGAATCTGTTGAGTCTAAGTAAGAAATGGGAGGAAAACTAAAAAAGGTGAAGTCACACAAAGAGTTGTTTACCTTTTACTGAACTCTGTTTCAGGAACTTCAGTTACACAGCTGTCCTTGGGCCTAATTCAATGCAGAGAAGTGAAGTAATATTGCTAGATGGCTGTAACCCTCAGGGAAGTCCTCTATTAAGGGAATGATAGCCCTTAAGGGAATATCAGGCTTTATTGTTTCTCTGTTTCTTTGAACATTGTGTTCTTGAACTCTAAGGAGCATTAGCATCCAGGATTGTACTCACTAAACCAGGATTGGCTAGAAAACTTGGGTATTCTTTATAGATATGTATTATAATATCTTGCTGAATTTCAATTTTAGAAGAATTATTTTTCTGCTTCCAAATTAGTCCAATGGAAAAGAAGAAAGATTTCCAAAGACTTGAACCTGGAGGGAGAAGACACAGAGTTAAGGCTTCTACAATCAATATTGACAGTGCTGCCTTAGCCTATAAGAGATACAAGCTCAAGAGCCTGTCTAAACCAATTGAGAAAAAGTTTCTTGCCAAACTGATAATGCAGGCAAAAGATAATTTATACTTCCATTTTCCACATCCCAGGCTTATGACCTACACCTTGAAATACAGAAACTTTAAATGTCTTCACAACAATCTTTTGAAAAACAGACTTTAGTTTGAAAATTATTTCAGCTACTACTTCTGTTTTGTTTAACTGCAGATATTCTTATGTGTCAATTTCCATATCTAAATAATGGATTTGATGCAAACTTTGTACACCACTTCAATTCTTTGTGCTTTTCAGATCATCCAGATATTTCTTTAACATGGATAGCTTTATAACATAATACATAATGCATAAATGCCATGTTTATTACTAGACTTAGATCAAAATCCAGATTTTATTCTTAGTGTCAAATACCAGATATGTCCATGAATTCAAATCACAGATGTACAATTTGAAATCCAATGAGTTATTAATCAGATTAGCAGCTCGTAAGTGTTCCTGAAATTCAAACTCGAAACGATACAGAGTGGCATGAGCACTTCATTTGAAAATAGAAACAGGAAAAAACCACATGCAAAGCACTTAACTATACAACTTACCCTCAAGTTTGTATGAATCATTATTTTCAACTGTCCACGTCTGAACTTTCTGAGATTGTTCTGTAGACAACATGCCCTATGAATAGGTCTTTAACTTGGATAGAAATAAGCCCAAAGGTCTGAGTGTTAGAAACAAACAAGTAACTATTTCTGCCTGGTCCACCCTTACCCTACACAGTGCAGCAAGCAGTCATTCTACTTCGTTCTAGAAAAATGCATCAAGCACAAAATAGCCTGTGGGCTTAAGTTTGAAGGAGGAGGCAAGGAAAAAAATATTGCTTTAATTTATTCCCCTTCTTTTTTTAAACTAAAATTAAAGGGAAAGGAAAAGAAAAGTGTGGCTCAGAGTGAGATTTTCAAAGACACAACAAGGATATGGAAATTGCATGCAAACTTCACTCGGGAAAGTTTTTTTCACCCAAAACATAAATAATTCTTTGCTTTAGACCACCAAGTTCACCACTCTGTCCATGCATGGTAATGTATGCTCATTTGAAGTATCATTAACACATTTTTATTTGTTTATTTTAGTTGACATTGTGTCCCACCTGATTTTCTCCAGATATTCTCAACAATAAATGACTTATAACCAAAGACACTAATTTTTTACTGTATATTTGCTGTAAAATTGCATTTATGTAAATAGTGACTTCACACATTCAACATAAAAGGGAGTTGATATCTTGCAGCAAGAAGGTCAAGAGCATAGGCTGCCTGGAGGGCTGCCTTTGGGTAAGAAAATCAATTAAGTAAGGCTAGTTTAAATTTTACTTCCTTTTTAAAAGCTTATCAAGTAAAGAATGAACTTTGTTATTTGTATTCCAGCTAGTGGCAGGAAAGGGCAGGGGCAGCATTGCCTGAGGGAAATTTCAGGGACCTCAGCCCCAGAAGAAATCTGCATGGACCTCTCTTGCCCTCTACCTTTCATTTCAGCAACACTCTTTACTGAAGAGGGCTTCAGTGCTGCATTGTAAAGCCTGGCCAGGCCATATATAAAAAGGAAAAATTCTTTTGTCCCTTTCCATCCATGTCCCTGAGGACATCAACAAGTCTTAACATCTATTCCCAGGTCCCCAGGTTTCCCCTCACTCTGCCCTAGCAAGATCCCAGCCCTGCCACAGCCTCGCCCTGCCCAGCCATGGGCTATCCCAAGCCAGGTCCTCAGCGAGATGCCCAATGCCCGGGAATGGGGCTGCCCTGCCATTGCATTTTCAGGAGTTCCTGTCATTGCCCAGCCCAGGAAGCTGCCAGCAATTTCCCATGTGCCCATGAAAAGGCGTAGTGTTGGTTTAGAAATAGAAATACGACAGTTAGGAGCTAACATCTCTGTTTTACAGGTGTCAAAACACAAGCAGTTATTGTTGATTCTGGTAAGAAATGCAGTTTTGCACTCTGTTTTGAATTAAAAAGAGGCCAGAGAGGTGCTTCCACTACTTAAACTGTTGCCTTCCCTTTGTGTCACTACTGGCAGACCTACATTTTTCTGGTAGAGCATTCCCTTATGAAAAAAGAAGTAGACGCCTCCATATAAACATAATATTTTTTCTTACTGTTAGAGTTGAAAGTTTGATTTATGGTTTGGCTTATATTTCTATAAACTTGCATTTTCTTCAATTCCCTTCTAATGTTTGACTTATAAAGCAGTTTTGCTACATTTTCTCCCAACTTGCACTACATGGCACAACACTGTAGTATTTCAGAAGAAACACAAGCAATAACGTACTGCCCTGTCTGTTCTGAACGGTCATTCCCAAGTTTGAAGGGCATTCAGGAACTCGATGATGAAGCTAAACTTTTTGATTAGAAAATTTCAGAATGAGCATCATTGTTAAAATTATCAGCTTTCACTGGGGACCCAGCCGCAGGCTGGCTTTAAGGTTTCCTGCAATAAAATGCACAATGAACTCATTGTCCTGGCTGCCAAACGCCAATGTGAGGCCCTTGACAGCATGATGATATCAAACCTCCAAATAAAAAGCAATTCTCCTAGCAGACTGTAGCTTCCGGCAATGTACATAGCTTGTTACAGTCATTAGTTTTTATGCAGTTTTAGAGCAAACGTTTTACTAGGAACCCAATTTTCTTCTGACAGAAGAGACTATTAGGCACCCCAAGCATGACAAGTGTCAAGAGCTCCTTCCAATTGAAACATGCCTGTGACAGAAGGTGATTTGCCATCACAGCTATATACGTATACTTTGTTTGCTTGGTTTGAATATTTAAGAAAAAAAAAAAAAAAGGAAGGAAAAAAGAAAACTATCTTAGCTCATCTATTATCTCTATTTGTTTTAAAAGTTTGCAAAAAGGTCTTCTATAAAGGCTATATTCAAAGGAGGCTTTTATTTTTTAATAGGTAACAGCCTTGAGTTTTGCATTATGCAAGGACAGCTGGCAAAGCATGTGGGCTGTGAAATAAGAGGGAGGCTTGATAAAATCCATCCTGAAAGAGAAAACAAGGTTAAAAGCAATGAGCTGTGACTGACTAGAGCTGTGGGAGCTTGGAAACCTTCCCCCCAAATGCAAATGCTTAAGGTTACTTATCTGAATTGTCTGTTGAAAGACATTGCATTCTGCGACAGCGTGAAATGAGGGAAGATGAAGCTCAGTGCTTTTCTTTCCTGTTCTGCAATGCCCAGCATCTATTCCCAAAGAAAGTCCTCAACTTGTAAAAGAAACTTAATTTCTACTGGAAGGGCACATACTGTACTGGAATATAAAATAAACTCTCTTTTGGTCCTTTAATTTCAAGGTATTTTCATACTAAGATTTTTTTTTTTTTCCTTAATATATACAACATAATCTATTCTCAGATAGAAAAATGTCATGGATGGTTCCAGAGCTCAAGTTCTGGTCCTTTTGGATAATGGGCTCCAAAGGTGTTGCCTCAGAGGAGGCATTTTAACACTGCACAATATACAGCAGTTTCTGTTTGCTGTGTCTGTTCCAGAAGCCAAAATTAGATCAGATAACTATTTCTCCAAAAGAGGCACCTCTTTCTGTAGTCTGTTCAGTCATTAAAATGACACAAACTTCAAACATTTTTTCTAGAGCTTTTCTGGAGAACCTTTTTTCTTCTTATTATTTCTATTACTTTGATTTTTGTGAACTATTTGTCCTTGAGATATATGAGGTTTGTGAAAATTTGCTGAAGATGACTAAGGAAGATGGGAGATTGTCTTAGCCATTACCCTCATGAAGTATGTCCTAGAGACATAATGTAAAAAACTACAATATGTAAAAACAAACAAACAAAACCCCAAACCCCAACACTGTATTTATTAAGGATAGGATGACAAAGATGGATTTAATACAAATGTAGTCAAAAGTCTCAAATCTTTAATGTTTTTAGATATTTTTTCATTAGTCAGACAGTAACAGACCAAGAGACTTTGTTTCTCTTTCTTGTCGAGGTTGTATCTATCACCTCAGCTTATGCTAGCAATGCTGGTGTTAGCTAGATATAACATTCTCCTCATAAAAAACAATTGCATTACAGACAAGCTAACCTCACAGTAAATTAGAATTGACAAAGATGTAACACACCTGAAATGAAAACTAACCCTGACAGATTGGTGGAAAGCCAGCATAAAATATCAAACAAAATTAACTTAATTAACCTTCAAGGAATAGTAAAAAACAGGATGATTTTGTGTGTTAAATAGCGTGTTACATTACTGAGCTCTGATGTTGTTTGGTGAGTGATCACTTACATGAATAATTTTATAGAAGCCAGCAGCTTCTTTGTATATTAGTGTAATTCAAGCATTTGTAATAAAGTTTATTTTGCAAGTCATTCTATTAGTTTCAAAGTTACTTCTCAAGTTGTGTTGCAAATAAATTATATTTCAATAAGAGGTATAAGATAATTCATTGTTCATAGCAAGATTTAATTCAAGGGAAAAATAATCTTGAAGTTGTCGTTGACTTGCTTGAAACATTTCTGGAGAATGCTAAGTACACTTCTCTGTAGTACCTGCACAGACACTGTGAAAATAGTCAAGATGAATAGACACAGTACAGCCACAAATCAAGAAGTTACAATACAGATGCCAAAGATGTATGTGAGCAGACGTTAAATGGTACATAGGGCCAGGACAAGGTCAAAAGCCGGAAGGATGAAGTACTGAAGACAAAGCTGCTGCTTTGAGCTTCTAACTCAACTAAATACTGAACTTGATTTGAGACAGGAGCTTCTGCTTCACACAGGGAGATGTGATATGATCAGTGAGGTAATCAATAACATTTTGTCTCAGCAAAGAACTTCTGCTGAGTTTCTATCAGAACATTTAATCCCTACTCTGCAAAAGAGAAGACTTTATATCATAAAACTCTGAAAAGATATAAACTTAAAAGTGATTGTACTCTGTATGAATGCCTTAAGGAAGCTGTGTGGAAATGTACATTTTTATTAAGATGAAAGTAAGGTGGTAGATTCCCCAACATTGGAGACTTTTAAGATTCAGCTGGACAGGGTGCTGGGCCACCCTGTCTAGACCTTGCCTTTGCCAAGAAAGATTGGACCAGATTATCCTTGAGGTGTCTTCCAACCTTGTATTTTATGATTCCGTAATTAATCCCTACCAGAGCAGAATGGAAGTGGTAGACAGTTACAGTATTAAAAAATAAAATAAGCTGACTCTCCCAAGAAATATTTCGTAGTTGAAAGATAAAGGCAATTTCTAAGTATTTTCTCATTTTCTGTCCAGGAATAGTGGAAGCACATGAACTAGGTAGATTTGACATAAATTGGACATTTGGGAAATAGAAATACATAAAATTTTATAAGAAGGAAAGATTTTTAAAATCCCTACAATACAGGAATGTGTATTTAAAGAAGACCTGGAATTTCATGCAATAGTTTTAATTTAATTTCACAGTGTGCCAAACTCCAAATTTTTCTCTTAAATGCAGTTCCTGTTTAATTCAATAGCTTCCATAGGCATATTCCCAAAAGCAAATTCTAATGATTAGAATGATGATCTGACTGCAACTGAGGGGTTGATGGCTAACCGCTATGAGGATTTTGTGTATTCAGCTAGAATGTTTCAAAAAAGCTGTTTGAAAGAAAATACCCTGCGCAGTATAAAATAGCATGAAAAATCATCAGTGTGAGAATTTTAGTGTATGGAACAGTACACCTAAATGTTCACATTGTAACCTATACGCTTGATAATAACTTCTAATTTAGTGAAAAAAGTTCAAGAGAATTTACACTTGCACTAGTGTAAGCACGCTGCTGCCGCACTGCTCTTGTCCATAAAATTCATTACAACACACAAGTTGTTGAACTGATGGTGACCTAATGGCTACAGATTGGGTGACAACCATATCTACAGAAATCTGAGTTTCTTCATTACTGAACAGAAATTCAGTATCTTCCTTCAGAGCCTGATCTATCTTTTGCTTTAAGTATCTGAAAAAGAATGTCCAAACCATTACTTGATTTTTTTTCTATCTATTTTCAGTTTTATGATCTTGGGAGCTGAATGTTCATGTCTACAGCTCCAAAGGTCAAAACTTACATATGGAATTTTCTACATTGTTCAAACTCTTCCTATCAATATGAATGTACCACAGATTTAAGCAGTTAAATAAGCAGAAGAGACGTGCTAGCATGAAAATATAAAGGCATATAATGCCAGCCTGCTGAGATACACTGACATGTTTTCTCTTGTGTAGTCAGAGCAGCTGTTATAGAAAGACACAGATTTTCATGAATGGGAAGGCAAAGTTTATTGATGTGCTCTGTAATAAGAACAAAAATGGTTATATATTTTTTGGACATGTAAATATATTAGCTACATTTTTCTAAATATATGTATTGTTTCTCTGTTTTTCAGAAAGTTACAAAAAAACATAACAGATTTATGGTCTCTGTTAAAAAAGGACATAAAAGCAACAACAATAAAAAAAGCAACCAACACCAAGATACATATCTACATCTGTAAAGAAAAGTTTTCAAAACATGTCTAGAACATAATTGATAAGCTTATTCCTTTACCACCCCAGAAAGGGACACATTTTTAACACCAGCAGGATTGTAATTCCTTCATTATTTGTCATAGATTTTAAAAACATAGCTGACTTCCTGAGGTCAATTAGTAAAATTGCATATATGTTGCAAACAGAGACGAGGCCCACTTTTACTCCCAAACATGATGTGGGGGCATCAAGTAATACAACCTGTTTGGAAAGAATTCTAACACCTACAGATCAGTTTCCCATCAGCTATGGAATCTGTTGAAAATGTCTTCCTTTTTTTACAAATACATTTCAACGACTGTAAAGGACATGGCTTCAGGAATTAAATAGGTAAAATGCAAAACTGGTTTCTGGCTAATATCATGCAAGAAAGCTAGAAACTACAGCTACAGAAAAACATATGACTGGCAAATCAAATGAAGACCATAGGGTTATAATGGAATGCTTTAAAAGTGGTCTTGGAGTTTTCATTATTGTACGACTTGAAGACAGGAGGGAAGTAACAGCAGGAGTGAATTCTTGTTTTGATCTTTTTTTAGATTCTTTTCTTTCTGTGCCTTTTTGTCTCTCAATATCTCTTTGATAAAAAGCTGTTTCCACAGTCCATGAGCTATTCATAGTGTGTACAGCTTGTGCAATGGAGTTTGTACCCAGTGAAGACTCACATTTAAAACTATATAACCTAGTTTTGACTCCCCCTATCCCTTTGTATATGACTCTTCTTAGTCCTTTGTATTCATGTAGACTGCCTATTCACAATGTCAGCCAGCAAAGCTCAGTGATAATGAAAATGGTAGTCAATTCTTCTAGATACATAGCTGATGGGTAGTCTTCCAACCCTGGGCTCTGGAGGAACACCACACGTAAAAATATCCTGGTTATCTTTCACATGGGACTGATCTTAATACCACAGCTTATCATTAATTGAGTATATGCATTCACTACCCCCTTGTCATGTTGATCTATTGATTGTCCTGCAATGTCACAACAGTAAGAAAAGAGGCAATATTTTAGGTACCCAGGAGCTTAATACCTTTTTAGGACAAAAGCAATTTGTTGCTCCAACGGTGAACTCTACTAACATTCCACTAATATTAGTGTTAATTTATAGGTTATGGGAATAATTTAAAGTCTCAAACTGAGTGATTCAGCTGACAGGTATTTCCTTCTCTCCAATGTCAAATGGAGTTTCAGTTCACATGCAGATTCCTTTTCTGCAGTACAAAGTAATTCTAACAGTAATGGTTCAGAGAGCAGAGAAAAATATTTTCCATTTTGAAAGTTATATAGATTTCTGTATTCTTTAAAGTACTTGCTTTCCTGTGAAGAAATTCTCCTAAGCAAAGCAGCGATTGAAAGATCATTCAGGATAAGCACAAATAAATTATTTAAAGGTTACATCCTTTCTTTGAGAGGATGCTGTAAAAAGTGAGAGAATATAAAGCAGTGTGGAGATTATCATTCTTGTAAGGGAGACGTGAGAATGTATTTTTCTTTCTGTTATGGTTTCAGTTGGGATAGTGCTAACTTTCTTACTAGCAGCTGGTATAGTGCTATGTTTTGGATTTGAGATGGGAACAGTGTGATAGAGCACTGGTGGTTTTGGTTGTTGCCAGTCAGTCAAGGACTTTTCTGCTCCTCACGCCTCCCCACCAGTGAGCGGGTTGGGGATGCACAAGAAGAAGTTGGGAGGAGACACAGCTGGGACAGGTGGGCCCAACTGACTGAAGGGATATTCCATAACATGTGATGTCATGCTCTGTATATAAAGCTGGGAGAAGAAGAAGGAAAGGGGGGGACTTTCAGATTGATGGCATTTGTTTTCCCAAGTAATGTTTACGTGTGATGGAGTGCTGCTTTCCTGGAGGTGGCTGGACACCTGCCTGCCAATGGGAAACAGTGAATGAATTCATTGTTTTGCTTTGCTTGTGCGTGCGGCTTTTGCTTTATTTATTAAACTGTCTTTATCTCAACCCAGTAGTTCTCTCTCATTCTTCTGCTTCTTTCCTGCATCCCCACCAGGGGGAGCAAGTGAGCAGCTGCATGGTTCAAGTTGCTGGCCCCAGATAAACCATGACACTTTTCCAATTTAAACTTAAAAATTTGCACAAGATAGGAGAGGGCAGTTCTTGCAGCTCCTGGATTTTCCTTGGCCCTGTTGAGTGCATGCTGTCTAGTACATTGTTGATTCTTAATTTAGAGTTTACAGCCCAGGACTATAACAAAGGGTATGGGTTTTTTTCTTGACTGGGTGTGTTACCTTGGGCAGATCTCCTGTATGGTGCCTCTCTGTCCTTCTGCTGAAGGATGAGAACTAGATGCTTGGATAAAAGTACTAATGATGTAGAGCAGTTAATCTAAATTTTTCTTCTTTAAAATAAATTTTGTAGTCACTCCACCACACCAGCTTCCTGTAAGGAATACCATGTCTTCAAGGGCATGACTCAAATCAATGTTCAAAGTCATATGGTACTGTACACTTGCACTGGACTACTACATTTTTCAGGAAAGCCACCACATTTTGGACATCTGCAGGAATATAATATGCAAGGAATATAACATGCAAGGAGATGAGCCACAGCTCCTTGTCCCTAGGAAAGGCATAAGTTTCCAGTTTCAGCTGGAGTCAGTCCTGGATTCTCATGGTTTCCCTACACATGGACAGGAGGAGGGACTGTGCTCTCATGCTGGTTCTGTGGCTTCAGCTAACTTCACAAAGTTTGACTTGGCATTTTGGTGACATATTGACATTATTAGTAAAATCCATGGGACCGAAGACCACACACACAGAATTTTGCAGGTGATTTTAAGCACCTTGTTTTAATTTTAGTCTATTTATTTGATTCAAAAAAGGTTTTTCATAAGTGTTGTTCATTTTCAAGAGTCTCCTCCATCTCCTCAAAGACAGCTTCTATTTATACATTATTTCCAAAACAGTTCATGTGTTAAAGGATGGAAATCCTAGAAGAAATAAGGATAGTAAAGAGCTTTTTTCTGTTTTTTGAAATATTTAGCTAGTGACCTTCTACAGACACCAATTTCATCAATAAATTATTTCATCAATAACTCTTAAAAGTTTAAAGATAAATCCATACTGTAGATAAATCTTGTCTAAGAGGAAATAGAGTTACAGAAGGATTTAGAGTAAATTTTAAAACTAGTTGTCTTTGTTCACTTTGATATAGGAGTGAAAAAGTACTGATCTTAGGAATGTAGTTACTTGATTTAAAAGGCAGCTATGTCATTCAGATCAAATCAATTTAAATTGGTTGAGCCTTCTGTCTCTCTTTTAATTAAAAAATATCACTAGACTTCATAGGCTGATGAACATTGGCAATTCACCCATTCAAGTTATTACTATTAATAGCAGTAACTTTCCTTCACAAATCGTTATTAAATGTGCCTGGGGATCTTGACACCAACTGTGTAGCTAGAGGGAAGGATCCTGTCCTGGCTGCACACATGCTGATCGCTGGAGGTGTCCCTTCTGCATAACGTGCTTTCTGAGGCAAGGGGCATTAATACAGGAGTAGAGCTGTAAGTCAGCCCCATCTCAGGAGCCTAAAGCCAAAGCTGCCAGACACACTGATGCAGAAGAAAAATGAAAAATTCAGAAATTTAATATTCTAATCTAGAAGAGCAAAGTACTGTTCATGTTTTCCTTCAGGACACGGGACACTTCAGATTTTATACAACTTAACTTTATTGAAAACGATATCAGTAATTTGAAGTTCCAAAAGTAATTTAAGTATCAGTAAATACACAGCTCAACAAAACTTCACATCTGGCCCATCAGTTCCACAAGAACACTGAGTTAAACTTTCTGAGAGCCCTTTTAAACCTTTACCTCCAGTGTTGTGCATTTTTACAGCATCTATTTTTCCTTTTCAGAAGTGACCTTTTACATTTAAATTGGGAAAGACACTTATTTTTAATATGCTGCTCTACACTGTGACAATTTAGTGTTGAGAAAGTGATGAGAATGCCATGGGACATTGGCTTTTATTAGAGAAAAACAGCAGCCTCAAAGCCTGGATACATTTTTCTGGTGTGCCAGTTCAGAAAAGTATGCTAATTCTGGCTTAAACTTTCTGAAAACAATTGAGATAGACCACATAAATGAAAAAAAAACCAACAACAAACCCAACCAAATAAACAAACAAACAAACCCACAAAGATGTTAAGCTCTGTTTCAGTTTTATTTCTTCTCTTTTGTTTTGCCTCTGCCTGGCCATGGAAAAGACAAGCTCTTCAGGGAAGCTATGACCTCTAGTGTTACGATTTCTAATTCCATAGGGCTTAATTTTGCTCTTGTACCTATTTACCTCATACTTTTGAAGTATTTGAGGTATGTTTTCCCCTAAGATAGTGTAGATCTTTTGCTGATATGGTTTATTTCAGCAAACCAATGTAAGTTGCTCATTTGAGTGTCTGACATACTTCTGCCTATTTTCTGGTGGGAATAGTATATTAAGAAGGCAAAGAAGACGACTAGGCACCATGAAAAAATGGTTCAAATATGATTCAACTTGATTCAATACTTTTTGTCCTATTTCCATATCTCTTAACTAAAACAAGTTAAAAATCTCTATACTACCCACTAAACGGTAGCATATTTTGTATGAGGGCTTCATTACAGGAAGTGACTGCCATCCCATGATCATTCTTGTAGATCTTGTGGGTTTTGGATATGTTGATCTGCATACGCTTACTCTGTGGACATCTAAGAACTCCACTTAAACATGAAGCGTGCATTCAAATACAGGTTGGGTGGAGAATGGATTGAAAGCAGCCCTGAGGAGAAGGATGTGGGGGTGTTGGCGGATGAGAAACTCGACATGAGCCAACAACATGTGCTGGCAGCCCAGAAAGCCAACCGCATCCTGGGCTGCATCAAAAGAAGCGTGGCCAGCAGGGTGATGGAGGTGGTTCTGCCTCTCTACTCTGCGGTTGTGAGACCCCACCTGGAGTACTGTGTCCAGCTTTGGAGTCCTCAACACAGGAAGGACATGGACCTGTTAGAGCAAGTCCAGAGGACACCACAAAGATGATCAGAGGGCTGGGGCACCTGTCCTATGAAGACAGGCTGAGAGAGTTTGGATTGTTCAGCCTGGAGAGGAGAAGGCTCCTGGGAGACCTTACAGCAGCCTTCCAATACCTAAAAGGGGCCTACAGGAGAGATGGGGAGGGACTCTTGATCAGAGTCTCCAGTGAAAGAACGAGGGACAATGGTTTTAAACTGAAAGAGGGGAGATTTAGATTAGATACTAGAAAGAAATTCTTTACTGTGGGGGTGGTGAGACACTGGAACAGATTGGAGTGAGGTGATCTTTAAGGTCCCTTCCAACCTGAACCATTCTGATTCTATGATTCTATGACTGACATTAATGAAAAATCAGCATGACTGGACATTTCAGGACTGAGTTTGAGGAGGTTCATAGAAGAAAGTCTCATCAGTCTTTGAAAAGTTTAATGTCTACTTTTTCCTTCGTGAAAGAGGAGGATTTGATGCATACCTTTCAAAAGAGATGACTAAATGAAAAGAGACATTTCCTTTGTTGTTGGAATGTTGAGATTTTCCTGTTATCTGCAATCAATATTTTGAAAACTAGCTTCTTTATTACATAGCTTCTTCGTGTATCTCTTCAGGCCTCTCACAGGCAAGTTGCAAACATATAACTGTTTGTTGTCATAAGTCAATAAGAACATGAGATAACTTTTAATTCTAATTTTCATTAAGATTTGCAGTAAATAATGGAGAAGGGACTCTTAAGTGCTAATTCCATTAATTGATTTTATAGGCTATGTAGTCACAGGAATAATAAATAGTTAAGGTCAGTAAGAATTTTTATTATCTGCAATTAAACCAATTAACAACAATAACTTAAATAAGTAAATTAAGCATGCATTATCAGGTTCTGCCACCATTCTTCACATGAATTTGTGTCTTTTCCCTCAGAAAGTCCTGTTACTGTGGACCAACTACACTACAGTTAATAGGTTGGAGTGCAACCTAATGAAATTCAACAATGGCAAGTGTAGAGTGCTATACCTGGGGAGGAATAGCTCCATGCACCGGTACAGGTTAGGGGCTGACCTGCTGGAAAGCAGCTCTGCAGAGAAGGACCTGGGAGTCCTGCTGGACAACAAAATTGACAAGGGCAATTGCCTGCAATGTGCCCTTGTGGCCAAGAAGGCACTCCTGGAGTGCATTAAAAAGAGCATGGCCAGCAGGTGCCACGATAAGGCACCGGTGAGGGCACATCTGGAGTACTGTGTCCAGTTCTGGGCTCCCCAGTTCAAGAAAGACAGGAATCTTCTGGAGAAAGTCCAATGGAGGGCTATGAAGATGATGAAGGGGCTGGAGCACCTCTTTTATGAGGAAAGACTGGAGAAAGGAAGACTGAGAGGGGATCTCATCAATGATTATGTCAAGAGGATGGGGGCAGACTCTTTTCAGTGGTACCCACATGGGTCAGTGAGCACAAACTGGAACACAGGAAATTCCATCAGAATATGAGGGAAAACTTCTTTACTTTGAGGGTAACAGAGCACTGGAACAGGCTGCCTAGAGGAGCTGTGGAGTCTCATTCTCTGGAGAAGTTCAAAACCCGCCCAGATGCATTCCTGTCCAGCCTGCTCTAGGTGAAGGTGTTTTAGCAGGGGGCTAGGGCTAGATGATCTCTGAAGGTCCTTTCCAGCTCCTACTGGTCTGTGATTTTGTGTGATTCTGTGGTTCTGTGAAAACCAGGTTTCAATTCCCACTTGAGTATGAGGAATGGAACAGGACCTCAGCACCATGGTCCTCTGGTGGGAACCAACATCCTTGCAAGCCAAATTTCTAACTGCTGGTTCTGAAGGCTTATATATTCGTTTTCAAGGTCAAAATAATTTTTGTTTAAAGCAGGGTCATTTTGCAAATGCAGTGCCTGAACAGATCGAGCACTGCAAACCTGTAATGTGTCTCTACTCCAAAGGACTATGGTCTTCAGGGAATGAACACTAACCTAGAGATGTCTTTCACAGGTGATGCATATTGTGAAAAACGGTGTATAAATAGAAAGTATTGCCTCCACATGAGTCAGTTAACATCATTACAAACACAATGTGATTGCTAGGTAGGCTGCTTAAAGCCAGAAAGATCTCACCTAAATCATCCTCTTTTTGTTACATTTCCTCTGGCTGATACGCTTTGTTGAAAAAGTTTTTTCATACCTTGGAAAAAAGACGTTGTAGCAGAGTTCAGAAATAGCTTATAAATTAAATACTGAAGTGCCTAGGAACTATCAAAACTGAGTTAATTAAAACAACTTTCAGTAAGTAAAAGATTCAGTTTTGTCAAAAAAAAAAAATTTAAAATTGCAAAATCTCTTCTTTCCATATGGTTTGACATATCCTGTATCCCTGCTTGCTCAAAATGTGTCGAGAATTACTATTGTGGGCATATTATACAACTTGGCTGTTATGTGTTTAACCTTAGGAGAAGACAGGAGGACTCTCTGGGGATGAAAAATGAACAAGAGCTTCACATTCCTTTGAGACGGATCAACCAGCAGCCACAAGACATCTGAGAATATTCATACACATACACATACTTTGAAAAATCCAACTGCCGTAAGTTAGAAAACACCATGATACGGAGTGAACTCCTTGCTTTTGAAAAGTGTCTGGTCCTCTGGTTCTGGTCAGGGAGACAGGAACCCATCTGTGCCACTTCAGGATGCCCACTGTGCTGGACGTCAAGAAATTACTACTTGCTCCGAGACCTCTGCACCACACCCTAGTGTGTGCAATAAAGATATCCTCAGCCTTCGCTGCATCTTGTCCCAGGTTCTCACCAGCAAAGGCGGTTAAACATAGTATGACATTTCACAGTGAAGTGTGATGCAGTTCTTCCTAAACTTCTAACATGCTGTCCGCTGAAATCATGAACTTCCCACGCCTACCACAAAATCCACTGACAGGAATTATTTTTGAGGGATATTTGTACCACCTCCTCCACCCTGTACTTGTCTTCAGATGTGGTGGAGAAAAGGCTAGACTTCTCTGCTTCACTCTGCATCCCAGCATCTACACTCACTCTGAGGAGTCTGAGACACCCTAATTAAACTTACATAAGTGTCTTCAAGTTTATTTTACCAAAGATTCACAGTCTCTCAGTTGCAGTCTCTATTGTGTCTGCAGTGCAGCACAAATAAACCTGACATCATCTGGGTCCTGTTCAAGCTGCAGCTCTCTGGATCTGCTTAGCAGCTAACCACATAAGCAGGTATCAAACTTTTCAAACACAGATTGTAATCTGAAATCGGCTGAGCTCCACACTGCTGTAGTACCAGCTCTTTGCAGAAGAACTAGCTAATTCAAAACTTGCTTGGATAGAACTGCATCACAGCTACTTCTGTGAAATTCTCGAGTTATGGATAATCAGCTTTGGTAAAGTTTCCCTGTGAATGCAACATAGGCATACTTTGATGTGACAGTATTCTGCCACTTTCTGATCCATATAATCTATCCCAGCCTAATACTATTTTTAATCTTTAGTAATCACATACATGGATGGTGGCAAAATTCATCAATATCTTGATACTTGCTACAGAGACTACAAAAAGACAATCACCTTGGGTTTAAAGTTTTTTCTATATTACTGTGGATATAATACATATCTAATAATTTGATCTTCTAACACTACAAGAATCCTTCCCTAGGAGCCAAGTGAGTAAAGACCCTGTGACCCATCCTTTCCACTGCATCCAACTCAGAGCTACATGTGTAAGTCAAGGCTTCTGTATTACTTTAGCTCTGCCTGTTTATGGGAAAACAAAACTAGCACAATATAGTTTTCATTTTTAAACCAAGGGGGTAAGCATAAACTGAATGTACAATGTGTGGTGTGGTATAGTGAGGATCAACATTTATTTTAGATTCTTTGCATTCTCCTATTTATTACTTTCCTGCCACATTAAGGTACGTTTTCTTAGTTTTAGTGCCTGCTTTAATGTGGCAAATTAAGAAGTTCTGGATAGATTGTATGTTGAGAAATGGATGTGTGTCTGAATGGGTGTGACAAATGGATAAAAAGCTCAGAGAAGGATATGTGTATACCAGATTAATGGTCTATCTTTTTAATTAGATTAATCTCTGAAATTTGACCCATTGACCTTAAGCATTGACTCCTCTGGAAAAAGCCTGCCAGTAACTTATTCAGTGTATACTGAAGACAAATGTATGGAGAAAGAGCTCACTTATAAATAAAGTTATATTGCAATATTCAGAGATCTGTTGCCATGCCACCAGCATTAAAGCAATTTTGTTATGCAACCAATGAATCTTATAGGAAATTTATGTCTGTGACTGATGCATTTGAATGAAAAGTTATTTTTAACTGCTTACACTATGGATTTTCTACTGGATTACCAATTAAGATGTTAATTACCAGATTTTTTTGAGGATATTTTATTTGATGCTAACATCTCATAGTAAATTATCCGCAGAGAGCTCTGAAAACTATTGTTAAAATCCTAGTACTAATTTTTAGAAAATTCATTTACTATTCTTAAGATCTGTTTTGCATATTCTATTTTGTTTCACTATTACATAGGCATATAATTACGGTCTTTTTCTTTGGGGGACAGCCATATGTTAGCTGTTGCTTTTTGATACTGATGTACCATTAACTCTTTTTGCTATTTTACAGGAGCTATCCCACAGGGCTGTTCTTTGTGGCTTAGAACTTCTTTATGAACTTGACTTCTCCCATTAGGCTTCCCTCCAGCACAGTTTGCTCTGAAAAGTCACTAGCAAAAGCAAAGACTGGGAACATTTTTTTAAGAAACCTGTTGAAATTATTAGTTCATTTTAAACAATAAACTGAAAACTGGTTAATCCCATTGGTCAAGCTGATTTGTAGACCACTCACGGCTTGAAAGTTGTGTGAAGAGCAGCCATGAGAGACCTAGCATGCTTGACTGAGTGTTTGGCAGTCTCTGGATAGTCTACATTTCTACTGAAATTCAATTATTATTATTATTTTATTTCCCCATGCGTCTTGTTCTCGTCCTCTTCTTTGGACAAAGCTGTTCATCTGTACTTCAATTTCTATAACATAGAGTCTCCTTTGTCTAAGAATTTTTTCTATTTAAATAGTGAAGAACCAAAGTGATATATTATGTCAGTAAGTCACTATTTCTAAACCATTACTGGTGCTAAAGTACTTCACAATTCTCTGCATATAATGATCTACCCCATGTTTTATGCTTGTTATTATAAAGTCTAAGTGATTATTTATTATTATGACTCTTCATTTCTCTAAGAAGTGCCTAAAATATAAATATAATTATTCTGACGGAGACATCTCCTGAGAACAACCTCTAATAACTACAGCTGACAATATCCTGTGACATGTCAATGGAATTTTATGCTATACAAAACAATTATCCAAGAAACATGCAATGAAAATGTAATTTTGTGCCAGAGGCAGAATAAAATACTGTAAGTACAATGTTCACTAGCAGTATAAACCACATATATGGCTTGCTAGCTCTCTCAAACATGGGCTGTTTCTGCTGTTGGCTGTACAAGATTTTATTTCTGAGTCTTTTGGTTCCACCAGCTATTCCAATGCCTGCACAAGAGTTGAAAGTATTAAGGTGCCCGCTTACCTGCTGGATGTTTTTCAGTGAAAATTTTGAAAAGCAACCTTGTTTCCTTTCAATAATCTTCTATAAAGCTGCTTGTTAAACATCATGTGATCCACTCTGTAGGCGTACTTTTCTATGTCTGTTTCGATTATAAAGTAATAGGGTTGGGGGTTACTTTATATAATTCTTATAATGCAGATTTTGAAGGTTTGAAAATTTAATCATTTGAGAAAGTACCTATTTGGCTCCTTAGACTGGGATTTCAACTAATGTTATTCAGAGTGGCACTAAAGAGATGAAAAACAGCTGTGCAGGTCTTTTTCAGCTTTTTGCATCAAGTAGAATACAGGAAGAGAAGGAAAGGGGAGATAATTTAAACAAAGAAAGGTGGCTGTAAATGTGATGCTTTATATTTAATCAGTTATCATTATTACTAAACCTACAGTTTGAATAAGTAACATGACCTAAATATGCCTCTTGAATGTACTTTTAAGAGAGTTTATACAAAACTGCTGTACCATTTTTATGTTAATACAATACTTGAAGTTTAAGATTAATTAATCATTTAAAAAAAACCACGTAACTTTCCCTTGAAAGCTATAGGCAAGTGAAAGCCTACTTGAATAGGGATACTTTCATTATCTACTTTATTCCCATGAACACTAGAAAGGTTTACTTAATGTAGCTAGCTAAAAGGAGGATGGAATATTGCACTGAGTAGCTGTGCCACTTTATAATTTCCCACCATACTTCCTAAGCTTAGCTATGAGGATGATTGTATAATTTGAACTGTACTAATACAATTGTATTTCTGGGACAGACTATACTCAACTTGTTCACTATCAGCTTGGTACAATGCAGATCTTGCTGCTTTAGGGCTGGAACCAGGGCTGTTTTCCTGAAAAAAATTTAGGGATAGATGCAGTGTTTCACCTCATATTTCTTGCAAAAGAGAAATTTATTCAGCGATACTGAAATATACAGAATGCATATTATATAGAAATTAGAATTTTTCAACATATATTACATTTTATAATTCATCACTTTTCACTTAGAAAACACAGATGAAAGAGCTTTTTATTTCATTTTCAAAATGAAATATCAATTTGCTTTTAACCTTGAATCAAAATATATTTCTGTTTATTCTAAATTGACAGGTCCCTGCACTTGTCCCCACTGAAACAAAATGTCTGTGCAACTCACCATTATCTGTCCAGCATTACAAGTCTTATGTTGTCAGTGAAGCTTTTGGGTTTCAGCACCACCACGAAGACAGCAGCTCTCATGATAGACATTCTGCTTGAAAGCTAAACCAGAACTTGAGTAATACATTTCCCTCAGCTTCCCTTGTCATCTTCTACTCATTAATCCTTCCTTCCTTCTCTTTCTGCTCACTCCATTTTCTGAATTTCACCTTCTCTTCCCCACTACCATTTTCTCCCTTGCCCCTCAGCTCTCTTGAATTTTACTTCTCATTTACACATGTTCCTTGCATTTAGCACATATGGTGTAAAGCTGTCAGTAGAAGCTGTGAATGCCCAGTCTAAACTTTACTGGATGTGAAAAACCCTGAAAGAGTTGTGGATCAGGACTCTGTGAAAGAACAGTACTAAAATGGTTCCTGGGCAAATTATTTTCATAGCAGTCTCTAGAAGACTGTCTACTTCCAAAATTAACTTCCCCTTAGCTTCAGCTCATTAGCTAGACCCAACTCAGTGAAGAAAGTTGACCACGGAGATGATTTTCATGTTGGCAATCTTTTGACAACTTCTAGAAGTTCACCAGGCTTATTTTAATTTTCTGTTTTGTTTATTTGTATTTTAAATGCTGACAGACTATAAGTTGTTCTATTGCAGAATTATTAATGAATTACTATTATTGGATTACAGCAGACAACCCCACACATTTCTCCTTAACCTTGGAGGCCAATTCATGAACATGCTCAATTTCAAATGTTCAAAAAGTGAAAGCAGAAATAAAACACTAACACCTCTTGTTCTGGAGATAATCTCTGAGTTATATGTCACTGAAAATGTGAAGAACACAGAAGGGATGCCTGGCCTACATTGCTCTCTGATCACATCCTGTCAGTGTTGAGTTGCCACGTCGTGACTCTCTGGATTTTTTTTTTTCTTCCCCTGTAGAATTAAATGCCTTCTCTTGGTGTGATTTTTCACTTCAGTCGTGGAAGTGTCACCAATTTCTCTCTCCACAATATTACTTCTCCTTTCAGTTTTGCCTTGCTCATTTTACGTGGCTCTGCCCTGTGAAATTTCTCAAGGTTCGTTCAACTATTTAGCAACGACCTCTGGAATGTGAGCCACAGCTACCCAGCAATCTTGTGTCACCAGCAGCTGAGCTGAGACTTGGGGAGATCACAGGGAACTGGGACCCTTGCAGGTCAGATGCCAGAAACGTAACCACAGCTTGGAAAGGCATACATCAGGAATAGGGAAAATAAATTAAAGATGTTGTTAGGGAATGGAAAGTAGTGGCATGCTCCTTCTCCTCAAGTCATTCTTAACAATTCTGTACTTCATGTATCAATCCAATGATTATAAAGATTGGTTTGCCCAGAACTGAAGAAACCAGTCCATGCTGGGTTTCTACAAATTAATATCATCCATGATATAAGAAAAGTAGCCTGTAGACTCTACCACAAACCTCTTAGTTATACAATAGCTATAGTATTTGTATAGGGACTACAGAAAAAGAAGTGAGATATCTTTGTTTCTGGGAATCACAATACAGTAAATGAACCACGCAATCAACTTGAAACTTTTGGCAAAAAATCCAGACCCCATAACTTTTAAAGAGAAAAGAATATTTGAATTAGAGATTTGACAATAGACAGTTTGGCAGTACATTCTAGTTTAATACACTGTGATCATAGAGCTATCTGGAACAACTTGAAAGTGTAATTATGGAAAAAGTAATCACCTTTTATCAGTTTATTTTTTGTCAACTTAGATTACCTAATTTAGCAATGCAGAAAAGAAACTAAATATTTCTGACACAATTACGTCTAACGTCCAGAATATGCTTTATAAACTCGGATAACTTAGATCATGACTAGCACATCAATCTTCCTTGGTTTTAGAGTACAAACATATTTCACAACTACATAGAAACTCTGCATTGAAGCATCACATCAGAAGTTCTGCAGTAAACCAGAGTTTTAACATCATTTCCTCTGCTGACTCAGTCGTTTCTATTAAGGAGTTTGTTTTGTTTGGATTTTTTTTTCTATGAAAAGAAAATAAACCTTGCAGAGAAGAATCTAAATGGGAGGAAGAAATACAATCCATCTTTTAGCAAAAAAGTGTAGGCAGAGTTATTTTTTTCCTTTATAAAATTATTTTTTTTCTTTTATATTGGGTTGGTCATCTGCATGTGCATAAGGGATCAAAGTACTTTTTTGGGACACATCACTCAACAGTTCTTGCCTACAAACACAGCTCCCTCTTGGATAGAAGTTGCCAGTCATATTGGACAATCCACATATTCATTCAAAAGGCTGAGCAGATTCCTGGGAAAGGTTGTGTTCGGTCTGTTAATTTTTTGTCTTATCATTCTGTGTATTTGTTGGGTATAGCCTGCCATCTGCCAAACATCATTCAGAGATTGCTGCATTTCAGTAGTGCATGAAATTTCATTTGTCTGTAGTTCATATTAGCCTATTGGTTTTTCAAAATGATTGGGATTTCTTGAAGAAAAAAAAGCAGTGTGTGTTAGTGATAGTCTCTTCTATTTATTTAAAATACCAGGACTCCTGAGTCTACTTATCTAACTCATTTGACTACATCTCTGTTTAAAACTGATTTCTTCTCAATTGCCTTAATAAAAGGTTTCTAGGATAATCTACTCAAAATGGCACCTGACAGTCTGTGATATTTGATATCAGACAATCCATTCTGTCTCCTAGCTTTGTAGTCTCTTGCCACGAGGGATGAGTGTTCTCTAAACCCAACATTTAACACGTGTGGTCCTCAGGCTTATAGTTCCCCTGGCTCAAACAACAACTGTTCTGGTACATGGCCTGCTATTTCAGTACTCACATCATAAGGACAAACGCTTGATAAACTTTACTAGTCCTGTGTGGACTTTAATGTGGTAGAACAGATGCAAATTCTGCTGCACTGGTGCAGTCACTCACTGGTCACGGCCAAGAGGATTTTTTCTGCACAGCTCTGTTTCTGCAAGTGATTCATCACTGGAATTGACACCACAAAAAGGTGCTCAAATCTGGAAAGCCTGACAGAGAGGGAAAGGCAATGTGTTTCAGCAATGTGAAAATTAAAAGAACAGATCTGATGATATTCTGCAGATATCCACACAGGGGGAATGTTTCTCTTGGTGGAGCTGTCTAATCTAACAGATAAAGCTGGATAGTGACCAGAAAGAAATCACAAATTTTGAAAAAGGAATAATGAATCATTAGCACAACCTTGTGAAGGAGGAAAGCTGGGACTCCTCAAAAAATGAAGGACCGAATGAATAATATTTTTTTCAAAAATCATTAAATCTAAATGGAAAATTCTAGTTTTAAATTAAAAAATTCTAAGTCTGGAGCAGGATTTCATTTATCTTGCTGTTAGAAATAGATCAGCTTAATTTGTAGAGTCTAGGCAGTAGTTAAAATTATGCTTACTGGCCATTTTCTTTTCTTTTATCTTTATCCTCTACTCAGAGTGAAAAAATCATCTGTATTCCGGGTAATGTGATACACTCCCATCACAAGAAGTTTTTGCACCAGATCTTGTTTATCCTTTCAAAAGATGTGCCTTAGTACAAATTCAAATTATGAAGTTGATGTAGTAAAACCTTTGGGCATCTTCAGAAGGATGTTGAGTTGACTCAGCCAGCTGGTCAAGTCTGGCCTGAAAACATAAGGGTTCCTGGTTGTCATTTTGTCTCTCCTCTATGAAATCAAGCATTGCATGGCACTGAGCAGAAATGTCATCCTTTAATAAATAGTTTAGATATTTGATATGCTTATTGTACTCTCAATTCTCTCCATCACCGAAAACATTGATATCTCCCTATTATTACATACACATTCACAGTTTATTCATCAAAGTGAAGGTATCTCTTATATCAAGTCAGAAATGCAACATCTGAAATGAATGACAATACCTCATGTGTATTTCAATATCAAACATCAAACAGAAATCTTAAATGCTTGTCTACTTTATGTATCCCAAGAAATTAGAGACGCTTTTTGCCTTCAAACAATTGTTGCTTTGTGTTCTAAAGAATTCATTTGTTATTATTTTTCTAATTTCTGACACATCATTTATTCCCTCTAAACCACTGTTCCAAACCTGCCTCTGAAGTAGTGAAAATTCTTCATTCCAAAAATGAGAGAGCATTATAATTGATTTTTGTTATCTAAGTCTTGTTTTGTGTCAAAACGATAAGCCTGCTTTTGTGATCTCATTGAAACTTCATTTATCATAGCTTTGCAGTAACAGATGGGAAAGCTGGAAGTGACAACAGCACGCAATTGTAATCCCTTGTGCTTGAGGCGGGACAGAGAAAAGATTTTTTGTTTTCAAATTAAAAAATGGTAAATAATGAGCATATAGAATTCTAATCTGTCTAAAACATTTAAATGTAGTTGTGCACTGCCAGGACTGTTGGCGACAATTTTTACTAACTGCTACTGAATGTGTAAGTAGTGTGACACTTATGGCATTTTGTAGCATGGCTGAGAAGAAAATAAAATGTCTGCTTGAGTTCCTCCATCCTGCACCTCCCATAGTGGAACAAATAAGCAGTAATTTTATAGTTTTTGTTGATGTAGATATTGATTCCACTGAAAATTTCAGTAACAGAATCAATTCAGGTCAGATCAATGGTGAAGATCACTAGAGTAGCTTTTAGGTATTAATCACATTATCTGCTTTGCCTCCATACCAAGCTGTCAGGGCCCAACACACTGCTTCTCAATTGTAGGGAAAATTTAAACAAAAAAAATCTGATGCAGCAGCTATGTGTTTTCTTAATGTAATTTTTTTTATTTACTCACTTATTTCATCTATCCTGCAACAGATATAGATAGAGCATGCATTCTGTTCAGGTCCGTTCCAACCTTGCTTTTAAAATTCTTATTCATGTACATTGGATTTAATCCCAGGAATGCAATTCCTCCTCAGATGTGTTTCTGGTTAGAAAGACAGAGGCAGCAAATAAATGCTATTACTGCTTACTAGCTCTTTCCTCTAAGAAATTGTATCAGCAATCCGCTAATGCTTTTGTCTGTAATCATTTGCATATTTCTAACATCCATCTCATGCATCCTTCTACAAAACTGTTGAGTCTTTGGATCTCCTGTGTGGCTCTAACCCAAATGCAAACCGGGGTTAAAGAGTTAAGTGGGGTTAAGTGTCACACTATATGAGCCACAGCCATTGAGTACTCTGTATGTGTGTGGTAATCCGAGAGCAGAACCAGGTTTGACATCTGTGCATGGGGATAGAAACCTGTGAAAAGGACAAGCAGCAACAGAGTAGAGGTTAAGACAGCCAGGTTGCACACTTTGTGAATCACATTTGTTTTTTTCTGGAAGAGGTCCCACTACTTGCAACATTACTCATTACATGTCCTTCTGTGAGTACCTGAAAATTAATAAAAAGGAAAAAAAAAACCAACAGTAAAATGGCATAGAAGTACTGAGTCTCACATCTTTGATTATTTTTATTTTAAGTGAGATATCATATATATCTACTTAGTAATAAATTTTCTATCCGTAATGAAGGCCCAGTGACAGCATGACAATCTGTGGAATACTGTAGATATATATATCTAGTACTCATATAAATATAGTAAACAGTATTCATATTATGACATCAAAATATATGTATATATATATGTGTGTTTATTTACAGACTATGCTATAAACTGTGTATAGTTATAGATCCATTGTATATCACAAATCGTACTATTGATGTAGTATATTATGCAGTTCCAAGCCATGTAGTAAATTGGCGCTCACAGGGAAGGGTATAACTCACAGTGAGTAAACTTAATATCAGCCAGGGTCTTGGCTTGCAAATGGCTAGATTTTGCTTGGTCTCCTCCATGTCTTATGCCTGATTTGCTGTCAGGGCTGTGCCCAGGAGAGTCCTCCTCCTGCAGAAGGTACTGCTTACTCCCGTGGCAGAAAGCCATCCCCTGGCACAGGGCTCAGCACGGGGGGAGCGTTCGGAGGAGCTTTCTGACAGAAAGGACAGGTTTGGTACTTGGTAGATATTGTTTTCTGTTTCCTCATCATCCACTTGCTTTCAGTCCTGAGTTGATTCTTAACTTTTTAATAGTGCCTTCCACTGTTGTTTATCTTGAATTCTAGACAGATCATCCCATTGGGTTTCTTTTGTTTATTCTAAAAGATCTTTGAAGAAATTCAAAATCTTCTTCATTGTATCTGTACTTTCCACGCCAAGATGTCCCTTGGCACCCAATGCCAGCCTTTCACAAATGGACTTCGTTATCCTATTTTTGTTATGCCCCATGGTCCACAAATAAGCAAGAGTAGGTCATAGGACTAGCAGTAAACAGGCATCTTCTTCACATATGACAGACAAACATAGCTGTTGTCTGTATAACTACACATAAAAAAATGATATTTTCCCTTTCCAAGTAAATTCAGTGCCAAGAAGGAAGTAGGTATTAGCTGACACCATGGCTCAAATGACTTTTCCCCTAGACATCTACAGACTATGACAAGACAATGAGAGGTTGGAAGTATCTGCCCATTTAAAAATCATGTTGCAAATTCACTGATGATAGCAGTGTGTGCAATGAGCTGGGTAAGTCTCTCCCCCTCTCCCCATCCTTTTAAAAAAACAACAGCAGAAGAAAACAAGAAGGATGAAGATTCCAGATTTAAAAAAAAAAAAAAAAAAAAAAAAAAAAAAAAAAAAAGGAGAGGTTTTTTGCAGCCCCCAGCCCGTGCTGCGCTGGGCAGAGCGGGAACCCGAGAAGAGCGGTGACGGCGCGGGTGCCCCGCTGCTAATATTTGAACATGACTGAATGAACATGAAATCCCAGCCTGTGCCAGCTCCTAGGACCTGCTGCTGGTGAAAGCTGAGCAGACGGGGTGTTGCTGAGGAAGACAAGACCTCAGGCAATCAGAGAAACCCCGGGTGGGACAACGCTGAGAGGGGAACAGGAAGCTTCCAAAAGCAGGTAATTAAAGAGCCCATTTTTAGAAGAAATAAGAATGGAGAGTTTAAACAAATTTTCAAGTCGGAACTCCTTTCATGACACTTCTGTGCACCCAGTGAGGGGTTTTACCCAATGCTCAAAAGTATGTTTTTTCTGAGTATTTTAGCTGAGGGAAAAAAAAAAAAAAAAAAAAAAAAGAAACAAAAAGAGGAGAGGCTTTCTATTCTTTATCTTCTTTATCTTGTGAATGGTTTGAGCATAGAGGAGAAAATAAGTATGTGGGAAAAGGAAAAGAGAGAGTAAATCTCTAAAGTCAGTTCCTCAACACTGATCGAGCATTGCACTCTTTGATGTTAGGAAGTGTTCAGTAACCTATGTTTTACCTTCCTCTATCTCATCCATTCACTCTGTCTACATCTATGCAAATTGAATTCAGACGTTTGATACTATGAGAGAAGCTATTATGAGTAAAAAGGTTTTATTCACATAATAAATTAGAATGCAATTGTCTCTTTATCATTTAGGAAATAGACTATTTGAAGTGATTTTTATGTTCTCTGCATGTGTAAATAGCTGCCAAACAAAGCACTGCTTCTACATGATGTCTGTACTGTACCCCTTCCTCCATTAATAGCTGGTCAAGGCTGAGCACATTTGAGTAAATGTGTGCGATACCCTTCTCCTATTCTCTGTGGAGAGAATTGGAATGAGCAAATTGAGTGGAGTCTTGTTTCTGCTCCTTTTAAAGTTTGGAGGATGTACTAGGTTTAATGGTTATCAATCAGTTTCCCAGTAAAGACAGTGCAGGAGAGAGCACAAGCTAAACATTTACCTGCAGTATTATTTCCTTACGAGGCCCAATTTTCAAGCACAGAACGGACAAAATACCATTTGTCTTGGGTGAACAACTGCAGGATAAGAAAGAGTGGGAGCTAATACAAACACCCCTCCTGCCTCTGCTCAGCCTGGCCACGTTAAACACACCCGAAACTCTGCTGGCAATGGATCCTACAGGCACAGGGTACAGCCCATTCTACTGGGCTGTGGGAACTCGGAAACACAGTCTTGATCTAGACCTTACAAACACGCTGTGGGTATAAAATGAGTTACAGCTGCAGATTTACAAGATAAGGATTAAGGCCACCTCTTTCCTCTGTTAACAGTAAGGCTCTTACTGCTTGCTGCCACATCCCGAGGTGCAGCAGCATCACCGATGCTCTGTGAGAAGGCTGCCAGCACATGGCTTCCACAAAGGATCCTTCACCCCTGCTGGTGGTGCCAGCGAACACCTTCCTAATGACTTTTGAAAAGAAGAAGGTGATGGATTTCACAACAAACATTATGTGTGACAAGAGATGTAATTCAATAGGTTTCCGGCGAGTGGACATCAGTGTGTCATAAAGCTAAATTCTGCTTTTAAAAATAATGTTGTAAAGTAACCAAAACAAGCCTTTTTTTTTTTTTTTAAGTTATTGATTTTAAGTGTACAGTGAAGGGAAAGAATTTATGTTTATTGTCTTGGAACTGCTAAACAGACCAATCACAGTTTTCTGTACTTCACAGAATAGTAATTATATAACAGCTCTCTGAAGATAATAAAAATGTAGTCAAGATACTTCTCAGCTTTTGTGTTACACCACTTATTTTTTACGAAGCAGGAAAGTCTTAAATAAACAGATGGGGAAACTGAGGTAAACAGCCATACTCAGCCTCACCCACAATATCAGAGTGCTCTTATCCAGCATGTACCATTGCCTCAGCCATTACTACATTCCCCTCTGATTCCTCACCAGAATGGTCCTGTGACATGCCTGTAACAGGCATGCTCTGGACAGATGTCTATTACTGAAACACTTCCCACAAAGTCTTAATGACCCAAAGACTGTGTTTCACTATAGATGCTATATTTGGAAATAGCTAGATTCAATAACTTTAGCAGGAAATCAATTTTTCCTGTTGACTGTCTGGTACCTTGGGGGGCTGTCAGAGGATGCACACAAGGTGTGCAAGGTTTTTTCTTCACACCCTATTGCAAAATTGCTGGAAGGGAAGATAGGGATGATTTAATCTTCCATCAGACCAGGATGAACATGGCATCATGTGGCTCCACTGGTGGCTTCACTCTCCAGCAGCAGCACTTGCTAAAGTAGCACAGACAGATAACCAAAGGCAGTGGCGGGGAAAGTGATTCCCACCACTGCCATATGATGGACAAAGACAAAAGGAAATAAAATAGTGGAGTTTACACAAAATATTTAAAATCAGAACAGCTCTTTTTCTTCTGGGCAGGTGACAGCCCAGGTCTCTGAAGGAAACCCTGGCAGGTCCTCTCGCCCTTTTGTTCCCCTTCTTCCTTTTCTGCAGACAGCCTTCCATTACTGCAGGAACTAATGCCTGCTAAATGCCTGGCTGAAGGCAGCATTGCAAAGCAGAGACAGATAAGGTTTCGTTCAAACTTTGGCTCTCACAAGGCCCCTCTGCCCCCCTTGCACTGGGGCAGCTGATCTGATGCTCTTTTGCCTCAGACTTGGGAGACATTGTTCTTCATCATACCTTGCAGAGATCTGCAGTTTCTCCTAATCTTAATTATAGCCACATCTGTCTTCAGCATCCATTAACTACACTGTGACATTTCCAAAGTAAAGTTCTCACATATTTTTTCAACAATCCAGCCATATTCTGCTTTAAATGGAGGGAATCCCACCCTGGCACACCTGGTACTGAGAACGATCAATAGCCTAACAGGGATGGAAATGTGGACTGCGTTCGTTTTTTGTTAAGGTAGAAAAATAATGAGCTCAGCTGTTCAGGCAGTGGAACGCCAGCTTCAGCTGTCCCAAGTATTTCACAAATTACATCAATGTACTTTGTCATCACAGCTGTCACTAACCAATCCATCATCAATCATTATGCCACTTTGTTAGAAGCCATGCTAATTTGTGATACCATGGACCACACACTGGGAGTGTCATGTGACAGTGAGACTATCACACCCCTGACACACCAGAGCCAGGACTGCACTGCAGCTCATCAGAAAAATGCAAAATATAATTGTATCATAGAAGTATGTCATTTTAAAAAAGGTGCTCTCACACTTCTTGGAATGAGCTTACTTTCTCCTTCTCTTTATCCATATTCCTTGGCAGTGGCCCTAAAGCAGCATTTTTTTTTTTTTTGTGTCAGCTCTTGTGAATCCACTCAGTGTGCAATATCCATGTCCATTGTTGTGGCCACAGGAAGCCGAGGTTGTGCAGCAGGTTTGATCAGGCAGCCTCAGTGGTGTTAAGAATATGGCTTCAAGACTGGACTCAGCTTCCCATCTTTCCTTCCTTAGTTTCCCAACACCTGTCCTAGGACCTATTGCCAGTCCCACATCTCACTTAAATGAAGAGGAGCAGAAGTTTTGTTCCAAAACACCTGTGTCTGGATTCAAGGCAAATAAAAAGCAGTTCCAGGGATGGATATTTCTCAGCTCAGCTCCAGGAAGGTGCCTCTCTCTGTCCTTTTGAAAAGGACATTTTATAACTACACAACAATTAGGGTAGGTTTAAACAGAAAATAAATTCTTAATTTCACAGCCATGTTGAAGACGAGCTCTCATTTTCTCAGAAAGGCAAGAAAAGTGGTATGTTGCAAGCTCATAAAGTCTAGTGAGGTGTAAAAGAAGGGAAAAGCTTGAGCCTTCTAGTCCAGAAAAGAGCAGCAAAGTAGCACAGCTCAAAGAACGGGCAGAATTTGTAGAAGTGCATTTCAAGTTCTGTGTTGTAGGTGGCATCTTATTTGGATTAATACTGGGGTTTTTTTAGAATAACTTGGAGAGATACCACTGTCTTTGTTCTCATTCCTGCACATTATTTCAGGACAAAGGCCACTGTCCTGATATACCAAAGAGAAGAACAACTCAGAATTTGCATCAGCACCTTTATTTTAATTATTTTAAATGAATGTTAAATAAAATATACTTCAAAGGGCTCTTGAAGGTGTGGGGCAATAGGAGCTTCATGTGTTTTTGATTACTCAATTAATACACAAGGAATGTGGATATTTGTATACAACAGTAGGAAATGAATCTCATGATTCCTCTCCATGCTGTATGGAGTTGCAAACTAACTGCTCAGGTAATCTCAGTAATCTGACCAAGATACTGTAATGATTGCACACCTCTGCTTGTGTTTCTAAGTGTGTTTGCTTCACAGATCTGTTGAAAGAAACATGGTCCAAAATGCAGGGTTATTAACAATTCCTACACCACTGATATCAAGTTGAAAAAAACTACAGAAAACCAATAGAAAAAGCATAGCTGAAATTGTTCAGGGACTTTTAATACACTAATGCATCATATCTAAAAAAAGAGCTTACAGATTTAATGGCACAGAGTCTGTAACAAAGGATCATCTGAACTTCTTTCAACAGACATCGCTTTTTCATTTGATTTACATGTTGTTATGTGAAAAGCAGTGTTCATAATCCGTCTGCTCAGGTGGGGCCCTTTTGAATGTTATGATCAATAAAATGGACTCAAGCTAAGGCAACTTTGATAAGGCTCACACAGCATGGTAGGCTACAGTTTGACTGTGGTTGTAATGGCTGGAAAGTCTCATGTTGATTTAACTGCAGAAGAAAATAATTGTCTATTAGATCCTCCTATGGGTAGAGCTTAGGTGGCATGAGTTTTATGATGGCATCATTAAGAGACTTACTGGAAAGCAATACAAACTGTGCTGTCAGTAACGGCAAACACCCTCCATCTAATATGCTCTAATTTAGCTTTTCAAGGGAGAAGGCAGAATGACAGAAAAATGGATTTTATTTTCTGCACCAAGTCAATTAGCTTGAGGTAATGAGAGTAAATCATGCTAGATCCACCTTGCACCATCCAAAAGGATTTTTCCATTATATTTCTCAAAGATCATCTTGAAAAGAGCTATCAGGTTGGCAGCTGAAATGCCAGTTGTAGGTCCCAGATTTGAGAAACAGCATTTGCCAGAGAACAGGAAATTGCTGTTTAACCTTTTATCTGAGTTCGTCTATTAGGGGTCAATTGTCTGCCAATCTTGTAATTTTCAGGAGAGCGAGAAACTAAAAGGATTCCATGTGTAGAGGCTTTTTGCAATTACTGAGGAAGAGAAGAGAGACAGAAGTCACCTGGCATGACACTGTAAGATGGCAAAAGGTGCTTGGACTACTAAAACTGTTGTTTCTTCCTAACCATGAAGATCTTTCAGTTACCATGAGGAAAAAGGTGAAGAAACACTGTTTGACATCCTCTCCTCATTCTGTTTTCATGCAAAACATTGGTAAAACTTGCTTGTTTGGCATTCTATTCAAAGCACTATTTTGAGGTGAACAGAGTATTTTGATGAAACTTCTTGAACTGAGAAGAGCTGCTTTGCTGATGCCAGAACATTTCTTGGAGTCATATTATTTCTGGTTATGTAGTTGGCATTGAAAGTGATTTTTAGGTCTCTGGATTCATTTGTTTCTAATAACAGAGAAAGATGGGGGCTGGGAAAAGGAAAGGAAGGAATAAAACCCCAAACTTACCAATCCAAAAAAAGTCATTTTGACACATTTCTGCTCTGCATGGTGAAGCCTTCAAAGACTTGGGGAGAGAGGAGAAAAAAAAAAGTATTTAGGACTTTCCATTCAATAAAACCTGGTTTAATAATGCCTAGGTTTATTGGACAGATGCACTTTGGTGATGGATTTTGCAGGTCACATTCAAAAAAATTTCTCTATCAATTACGAAGGCAAAGGTGGTATCTTCACTATGCCCCTAACCTTTGGCTTTCCAGCTGTCTTTTACTGAGAGTAGGAGTCATAAGGTTTTATACTTTTGTTTTGTGAGGAGGGAATAATAGCAATATGTCAGACATAGGGAATTCATATCCAACTGCTCTTTCAATAAATTCTTTATTTCTTAGATGTAAATGTGAATGAACATTGGATATAAATGTTGACCTTCATTCTACAGTTATTTATAGAGTTGGCTTTTCACCATATCAGGTGCTGAGAGAATGAAATCACTCTGTCATGCTTGAACCGAACATCATTCAGGTAAGTGAAGTAGAGATTTTTATCTGAATGATCCTTGTTGAGGTTTTTTTGCTTGCTTTTACACTGAATTCTGACCTTGGTGTTTCTATCAACACCATAAATGAATACCTGAGGTCAAATTGGTTTTTTTATAAACTTCTCTGAACAAAATTTTGGAATAGAGAACTGTTTTGTTTTTCTTTTTCTTTTTCTTTTTTTTTTAAGATCTGAATTTTAAGAGAACAGCCCCACATAGCATGAAGCTCTGCAAATCACAGAAAACCTCTTTAAATACAATTCTCCACAATGTCCTTTCCCAGCCAAACATTTACAGCACTAAAATTGCTAAGTATAATGAAGGCTATCTGCTACATTTAAACAATGTAGTGACAGTACCAGTCATCCTCTAAGGCTATACTATTTATGAAAAGTTAGAGCAAAAATCCTTCTCCGATTCAGGCAAAGGGGAACCCGTCAGTTTTGTCCATAAATCATCATTGTAAGTCTCCTCTAGACCTCACATCATGTTCCCATCATCCTAAGACATAATTTATATTTTTTGCATGATTTTTTCAGTTTAAAGAGTCTGAAATAATGCGTGGACAGTGTTGTAGCTTCAGGGACTGGAAACTAGGGGCATGTTTTGCATATGCTGAGAGTGATGCAAATCTTGTTGAGGTATGTGGAAGAAAAGCATAAAATGATGTGAGCCAAACTTGGTGCAATCTTGTTGCTGAAAAAGGCCCTGACACATGAATCACCCTGAAACGTGCCCAGCCATTGCCAGGGAGAGTGATAATTGGCACAAGAGCATGATAACAATTAAATGTTACAATTCTAAGTTTCTCTTTCTGTTTGAAGTGATAACTACAGTCTCCCAAAAAGCTGTTCCTTGTGGTACTCGAGCCATCTGTCACCATTCTCCATAAAACAGCTACAGTCCAGGTTTTTTTCATGAAGGTGGAAATCAATAGGTCCCAAATCACAGAACTGTTTTTTTTTGTCCTTATCTCTCTCCCTGCTTTTTCCAATGATTTGTATCAACTCCTTCTCAGTTTTCTATCAGAAACAATATCAACAGATGGTTACTCCTTCCTGATTTGTGTTGTTCCATTGCGTAATAGCTCTGCACTTTAACAATGATAATCACATCTCAGTGTCTAGCTTGGCAACCTTTATTATCTTGACATCATTTTCTACCATCCTTCACTGAAGCATGTATCTTCTTGATGAGACACAGAGCAGAACAGATATTAGCACCACAGTAGACAGATTTTCGCATGCTGTTGTCAGAAATTGGATTTTTCTCCTCTGGTGCAAATAACTCCACAGATACTCAACTGATGTTTAATTAATAAGGCCTGCGCCATCGTGACATTCAGGGTTAATGTCTACTAAGAGATGAATAAAGGATCCCCAGTCTACTTACTTCCTGCCTCTTCCTTCCTAGCAGGCCACACCAGATAGCATAAAAAAGAGGCTTTCTGAAAACTGCTTCTCTCTGTAAAACAAAAGTGGTTCCTAAAGTCTGTAAAGGTACTTGGCTGTGCTTCATTATCACATTTAAAAATTTAAATGTCCCCTAAAATTGGGGAATTTAATGCATTTTATGTCACAGCATAAGGATAGAAAAATCTAATGAAAACTGACTGGTGCTAGGCTGAAGAGAAGATTTCCATGTCAATCACTCACTTTAAGGAAGCCAGTACATTATTGTTTGGTTTTGGTTTTTTTGTTTGGGGGCTGGTTTTTTTTGGTTTTTTTTTGTTTGGTTTGGTTGGTGTTTGCTTTGTTTGGTTTTGGTTTTGTTAGCTCATTGGTTTATTTTGATTTTTTTTTTTCCAATAAGCTGTCTGGGACTGAATATTGGAGATTTGAGTTAATTCCAAATTGGATTACTCCCCCATCTATCTTGTCATTCTATCAAGCCTGTACTATAGTAAACCACAGTTAAATTGCTCAGACCTAATGTAATCTTCCCTATGCTGCAGCAGGTGTTTTATAATCTGAAAAGGAAATTCTGTTTCATTAAAAAGATTGCTTTAGTTAGCACAAAGCATGTTCTTTCAGAAGGCTTCCTCCAAAATCTGTAGTGTTCAAGAAACATTTAAATGCATGCCTGAAGCATTAACTTTCATTAAACCTTATAACCCTGGAACAAAAACACTCTGGAGGAAGCTATTGATAAGAATAGGAAAGACTTTTCAGTTACAAATACTGTGCAGTCGGAACAGAGAGATGTTCAGTGATTTTTCTAGAAAAGCCTAATTTATTAGGAGACAGAAATTATATTGGAATACAATGTGTTAAAGTAAAAAGGACATTCTGATCTATGCATAGCCAGTATGTGATCTAACATAACAGAAAATTGGAGGCTAGTTTCTAATATCCTCGATTCACACAGATTCGACAAGAGTTGGAAGGGACCTCTAGAGATCATCTAGTCCAACTCCCCTGCCAAAGCAGGGTTGCCCAGAGCACATCACTCAGGACTGCATCCAGGCGGGTCTTGAAAATCTCCAGAGAAGGGGACTCCACGACCTCCATGGGCAGCCTGTTCCAGGGCTCTGCCACCCTCACCATAAAGAAGTTCTTCCTCATTTTTGAGTGGGACTTCCTATGTTCCAGCTTGTGCCTATTGCCCCTCATCCTATTGCTGGAGACCACTGAAAAGAGTCTTGCTCCATCATCCTTCAACCCACCCTTTAGGAACTTGTAAACATAGATAAGGTCTCCCCTCAGCCTTCTCTTCTCACGGCTTAAGAGCCCCAGCTCTTTGAGCCTTTTCTCGTAAGGGAGATGCGCCAATCCCTTAATCATCTTGGTTGCCCTACATTGGACTCTCTCCAGTAGTTCCCTGTCTCTCTTGAACTGGGGAGCCCAGAACTGGACACAGTATTCCAGTTGTGGCCTGTGCAGAGTAGAGGGGGAGAATGACCTCCCTTGACCTGCTGGCCATACTTCTCCTTATGCAGCCCAGGATTCCATTGGCCCACTTGGCGACAAGGGCACATTGCTGGCTCATGGATCATCCCATCAGGGCCCATAGACTTATGGATATCTAGTTTGGCCAAGTGGTCTCTAACCCAATCCTCCCCATCAGAGGGAAAGTCTTCCTCTCTCCAGACCTTCCCCATTGTCTCCAGGGTCTGGGATTTATGAGGGGCAGCCTTGGCAGTGAAGACCGAAGCAAAGGCGGCATTCAGCAGCTCTGCCTTCTCTGTGTCTTCCCACTAAGGCACCCACCTCATTCATCAGTGAACCTACATTTTCCCTAGCTTGCCTTTTTTTTATTGATATACTGAAAAAAACTCTTCTTGTTATCTTTAACTGTGGTGGCCAAGTTAAGTTCTGCTTGGGCTTTCACCCTTTTAATTTTTCCCCTACATATCTTCACTACACCTTGATATTGCTCATGACTAACCAACCCCTTTTTCCAGAAATTGTAGACTTTCCTTTTCTCCCTGAGGTCCAGCCAAAGCCCTCTGTTTAGCCAGGCTGGCTATCCTTGGATCTTGCTCACATTACGTTGGGGATCACGGTAGGTATGTCCTTGATCGTTGTTGCATCAAGAGGCAAAATAGTTTGGGCAGAAAATAACCCCCCTTGTGTTCTAACACTCCTTACTGAGGTGGGAGGCTAGGTGCTGCTAGGTTTAAATTCTGAGTGATGCCCAATTCACCACTATCAGTCCGGTCACGCTTAATATATTAAACTATCATGATTCCAGATACGCTAATAGTGGACTGCACCTTCAGTCTAGTCATGCTCGTGAACTAGCACGGCCACTCCCTAAAATTTGGTTGCATTCAATGAGAAACCAAAATGGCTAGCTATTTAAGCACACAATAAAGTTACAAACAACACAGCCTGGTTATAAATGTAACAGGTAATCCTCTAGAGAGATTTCTAAGTTTCCCGAAGAAGGACTCGGTATAGTCTAAGTCTTATCCACAGGCGTCCCTATGGGGGGGAAGAAATGCTCAGCCCATCAACTGGTCCCAGGAATCAATGGCAGTCCATGATGGCATCGTCCCTGACTTGTTCACAATGGTGTCTTCCTTATCATTCTCCCTTTCTTGGGCTATTTTTAGACTATTTTTTACCTTCAAGGTGGAGTTTGGGTGTCTTTAGTCATAAATACCTTTATTATGATTGGTGTAAAATTCTCTCACCTCGCATTTAGAGGTATAGTTTACGAAAAATTCAGAGCTCAGATTCAAGGAGGAGTGGTCACAGCTTGGAGGTGGGTAGCCTTCAGGCTGGAGGTGTGTTTTGGTATTATAATGACATTATAATGAGCAAAGTTTGCACAAAGGACAGCATTTCATCAAAATTTGACAGACTGTTGGCTCAGGGTAGCAAGCATGCTGCTTATCAGTTCCATAGGATCACCTTGTTCCCATATCTGCTGTGTAATCACAGAGCTTGGCAGTGGAATCTTCACTCCACTCCATCCTCCGGGTTGCTTTTGCAAGCAATATTGTTCAGGGAGTCAGGGATGTCAGCGAATTTCCTCACATACCAGCCACTACTGTGTTCTACCTTGGAAACGTTTCGATTTTTATACCTTTCCTTAGTGTGTGAACAATGTTATATATTTTTAATAAAAAATATATTTTAGGAATTATTCCACAATTGTGCAGAATCAGGCTCCAGAAGTTTCCATCTGTAGTCTTCCCATATTTAAACTCTGGGATCAAATATGAATCATTGCTTTGTGTGACCTCTCATTTTCTCATTTCAGTGCCATGGAAAGAGCAGCCCCAGTGCCATCAGTGGCTTTAGCTGTGAGTTAAACCTATATCATAGAATCATAGAATCATTTTGGTTGTAAAAGACCTTTAAGATCATCAAGTCCAACCCTTAACCTAGCACTGCCAAGTTACTACTAAACCATGTCCCTCAGCACCACATCTACACATCTCTTAAACACCTCCAGGGATGGCAACTCATCCACTTCCCTGCACAGCCTGTTCCAGTGCTTGACAGCCATTTTAAATGAAGAAATTTTTTCCAGTATCCAATCTAAACCTGCCCTGGTGCACTTGAGGCCATTTCCTCTTGTCTTATTGCCTGTTACTTGGGAGAAGAGACCAACCACCTACTCTCTACAACCTCCTTTCAGGTAGCTGTAGAGAGCAATAAAGCTCCTTTCTCCAGCCTCCTTTCCTCCAGCCTGAGCAACTGCAGTTACCTCAGCCACTGAATTTGGTGGTTTAATGCACAAGGAGCTCAATGGAACAAAAATTTGCAGCTTGAACCTATTATTGAACCTAAAGTAGAATGCATTTTAATTTTTGTTAGAAAATATTTGTTAGAAAATCCTGGAAATTATACTAAACTGTCAAATCTCCAGACGTGAAGAGACAGGCACTGGTAGCAGTGAGTTAGATTATGCTGGTAAGTGGTATGGCTGACCCAAGCCTCTGACACAAAATGAAACCGAGTAACAACATGCAAGGATGTGGTTGCCCATAACAGTACTTCTAATTGGTCATTTTCATACACTTGAAGTCCTCTTCAAATACTGTTTTTATGTGTGCTGATAAGAGTAGTCCACCTAAGTGAAGCTGCACAGGAAATTCAGGACCAGATAATACGAAGAAGCAGATTTCATCTCAAAGGTATCCACAATATTATACTTAGCAGAAGGAGAACAACAGTTGTCAGAGAGAATGAGGAGAAATTGATAATTTAAGGAACATGGTTTTTGAATTATTTATCACTGAAGAAACTTTTTTGCAAGCTCAGCTTGGCAGAAGGGACATAATGGATGGTTTGGAGAATCTCAAGATATTTTATAACTATTGGTTCAAGCATTTGATCTATTATTCTTATACACATAACTCATCCGAGATGAGAGGAAGAAGACAGAGAGATGTCAACACAGCTCCAGCTGTTGTTGCTAGCACTATTTCTTCAGAAAATTTCCTGGCTACAAGATATTATTTCCCATGGTACTTACATCACCATGTCAGGTAGTTTGGGGAAAAACAAGAAGTAATTGAATTACATGAGATGACTGCTTTCCTGTGCCAAGGCCCACAGTCAGACCCAGGCATGATAATCTCTATAAGCTCACACACACTGGTACATGCATAGGACTTGGATTCAAGTCTCACCATTAGCAGTGGTGTCTTAGAGGCTACCTCATCTGACGCTTGAAATTGCTGTGTATTCTCCACCCTTGGAGATATTCAAAACCTGACAAGACATGGTACTGAGCTGCCTGCTTTAGCTAACCCTGCTATGAGCAGGGTGGTTGCGCTAGATGGTCTCCAGAGGTCCCTGCCAACTTCAGCCACTGAGAGGTTATATAAAGCTACAGCGGCTTTGTTCATGCTGAAAGTGTCATTAGGCTGAATCATGACTTTTGTGCTTGCCTTGCCTTAGGACCTACTGAAATCAGCTGTGACTGATGTTGGTAAGGGCAGAAGTTTCCTCATTTCTCATCACTTATGATTTCTTCCCCTTCTATTTACATTTACATAAATATGGTGATCAGGTGCTACCTAGCTACAGGGTCATTTTGGTTAAGACTGCTATGTTCTACCTGTAATTTAAGCATCTAAGCATTAGAGAGATGCAGGCCCCAAGCTTGTAACCCAAAAGAAAAAAAATAGCAAACACCAGGAAGTTCATCTATATGCATCTGTCTAAAATGGGTCATGCGGTACTGGAAGCAAAAACTGAATGTTTAAATGTTTAGTGGTGCCCCAGAATGATACTTGTCATAAAACCATTTCGTTTGAGGTTTTTTTTTTTTTTTGACAACAAAGAATGAGAAATAATAATATTATTTTAGACAGCACTTCAGTGGAATTTTCCAGAATTATTCTGATCAAATTCCTTTGGAAACAAGGAAGAGGTTCAGCTACTGAAAATTCTTAGTCTTTAACTTTCATAGATACTTAAATATAAAATATTTGTTTTTCTTCTGGATAAAAGTAAACAAATATTTTAATCATAAACATATTTTTAAATATTGATTCACCTTGCCCTTAACATGTCATTCAATGCAGAAATTTCAGAAATGAAATACATTGATACATAGTGTATACAGTTAATGTATTCAGGTTATAAAATACAAACATGAAAAAAACGATTTATCCATGTTATAAAGCAATCATTTGCTCACAGCTTCCCATTTGTAATACAGGCAGGCAAGCTTTGTTCAGAGTCATTTAGAAAATTCTGCCAGTGCTTGAGCTTTTTTACATTAGCTGGTACCACTGAATAGCTTCATTGGATTTTCTCTTAATAACATTACTTATAGATTTATCTGCTTTTAAAAAAACTTAGGTCATTTTTTACAAAAATCTGTGCATATTCTATTGAATTTGAGACTGATAGGGGAAAATAGTGTTTTGTTTTGTTTTGTTTTCTCCCCATAGACTTTGCAAAGGAAACTACATTTCTCAAGATTCAATTTTATTTTTAAAAGAGGAAAAAGTAAATGGGCAGGTTCATCCTAGTTACTTTCAATTTAGTTGTTTTGGATGTCAGTAATATCAGGAAATGAAATATAATTGATAACTAGAGAGTTTTCTGAAGGATCTGATTTTGGCCATTGGCTGTTGTACACGTGGTCATTCATTTAACTAAACATCAGCCAACACAAACTCCAGAAAGTAATCCAGAACTGTGATTACAACTAGATCAAAGCCCACATCACAGTTCAACCATACTTAAACCCAGGAACTAGAGTCTGTCAAAAGTGTTGATGAAATATAGACGCCATACCTTCTTCAATAGTATTATCTATCTGGATCTTCAAACAAATTCCAGTCTAAATCTGAACCTTAATTTTTATCAGAGAACACATATATCAGAACCATTAAAAGATATTACAAGGCAGATCTGATTGTCTATTGCTTGGAGTTTCTCTTCAGAAACGGCAACAAAGAGGCCAAACCAATATTTTACACTATGTGTCTCTTGAAAGATAAAATTGATGAAAAAAAACCTAAAAGCAGCTTTTTAAAATTTATTTTTAAGTATTTTATTTTAAGACTAGTCAGTCTACAGTTTATAGGCAATACACAGCCCAGTTAGGAAGTAATTCAATCTATATTTATAGACTGGTTTATGTCCTGAGATGGTTTGAAATAAGTTTGTTCCAATCTGGAGCAGCCACCAAAACAAGTGCAGTATTATTAATATCTCATAGCCTATCAAGTTTTTCATCTCCCAGAAGCCTGAATAATCTTATTCATGCTGAATATTATCCAGCATATTAAAATATTGATATTTCCCCACAAATTGTAGGTGCTGTCTTGCGGCCATAAACCTGTTGGATTGTGAAATGCGTTCTAATGGTATTCCAGCTTCTGAGAAAGAATTAATTTCTAAAAAGAATAAAGAAAAATATTTCTAACTATTAATAAAGCCTGGGGTTGTTTTTTTCTTGTCTTGTGTATGCATGTGTATTAGCAGTGTTGTAAAAAAAAGCTGTGGAAAATTCTGTGTTTGACTATGTTCTTTGACTGTATATCTCGTACCACTTTAAGACTGTTAATCATGACTTACATATTCTAAAGGCATTTGCTACTCATCTGATATATATTTGGTTGATGGATGTAACAGATCTGGTCTCAAACTTTGGCTCATCTTCCCAGTCAAAAAGGCTACATGTTTTTTCTGAAATTCCTTGGATTTTAAGAGATTAATAATACCAATTTCCTGAAAGAGCAATTATTAAGACAGTTTTGCAGTGTGAGGCAGGAGAGAGAAAGATGTAGGAGAGAAGCTAACCCTGAAAACAAGAATGATATTCAAACCAGAATACACCCATAAACACATATTATTATCTGATGATGAGGAAAAGTTGTTAGAGGTCTGAAATCCTGAGTTATAAACCAAATATCTTTAATCCTCTGAATTTTCCAAAGGTAAAGTGACTAGATTAGAAAGAAAGAAAGCCAAAACAAGTGAAAAAGGCCAAGACACCCTATGGCAGCAGAAGAAATATTCTGGTTAAGAGCTGGATCAAAAATCAGAAAACATCTTTCTGTCCTTTCCTCCAGAAGTGCTTTGGCAAACTATCTAGCTTTCTTTCTTTTTATCTGTGCTCGAAAAAATCTGCAGAAATTTTTAATGTGAAGTCAATCATGTTGATCATGAAATTTCTTTCATGTTCTGGAGCCTAGAGAAAAATGAGATTAACTCAGATCTCAGATGATGTAAAACAAGCTTAGATTAAGCGGGGAATGCGTAACTTGGTTCTACCCATGTCCTGTAATTCCACAAGTGCTGAAGAATTCCGAATGGAAAACATTAATTTTAACTATTTTTATTTATTTGAGAAAATAAATGGAGAAACTTGAAAGCTGGTCAATCTACTGTTAAAAATGAATCTGTTTCATGGACTTTATTGGATTTTATCTCTCCTTTTACTTGGCTGCTCTATAGTTATTTATTGAATTTTATTACTGACAAAATATACTGTTTAATAAGAGGCGAATTGTTTGAAACTGGAAATGTTTCTTCCAGCTCCTCTGTAGGAATAGGCCTAGCTTTCTTCCTATAGAAAAATTATAAGAACTGTGATGTGGATGCTCTGTTATTTGCTATTCCCCTGGAAGACATCTCTATATTTTATACTCACTAAGTTGGAAGCATATTATCCGTTCCACTGATGTGAATTACAATGGCTGTAGTTTACAGGACAAGCAATAAATTATTAAGAAAATCACTCTGCAGTTTCTTCCTTATGATATGAAGGAGGTTCTCTGTGTTCATTTGCAGTATAACTTGTCTAGTTGTAAAATTAACAGCTTTTCAGAATTTCTGCCACATGCGTAAGTTCATCATCTCCTGCACCATTTTTTCTGTATTCATATAGGCCAAGTGTCTGGTGATCCAGTTCTCCCTGCTCCTGTATTCACATGATTTCCATATCCCATAGGAGTTCTGAATGGGCCTAAAAATCCATCTGCCTGGAAGATATAGGAGCATGACTGAGGTCCATCATTTCCCTCAGCTGAAATAGCTGTAATACCCAAATTATGTCTATAGCTAGTCTGTGCAACCTTGTACTGCAGTCACTGGTTCCCCTGCTCCTCCTCTCTCTTTGCTTATATTCATAATGAACCAAACATATTAGTTAAGCAAATGCTTGTCTCTAATCATCAAACCACCCCGACAGTATTTAAAATATATATGTTCTTTAATATCTTTCTGGATGTTTCTATTAGAGAAAAAAAAAAAAAAAAAAAATTAACTCATTCTTGCAAATGATCCTTATTTTGGATCCAAGCCACTTTTAGCTATTTATCAAACTCTAAACTGTGTCAAATTTTAGGAGTTTCTTTGTTTCCTGGAGTAAAACAGGCACCCCTTGACAGCGATCAGTCCTATACTAATAAAATTACTGAAGGAAAGTGGGAAGCCTTGCCTACTGGAGTTATGTATTTCATTCAACTGGCTAGGAAGGCATCCTAGATTGCAAAATATTATATTCCTAGGCATAGATACATTTTTAGGCCTGATATCTTCCATTCCAAGTACAAGACAGGCTGACATTGCAAGATGTGGCAAAAATAAACACAATTACAGTGGCCAGAGGACTGAACTGCATCAGTCTATCCCTTGTCCTCTCTCTAATCTAGGAGATATACCCTGCTTTCTGTTTATATTTTAATCCCTATTGGTCAAGAGCTAAAAGTTTCTACACTTGAAATTGTCAACAACTCAACACGTATTCAAGCGAATTTTCAGTGCATACGTCTTTTGCATTTATATATTCCTATATTCTCTTTCTACTTCCGATTGCAACTGGAAACAGGCTATTAAAGATTGGTTTTTAATCTGACCCACCATGACTGTTTATATGCCTCAAAGACTTAGATTTAGGCAGATCAAAAAGAGAGTTTCACATAGAGAAACAATTCACATGATTGTGAACCAATTTTTCTTTCTTACCACAACTGAAAAAAAAGTCCTATGAAACATTAGGGAGCAACTCCAGTAAGTGCACCATCATTATAATCTTCTTTACAACCACAGATAAGAATCCTAGGGCTTCAGCTTTTCCCTACTGTCAACTTGTTGTCATTCGTATGTTGACAATTTGAAATACATTGTTTGTTTTCTCACTCTAGAATGCCATAACATAAACTGAAATGTGCATTTTATGGGGACTGTCACCTTCTTTCTTTCTGTGATCTTTTCCAAGCCTTTGTGAACAGGAACTCCATCTGAAAGTGTGGATAATAAGTAGCTATAGCAGCTTCCCTCCTGAGGGAAGAGGAAATAGCTACTTCCCCCTCTCTCTTTTTCAATTTCTTTGTTTCTTTTCTGGTTTTATTCAAAATCATAAATGACACCTGCATAGCATGTATACTTAGCTCCCCAGTGTTCCTTAATAGACCCAGTGGGTAGTTCTGCAAGTGTGATTTCCATAATTTCATTTCTTTATTGCACTTACTTGGTACAAAAAAACCACCAGACATTTAAAAAAAGGGGGGAAAAAAAGATTAACAAAAATATTTCCCAAAATGCTTTCCAACTGTTCTCAGGAAGAAAATAGGATAATAATTTATTGCTCAGAAGACTGTTGAACTTACTTAGAGAGGAGGCCAGCCTACAATTACTGTAATTGTACTATTACTCTTTTTGATTAGTATTAATAGCAATAATATCGATAAGGTATATGATTTACATTGAAAAACATTCAAGAATAAAAGTAACCCAAGAAAAAGATATTTATAAAGAAAAGATCTGATCTTTAATGATTTCTACAGAGAGGAACCGGCCAGTGTGCTTTCCTGGGTTCCAAAAATGATGCCTGGCAGCTGACGTAAGGCTGAGTGTTAACCACAGTGTCCATGCAAGAGCAGTCTCTGCAAATCCATGGAGAGAAGTAAAGGCAAAAAGCTAGCTGCTGCTTCAGATAAGTGTTATCATGTCTTAGCTCGGATTTCTTCCTAAGTGTTGTGATATTGTGGTACTCACTGAAATCAAGTAGCCTAACATTTATAGAAATAAGCAAATTACACACGAGAATACACAGTCTCCATATCAATTATTATACAGGAAAAACTTTCTCAGATCATCCCCAATTCATGCAACACGTAAACAGGTAGGATTTATTTGTGCAGATTTTGAATATTTAATTTTATTTTAAAGTCTATTTCTTATAACCCTGTGCTGCCCCTGACTATATACCTCAAAGTAGATATATACATAAAATACATTTATTTTGAGCAGAGAAAGGAGGTTGCAAAATTCTGTGATGTTACAAGCCATTCAAACTGTACAAACAAAACAGCCCAATGGCAATGACACATTAACAACATTGCATACTGGACTATAAAATTATCCTTTTTCAAGGAATCTTATGAAGGACTTGGATGCACTGGAAACCTCAATAACTCTTAATGATGCAGATGTTGTTCTCTCATCCCCTGTGCAATGCAGACTTCACTCCCAGTTACTAAAATATGCTGGGGAGGGAAAATGTCTTTTCCATCTATTGATGAACCATCCATGACAGCTCCAAGGGGAAGTTTTCTGTACGTCAGCAATGTTTGTTCTGCTTAACCAGCTAATATGTATGCTCTGGTTGTTAAAATATACCACTCTGTAAATGTTATACACTCCTCCATTGCAGAGACAGAAAAAATATATCTCATTGCATGATCCTTCCCTTGAGACACCTCGGCTTTCTAGAGAGGAGGATTCTGGCAGCAAAGGTTGTTTTCTTCTTATCCAGTTTCCTCTCCAGAACTGACCAACAAATCTCGAACTGATAGTAAAGCGCTTTGGATCACACTTGGACCTTCTGAGGGAATTTTCATTGTGTGTAAGTTTTGCCAGACGATAGCCATAAGCGTTATTTGAAAAATTCATCCCAAAAATCATGTTGGCTTGGGGGGTGATACATATGATCTATAAAAGTGAGGTGTCTCATTTTAGTAATATATTTATGAGGAGCTTATATAAATGGTTTAGACCACACACCTGTAGTGTGTTTCTTCTGGTCTAAACCAGGTTTTTAAGATGTCATTCAGATTGAGATTCAGGCGGTTGCTTCACACATCTAAATTTAGCAGTCTCAGCTTCACCCTAAAAGAAATTCCTTAACTTTTAGATACCTCAAGGTAGTTGAGATGAATCTTGCCTTTTGTCTCAAAATGCCACCCTGCTGAGGGAGTATTTGCTATATATGAGGAAAGACAATAACACCTTGAGATATTGATTTCCCCTTCCTTCAGAAGTTGGAAAAAAAGGGACAAAAGACAAGGAAAAAAGATTTACCACAAAATCTATTGCTTCCCTTCTGTGACAGCCAGGGATTCTGGATGTAACTGCTTGCAAATCTCCAACAGGATTTTCAGGAAACATTTCAGCTGATGTCCTTTAAATTGTTATTCTCCATGACTTTAAGAAAAGCTTTCTAAATGCTGTTGGCATTTCTAGCACAAAGATCTGGAAATCAGCACAACGAATTAACACTTCATCTTCTAAAACACTTCATGTTTTAGACATAAGGGGGGATAGAATGTAAAAAATAAATATTGTTACAGGTCAATAGAATAACAAGTTTGAAACAATGAACAGGAATATTCTGTGAGTAAAATCCTCAACCTTCCCTGTAATGTCTTCAGCATCATCTCCTCCATTTCAAGAAGCTTTTTAAGCAACACAGTAATTCCTACAATAGGAGTCATCTTCAGAACTGGTCTGTAGAAGTGAGATTCGCTCTCTGTGTCATGTGCGCCTTCCTGGATGTCCACAGAGGAAAGCTGGAAAATTAGTCTAGACTTCTAACTGTCCAATAAGTCAGTAAGAAAAGAAACATTACATCACGAAGCCTGGTGTGACAGAAGGGTATCTGGAAGACTAATTCAAAGAGTCATCTTCACACATTTAAATTTCCCTCAGATCAACGGAAATATCAGATATCTATAAAGACTGCCCAGGTATGACATGCTTATCTCCTTATTTACCATATGTAAAGCCTAGACCTGTAAAGCCTACAAGATGATTAAATTCTCTTGCCTGCTGAGTAGGAAGCTGCCAACAGTTGATTAATGGGAAATATGAAGCTCAAGAGCATACTTAAAATTCAGGACACTGCGTTCACTTCTGAAAGTAGCCAACTCTGTGGTAAACAAAGAACTCTGAGGAAATAATCTGAAAGGGTTCAGAGGGAAGCCCTGTGCAGATCAAACGTTGAACTCCAGTATCCTCTTCCAGGAGATAGGAAGTCATTAATTCAACAATGATGGCTTTAAACATTTTCCTCTTGCAGGGAAAATAAAAGTCAAGCATGCCTAGTCTCACTGAAAGTCACAGAAATGACAGTACTAAGGAGAATTCTGAATTTAACCCTTGAATTATCCATTACACCATACTCTGAAGTAAGCAAAAGTTCAATTCCTCTTTATGTTAGCAAAGTAGAAGGTTCTCCACTATGTGTCAAAGGATAAGATCCATTTAGCTATCTACTCCTGTCACTAGAGCTTTAACCCTATAAGTGGATGATGGCAGAGGAGGCCAAAATGTGTTGGATGAGGTTCGGCTTTGACAGCAACAGTAATTGATTTTACATTCATAGTTGGCATTTGATTGGCTGATTAGTCAGTGCAGGTTGTAATCTTTAAGGAATGGAAATGCCACCCCACTGAAATGCAGAATACTGAAAAGGTCAAAGAAGAGGAGAATTCCCCCTTTAATTCATGAAGAAAGAGACATTAGAGCCCAGGGAGCCCACACACATGACAAAGGTTATAATGAGAAAAGAAAATGGCAAATGGATAATCCATTTTTGTGAAAAGCATCCTAAGGAGACTATAAAAGGGTAAATGTCCCATATTTATCCCTCTGGTGAGTGTCACCACATGCAGAATGCAGATGACCATCGCTAGGGGAAAAAGAAAATAAGCCACATCATTGTTAAAAGAAAATATATATCCCACATTCCTATATGCTTATGTAGAAGGAAACGCTGAGATGTGATATTTTTAAACAGAAACAGACACAGTGGGAAAGATGTAATGAAAAGAAAGGTGTGTGAGTTTGTTTTAAAAATTCATATATTTCCTGCAGAATTCAGGAATGAAGAGCTGTCAACTGTGCTTATGCAGCTGAAAAGACTGAAGTAGAGAAGACAATTGTGGTAGAATGCTTTTTCTAAAATGTTACAGATAAAGACATTTGAACCAAGTAAATATTTTCTGCCTTTTTTCTTCTTATTTTCTAGATCTCTTCTTTCATCTAATTTATGTACTATATTAGCAAACTTAGGCATAGGCATTTATCTGCTGTAAAATAATTCAAAGACAGAGTGTGTTGCTGTTGTGCAACTTAACTCTGTACCTCTGTATCTCTCTGTCTGGGTTAAGGTTTCCCAAAGAAGTTTGCTTCAGCTAGTTAGAAATACACAGACAAATTAAATTTCTTTCTCTATTTTCTTCATATATACATACATATATGGACATATAGGGACCTGGACAGGCTTGAGAGGTGGGCTCGTGCAAATCACATGAAGTTTAAGCAAGCCAAATGCAGGGTCCTGCACCTGGGATGTGGCAACCCCAGGCACAAATACAGGTTGGGCTGAGAATGGCTAGAAAGCAGTCCTGAGGAGAAGGACTTGAGGGTGTTGGTGGATAAGAAGCTTAACATGAGCCAGCAATGTGCACTGGCAGCCCAGAAAGCCAACCACATCCTGGGCTGCATCAGGAGAAGTGTGGCCAGCAGGGTGAATGGAGGTGATTCTGCCCCTCTACTCTGCGGTTATGAGACCCAACCTGGAGTACTGTGTCCAACTTTGGAGTCCTCAACACAGGAAGGACATGGATCTGTTGGAACAGGTCCAGTGGAGGGCTACAAAGATGATCAGATGGATGGAGCACCTCCCCTATGAGGACAGGCTGAGAGAGCTGGGGTTGTTCAGCCTGGAGAAGAGAAGGCTCCAGGGACACCTCATAGCGGCCTTCCAATACCTGAAGGGAGCCAATAGGAGAGCCAGAGAGGGACTCTTTGTCAGGAAATATAGTGAAAGGACAAGGGACAATGGTTTTAAATTGTAGGAGGGGAGATTTAGATCAGATACTAGAAAGAAGTTCCTTACAGTGAGGGTGGTGAGACACTGGAACAGGTTGCCCAGAGAAGCTGTGGATGCCCCATCCCTGGAGGTGTTCAAGGCCAGGCTGGATGGGGCTTTGAGCAACCTGCTCTGGTGGGAGGTGTCCCTGCCCATGGCACGGGGGTTGGAACTAGATGATCTTTAAGGTCCTTTCCAACCCAAACCATTCTGTGATTCTATTTTTATGCAAATATATGCATAAGCTTTTGTATTTAGTCATCCACATTCAGACACACAAACAAATAAGGACATAGAGCTATAAAAAAGAAAAAGAAAGGAAAATAAAAGCATCATAGAAAGAAAGAAAGAAGTCCAAGAATTTTCCTATTCCTTTAAGCTTTCCCCCAAGGCAATTGCCTAATGTATATCTTCAAATATATGCTAGTTCTGTGAATAGTTGTTTCTAAAAATATTTGGACTTTTCCTGCTAAAGCTGAAATCCAACACTCTGGAACATTCTGGTTTTACAGTTTTTAAATTGAAAAGTCAGTTTTGTGATAACCACTTCTCTTTCTTTCTCTCTCTACCTCTCAAACTTTTCATACAATCTTTCATTTACATCTATATTATTATATTCAAGCCTATAAACTCTACACAGAAAATCTGGGCACTGAGTGGTACTAGAAGTTGATGTAAGAGATGAAGACAGGTGCTTGAGAAGAAAAAGGTGGTGAGATAAGGCTGCATCCCCTTGCTATTCAATGGCTTGATAGTGTTATTCCCTTGCAGCTGAAACTGTCTGGGAACGCAGTATGTAACACAAAGAGGTTTAAAGAGAAAATATTTTTTCAAGAAAGTATGCAGAGCTACTGAAAACTAACAATAGCAAAAGTTTTCTATTTTTCCCGATTTGCTGTGTTGAAGTATTGAATTTGCTTAATGGCCTGCATTTACAGAAAAAAGAAGGAACTGTTATCTAACTGTTCTAAAGAGATTTGAAATAATATTGCACTTCCAGAGGAAAGAAAGAACTGTATCAGTTTCATAAGAGATCAAAAACAAGGAGAAACATTTGAAGCATTTATACCACCTCTGAGGCTATTAAGTCAGACATGCAATTTTGAAGGGCTTGTGGAATCCCTAATTTGGAACAGATTATGACAGTTCTAGGAGACCTGAGATGGAACATTTCAACTCAGTCTTAAAAAAAACATTTATGCTATTTGCCAGAATGTAACCAGACCAGATGACATATTTAGAAGAGAAAGGTTTTGGCTGAGTTTTTCAAAACATGAATTCACAACAGCATCAGTAAAATCAGTAAAATCTTCAAGAGACTAATAGACAAGAAGCAGTAAAGAGCATGTGCCATGCAGAGGCAGTTGGCAGACTTTAGCAATATCCCAACATCCACCAGGATGGTTAAATCTGCACAGTGCAAACCCACTTTCCAAAAGGCTGCAGAGACAGACAGAAGATACCCATGAAGAAGGACAGTATATGTGTTTTACGGAATGAGAAGGCTCTGTATTCAACAGAGAGGTTTTTGTAGCACTAACAGCTACTTTAGAGAATATTTCCTGCTGGGATTTGCTCAAGAACAGCTGAGCACTGTGACTGAACTATTACTTTAAACATCAGGGATGACCTTTTTAATTTTAAGTTTAAAATATGCACAAGTTACTGTGATAGCTGAAGAGACAGTTAAGTATCTGAAAAGAAAACCTGGTCACGTGGATTGTAAGTAAAGTTCAGATTGCATCATGGAAAGACTATTTTTACTTTGAATACTCAGAGCTAGGTGTAAAAGTCAATATGTCTTGGAAAGGTAAATTTGCAAGTGTTAGGAAATGCAAGATCTGTCTGACATTAGTAACTTGATTCATCTGCTCAGGCAAAGGGATCTAACCTCACCTGAGACATGTAACAGGATAAAATAACTTAATTATCTATCTACCTGGCTGGCAGATATAGCACAGGAGCTATATCTGAGAGACAGTCAGAGGTCAGAATCACACAGTGAGCTTTGTTGACAATCTTCACTATTTTCTGTTGTTCATAATGTGAGTTTATGCTACCTTTTATCACCAGGCAGAAGCCTGTATTATAGACCCCTCAACACGGTTGTCTCCTGAGAGGTGAATATGCATCTAAGCACTCTCTTCATTTGCCTAACAATTAGCAGTGAAGACCACTTCAGGCTAAGTGTGCCTAGGTTTTCCCAGACATTTCTGCAGGGCTGACAGATAAGAAAGGATCAACAGGGCCAACTAGGCACTCATGGATTAGCAGAAGTCATCAGCTAAGAGAACCAAATATCATAAATGTTAGCAGGTACTTCCATGTTGGCTCATAAACTGCTCTTGGCTCCTCTGGTTGTACCGATCAGGGCATGATGGTACTCAAACTGGAGTAGCAACTTGGAAACTGCTAACTTTGGACCTACTAAACTCCTAAAATGTTGTTCAATACTAAGCTTAGAAACAGTCTAGTAAGTATCAACCCAATGCTAAAAATAAAGGTATTACAAATGCCTGTAAGTAGATTTAATGAAACAGAAAACATACTACGATAGGGAACTTTATTTGTGAAAGCCTTTGTTGCCAAAAAGCAGAGTATGTTTATAACAGTAAAGTATGGGCTCAATGGCTCCTCATGAGGTTGCTGTTATGAGTTAATTACTACAGAAATACAGAGCTCTAGTTGAAACAGTAACCATTGACAGCAGGAAGATGAATTGTGCCTGCAGGTCCTCAAATCATGAGGAACTGCCACTTCCTAAAATACCAATAGGCAAGACTGAGCTGTACAATGTCGATAACAAAACTCATTCCAGAAATCCAAGATGTAAGAAATCAAAACACCATTACTTGCCCTTTATTTGTCATTATGGCAAGAAAGCATATTTTAGGCATTCTGCTGACACTCTCTGTATGTACTTATGTATATATATCTATATCTTGAAAAGCACAAGCATGTTTATTTTAACAAAAATCTCTGTACCCATTAATATCTAACTAAACTAGCATGTCTATACACTTTTCTGAAGTTGTCCTGGTCTTCTTAATTGAATGCACCATATAGCTCCAAGCACATGCTATTAAGAGCCTGTTCAGTGTCTTTCAGCAGTTCAAAGCTGTGACTACTATAATGTTGTTCTTTTTTACTCACTAATTATTTTATTTGAAGCCCCATTTCTATAATCACTAAATGGATGAAGTGACAATTTGTTAACAGCTGTATTTCTTGGTGAAAAGCATGGTTCAGTAGAGCTCAGACTGCACACTATGTTTCTAAAATGTCTACACCCTTTAAAGATGCCTCAAATTTAGGTGTTTTTAGCTCTTAATGTTGTCAAAACGTATGTAAAGATCAAAATATCACAGAATTTGTAAAACTACATTTCATATTAGGGAAAAGTTTAATTTCTAATATAATAAGATAGGAACTTATCTTTGTAAATCGGTCACTTACTCATCTTAAATTTTTTCTCTATAACACAGCACAAAACAAGTATTTCCTATGACAAACATGGTTTTTGTAACATAAATTTATTTCTTCCACTGAAAAAAAAAAAAAGGCAAAGGAACTCTAGATAACTGTGTGTTATATATCCTAGAATTATATTCCTTTCATAAGCTTATTATTAACTTTACATCCCAGCCTTCAAGTCAGCAGTATATGTCAATTATAGGACAGAACAAAACAAATCTACATTGATGTATAGACTGGGAGTGCGAACTGGGTGTCATGAGAATGATGAATGAGAGTATGAAGACAGAGTCCTCCTGAGGTCTGATTTCTTTGAAATAATACATTGACAATATGTGCTCAACATTGTCCAACTGCAGATCTCAAAGCAGATACCAGCAGAGATCAATAGCATCTCTCCTGCTTATGAACAAGGAAACTGGGGTCCTTGATGATGGCTTCCTGGCATCAGTCACTGAATCCCAGTACGGATTTCAGTTTCTGGAAAACACAGCTTCCCACTGCACATTTCCATAGAAGTCTGGTGGGAGCAAGGATATGCTTCAAGATTAATGAATGACACAGGGAGCAAAGGGATTTTAGGTGGTCACAACAGATTATCTTTTGCTACTAGTGTTACAGCAGCAGCTACATACTCTATTTATGTGTCCACCTGGGAAGCATTATCCACATGCATCATGAAAGCGAGATCCATGAGCAGAAGATCTTGTGCTCTAAGTGCATCCGATGAGGCAGACAGGAAAGCAGCAGTGAGCTTACAATAACTGATTTGAACACTCACCATAGTGCACTCATATTCAAGTCAATTTTAAGCACCTTTTTGATAGGCATGATGACAGAAGTCATATTAGAATTTCCTCACTCAATTACATTCATAAGGAAACTCGTTGCTTGCTTCCTGATAGCAATGGAATAATTTTAACAGCTTGAAGTATTACCTTGCTTGAGTAGTTGCTTTCCCCACAACTGAAGAAGGTGATAATTTTAATAAGCCCATCTTATCTACAATTGCCTGAGTCTTTTGCATGTTGAAAATGAAAGATTTCATTCATTTCCTGCAAAATAGTTAAAACAAACGTCTTCTGTCAGACGCAAGCTTCTCCCAACTTCAATTAAACTTCAGAATGACTTTCATGCATCAGAGACTGCACTGAAAAGATCAGTCAGTTCTATCTTCTGCACATCAGCTTTGTACTGCCACATATGGCCAACATTGATTCTTCAAGCACTGCAGCGAATTTCCCTACATTTTTCAATTTTCTGGCAATTGCACTTTTAACTGAGGGTGAAATTATTATGGCTTTTCTGTCATCTTAACCTTATTCAAAGTACTTAATATATCCCAATTTACTCAGTGTTAAAAAGTCCTGTCTAGTTTTGTTTTGACACAAACTTCCCACGTGCTCCTTATTAAAACAAGTCTATATAACATTTTCTTTTCTTTTACTTTACTTTTCCAGAAAAAAAAAAAAGTCTGTATTTAAAGTTTTGGTGCAAAAGTCGTGATTAATTGAAAAGTAACATTTTTCATTGACCCTGGATTCTCAGCAACATCAAGACTTGTATCCATCTGGGCGTGAATTTGTTGATAAGATCAGGTTTAAATTCAAATAGTAAGAACTCAGAAGGGGATTATACCAAAACTCAACAGGAATCTTGTTGCAAACTGAGGGCGTCCATGCATTATATTATTTGGAAACAGTTAATCACATACATATGACTTTTAAGATAGATCCAGCAAGAACAGAATTTATCTCTTGAGACATTTATTCTTCAATTCCCAGAGAAAAGCTATCAGTCAGTGACCCTGAAATATTTTATCATGGATGGAAGATCAAACACTTGTTCACCTCTGTTGTGCTAGAGGTTAGTCATGCATCAGCACAGGTGATGATATGTTTGCTCTTCAGTCCCCTCTCCCAGAATATCCCCAAAAGGCCGATTGATGATAATTCTCAGGGAAGTGAAGAATGGCTGTAATAAGGGGCAAGTTCTGTTCTTACCTCAATTTTTGTAAAACCAGAGCAGACTCAAGTCCAGAGGATCTACGTCAGTAAAGGACAAACACTTCTGTGTTTACAGTACTAAATTCAACTAATGCTCAGTTGTTCAATTCCTGCTGTTAGAACAGATCTCTCTTGTGATTTGGGGCAAATTCTTTTATTTGTCTTTGCTACAGCCTTTCCTCTACACACTAATAAGGCTTCTTCATTCTTTTTTTTTCAGGTTTTGTTGTGTTGTGGTGTTTTTTTCTTTAAATCCCAGAGCAGCAAGCAGCCTACCACTCTCTCAAAATTGCTGAGTAAATGCAGAGTGGACAACCCACGCTGTATAACACCACTTAGGGTCCTGAAACCGATTTGCCTAAGGCAAGCTCACCATGTCTGTCTGTGTCACAATTTTCAGCCTGGCTTTGCTGAAGGAGAGCTCACACTCGGAGAGACATGGGATGGCTGTCTTTATGCCCTTATATACAGCACCCAGAAGTGGGATACTTCTTGGTTGATATTCTAAGTACCTTAATAATACTAACAGCAACAGTTTGCATCCTGGAAATAAAAATAATTAACAGCTGAGAGCTTCAGATCATCTACCTGCGTGCAGAGCAATGGATGCTGCTGAAAGATAAAAGGTGCTTGGACAGGTAGGACAGGCAGCACTTGCATGAAACACTTTTTTTCTCATAATATTCTCCAAATTTGGTGTGTGCTTTCCTGCGGAGCAGCCGGGTGCAGGTAGCCACCAGGTGGTACTGTTGCCTTTGGCTATCCCGGGGAGCCCGGGCTGTGCTCCCGGGCCGGGGCCACCCTGAAACCCCTGGCACATCTGGCTTCCCCGGAGACCTCTGGGGCACGGGTGACACAGTGAACACGTCCTCTGCCATGTCACAACCCTTCCTCTGCTGCCCTTGCTAGCGCCAGGGGTCTTAGGCAAAGCTTGCTGCTAGCCGGATCGGTTGAGCTGGCTGCTTCTTCCTTCAGACAGGGCCAAGTTGTTGAAAATTTCCCTGGAAAGCCTCTAAGGGAATTTTGTTTAAATAAATAAAATCACAAAAGCAAACCCCAAAATCCCTACCATCAAACTATTCTATTTGAACATTTTTTAAATTAAAATTCTTATTTAAAAGAGGAATTTTCATTCCCCAGGGAAGAAACTCTTTGTCATTTTATATGACAGTGTTGAATGTGTTAGATAGATAAATAAATAGAAAAATCAAACAAAACATTATTCGATAGACATCATGAATGACTTTGGGATACTTCTCAGCATGTGCATGCTTCCATAATTCAAAGTTTGCTAATATAAGCGAGTGGGATGCAAGGCTCCTTTCCACCACAAGCATTGCTGAAGGCCAGGAAGGATGCTGAAGGGCAGCCCAGTGGTGCCAGTGAGCCATTACACTCACATATTAGGAAATATTGTAAGTCTTCTTCAAACCCAGGCTCTTTCACCTTGTGTGGTCAGGCACCAATACCCAAGGTCAACTTTTCAAAGACGTTTTCCTTTTGTTGATCTAAATACAAAACACAGACCCTTGGGAGTGAAATTCCGAGCTGAACTATATTTCCTGACAATATTAATAACAGTCCCTGAAATGTCATTTGATGCACACTGAGGATGTACGTAAATATTAAGCTGAAACATTCATGTGATCTTCCATTCATCTATTCCAGGGAAATGTCATTGGTAAAATGCTAATGGGAATGTGACAAAATACTTAAGCCAGAAAACTCATGAGACAAATTAAGGCCACTTGATTTTTCCCAACCACTGTAATAGCTACTGAGGCACTGATAGAGCCAGAGGAAGATTTTGTGTTGCTCTTGGGACATCACTGCGTGGTCTATTGAAAACAGCTTTATGATTCCTGGCTGACCTCAGGTTTCAAACCTACTTTGCAAGACAGTATCAAAAAGTAAAGCCTCTGAAATGGAAGAAAACTCAAGCAAGTACTAGGCAGACTTTGTAAAAGTCCTGTAAATGTTGCTTATGGCTCTGGTCCTTCCTGATTTCTAGAGTCATTTGAAAGTAGAAGAAACAGCTTCAGTTTGTGAGGTGAACTTAAGGAATATTCCTTGACTAGCTTACCTCCACAGTCCTTCCTCTTTTTTTCAGGTGTATAAGAGATCTCTTCCCACATCTAACATTAAATAGTTGTATTTCAGAGGAACCCCTATTTTCAGTTAAGTTTGTCCTACATTAGAGAATCCAGCCCATTGCTTGTGATTTGATAGAGAACCAGAAGAACATCCTCCATCCCCAAACACCGACATGTGGTCAAAGCAAACATGAAGAAAGAATAAAGCATTTTGCCCAAAGCATTAAATTTTGAAAGGAGTGGATGCTGGCAGGTGTCCACAAGAAGCAGAAACTGACTGGAAGATAAAAGCCAGCACCACTTGCATCCATACCAGGTACAGAAGAGGTGGATCAGAGGCAACCAAACAGGAACAGAGACCTCCATTTATCTCTTGCAATGAAACAGAATATAGATGAAACTTGGCATCAGTCTGAAAGGACGGTTTGAAGTTAAGCTACACAAAGTCCTGGAAAAAAAAACACAAAACCCCAACAGAAAACCAACAACAAAAAAAGATCAGAATATATGTGAGAGAGGAGAACAACTCCACCTAGGAGCCTGGTACAATTTGTAAGATTCATTAGTTACAAACCAACGTAACTTGAAAGATGGGAAGTAATAATAGATTCTGCTAAATCTGCATCTGGAAACAGAAGTAAGGCCCTCTAAAGAGCAAAAGGCCTTTACCGGTGCCTCTGAAACATTTTATTGATGAAATAATGAGAAAAATATTTCAGTATCACTGACATCAAACACAAATAATCAAAGACAAGAAGAAGAGAAGGAGAAATATTTGTGGGTATTGAAGTTGTAATGGAATTTATAAAGGATACAGATAGCTTGCACAATTGAAATGATTATTCACACAAAAGAAGCCCTTAAAAAAATGGTACTATTTAGCTTAAGAAGGAAGTGGCCATGGGTTTCTTATCTACCAATTAATTGCATTCTGCAGAGCTCTTCATTTGATACCAACCACATTTTTTTGCTTATCCTCCTCTGAATTTTCTTTAGAAACAAGATTCCTTATCAGTCCCCAGTGCATTTCCCCAAGATGTAAGGCAGAAGTAATTAAAAGCTATACAATTAAAAAAGGATTGCCCCTAAAACACTATACTGTAACCATTTCTCATGCAGAGCTTGCTTTTTAGAACCACACAAATTTAACTCATAAATGTAGCTTTGACCCTGCCCTTCTCAGTCCAGTAAAGACTTCCTTCAGGCTTACCAGGATGTGTCTGATGCTCAGAGCTGGGGCTGCAACACAGCCTTTGTTAGACCAGGCGAGAGCAAAGGGCATCACTTCAGCTCCTGATCCCTGCTGTCAACCCAAGCTGAGATTCAGGCAATTAACTTTGCTTTAAGCAGACGATGAAAACTGTGGCCATTCAGAGCAACCAGAAAGGGAACAAAAATACTAGTATTTTTCTATTCTGTATCACTTCTAAACAAACAAGATGCTCACCTTAGGCTGGTATCAACAATGGCCCAAGTGACAGAATCATGGAATCACAGGATGGTTGAGGTTGGAAGGGACCTCTGGAGGTCATCTGGTCAAACTCCCTGCTTGACCAGGGCATCCTAGAGCCAGATCTCCAGGATCAAATCCAAACAGATTTTTAACATATCTAAGGGTGAAAACTCCATGACCTCTCTGGGCAACCTGTTCCTGTGCTCAGTCACCCTCACAGTGACTGATCTTGTCACTGGGTCTCACCAAAAAGCACTTGGCTCCATCCTCTTTGCATCCTCTCTTCAGGTATTGATATACATTGATAAAATCTCCCCTAAGCCTTCTCTTCTCTAGGCTAAACAGTCCCACTCTCAGCCTTTCCTCATATGTGAGAGTCTGCACTCCCTTAATCAGCTTTGTGGTGCTTCATTGAACTCTCTCCAGTACTTCCATGTCTCGCTTATACCAGGGACCATACATGCAGCCCAGGATATCGTTTCCTTTCTTTGAAGCAAGGGCATGTTGCTGGCTCATGGTCAATCTGGTGTCCACCAGGACCTCCAGGTGCTTTTCTGCAAAGTTTCTTTCCAGGTGGGTGACCCCCAGCATACACATGCACGGAAATGCTCCTTCTCAGATGCAGGAATTTGCACCGCCCCATGTTGAACTTCATGAAGTTCCTGTTCACCCATTTCTCCAGACTGTTGAGTTCCTTCTGGATGGCAACACAACCCTCTGGCTTCTCAGCCACTCCTCTCACTTCAGTGTTATCAGAAAACTTGCAGAGATACACTCTGGCTCATCATCCAGATCATTAACAATGATGTTAAATAGGGCTGGACCCAGTATTGATCCCTGAGTTAAACAGCTAGTCTCTGGTCTCCAACTAGACATTTTACCATTGATCTCCACCCTTTGGGCTTGGCCATTCAGCCAGTTTTCAATACACCTCACTGTGTGCTCATCCAGCCTGTACATCAACAGCTTCTCTATGAGGATTTTATGGGAGACATTGTTAAAGACCTTACTGAAGTCCAGATAGACAATATTCACTACTCTTCCTTCATCTACCAAGTGATCCACTTAATCATAAAAGTTTATCAAATCGCTTAAATGTGACTTCCATTTGGTAAAGCCATGCTGACTACTTAAGATGATTTTCTCATCCTCACTGTGCTTGGAAATGGTTTCCAGGCTCAGCTGCTCCATCACCTTCCCAGGGATCAAGGGGAGGCTGTCTGGCCTGTAATTCCCTGGTCCTTCCTTCTAGCCCTTCTTAAAGACAGAGGTGACATTCACTTTTTTCCAGTCTTTAGGCACTTCTCCCAGTTTCTAAGATTACTCAAAGATTATCAAGAGTGGCTTCATAATGACATTAGCTGGCTCCCTCAGTAGTCATAGGTGCATCCCATCAGGGCCCATGGACCTACATATGTTCAGTTTGCTTAAGCGTTCCTTGACCCGATCTTCTCTCACTAAGGGTGCAGTTTCCTTGCTCCAACCTTTCCCTCCGGTCTGTGGGATCTGGGGTTCCTGAAGGCCAGTCACTGTCTTGCTACTAAAGACAGAAGCAACGGTGGTATTCAATACCACAGCCTTTTCCATGTCCTGTGTAACATGTTCCTCCACCTCCTTTGGCAATAGGCCCACATTTCCCCCAGCCTTCTTTTTGTCACCTATCTTTGATAGCCCCAGCCAGATTCAATTCCATTTGGGCTTTGTCTTTCTTATCATCTTCCTTACTTCCACCCTCTGTATACTTCCTTTCTGTGTGTGTCTAGACAGGAAGTCAAGACTGCTTCCAGACATACTTTACATAGTTTCACAGCTGAATTGCAGCCTTTTACACCACAACCAAGTTTAGGACTCTGTGTGTTCAAATCACCACCACTACCACTAAAAAAATATTAAGCAATTTAAAAAAAAAAGGCAGGTTTGAGTATGAACATCTGAAAAGCACAAGTTAAGTCATAGTTGCCTTCACCACAGGTGCTAAAAGCTTAATTTCTTTTGTGTTTCATTTCTGTGTTCCTAATGCAGGTGGTGTGTGGTATTATTATTTTTAAGCTGTATCAACGTGAAATATGCAGGTGCCACGCTCCAGAATGAGGTTTGCCAATGTGCTTACTAAACAAAATCTACTCTTATAGGGCTGCCACCAGCAAAGGATATAGGATTTAAAGAAATTTAGGGGGGTCTAATTATTTCTGGGTGAATATAAACATTAACAATCATAAAAACAGAAAAAGGCCAATGGGTTTTTTTTAAAGAAAGTCTGTCATTTTAAAAAAAAATATTTATAAAATATGATTTTCAATACCATTTTCACTATGCTCCCTAAAGCTCACTGTTCAATTAACAACATTCACAGTCTATGTGTTTGTTAAATGTGCCTGTGTTCCAAGGACACAATAGTATAATTACTTTGAGTCCTTAGGAACAGCTTGGAGTGTTTATAAGATCAATTTTTTTTTTCTATTAAGACAAAGAAATGAAGTGAATAACATTACAGGCAGTTAGGACAGAGCTGCATACAGAAATATGAACAGAAAAAGCACTGTTAACAAAATGATCACAATTTATAAGAAACGATAGCCAAGAAAAGACAGTGGTATAGGAAAAATATTATTGCTGCAGATGTATGTTCAGTACAATTAAACAACAACAAAAAAAGCGCCCCAAACCAGAAAATGCCCAGCAGCACTATTTTGCATTAGATCGATTCTGTCTGTGTTAATGTGTGCCAAATTAGGTCTGTGACTAAAGACCTACTATAGAGCGAAGCAGAGTTTCTACCAGCTAAGGAAAGCCTAGAACTTCATGTACTTCTTACATATGATTCAACCATTTCCTTTTTCCTCCTGGTTGCATGATGCGGTTTCCTGTTGTCTACCGATCAATACCAAAGACACACGACAGCATGCCCGTGCACAGGTTTAGCTGTGACACCTCAGGTTGCATCAAGACAGGCATGGGCAGTCAGACACAAACTGCATCCTTCACACAGAGCCCTCAGACAAATGATTCAAGGACCTTCTGCAGGACTTGAGTATGTGCATATTTAAGGCAATCATATTTTCCTTATCTCACCTGTAGACATGAATTTCTTCATTCACAATCCAGTGATACGGAAATACTGACTGTCAGGAGATAAGTCAAAATTTGTGTCTGCGCAACAAATGATACACCCCCATCTCTAGGAAATCATTGCTTGTGTGGCATAACACTACTTTTGATCTTTATTTGCTTTCTTCATGCACTGCAGTTTGTGCTTTCCATTTTGGTATTTGAAAGAGAAGAGCAAGTTTCTTGAGAGTTTTAAGTCACTTTTAAAAATGTATTTCCGAGTCCAGATCAGAAGAAAACAATTAGAGCCCTCTGTAAAAGGAAAGAGGTTTTAGCAATAAATCACTGAGACTAGAAAGCTAAGGGAAAAGACCTTTACTGCTTATTTACATTTCCCTAAAAATCAATCTTTAAATTTGTTTGAATCTTTGTCATTATAAGGGCTGGGCAGGTGCAGCACATCAAAGAAGATATATTTATACTATATTGAATTTTGTTTTTCAGTCCATGACTATCTTCTACTGCAAACAGTGTCTGCATCAGAAATGGGCATAACCTAGCAGTTATTCATCAATAATTTTTAGCAATTATCTTTCTGACAATTCTGCTGTCTATGAAACAACACTGGCTTATAACATATGGCAGTCTCTGCCCGCAGTCTGACTTTTAAGTTCATACTGGCATCACCTTGTGTTGACTCCCAATCTACTTATCACAGAGCAGAAATTTATGCTCATCTCTCTGCTGGGAGCCAGTGATACATCAGAAGGTGAATTCAGCTTGTGCTGTTCTAATGCATACATGGTATAGCCTAAATATTTCCAGAATTCAAAACCTTTTGATGGCTTAAAAAATAAATGCCAACCTCTCAGACTGTGTTCCTGTTCTTGCTTATTTTACCTGTTATCTCTGTGTGAACTGCAGGCCCTCCTTTCCTTCTCCTATCTGAGCAAAGCACCCAAGCGTGCTTCACATCTCTAAAAGCAAAGAAGACTTGCCTGTTTTGAACTATTGCTAATTTTTGAGTTTTCCACTTTTCAAGGAATTTAGTTACATCCAATAAGGAATAAAGGTTTAAGGAAGCAAGAGAGCCATGCACGTGTTTGATGCACAATTAATGATTCCCTGCAGAACACATTTAACCTCATGAAAGGAGGTCAAACAGATGACTAACATAAAGCCAATTCTTAGAAATTAGCTTTACAAGGAGAAACTCATGGAAATGGCAGAGTAGATAGGATTGTACTATGGCCTCATGAGCTTAGTGTGCAGAATGAGTTGTAAATCATTGTTACTGCCATTTAAACAAAGTTTGCAAAAGGTACACGTAAACCTAAAAAATTGAGAATCAGGATTAAACACTCAAATGGGCATAAATCTATATTACAGTGAGATAAATAAGGGAAGAAAAGGAAAAAAAATAATGCTTTGGATCTGTCAGAAAAGAGAATATATGAGGAAGGGAGGCGTAGGTTTAAATATCCTGTTCTCCTTCCATTAATTATACTCATGTTCATCTCCAATATGTGTAGGTTTTGTATCCTCTGCTGAGTGACTGAAATCAGGACATGCATTGAAAACTTCCACCTAAAGATGCTCATACTGACATTCTTCAGAAAAGACGAAGCTATCAAGTTGAGAGAGTGTGAAGAGCATGTCAGATGTGTGAATTTCTCATCTTTCAGTTGGCTTTTATAAAAAAAAAAAATATAGCTACATTGTCAGGGACAATAAAAGTAAGGGAAGGTCTTGAAAAACAAGCCACACATTGTCGATAAAACTCTCATAAAGTGTTAGCTTTATGACTGTTAGGAACTTAGGAATTGTCATAGTGGGCTAACTGAATATTTTTTCTCAGCCGGTAGCACATTTCAGGTGCTTCACACAGAGAAAAGAAAGCCCACAAGGAAAATTCCTTGCTAACATTTTCTGTCAGTGGTTGGCTTATGGCCATCCCATGTAATTTAATTCTCATTATCTACATGAGCGTCCAGTCCTTGTTTGAACCCTGTTATTTTTGACATTGATATTCATGGCCCTGCTGTTCACTGTGAGAAGAATATAAACATGGTTTGAAAAATTAGGTTTCCTCTGTCAACAGTTTGAACCCTTCTGCTTCTTGAATGGTAGTAGGGAATAATAATGGGGCAAAATCTGGAGATGGGATGAACTTGCATTTAAAGTAGCAAAATCAAATTTGATACACCTGGGACTACTGATGTTATACTTAGTTTGTTAAGCATTTAAAACCCTCTATGACATAATATTCAAAGATCCACATGTTCATTTGGCTATCTTCAGCTGCATGTTAATTCCCTGATTCTGATACAATAATTACTTAAGGATTCTCTCCGTTCCTCTCATATATCTTCAATATTTTTGCATTTTGCCTTTTTCAGAGTAGATAAAAGGATTCCCTAACCTGTTATTTGTGTCTGGAGTGAAAAATATCACAAACTTAAGGAAAAATATAAAACAAGTACAAACGTCTTGCCTCAGTGAAACCCACCAGCAGTCTGCAAAACCTAAAAGCAGCACCTCACCTATTGTGGATCTAATGTATTTTACAGGCTGCTACCAGGTCATTTCAATGGGTGTCCCCCATTGTCCCCCATTTATGAGCTATGGAGAAACAGACTATCACTCTGCACTCCTTATGCAGCTGCCCCACCCCATTCATGGCTTCATGAGTCTCATATTCCATCCCTCCTTTGAGAATAGAATAGCTCAGATGCCTTTCACCTGTTCTCATTATAATTACTCTTTTCTAGATCTTCCAGAAAAATACACCTGAACAATTGTTTCTCTTAATTTCCATTAGTAGAAGTTATGTGGCTTGCCTTGTGTATGTTTTACAGACGATCCATCTCCCGCAGGACTATGCCTTGTTTACTAGCACTGTCAAAATTCTGGAAAAGTAAATTCTTTGCCGCAATCATCCATCAAATACATTTTCCCTTCAGTTTGGCAATTTAAGGCTGTTGATGTTTGTGGCACTTAAGAGGTTTGTCTGTTTTCATTCCCTCATGAAATAAACTTTTTTCCACTTGCTTTAGTCTTTATGAATCTGAGTAATGCGCATTTAATAATAACATATTGCTTTCATTCATACTAAATAACATGAATGCGTTCTGTTGTTTTGTTTGATTGGTTTTTTGCTAACTGAAAGTGTTTGAACAAAAGAGATGTCTGCCAGAGCCAGACTAGTGAAGCATGTTTGAGGTAGAATCATCTAGACATTGAATCAAGAAGATTTCTCTTATTCTGGGCAACTAAAAGGTCACTAACTGAAGAATAAAATCATTTAAAGAGTCTTGTCAGGGCAGGCATCGTGTCAGGTGTCAGGACCAGCAAGAACAGGACTCCTCTAAGACGAAAACAATCCAGGAGACGTGGGCGCCCACCTCACAGGCTTCCTCGTTAAGAGGGCACAGTCTTGCAGTAGGACTGGTGATAAAAACAAGTCTGGGACAGCCCAATTAACACCAGAAAAACTCGAAGCTACAAGTCAGGTTTGCAATTGATCCAGTCAAGTCAAAGACCAGGCTCAGAGCTATGTGCAATATGGCTCAGACAATGGCTGAGGGCACCGGTTGAACCTTGCTCCTGGGCCATGGACAGAGGGTGTATGGGTCTCAGATAAATTAGCACAGGGCAGCTAATGTCAACTTGTGCCCTCAGACCAGGAGATAAGTTTCCCATGTATTTAATGGGGGCATTTTAGCTTAGAGCAATCTAGTTACACATTCAGGAGTGAAGACTGCAGGACAAGCAGCTATATTTGTATTTTACTAAAAAATAAACGTCCTTCTCAGCTACAAATATCATCTGGACTACTCCTAAGAGGATGGATGGCTGCAGTAGAAAAACATCAAATTACATGCCAGGAAGGTTCAGCTAAACTTCTACTCTCTAAAAGAGCAGAGGGTGGTTATAACGACTGCAATAAAGACAGTTGCTGCCCTTCGGGGGTAACTGCTATTAGGTTTGGGCACAGCTGCAGAGACAAAGAAATGAACTCCTTGCCTAAAGTGCTAAGCAAATCACAAATTATTTTAATTATTACTTGGGGAAAGGATCTCAATTAAATTAATTGCTCTGCTTCGCAGTTTATTTTGGTTGGTTCAAGCTTAAGTTAAAATGAAAAGTCTATACAACTGAAATAGAAAGAGATATATTTTAGGAACCATAAAATACACTAGCATATAAAACTCAGATTAGGCATAGCTCTCAGTGAAATTCACTGTCTAGAAGTGAGGGTCTTTCTTCAAATGTAGGTAGATTTCTGGTTTAGAGTATAATCCTGATAAAATTACTAACACAGAGAAGAAGAACAAACATTTTGGCTACAGTGAATTAGAAATCACACTACTTCAGATCAATGCTTCTGATATTCTGAAAGGCTTCACAGATATAGTAGCCCCAGACAAGACACTAGAATAAATGTTATCACAAAATCCTGTGCAGTCTTGGTATGAACACTCATAAACTGAACCAAACCCTCTAGGGAAGATCTTTTCTGTCTGATGTCCCAGAATAGATGGGATAACAGGAGGGATAGAAAGTTAAGGGCACACATCATGATGGGAGATAACATGCCCATGACTTCTCAGCCAGAAGCTAGGTTTCCTCAAATGCAATCCTGAAAAAAAAAAAAAAGATAATATGGGTTGGAAACTAATCGGTTCTTTCACATGCCTTGTGAGCTCCTATGTAACAGTTTTCCCAACTAGAAAAAACAAGCCAGAAATATTTACATGTGGGGTCCATTTAGGATTGATTTCTCCAGACACTGGTAAGAAATTAGGCAGCAAGCCCACATCTTGCAATTTCCAGATTGGCCTCTTTTGTAGATTCATGGTTCAATGCATCTTCTTCAGGTTAAATGTTCTTTCATTTAAAGAATATTAAATGTCAAATTTACAAGGGGTTTTAAGTAAGATATTGTCAAGGCCAAGGTGATAAATCAGATTTTACAGCTTAAGGCCCCAAAGCCATGTTTGATCAATACCAATCTCTTATTTCTATGGATAATGATAATTCACGGTGTCAACCGGACAGTGTGCATCAGAGCAAACAGTCCTGGATCACTTCAACACTAACAAAAGGAAGAGACTGTGGCAGCTTCATTGGGAGTCAAGACACACACATCTTTCTACCAGTTTGGCCACAGACGTTAGCCAGCAACTTAGCATTTCCAATCTGTAAAAAAAAAAAAAGTCAGTAAAATATAAATAGCTATGCAGTCAGAATGACTGTGGTGGACTGTAGGAAGAATGCAGGCCCAAGAGCACAACACATTCCTTCTATGAACGTGTCCCACTCTTTGACACCCAGAGAGTTAAACTACGCCTGTCTAAGAGAATCTGGGATCTCTGCTAACAGCAAATACCTTCTTAGGGGTGGGGAAGAAAAGATATATTTTTCCTTCCCTAAAACATTTACTAACTGACCACTTCTTTACCAAGCACCAGTCAGTTCTAGAGCTCTTGTCAGCCTTCGTGCACTGCCCAGACATCACTTCTGAAGTACCTTGCCATGAAGTCAGGGAGTGGTTGTCACTCAGCCAACACGCTGCCATCTCTGTCTGTACAGATCTGTTTTCTTTGGATATTAACCAAGACAGGAAATGAGGATAAGCAACTCATACTGCTCTCTGGGGCAAGTAATACTGAAAGCAACTGCAATTCAGATAAGACTCTGCAGGTTGACTTGACCTACAAGATGTTTCTGTGGTGCTCAGTGCTTTTTCCCTCATAGACACAGGACAATGACTATTGCAGCAACAATCTTTGCCCAAATAGATGATTTCTGTCCCCCATATCTGTTTCAGCTGGCCAGAAACAGCCAGTCTACCAGAGCTGATGGGAGATGATAGCTTCTACTGGTAAGCAGTAACCCTTGCCAGCAGCAGTAACCACTTGTCACAGTTTGGGCCAGGTTGACCAATGACAAGACAACAGATGTTCTCTTCCTCTTCTCCTTGGAATGAGAGATGGAATAGAGATAAAGAGATTTATGAGTTCAGAAAAAGCTAAACTACATTAATGAAATATTAAAAATAAAATAAAAAGGAAATAATTAAATAGATACAGTATATATAAATATATACAAAACTATATCAAGTTCTCAGGAAAATGTCACTGTCAGGCACCAGGAAAATAGCAGACTGGTCTCAGTGATGAATAGGAACTGGATTCCAGAACTCACTGATAGAGATCAAAGGTAGACAAACCGACAGGATCTTTCTCACTCATTAAGGAAGAGTCTAAAGAACAGCCTCAAAAAATAACCCTTGAAAAAGAGCCACCTAGACCCTTTTGATTCCTCAGCTTTTATACTGACATCGCAGATGGGGATGGAACAACCTATTGGTCAGTTTGGGTCACCTGACCTGTCCACTCCTCCCACAGGTGCAATCCCTCCACTGGGTAAACAACTAGTGGTCAGCTGAACCTGGTGACCACAGCAAGAAGTATAAGCAAGAGTCTCCCTCAATGAACAGAGATTTGGTTCTACTCCACCCCAAGCCAGGACACTGCTGCTGTCACTCCTACCTGGCTGTTACCTGTCCTATCCCCAGTTCCCTTTGTCCTCATCTTCCCCATGGCAGAGGCTTGGCTTCCCTTGGTAGAACCAGGAATATTTCACTGATGTGGTTGTATGGCCTTGCTTGCGTTTAAGGGTAGGAAGGAAAGTATTGCTCTTGATACAAAAGAGTAATAGGAAGATTTATGAGCAAGATGGTTGTAAGCAAAGGAGGAGAGGAGGACAGTCTGCTGCTATGGGCAAGCGAAGATGCTGTAACATATCAGTAACTACCACTTCATTTAGCTGCTATGCAGACAGCTGCAGATGAGGATAACAGCAGTTTTGTCTAAAGAGAGAAGGACACAAAGTTAAAAACAGCTGGTCTACTGGGAGGGTTGATGTTGTGTGTGAAGAAGCCTGAAGTTTCTTTAGCCATGCTACAGAGAAGGGGTAAGGCTTTGGGGATGCAGGCTTCAGGGCAGGTCCTGTCTTTATCAAACTGCAGGGGATCACACTACATAAAATGTGCAAATGCTGACTCCATGATAATGTAAATAGCATGTATAAATAGGAATGCATTAAAGGTTCTCCAGCTTAGCTTTTCCATTTCTTCATCTCTGTGAGCTTCTTCTTCTTAGGGTAGAATTCCTGTAGGCAGTTCATCTGAGTACAGCATTCATATGGTGAACTGAACCATTGGTTTAAATCACTTGAGTGCTATGTCATTTATCTTAGGATAGGACTGAAGTTCTCTAAACCTAATTAAGAAAAAACAAAGCCTTCTCTATTGCAAATTTGCATTAAAATGTATAATGAGCTAAAGGCAAGTTCCAAAACAGTATTTACATGCTCTCAGTGAAGCCTAAACAGAAATTAGGTTCTTAAAGTATGAGTTGTTAAATTACCTCAAGTGGTATAGCAAAACACAGTTTGATGATAAAACAAAAAAAAAACATCATTCTTGGGCACCAAGGCCTCTAGATTTATGATGCAAACATTGAAAAAATGGCCCTTGGAGACACCACAAGTAGTTGTCTACTCAAAACTTTGCTAAAAAAAACCACACCACAACACAAAAAACCCCAAACCACACCATCCTGCATAATATTGTCACAGTGCTTTTCATCTAGAAACACATAAAAACAAGTCTTCTAAAGCTTCCATTTTTCCAACCATGGAAGCTATTTAAGTCTAAAGAAATAGAAAGCCTTGTCCTGCTATGTTATAAGACTGTCAGAGCTAGAATACCACTACTTCTATAGCATTTCTAGCAATTCTATTCCTACCTGTCATAAACTCCATTTTTAATCATAGGTGACCATCACAATTAATATTGAGCTATGCAATTGTTTCTGGTCCCAAACTGAAATACAGTAGACCAAATATTATTATCTTGCTTTTGAGATTAGTGGGAGAAAGTATCAGAAACCTTACTGAACTCAGCATCTGACATTTAAAGTGAGACTCAGATTAAGCCACCCATATTTCAGTGTCCCTCTGTAGTTGTCCAAATGTGATTTTAGCACTTAAGGTCTTATAGTTAAAGAAGATCTCTTAGTATGATCAGTGGAGCCTGTAAAGAAATGTAACTGGACAAATATATCTAGTTTAGAGAATACTGAGTAGTTCTCTTAACCTTCTTGACTTTTTTAACTAAAACCTGGAAATTAGCCACCCCAAAAGGTGTCCTGTGCAAACTGAGACTCCTCACGGTATCCAAGACATCTTCACAGGCTTTGAAAATGTTACAAGGATCTATAGAAGACCACACCTTTCTGGAGCAGAAGCTATAAGGCATATCCTAGGACACCTTAAATGTAACAAAATGTTTACGTTTGCAATTTGAGACAGCACATCAATAGCATAGGCAATCAGATGCGATTAATATCTGTGCTTCAAATCTTTTTCTGGACTCCTAAATTGTTATGCAAGAATGCAGGAGCTCAGATTTTAAGAAATTGACTGCAGCTGGGTATGAGAGACTATGCAGATCTACAAAAGAAGATTTTTAAATTAATAAAGTATATTTTCCAAATATTATCTAAAGAATATGCTCTAAATATTGTCCTTGCAATAAAGCTTAGAAGTCCTCAATAGCATTAAGATCATATAGAGCAATGACAAATACAAGTAAGAAGTTTTGTCATGTAAAGTTTATCACTCTTCATTGTATTATTGCAATTGATTGTACATAATTACAGTTTCCTGCGATCATTTATACGACTAAGTGTTCTGTCTTCTCCCATTCTGCCTTAAAATTGAATTTTCATAAAATTATTCTAACTTGATTTTTTTTTAAGACTTGAACAGAAAATTAGAACATTCAGAGTAAGGTAATTTTCCTACAGGAATGAAATAAAAGATGCAACACTTATTTAGCCTTATTTAGAAACTTTCCGAATACAGTGAATAGAGGAATGTTTTGCCAAATCGGGACAACAGGAAATCAAACTTCAAATGAACTTCCTAAGCACAGAAGGCCAGAAGAATACAATTCCTCCGCAGAATTGTTGTGCTAAAGAGATTTACTCTTTCATTTATGAAAGATTTGAAGCTCCATATTTCCCCTTGAATATATTGGAAAGGTTTGTGACCTTGGAGTTAGATTTTATTATCTTCCGGCCAAGATCCAAGTTCATGCAAATAGTTGAGTCTTGATATCACTGTCTTCTAATATCTTTTATAGTTTGTTAGAGATTTGTTTTTATATGTAATAGCTTACCTCTGGTTTATGTTGCTTATGAAGTGAATTTCCTAGCAGTGTGCTTCTGCAGAGGAATAGGAGAATATGTCTGAGTTTTTAAAAACCCTTATGCATAACAACGAGTGTTTTTACATTTCAATTTTTTTTTTTTTTTAACAGCATACCCTCTGTTCTCTAGTACTCACTGAAAGAAGCATTCTTTTACCAATGGATTGTATAATTGTGGTTATTCTAGACACAACAGGGTTATAAAGCAAAACAATCATTTCTTCCTGCCAAATATATGTTATTTCCACAAATTTCAATTAAAGCAATCAGAAGTGCCGCTAAGTGTTTTCCATCAAAGATGGTAATTAAGGCAGATGATTCCCCAGCACCTGGGAGTAACACTCTTTTTGTTTGATATAATGCATTATTGTCCTGTGAGATCAACAACACATGCATGTGTTTTGCTGCAACCTAGGTGAGAAAATGAGAGAATTTTTCCAGTGATAGCTCAATTCAAGTCCATATAACTTTATCTACCAATCTATACCAGAACTTTTGTCCTTAGTCCATGAAGATCTCACAGTCTACAGTTGTTTAACTGTTTTAATTATTAAGCAGCAACACAACAGTGAGGAACCTCACTGGGCTCAACCTGACTGAGAATGGGCACAGGTCAGAACACCTCATTTGAAGATGCTTCACTCTGGGTCAGGAATCTTAATGTCCTTTTGCAAGATTCCAGTTTTCTCTGGACTTTGAGTTATGGTATTGTTGATACATTCAAAATTTACCACAGGCTTTTAACTATTTCGTTTGCCAGAGCTAAACCAATAACCACAAAATGAAGGGAGGTTTTGATCTAACATTGGGTTCACGTGTGACTATGGTGTTTCGTGCTGTGATCACAAATAGCGCTCATGATGCTTGCTACTCACTGGGATTGAACATGGAAGGCAGAAAAAGTCACAGAAGCTGAAAATCCTTGGCACTGTGTAGCTTAACTTTTTCCTCCACAGTCTTCATGGTACAGGATATTGATAGCTGAAATGGATCCAGTACCAGAAGCAGTCTGGCTGCAAAAATCAAGCAGTTTGCCCAAGTTCACTTACTCTGCTAGGAGACACTCATCCATACTTACCAAGTACTGACATCTGTGAGAACACTTATTTCTATCTATTAGTCATGTATTGACAGGAAGATGAAGGAGATAGAAGCACTCTTTTTTATTTGAGATGAAGGGAAATTCATTAAACATTTATTTTAGCAGGGATCATATTATTTTTATGCATATTTTTAATGGGTTTGAAATGCAAGAATAATAAATTGAGGACTTCTCTTTTTTTGAAAGTACTGTGGCAAGAACAATAACAATCAAACTGCTCCTATTAAATGAACTCACCTGTCAATGGGCCAGATTATGAGCTCAATTACATTGATATGAATCTGTAATAGCTCCACAGAAAGCAATTAATCTTCTTGTTATTCTCACCATTTTAATTGCAAATAGAATCACTGTGACATGCCCAAGCATCTGAATTTGATGACCTTCAAGGTCTTGCAAAGACCTTGAAAACTTCAGTGCTACTCTAAGCTGCTTATCCATATTGGTATCAATGGCCAATTAGAAATAACTATGAAATTTTGAGAACAAAGGTGAAGACATCAGAATAACAAGAGGTTCTTTTGTCTATTCTCTCAAATAAACTCAATGGTATAGGCATATACAGATGTATAATAATCTTTCAGAGTTACTTCTAGAAGATTTTCGTGTAGAAGTAATTGCATAGCAGAGAGTTTCTGGCAGAGCTTCCTTGACAGTGTTCATTGAGAAAGGTCCATGAGGAGCATTGGATGTTCAATTGACAAAGCAAGGGAAGAGTACCTAAAAGCATCATCATTAAGCTGAATAAAAAGTATCCTCACACCATAGTTAACAATTCATTGTTAGGCTATGAAGTTATTTTGAGTAGTGTTCTGTAAACCTGTATGGTGGTTCCTGATCAGTTCTGTATTTTATTTAATGACTTAGGTAAAGAAATAGACAACATATTTAGTCAGTTAGCTAGTTAGATTTAACTGTCAGATGCTCCTTGTAGAGTCCGCACTTCCTATCTGTCGATGACTGCTCTCTCACACCAACCTTCTGACTACTGGGTCTCAGGAGCTTCACAAGCCCTGACCTACTATTGCCAATCCAGAATACAATTTCAAAATGCAAAGATGTAATCTACAGATTTACATATATTTAATACATTTTTATCTCTTCTAAAATTCTTTTTCTTTCTGGTTATCACCTTCAGTCAGGCAATATGCTTTTTTTGGTTGATTATTTTATCTTAAATGTATATGGAAACTTTGTTCCTAGCTGCATTACAGTTCAAGTCCCACATTTTAAACTGCTGTGGCTGGGAAAATTTGAAGTCTATGTATAATGCTTGACACAATATAGCAGATGTCTTGTGTAGATCTTCTCTAATTCTCTGATGGGCTACAGACATTGGCATGTTGTCTATGTGCTTATCACCAACGTTATCATTTTCTCAAATACAATGGTTACCCTGCTAAAATAGATAACCTCCATAATTTTCTGGCCTGCATAGCTTTGCTTTAGTGTGCTACTGGTATTTCCTTTGTGTGAAGCTTACACTTCACTTGACATCCCAAGTTGCCTCTCATCCCAGGATAATCACCCAGCCAAGGCAGACTCATTGCTGCGGGACATAGAAGGATGACATAGGTTATCAGCACACATGCATAAGATTAAGGAAATAGCTACTGTTTAAAATTATGCTTTGTTTGCAACATCATAATTTTCTTAAATAGATACTGCATATTTTGCAACAGAACACAACTGAAGAAGCATTCTGTAAGTGTTGATCTCCTAGTTGACAACTACCCACAAAGTATTTATTCTCAACTAATTTTAGCAATGTTTTCCACTCTCTGCTATTGCTTTAAACTTTCCATTTCACACACTGATTAGCTCAGTAATATTATCAGTTTCTTTTCTAATCTGTGAAGCACTGATAAATTCAAGCAGGGCCAGGAGGGAGGTCGCAAGCAACCTACAAGGCAGTATCAAAATTCAAAATGATCTTGAGAAACTGGGGAAATAAGATGAAATCCAACAAGATTAAATTCAATAATGAGAAGTAAAAGGCATTGCTCCCCAGAAGAAGAAATCATATGTGCAGCTACAAAAAGAGGAATAGTTCACAAGGCAGCAATATGCCAAGAGAGACCTGGAAATGATAGTACATTCTGAGAAGAATGAAAGTCAACAGAGAGATGATAATTCGAAACTGGTGAATCTCATTCTGTGATTCATTAAGACCATGCGAGAGGTAAGATATAGGAAATAATGATTAAAGTTCACCTACTACCATTCCAGTGAGCTACTGTATAATTTTAAGTACTATAGTAGAAGACATATGTAGCCCCAAAGTTTGAAGGAAAAACAGTGAGAGAAGAAAAGTTTATGAGACATGACTTACAGGGAAAGGTTGAAAAAATTGGATTCCTTTTGTCTACGGAAGAGTAGACAGAGACTGAGACAGGATGGCTATCTTCAATATGTAAAATGGTGTTATAAAAAGGGTGATGATTAATTGCTTTCTACATCCACAGGGGATAAGGGAAAAAGAAATTAGTTTAACTTGGAAAAACATAATGAGAAACATATTCAGAGTACAAGGGAGTAAAGCACTGGAACAGGTTATCCAAGGAAGCTGTAAAATCTACCCTATTTGAAATTTTTAGGAAAATGTTTTCAGAAAAGCATCTGACAGAAATGGTTAAGTTATACCCATCTTGTCTCATATTTAGGGGACAGATTAAAACATGTTCTCTTGAGATCCTTTCAAGATTATGTTTCCAAGTTTTTTTTGATACTTGAAGATAGAAGCAATGGTATTTGAAAATAACTAGAAAAGTCATGGGGTGGTAAGGGTGAGAAAACTGTTGAAACTTGAAGAGGAAAAGTGAACTCACTAGTCCACTGAGTATTAATTATACTCACAGTATATCTTCAAGGACACTGAAAGGATATGGATATCCTTGTTTTATACCATAAATATAAATGCAGAGTGGAAATAAACACTGATTTGTTTTTGTTTTTGTTTTAAACAGGGCATTTCTAGGACTTTCAGAGCAGGTTAGTCTTTGTGGGTATGTTTCAGCTCACTAATTTTAGCCTGCAGCAACTTCAGTGTTTATATCTGGGTTTATCACCCCGGCTACCTTTTGTAGTCCATAAAAGGAAATATGTGAAATAATGCATGATTCAACTGATCAATTTAGAAACCTGCTTTAGTAGAAGATTAACTGGGCTGTACAAATGTCTGGCTTCCTCCAGAGGCTGTAAGAAAAAGTCTAGACACTTCACTTAATTCTGTCCACCATCTCAAGTTGGTACGCACCATCTCACTTACTGTCCTCCTTGAGAAGCCAACAGAAGGATAGGAATTCTGACAGGAATCTCTCTGCACACTAGGAGATTAAGAAAATGCTTCTGACTGCACAGACAGATGAAATATTTGTGCCTGTCATGCAAACTTGTTCTGTTTCAAGTGTTGTTTCATCTACAATTTTCTTGCAACTATTTCAGTTTCCAGATAGCAACTGTTTCATTGCCGTTTCTGATCTCCTTTCCACGGTTCATCCTTATAGCTAAAAAAATGCCTTAAATAAATAGGTGCCAGCATATAAATCCTGTTGTTGATGTATTCCCAGTCTTATACCGTATTCACCTGGAGAACCAAATTATTCAACTGCATCTTGTTACGTGAAGTCAAAGTTGTTTTCTTTGTTAGTATTACTGGAAGAAGATTTAGAGCTTAAGTTAGACTCAACCTTAAAAACTGCCATTGCCTGTTGATGAAACAGATTGGCAACTTCTCACTATAGGCAATTTCCTTAAAGGCTCTGTACATACAGGTAGAAAAGTAGAACATTATTGAGGCCAGTGCTTCTACCTATGTCACTATGTAGGAATTAACCTCTGCTCATAAACATCGCTTGCAAAAAGGATAATGATTCTCCCTCTCTCTCTGTAACTCTAGGAGTACCAGCTTTATGGAAATGAGGTTTGGATAAGAATAGGACAGACAAAACAAGCATTTATTTCTGGTCCAAAAATATTGGATGATCTTCAGCCACTTCTAAGTGTGTCTGGGTTATATGTAGAAACACCGAAATGAGAGATGGTGACAAAAGACCCACATGTCAAAATCCCTGGCATCCTGAAATATGTATATACACAGTATTCTGAGTTCACCAAAAAGAGTAAGACAAGAATCTCCGAATGTAAGCTTCAGACATAAATGTATTTTGGAAATCTGTGTGGAGAATAACATTCTCATAATTTTAATCTGGTCTCCACAAACTTTCCATTTCAAAGAGAAAAAGAGGCCTGAATCCTGCTTTTCTGGCAGGAGCTGTGTGAAGCTCCTGCTCATAGACCTTCTACTGCTCTGGAGGTGAAAATCAGTCCTAAGGTTTGACGATGTGATTTGCAACACTCGATCATAAAAATTAATCTTTATAACAAAATTATTACTGGCATTTTGATACTCAGACTTGGCACCGGTCAGCTGTTAGAATATTATGCAAGGAGAATGTGATGATGTTGAAAGCTGAACACCAGGAATGGGATGAACTGCAGTAGAGCAAGTGCAAGGTTGCACATTTAAACTTACACAAAAAGCTGATTTCAACTGAGTGTTTATAGACTGGAAATAACAGTGAGGGCGAAAGTAATCAGAGGATCAGCTGGAAACAAGTTGACTATGGACTGCCAGTGTGGTGCATCCTTAAATAGGTGTGATCATGAAACACCTCAGACAAGGCAATTCCAGCCTTCCTAGAGAGCATTCAATGAGAATGTAGTGCCCAATTCTGGGGGAAAAAAAGAGGATTATTTAAACTAAAAATATTATACTAGCACAGGAGCTATTATGTATAATCTGACCTTAATTACATTTAAATAGGGAATGAGAAGAAATATTATTACGATTTTTGATGGGTTTCTCAATATTAGTACAAAGGACTGGCAGAGTCACTAGCTTTAAGATGGGGGAGATTACAGTTTGTCAGTGATGCAAGTAAAGTGAATATGTCGATAATATTTTTTTTTCTCTCATGATGAATGGAGTTTTCACATTGGAGGCAATGTAATACAGGCGATACCAGAGAGCATCTCTGGGTTCCCCCTGCTGTCACAGAAATCTCCAATGAAAATTTCTGACTTTCTGTTAGTGACCAGAAAATCTACACGAAATGATGGCTCCTACTAGACATTGTTCTGAAACAAAACACCGTATGTTTCTTTCTTCTTTTTTTAAAATCCAGATCTTAACAACCATATCTCCAAACATCAGCTGTATCCTTATGACTCCCCTCATGGAGCTGTACAATTAGAATCCGCCTTCCTTTGTCTACAGGCTATTTTTCCTATGTGCATGAAATCCATTAAGAAAGTAATTAGTAAAGATTTTCAAGAAGGGAATATGGTTTTTGGCATGGAGATACCACATGTGCTAATTAGTTTAAGGTAAAAAAAAAGTAACTGAGAACGTTTTAGGTGGTGGGGTTTTTTTTTGTTTTTTGTTTTTTTTCTTTTTTCTATAATGTGACCATTGAAGCAGCAAGAAGACAAAGACTAGCAAAGAAATTTCTTGTTTATTATGCTCATTCTCTGCTGTCATGTAGTTGTATGAGTTAATCTTTAAGGTAATTATATGATGAAATAACTCAAAATGGAAGCACGAGCATTTCATTCCAGTAAGAATGTTTCTTTTAGAGAGGGAAAGAAAATTGGTATTTTATTCCCTCTTAGCCTCATCTTTTAACAATTACTGACATCTTACTGAATATAAAGAAAGTGAAAATTTTTATATTCCCTTCAACATTTGTGTTTCTAGTATGAGAAAATATTGCATACATATTCCAAGAGAAACATTTGTAATGGCGAAAGATCACTTTGAATAAGAATTATATAGACCTGTGTTTTCCAGTCCACTACTTGAAGTTTTTAAGGTAAGAAACATATTTGCATGTAAAACAATCCCTTCTTTTAGCAACAGTATTGGCTGTGCACAACAGGAGACATCTAAATGATTTCACATATAATAGTTGTTTATCCACAGTTTGTATACTTTAAGAAATCCTCTTCTTTCCAGTGCTGGTGAAAATGTAGTATTTCCTTCTTTCTTTGACTAAACTCATGAATGAATTTTAGGTTCATAAGTTTAGTCCCTATAACATAGTAGTATTCTTATAGCACTATCTTATTGTGTAGAAATACCAGAAGCTGCTGAAAGTGTTTTTCATCTGATTCAACTTACTAATCATAGATCAAATTCAGCAGTACCTTCAAAACACTTCACTATTTGCTTATACACAAATTCAGCCACTCACACATACCATAAAAAGAAAAAAAAAAAAAAAATCCAATTATTTAAAACATTTTTTTACTTCATGTTCTAGAGATAGATAATTTCTCTTTCCAAGTATTACTCATTAAAATGTGATCAGTTCTGAATTTGTTTAGACATCAGTTATTAATCAGGCCTGATTAATTTTGGACTATATCTCTATTCATTTATTAAAATTGGTTGGAAAAAAATCCACTTAAAAAAAAAGAAATTATCACAATGCTATGCTTTAAAGAATTATGTTGATGTTGTTCCTCTTTTATTTTTTACACTAAAAATTGGAGTGTCTGACAGTGTTGTTATTTCAACATAAAATGCCCATATTTGATTTTTAGTTCTCTTTAATTTTCTAAAGTAATTAGTTTGAAAAAAAAAATAATCAAACTTTTCAATGTATATAAACTTAATTCCTTTAAACAGACATTTTCCCTGGAGTTTTGTTTCATCAGTGTTTTTTAAACTTTATTCGCTAGTAGAAGGATAACAGTTTTGAAACCTCAGAATTCTCCTCAAAATGGAATTTCTATTCTCTTTTAAGCATGGACAATTGCTCATGCAACATGTTAACGAGGTCAGTAATTGGTATTTTTTCCATTTCATAGGCAGGATATTGGCACACAACGAATGTGTCAATGCAGACAGGTGAATACTTATGATGGATACAGCTGGAGTTCTTGGGAGTAGAAATTGGGAGACTGGCAAGTAGGTCATTTAGTATACATTTACAAAAATAATTGTAGGTAGATGTGGGATTCTCAGTTTATGTTCCAGCTCTTCTACACACACATAATCGAGTCCAAATAGCTGCACAAGTGTAATGCTAGAAATGTGAAGTAAGACAAAGAAGGCTACCTATTAGCTAAGCAGTAACGCCAACACAGACCTGAACCAGAGAAGGGGTGGGGAGATAACAAGTACCTCACCTATTTCTATAGGCTTATTTAATTGATCAATCACCAGGTCTTCCAGGAAAGAAATCTGACTATGGCATTCTTTAGCATTCACTGAATATTTTAGAAAAAAATATAAACTTAAGTATATATGTCATTTAGAGGGCATTCATTTTTCTATTATGCTATTTGTACATGCAGGGATCTCTTAGGAATATTTCCATTTATTCTGCACTCTCCAATTAAGCAGACAGCAACAAAAGGGCAAATAGAACTGTTAAGAGTAAAAAAAAAAAAAAAAGAAAAACAAAATTTCTCATTTTAGAATAAAACCAAAAGCATTTGCAAAACAAGAACCTTTCTTGTAAGCGATTGGTTGGCTGTCTGAACATGGTGTGCTGAGACCTCACAGGTAACAGCAGAGCTGCTCCAGGCCTCTTGCAAACAGATCTACTGTTCTTTCATGTTACTTTTCTTCCTCTTCATCTTCTCTTGTGTGTGCGTGTGATGACTGACTCCCAGTTCAACGTACAGCTCTGCTGCTGCTTGAGAGACGCAAATATAAGCACCGTGAATATGACGAGCCAGTGCGCAGCAGCCGTTCTCAGCAGAGAAAAATGCCTTCAATAATTAATGAGAGAAAAGGACGTGGAATCACTAAATCCAGCCTGAAGATGATTACAGAGCTGTCAGTCATCTGCAGGGCAATGTAATGAAACAGAGCAACTCAGCAGTCGGGATATGTATGAAAGTCATTTTCTATCACTTCTGCACATTTTCTTATGGGCTATAAAACTGACAATTGGATTATTGAAAGGAAAAACTGATGAAATATGTCTGTTTTGAATGGGAACGTATCTCACTAGTATAGCTCACACACACTCTGTCCTATTTTTATCCAGACTTCAGGAAATAAGTTATTCAAATGTATTTAAATGAGATTTCTACCCGACCAATACAGTTTTATACTGCCTCATCTGTTGTGTCATGGACATAAACCAACATAGATTAAATTTGTGTTTCATTTTTTTGTTACTCATATATCCTTCTATCCAAGATATGCCCTTAAAATGGCTATCTTGCGATTCTAAAACTTATGCTGTTTTTCATCTGAAGTAGAATTCAAATCAGTTTCTCAAGGCCATTATTAATAAACAGGTAAGCCTAGCACCAGGCAAATTTTGAGTTTTTTTTTTTTGTCTAGATGATCTGATAGAAGCTTCATATTCCTTATGCAATCTCATTGAATTAATCAAATATAATGTGGTTTGCAAGCAGACAAGTCTAGAAGTGCAAGGTTACATGGCTCTTCTGTCTTCTCACAGAATGTCTCTGATGTCCATATCCTACTAACATGCTGGAATTGGTCTGTTTTGATTTGTCACCTGTCGTACAAAGTCTTGAAAATATTTCTGAGGATTTCTGTGTGGTTCTGCTATTACTTTCTTTTCTTTTTTTAAGAAAGGAAAATTTACTCAGGCTCAGTTTTACTATTTTCAAACACAGTGGGCAAAATTCCGATTCAGGTTAAGTCTGTATTAATTTTATCACTTATTTAACAGAGTTCAAGATTAGCCAGGGCAAAGATTAACTACTGAGAAGAACTATAGACTCAGAATGACACCTGTGTATCAGGTTCTTGAACTCTGTGGAAGTGCAGCTTGCCTTACCTTGAGGCACTGCTACGCTGTACAACTGCTGCAGTGACCAAAGGGTCAGTGGGCTGCAAAGGAGTCTTATAACCAACCTCCTTTGAGTCACCGTATGACTTCTTCCCAGACTTATGGATTCAGCAAACAATTATTAGTGATGAACTTTTTCTTTAGCAGTTATGGTTAACATATAAGTGAACACACTGTGTAAGTAGTTAGAGTTATGTGTTTAATGTGCCTTTGTTTCCATGGATGTAGAAGGCAGACAGCAGTATCTCACTGAATGAAACCAGTCACCACAAGTAAGCACATTTCCAGTTACTTTAATGGCTTGCATCTGCTTATGCTGGCAGTAAATTTAGCCCTACATTTCAGTTATGCACAACGATAAATGTCTCTGGGTGCAAAACTGTGCATACAAATGGCAAGGCGCTCTGAAAGAAATGTGAATCTTGATAACTGAAATGCTTTAAATCTAGTACTTTTAGATAAGTAACTTTTTGCATAGTACTGCATTGCTTGAGATTTGCCTTATTTTGCCCAAAAAGCCCGTTCCTTAATTTTTTGCATGGTACTTTGGAAAGCATTTGTTCTTGACAGTGGAAGTAGAGAAATGTGTAAAACAACAACAGTTTTGGCTTATACAAAATATAGAATTGGAGACTTACAGAACTGAAAATGTGAGCTGCAACAGCTTGAGCTAAAGATACAAAATTATGTATCCAGGAGTTGTAGAAATCATATTGCCTGCAATCAATGTACCAGGAGTCTGTAAAACACGCCCACCAGTGTATTTCAACAGGCTTAGGCAGAGGATAAGATATAATAAAGTTGTTGAGATCAAGGTAGAATGATTGGGTGTGAAGTTCCACACAAGGTTGAATTTTGGTTGAATGTTTTGGTATTATTTTTCAGAAAATGAAATTGGTTTTGTTGATGTCAACATGCTGTAAGGGTAATGTTTCCAGGCTGCATTCTATTCCCTGATAATTAACAATATTTATCAGTATGCAAATGTTTGTGCTGCATGACAACAACATATCTGTTATGTACAGCTTGATGATTTAACTGCCACCCAGGTCAACAGAGACCAAATATTAGCTTGCATCACCTGGCAGATGTTCTGTGACACATAAGGAATTAATTGACCATGTTCTTCCACTTCTCCAGGCATAAATACCCACATCAAATAACATGAGACAGGAACATTTTTTTGTAAGCTTCTAAGGCCACTGGTATCAAAGATCTGAAATATGGTACAGTGATAAGAAGAGAAAGAAGGATGACCCATTACTTCCTGTACTGACTCTTTTATTGGTGCACAGAAATTCCTTCTCACTGATACCAAAGAAAACTTCCAAGATATTGGTTTCTTCTTTGCCTTAGTATTTCCTTTTTACAGAAACAGAGCTCTAAGAAAACCATACTTTCTCTTTGTTTCTAAACTGCTTGTCCCTGGCATCAAAGCCTTCTAAAGACTTTTATATTGATTTCCAGCAGTCTCTGGAACATCCAGAATGTCCCAGGCTGTGCTTTTGATGCATTTCTGGGGTTTCTTCATTTACCAAGAGTATTTTGATTATCTATGTTTTGTGTCATTAGTAACACTGAACCCAGGTCCAACACTGATTGTGACTCTGGCAGCTAGGGAGACCCAAAGCTACAGTTTTGTGGCTCTGTGGGAATAGCCAACAGCCCGTGGCTACAAGATAGATGGTGTGTCAGCTGGAGACAGCAGGGAGAGTGGAAATAAGTAACTGGGGACAGGAAGGGGACTATGGAGTAAGGCTGAAAAAGCCTCAGGGGAAAAAATGATCAGGAGTGCATGTCTAAGCTTGATGGGTATTTTATGAAGTAGAAGAAACAACATGCTTATCCAAATTACTTGTACATACAGCTAAATAACCTGAGCTGAGTTAGTAGATTTGTGAAACAGGCTGTAAAAGCCAGATCAGAAAAGACTTGTAATTTTTCAAATGTATGGAAATAAAGTAGAAAAATGCACTGGAAATTTAATCTCTGAATTAGATATTCCAAAGGCCACAAACCATGGGAACAATAGTAAACTTTATGCCCCAAACAAGTAATAACTCGCTAATTTTGTTACTTCACAAAAGAAACAAATGTGTGATTTCACATCATGGTTTAACCCCAGCCAATAACTAGGACCACACAGGGCTTTACTCACCTTCCCCACCACCACCCCAGTAGGGTAGGGAGGAGAAGAAAAAAGGGAAAAAAAGCCCTCATGGGTTGAGATAAAGACAGTTTAATAGAACAGTAATGAAAGATAAATAAATAATAATTATTATTATCAAAATAAATAATAATTATTATTAATAATAATAATGGTAAAATAGTATACAAAATAAGTGATGCAATGCAATTGCTCTCATCACCAGATGATCGATTGCCCAGCCTGTCCCAAGCAGTGATGTCGGATTCCTGTCCCCCAGCCAACTCCCATTAATATACTGAGCATGGTGTCAGTGATATGGAATATTCCTTTGGCCAACTGGTCCTGTCTATGCTTCCTTTCAGCTTCTATGAGAAACTGAAAAAGTCTTTGACTTAATATAAACATTACTTAGCAACAACTAAAACAATGTGTGTTATCAACATTATTCTCATATGAAGTCCAAAACACAGAAGCTACTAAGAAGAAAATTAACTCTGTCCCAGCTGAAACCAGGACACTTCAATAAGTTGGTGGTTATCAAGGAGTCCAACAGGTGTGGAGAAGAGCCAGATTCCTTCCTATCCCTATGGTCTGTATGTTTTACTCCTAGACAAAGCCATTCCTCTTTTCTACAGTGTGTTGGGAGTAGGAGATGCCCGGGTAGGTCCACTTACATGATATAAGGGCAGTGTCCAGAGAACACTCCTAGAAGATGGTTTTAAAAATTTAGATTTTGAGGTTGGATCACTCGCCACCCTTTGGTACCTCTGGAATCAGAACCACCGAGGTGTTGGCTTGAACGAGCAACCCCCTTTCTCACTGCATGAGAAATCTTCAATGAGACCAGATGATACAAGGCTTCTACAACCAGTTCTGTATCTATATATTACCTGCAAGGACTGGTTAGATTCTTAAAAAACATGGTCATTTATATCAATTTGCCGGCATATACAATAGGACTTTTAATCTGTTTTCATGTTTTTGTATCAGCATTATGATAGAGGTAGGAGGATAGATGATACCCAATCTAGCCTCTGCTGAATGGTACAAATAGGCAATTATAAAAGTCAGGAAAAATGTTAACTTGACAATAATTTTAGAGAAAATTGAATCAATGCAATGAGAATGAGTTGGTGCAAAATAAGCATCTTGTGGAATATGTCTATAGGGATTTTGACTACGTACATGGCTTTACTGGCGTTAAAATGTTCTCTTCCCACAGTCATAACAGACTCTGCTAAGTCTTTGTACAGTAAGCATAGGACTCCTACTGTTCACTGGACACTGCTTTACTCCAAATTACTGGTACACACAGAGCAACTGATTAGGATCTTTTACGCAGAGAAGTTGCTGGAAAGTGGAATATATAAAGCATAGTCCAAAAAACCAGCCCAGTTAGTGTCCTGTCCCATACCCATTCTGCACCACCTTCTACAAACACATTCTAAAAAAAAAATTACTTCAGAATTGTTTGTAGAGAAGCTTTCTGGGATTTTTTTTCCACTCTGCACTAAAAAGCCAAAATCCTCCAAAAGATAGCCCTTCACAGAGCATCTTACAAAAACTGTCAAAATATCTACTTTTCATTTCAAATCACTCATGTAGAAATGTTATCTTGTTAAAATTCAATGGAAAAAATGCTTTAAAAATAGAAGAAAAAGTACTTTTTATGGCAGCATTGTAACCTGTATTTTTATAAAAATGTGAGTTTATGAGCAATTTTTGGAGCAGTGGTAGCTTTTATGCTCTGTGAGATGGAAAAAACATTAAAATCTTGAAAATATGATGAAAAGTTCCTGATCAACTCTACTAAAAATGAATAATATTGGAAAAACAGACCTACAGTAGAGATGCTTTTGGAGCACAACTCTATTTATGAAATTTATGCAACTATAAACTGAAAAATACTGACTTTACTTGAAACTACTCAGTTGTTGCTTAGTAATGGATCTCAGTAAGGCTCCTTTCCAGCATTTAAGGTGCTGTGGCAACTTCTGCAACTGTGGCCATATTTCTATGAACTTCTGGAAAAAAATTCTGATTTGTTCTTTATCTTTGTAGGAGCTCAAGAAAAGTACGTGTGTTTTCATCCATTTGTAAACATTTCAGGGTGACATTTCCTGTTTCTATATCACTGAGTGACTGGGAGGTGATGGGAGGGTTATTTGTCACCATTCCTTGCAAGAAGCAGGCACCATGCCCAAGAGCAGGTGTTATTACTGCCGTAGGATATTTTGTATAAACACCTTGTGATGTGACCTACATATTCCCACAGCCTCTGGTGAGAATTAACATTAATGTTTACAACATGACCCATTTCTCCCTGGCTTTTTAGTGCATCAAGGAGCCTGTTAACATCACCAGCTGACTATACCATAACCAGCTGTCTCTTCTTCTCAAGCACTTATACAATGCAGCCATATTACCGCAGGGTGAGACAGAGTAAGCAAATGTAGAGAAATCCAAAACCTCTTAAAAATAATAATTTTGGAACACACAAAAATAGAGCACTGAAAGAGCTGTGACAAAAGAATATTCTGAGTTCAAGTATCTTTCTAGGAAATTTCCTATATATTAATATAATATTATTATAATCATTACACCATCTATTAAGCTTCCATTTTAATATTTTACAATTCTATAAAAGTTCACACATTATGTACAAAGATCTTTTTTTTTTTTTTTTTCCCTTTTTCTTTCTTATTCTTAATTGAAATGAAATGAGACCCATGGAAGAAGCTCACTATGAAAACCCAGACAGGTAAAATTTTCAACTGTGGGGGGATTTAAGAGATACTTTTTAAAATATAAGAACTGAATATATTAAAAACCTAGGGCTGCCTCCTTACAATTTCTAGCTTGATGTATGTGTGAGGCTCTGAGACATCTGCTTGCAAAGCCCACTGAGATAGTGTGAGTGTTATGTGAAGTGTCAGGGGAGTCCTGGTGTCCTCCTAGCTCCCAGCACCCTCCCAGAGTGTTAGAGGTGTTTGTAAACTCTCAAGAAGCCATCTCTGCTCAGGTTTTAAAGGGCTCTTATTAGCTGGAATATTTCTTTTCCCTTTTACATTGACCTACAACAATTATCCCCCAAACAATTCCTTCCTGCTCTTCTTTCCAGTGATAATTCTCTGCAAGGACAGCCAAACACCTTGGGAAAATCAAACACTCAAGGATTAGAAACCCATGTGTTCTTTGTAGGGCTTGAAGGGATGCTTAGCTATGAAGGTCAAAGCGTGGTGAACACTTCAAAGTAAACTGCAGAGAGTTCCTGACTGGATTTTGCTCTTTTTTAGCGTCTCTCTGCAGAAGAATATCATGTTGCCAAAGTCTTACAATGAAAAGACTGGCACTTTTATATTACTGTAGTTGAAACAACACTGGTTGTATCACGATGGATCACATGTACTCTTTGGAGTGAATTCTTCAGATGCAACTGCTTAATTAAATTTTAAGCATTATTGATTCAGTTTACAGTCTCCCCACTTCTAGCACAACTGAATCTGATGTTGCTGCACTCTGCAGCAGCGAGAGGAAAAAAAAATAAAATAAAGGGTTATTAAAAATGAAAGCACTTGGCTGGAAGTTGCAGGGAATACCTTACAGTATGCAGAGCTTAATTACTACAAGATATGTAATACTTTCTCTTCTGCAGAATGGAAATGTAAAACAACTGAGGGAGATTTGTGGGGCAGGTTCTGACAGTGTGCACATGAGGGTAGCAGTGTCTGTGCACTCAGTGATGGTAAAGCCTTGTGGAGGGGAGGCATTGGCCTGATCCTTATAAAAGTATTTGATCAATAGAAAGACAAACCAGCTATTAGTCAGTGGTATTTATGATGGAATTGCCAGAACAGTCTTTTCCTTTTTTGTTCTTCATTTTTCAATGCTGCTTGTCCATCGCAAGGCTGTATCTAGACTGCACGTCAGCTTTAGTGTTGGTTTAAGGCAAACAGGGAGCCCGACAAGAGCAGCAAGAGTAAGCTGAAGGAGCTGGGCTAATCTGGAAAAGACTGATAAATGCCGTTAACAGTTTTCCAATACATGCAATTTATACTAAAAAAAGAGAGTAATTAACTATTTTCCAAAGTCCTTTGGATAGAATAAGAAGTTTTATGGGATATGTGGCAATTTGAGTTGAATATTATACAATAGCCCTCCCAACATGTATGAAATTCTAGAACAATTTGCCTAAGCAGGCTTGAGGAACTCCTTCATTGAAGGTTTTCAAGAACAGCTAATATACAGAGTGTTGCATGTATTTTTGGTGCTGCTTCAGTGCAGGTCGCTGAACAAAAGAATCCCTTAAAGCCCGACATTTCTATGATTCTAGATTTATTGTGAGCTCGTCAGGACAGGCTGTGTCTTCTGGTATGCTTGTGTGCCTACGGATAGAAGATGCATTGTTTGGGTAGTTTAAGTGTGTATTTTTTTTTTTCCTGTTTTTCTTTTATTTCTGTGTTGAGAAACTTCCTGCACTTGATGCTTGCCTTGCTAATGGCTGTAAAAATGGCCTGGACATTTGGCATGGAACTTGGTTTTATTTATATATATATAAATGATTTACGCAACTAAATAACTACAGAAAAATCCCTATAGCAATGGGGGCGTTATTGTATCTGGGCATTGGCTATTTTTTAAAGTATATTATAACTACATCAGTTGTTCTTTTATTACCCAAACAAAGGCTGCAGCACTCATTTGGATTCTGTCTTAAAATACTGTATGTTAGTGACTGTGGTCTTTTCTCTCTTCCTTTTCCCCATAGGCACTCTCTTCCACTAGGTACGTGGTCTGAGCAAGACGATGCTGAAGGAAAGTAAAAGTCTTCCAGGACTGCTTTCAGCTGCCACTTTAAAAAAAGCAAGAATACTTCTTAGGATATTGTTATTGTTGTTATTGCTGTCATTGTTGCTATCGTTGTTGTTACTATTATTATTAACTTAAGTATTTTGAGGTAATTTTTCTTCTAATAGCATAAAAACTTTTAAAAAAACATGTAAATGGAGAAAAGCCTGTCTTACCAGAGCTGTGACAGTATATAATGAAGCATTCATTTAAAAATACAGAACCCTATTGATGCATAGATACTCTCAGTGGCCACTGGGAGATGTATGCAGCAAGAGTAGCAATATATTTATGCAGGGGAGGGCATAGACTCTCTGAGGAAAGGAAATTCAGACTATGTCTGTGCTTCCAGATAGCTCCAGGCTTGAGCTCACACTCTCACCCAAACACTTAATTGCCTGTATTGCCCGCAAGCAGGCAGCTCTGCCCAAAAGAGAGGGAGGCTCACACACGCCGCACAGGTAGCAGGGCTCAAGCCACCTCTCTCTGACTTTCAGACTGCTATTGCAAGCAGTGTGGAAAAAAACTTTACATGTAGCAATGAGTTTTGGAGGCAATCTGACTGGGGGTGACCCACAGCTTGTGGCTTCAGGCCTAAATGGGAAGCGAAAAGGTTAATATGGGTAAAATGGAAATGCATATCCAGTGTGCATTGGGGATTCCCCTGCATTAACCTATATCCCTGGCAAATTTAACATCCTTTATGCATACCTCCTATGCCACAGCAGTGACTGTCACTTAGAATCACAGAACCATAGAATTGTCTAGGTTGGAAGGGACCTTCAACCATCAAGGGACCAACCATCAACCTAACTCTGATAAAAAAAACCCATCACTAAACTGTATCACTAAGCACTATGCCAACCCGTCTTTTGAATACCTCCAGGGATGGTGCCTCAACAACTTCCCTGGGCAGCCCATTCCAAGGCTTAACTTCCCACCCGCTGTCTCCATTAGGTTTCCATAACACCATGATTGGCAATACACCCTATCCCTTACTCTGCCCTGGTGCTTTCTGAGCAGTATTTTGTCTATATATTCCTTTGTAGTAAACAACCATTTCTGCTCCAGCCAGGCTACGCAGATGTGCATTCAGATCTTGTCCACGCTCCAAGATACAGCCTGCCAGGGCTTAGAGGCAATGTCTATACTCTGAAGCAGATCTCTTACACATTTTGAAAAGACTCCAGTCTCACAGCTTCCCCACCTAGCCCCTTCTGTGGAAGGAAACCTGCTCCCTGCCTTCAGCCAACAGTGTGTGAATAGGGATCTTGGGAATGAGGCTGCAGGGAGCATCCGAGAGATGAGAAACAGCTTTACTGCTCATGAGAGCCCCGCACTGCTACAGCCATGGGTGACAGCTACTTCCCCAGGAGGCTCTGCCAATGCACCTCTTTCATCCGGCTCACACGTTCTTTCAGCGCTTGTGCCTGGTTTTAATGAGCAGCCACTGGTTGTGCAGGCTGGTGCCAGGCCGGGCTGGTTTTGTAACAGCAGAGAGCTGAATCTCTTCCCGGAGATGAATGGGACCCCCGGACTGCACGGTTGTTGCAGAAGAAAGTTCTACAATCACATTCCCCACATCCTTCCCTTCCCCTTCATTTGAAGATTTAATTAGAGCTTAGAAGCTAGGGCTTTTTAAATCAAGCCAATTATTTGCTTTTCTTCCTAAGGAAGGAAACTCCTTTGCTTTTTACTCGTTCCAATGCCACCCCTTCCCACCTCCTGCAACCGGATGCTTGCTGCTCGCAGTCCTGTTCGGTGACCACCACATAGTCTCACGCTGTTAATGGAAAAGCCCATGTTGCTAGAGGTCAGTGGGAAGAACATAAAAAGCTTTTTCTTCACTAACTCACGTTGCTGGATACAGAGAAACATCTTCTCTCAGGAAACATCATCATTTAAATGGGGGACATAGAGACAGGTTGGGCATCCTTAACCACCCCTCTAGTTTGCCAAGTTGAATTTCCAGAGACAGAGGTATTTCCATGCTTAATGTGTGAGCATCTGGTATGCCTAAACTACCCTGAGCTATACTGTACCACCCCGATATAGGTGCTTCTCTGCAGAAGCACCCCTCAAACCTTGGGAAAAGTAGCAAAACAGATGATTTCCCTCCTTCCAACCATACTCCTGAGGACAGAGAAAGTTGCTCTCGCCTGACGAAACATCCACCCTGTGTCCAGAGACCTGACACCCAGCTCATGCAGATCAGGGACCGAGTGTTGAAGGGATCCTGTAATCCCGCCTGCCCATACTGCGTTTATCTTCTGATCTGAGCCTAAAACCTGACTACGGGGAGTGCCCCTTTCCTCTGGACCTGTGCAATCAAGGAAGCTTGGCCCTGAGCCTGAACAAAGTGAATTGGCTTTTATTGTTCAGATGCCTCTCTCAGATACATTTCCAACGCTTCAAATACATCTGTCTCATCTTATCTGTATCAAGAATTAGACTGAGACTTCCCTGCTCCATTTGATTATACAACATATTGAGCATTTGCATCAGAGGGAATGGTGGGTGGTTGGCATTTTAAATCGATTTTCAGCCATTGGCAGAATAGAATTAATGACCATTACAGCAAAAACCATAGGAATGTATTTAAATGAACCTCATGCATGCCCAGCAAATTGTATGCTTGCAAGAGGAGAGCTACACAGAGATGATAATTCAGAAGATAAATTTGACTGAAAACAAAATATTTAATGGGACACTGTCAATTTTACTCTTGTTTTATGACAAAAGCTCCAAAACAAGATGTTAAAACTTCTTCCTTTCATTTTTATAAAATATATTTTAAATATCCCTTTTCTTGATGAGATAAAATGTATTTGTGATTTAATTTTTCATTTAATGTTATATTTAACATGATGTTATAGCATTGGTTTTTTTTATATAGCTAATATATGATATTACATCACTACTTTATAGTACTGATTGCTTGAAGTGAAAGGCTTGTTCTTTATATAATTGAGATTTCTCAGTTTGGTAGAATAAAATTATTGCAAAGAAATGTTAATATATTTCTGAATATAAACCACGCAACTTTATTGCTTTCAAAAGAAATAATGGTGGGCTTTCTACTCTGGTTTAGAATGATCTTCTATTTGCCTGTCCGTTGATCCAGGATGATAAATTTGTAATAATTCAGTTTTTCGCTTCATGAGGCTTTGAAAGTTTTTATCTGGCTCACAATGCCCCAGAGACTTCTTTAGGGCATTGCTGAAGCAGAGCATCTATGGTACATTCTGGGAGAGGACACTCAGTCCACCTGGGAGATGTCACACTTGGAGCTCTCTGTGCCACTGCTTTAACAGGCTGAAACTCTGCTATACACAGTAACTCAATTACAGTACTAAACATAGTAGTTAATAATAACAACATAAAAATTAATATATTTATATCTATTAACAGTTGTACAGCTGTATATGTTAGATTAATACACAGTTAAGGTCTTGCTCAAGGTCTGTTTCTGGGTACACACCCTGCATACCCTTTAAACAGATTTTATGCAAGCATTGTCCTTTTTCTTCTAAGCCTCATTTTATCTGTACTATCTCTTCTGTTGTCTTTTCTCTGAGCTCCAAACTTTAGAAAGTAAAGTAATCCATAGCCTCATTTGAATAAAACTTCATAAAGAGTACTTGCAAGATATTGAAAATGCCAGTTAATTAAAAACTGATTACATTTAATCATAGACAGACTTTCAGCATACTGGGAACTATTTCATTTCACCAGGCTAAACAGCTGTGACTAAAAGGATTACTGACAGAGAAAAACATTCTTCCTAAATTAAAGGTGCACTAGCATGAAAATGTCTATTTGACCATGTGGTTTTTAAGACTATATGTGGATGATTGCGAAGTTAGGAACAGTATAGCATATTGATACCAGACAACACATATTAGAAGATTAACAGTTTAGAAAGGTGAAATATGGTCATTATCTGTTTGTTACAGCAGAACTTCAGTTCTTCATGCCTAGTTATTAATTCGTAAGTATCCATGAGCTCTGCTATTTTCATTAAATATATATATCCCAATACAGCAGATATGACCTTTACTATAAATTGGTTTAGTCTTCTGTAAGCAATGACCCTCAATCTGCTATAAAACAGATTTTAGTGCTGCAGTTTGTTTATTTTTCTCCCCCCTTTGCTGTACCCACACCTGCCTATTCCTGCCCCACGTTTCTCCTGATCCCTTATCCCCTTATTCCCCTGTGTCTCCAATAAACTAGCACAAATTGGTAGAGCTGCACCTCTGCAACCTCAGTGCGACACCCTCAAATCCATAACGTTGCCTTTTTGATACACTGCAATCTTCCAGCAAGTTTTATTGACTTCCACTGCACACTGTGCTTTCCCTTTAATGTTAGCATAATTCATTAAAGAGGCACTGATTGAGAACCTCTGTACTATACTATTATACCAAGTGCTTCATAGAGAATTTTGTACATGACCTATTAGTAAAATTGATGCTTTATCACATGGGTCTTGATAAAAATTTGGAATTCTTTTTTAGTCTAAATCTGAGTCTATAAGGAAATAAAATATCCTGAAAGCTCTACACTAGAAATCAAATAAATTTTGTTTCTTTTATGTTTTCAAGCTGAAAAAAAGGAAAACTGTAATTTCAAGTTGTCATTTCAAAAGTGTAATTTTCTTCTGATTTCAATGAACTTGAAATCCTTAAGGTCCCTTCCAACTCTAACCATTCTACGTTTCTATGATTCTATGAATGTTAATATATAAAATATATGTGATATGACTAATATATTAAAGGAAAATTATTTTACAGTTTCAGAACTGCCATTTCTTAGTTAAAAGTAACATTAGTGATAAATTCTTTGGTTTCAGTGACACTATATTTTTAATTGGCAAATATTTCTTTCTGCAATTTCAACTAGATTTTCATTTACAGTACTATTCTTTGAACATCTTCTTTAATGGATTTTGAATATTTCAAATTGCTTAGTAAAAATAGTTCATATTGAAAGCAAAAGAGATATTGAATGGTTCTGCAAAAAAATCAAAGGTGCAACGGTGGAAAGTGAAGGTATGAAAATATAGAGGAAGTAAATTTCTGTAAAGTATAAGCAGCTGACTGAGAGAGCTATTGCTTATTAAATGAGTTGAAATAATTGATCATGTCCATATTCTTAGACCATTCCAATAAACTAAACTAGATTTTTTTAACATGGATGCTTTATGTCATCTGCTGGAATTGATGGGGTTAGCAGTGACAACTGTTGAAATTAATGTGCCAAAGACATTAAGCTAACACTGTGATTTTCTGATGCTTCTGTATATTGAAGACAGATAAGTGCTTATTCTATATGCATCAACATAGAATCATCATGGCAGTACTTACAAATCTTTGTCTCAGTCATGAAACAGAATGTGTGTCATGTGATATGGTTTAATATATGGTATGCATAACATAACTTTTGCATTTTTGTATTCTACATGTATGTGTTTGTACTGTATATTTAAGCTTGCACTGGTGCATTACTTTCCATCCGAGAAGATTATATAAACACTTACATTGCAAACCAAACTCCATGTGCAAGTAACAAGGAGACAGAAAATTGTGATGATTACTTGGTGTATCTGCAAACCACAGTCTAGTTTACATTTGCCTGTTATTAGTATTGGCCTATAATTCCCTCCTTGCCATGACTACTTAATGCTGAATCTATTTCTTGATAAAGATGTAAGACAGAGTTTTATGGGGAAACATGTTGGGAATGAAATAAGAACACCCTACAGTGCTCCAAAACAACCTTTCATCTACAGCCACCCTACACCATGAATCTGCTAATCTTAGACACTACAGCAAAAGATAAAGGTATCTATAAATGCCATATGAGCCTATAAAATCCAAGGTGATGAAAAATTATTCTGTGACAGTGCAGTTAGAGGTTCTGAGATGTGTGAAAACAATGACAATCATTAAAAAGGCTTCATTAGTCCAGCTCAGCATCAGAAAGCACGAGTCATTTTGTTTAAGAGATGAAGGCAGTCATCAAAGACATGAGAAAGAATTTCTTAGTCTAGGAAGACACTTTGAGAAAGATGTAGGCCAAACAGTAAATGGATCTCGGACAGCTTGACATGTAGTAGGTGAAAACACCATTGCCATCTTTGACAAGACAAAGCTCTGCCCTGGAATAACATCGTTGCTTTCCACAGCAATGACAATGGCAGCTTTATGAGAAGGGGAAATAAAACCTCATTTCACCTCCAGATTTGTTAAGTAGAGCCGAGCTTATCTGACCTAGGCTGTGTTTGTCATTTGGCAAAGAGATGTTGCCAACATCATGTGAAGCAGTGGCCATTAAGTGTCTGAGAACTGCTGTTGGGTACGTCTTCCCATTTTCAAAACTGCTTCAAAAAGAAAGACAGCTACAAAATATATCAGGTATTCAAGAGCATTGAAGCATTTAAAGATTGTCAAGCACTGCAGCACCCGCTGGCTCAGCCTCCAAAAGTGCACATCAAGGACACTGCAGCAACAACCAACCCTTTTCAAAATTATTTCAGGAGCCAGGAAGAGGTAGATAAGTGTGCAGGGGTCAAAAGTGTAGCAGAACACCTTAGTGCAATAGAGATTAAGCAGTGGTACTATTATTATCGTTATTATATCTTCACACCACTTAGCAGACTTGCAGGCTAAGGCTGCCAGAGAGCTCGTTTGACACCAGAGTTGATCCCATTACCTTGAAAATTCTGGGCTAAGTAAACTCAAGTCTGTCACATGGTTAGGTCATGACATATGATCCTAGTTGACTTCAAGGTCAAAGAAAAGAGGTTACATGGTAAGAGAAGATTTAAGAATAGTAAGCTGGAAATAGACTGCAATTGTCACCTTAGGCTTAGAAAGGCTTAGAAACTGTTGGAGGATGTACTCCTTCCAGCCAAGCTGCCACTGAAGAACAATTGGTACAATTTCAATGAAATGGAACTGTATTAGAAAATTATGTACTGTTAAAGCCAAGATGTTTTTCAGAGGTCATTTTCGATAAAGTTCCCAGCAAAAGGAAGAAACGTGCTTGTTGACGTGGTCTGTATCAGGCACTATCTTAGGATGCAAGTGATCTCTCAGAGCATGTGCTTCCTGCTGTGTCTCGCTTAGGGTCCTCTTTCTCTTGCTGTGTGCTGAAGCCACGCACCGAGCCACAACAGAAAATGGACTTTTCCAAAGACTAGCTTTGAAAGCTGGAAAAATACTACATGAAGAAGGGAAGAGCTTTGCTCATTCTAAGTCACCTACCAAAAGAATAAAATAAGAGATGGCTTGTCATGTGAGGTGTTACTTCTACGTAAAGCAAGTTTTCTGCAGCTCAGGAAAGTAACTCTGGGCCACCTGTAAATGAAGGCAGAATATACCAGATTCTTGCCACTGAAAAACATGCACAGGACCTTGTATTTGGGACTGACAACATATGTTGGTATAGCTGTCTTTTAGGAAAAACAGTTTCATATGGATTCATTGGAAGAATTACGTGGATACAATGCTGTGAGTGCAAACTGCCTTCCACTGATATAGTATATTCCCTTCCTCATGTTAAATAGGTAGATTTTCTTGCTGTAGATATAATATATGAGGGGAAAATTAGATCTTTCTGCTTTCAAGAGCAGGTCAGTGACTGGTCCTGTTTACTAGTATTGCCCCCATACACAAGTATTTTTACAACCACTAGCAATGTGTCACATTAACTCAGCCAACTTTGAGGGTTCAACAAGCACTATGATTAACTTACCTCCACTGCTACATCCTTGAGGTGATCCTTGAGGCAAAACCCAAGATACATTGCTGGATGCATTTGGGAAAGCTTTGTCCATGATTGATCTGTACCTCAAACAAGAGAATCTAAATTTCCTAAACATAGTAAATGCATCAGTAGGAGAGCACAAATTTCCTAACAGTTTATTTCTTAAAAATTAGAAACATTTCTTCAAAATTAGTATGTATTTATGCATAGCGAGTTTATTTAAAATAAGCTGTAATTTGCATGAACTTTCCATCATTTTTGCAAAATAATGTTAATTACCCTATTTAATGATCCAGAGCATCCCCAATTTTTACCTTTCACAGTTTTCCATCTTTGTAATTGCAGTCCTAATTTCCATTACCATAACTGTATTGCAAAACAGTGATTTCAAAAAAACTTCATACTACAGGCACTCTCTTAACTGGGGAGAACAGGAGGAGTGTATAACTAGCATGTTATTTTGTCTAGAGGGTCTTCTTTTCTCTAACAACCAAGAATTCTGTCCAATAAGAGACACCAAGACTCTTGAATGTTGTTTAAAGCCCAGTATATAGACACGTTTTCATATATCTATGTCATAGTATACATATATAAATTTATATAAAAGTCACTATAAATATATATATGATATGACTCCATACAACTACTGTTCGAAGCTAAGAAAAATGCATGAAAGAAAACAGAGCATCTCTCTCATTCCTAAATTTCAGCAGAGGCTGATTTGCTATCTGCCATTGTTAAGTGAATAACAAGACAAGAATCGGTACAGAATTCATCTCAGGGTATTTTTGATTTATAAATTGATTTTATATTTATAACTATAAATGGGAATATAAATTTCCAAGGGCAAAACTAATATAAATTCAGGTAATTCCATCATGTTCCAGACAGGCTCAGTGTCTTTACACACTCTTTTAAATCCTTTTACTGTATTATATGCTACCTATCTTCATGATATCCAAGTAATTTCCTGCAGAATAATAAATGTTTTTCTCACATGTTACCCTATTCTGGTTACTTTCCTGGTTCTTGCCAAAAGAAATCCTCACACAGATTTCATTTATACTTTCTTCGTTACTCTTTTTTTAACCTTAGTTTTGTTGACTTTAATCTCTGCAGAAAGGATATGCCTGTGCCTATGCTTCTGTGTATGAAGGATCTGTATTTTTGTTAGACAAGAACATCATTTAATCAGTTGATACTTATGACTGTAGCTGAGGGAAGTCATGAATATATTATTTACTTTTTAAAAAGTGTTTAACTTAAACCAGAGGCTTTTGAAACTAGTTTGCTAGGTGATTATCTTCATGCTCATACAGCTCCGCTGATTCTTAAGTATCTACTGATAACTTGCCAAGGGGATGCTGATACAAAAATGTAAAATTGGAATTAGACTGAAATGAAATTACAGTACTTTTTCTCGTTCCTTTCATAAGCATATTTTTTTCCACTGGTTTCATGACAACTGAATATTAATTTAATTCTGAGATTCAGAATGATTAAAATCAAAGTGCAACAGATTTTTTCATGGAGCACTAAAGCCAACTATATTGTAAAATATGCACTGGCATTCCGCAAGAGATAAAGATTGTTTACTGTACATTGCTGAATCCCAAGTAATCCTCCGGAGCTTTTGCTAGTGATAATCCTTCCTATTGCTATTATAAGTACTGGTGATAACTCTTCCTTTAACATACAGTGATAATTCTTCCTCTTTACCTCCATAAAACTCTTTTGCCCTCATAAAATTTCAAATAAACCAACCCAAACTTGCAAAGCAGAAACAAATCATCCTCACTTGTAACAGAAAGATAACACGAAGCGTGTCCAAAGGCTGCAATTAATCCTGGGGTGGCTGTATTCAAAAATTCCAGCACGCAACAAACAAACGTATCATTACCTGCTCTCTTTTGCCTAAAAAACCACATGGTGTAAAGGCATATGGATCTCAAAAACTGCTGTTTCACTTCCTATTTGCGGTCTGGCCTGAGAGCTCAGGCAAACTACCTCTCCATTTCCCTCACTGGAAGTTGTCTGCTTCTGCTGGAAGCTCTTTGAGCAAGGTATTGTCTCTCCCTTTATCTTTCTGTTGCATTCAGCTGTATTTGGCACAAAGAAAGCAAACGCTGAAAGGGGTACAAGGAATTAGGCTGGAGTATGCTGCTTCCCAGCCAGACAAACCTGGGAGCCCCAGTTCTCAGTAAGCAGTTTAGTTGAAGTGCAGGAGGAAGGGGAGTGCAAAAAAGCTAAACATGTTACTGCTTCAACAGCCCCCCCTACCTTGTTCACTTGTTATGGGGCCTGGCACAATGAGAAGGAGAGGTCAAGTATCTAGCTACTGGTGAAATAAACAACAAAAATAATTTTCTCTGCATATGGAGAGCTTTTTTTCTCCTCTCTCCTCTCCTCTCCTCTCCTCTCCTCTCCCTGTTTCATTCATGCCAGCATCTCACGGACTATTTTTGCTATGAATCATCATAGGAATAGGAACACAGAAGTTACTACCTTAAGAGGGAACTAAGTGCTATTCCGGTTTACACCCACATAGATTCAGAATAACTTCATTGAAATAAATGAGCCAGAGCTCCAAGTGGTGTAAATGACTTATTCATTGGTCTCAGTGAAATTACACCAATTTTCTTCAAATGTAGATCAGGCTCTAAGTAAACCCAATTTACTTATCAGGGCACTATTTGGCCCAGTCTCAAAGAGAATAATTTGTCCTTTCCTATAGCATGAAGTATTTATTTTCTTTCATATTTCCCCTCTGCTTAGCTCTCCTGGGGGCAGAGCATGATTTTATACTCTAAAATTAACATAATTAGAACTATTTCAAGAATTTACCTAATTATTCCCCACAACATGCCCAGGAGGTTGGAAAGTATTATCACCCATGTATTATAGCTGGGGAAATTATGTTGAAGAGGTTAAATGACTTGCCAGAGGATGGGTTGCAAGGCAATGGGATTGCTTGTAGTGAATCTCAATAATTCAGGCTTTTCGGAGCTATCCTTTAGTCAGTGCACTGACCATATTTTGTGCCTGTGTTTTGCTTGTTATCTCAGCTTGGTCACTCAGCTCCTCGTGTCGTGACTCAGTTGCATGCATTCTTCACCACACTGTCAAGAAGTGGCTAAGAAAAATGTTCACTGACATATGTGATTGAGTGTAAATTTTGTTTATAGAAATAGCTTAAATAGGTGTTATTCTCAACATGAAGTACGAATGAGGTGTTCTCTGAGAACCCAAAATCAAAATGAAAACAAAAGTATTGGAATAACACAACATTACACAGTAATGAATCATCACTGTTGCATTTTAGCTGTCTAGGAGCTCTGAGGGAATAAATAATGAAGCGACTGAATTGCTGTTTGAAGATACACAATTCATTGTTAAAAATCTGAAATAAAAACCTGCTACCACAGCCAATTGGGTTGTAGCCAAGACTGCCTAAATTTTTCATAAAGTGCCAGAGACAATTGTGTTTTATAGATATGCAGGACATACCTCAGCAGCAGGAAAAATAATCAAGAAAATAATGAAAGATAGAGTTACACATTAATCTAATGTATACGACTTGGTAGGACTAAAGGCTCAGGCTTCTCAAGGCCAAACAGTACCTCTCTAAGCTGCCGACATTCATTCAGAGTTAACAAAATAATGAATAAGGGAGAAATGGTGGATAAAATTAATTCAGGCTTTCAAAAGACTTTTGATAAAGACCCTTACAAGAAACTCTTAGGGAAACTTGGTAACCATGGAGTGAGAGGTAAAACTTCACATGGATTAAAATCTCACTGGGAGATAGGGAAAAAGGAAAAGAAATAATGTTCTATTCTTACTGTAAAAAGAGGTTTGTGGTGCAGTAGCCTACACACCAGTGTTTTTTGTCTATGCCAAATCACAGAGTCCATACTCATGAGCAACTCCATTGAAATCTACTGCTAACTGTGGTGGGAAGTTTGTTGTTACTGTGCGTCAGGAAGTTTAAATAAGGTTTAGAGGACATGATGGCGTATTTATAGGCAGTCTGAAAAGAGAAGAGCTCAGTAAATTAACTGTATTAGTTGGACATGCAAATCTAGTGGGTTTAGTTAAGAGCTGAGACAATTATTAAGGACCCAAAATCATCTCAAGTGGCATTGTAAATGCAGCGCTGTGCAACTCACAGCTCATCCCACGAATGGCATGGCTGAACTCTTTGTCCAGATTTCCTGCCTGCTGACCTCCTTTGGGACAACAGTATATGTGTTCACAAGATCACATTTCGCACTGCTGGCTTATATTCAGCCGTCTGTCAACCAACATCCCCAGGTCTTTTTCTGCCCGGCAGCTCTCCAGCCACTCTACCCCAAGCCTGTGGCCCTGCAGGGGGTTGTTGTGACCCAAGTGCAGGACCCGGCCTTGTTGAACCTCAGAGCATTGGCTTCGGCTCATCTATCCAGCCTGTCCAGATTGCCCTGTAAAGCCTTCCTACCCTCAAGCAAGTCAACAGTCCTGCCCAACTTGATGTCATCTGCCAACTTACTGAGGGTGCACTTGATCTCCTTGTCCAGGTTGTTGATAAAAATATTAAACAAAACCAGTTCCCCTGGGGAACACCACTTGTGTCCAGCTGCCAACTGGATTTAACTCCATTCACCAAAACTCTTTGGGCCCAGCTACCCAGCCAGTTTTTAGCCCAGCAAAGCCAGTTTTATGCCCAACCAAGCCATGAGTTTGTCTAGGCAAATGCTGTGGGAAACTGTGTCAAAGTCCAGGTAAACAAAATCCACAGCCTTTCCTTTATCCACCAAGTGGGTCACCTTATCATAGAAGGAGATCAGGTTTGTCAAGCAGTATCTGCCTTTCATAAACCCATACTGACTGGGTTAGATTACCTGTTTGTCCCGCATGTGCCACATAATAGCAGTCAGGATGATCTGTTCCATAACTTTCTCCAGCACTGAGACAGACTGACAGGCCTGTTGTTCCCTGGATGCTCCTTTTGACCCTTCTTGTGGATGGGCGTCACATTTACTAACTTCCAGCTCTCAGGGACCTCCCCAGTTAGCCAGGGCTGATGATAAATGATGGAAAGTAGCTTGATGAGAAGTTCATTCTGTACTTTCCTCTGAAGTCATCTACTTTTGACTCAGGTGGAAGTATGTACCTGACCATTAGGTGTCAGCCAAGCAGCTAGATATGTTGCTAGTCACTCAGTGTGCATCACTGGCTACAAAAACCGATGTGCCTTAACCACACTTATCCAATGTGGCAGCTAAGCATACAATGCCACTTCTGTGATTTCTTAACATAACATTACATAAGATTGCTAGCTTCCCTCAAGCTGAACATTATTTTGGAGAAAGCTTTGTTGTCACTATGAAATAGATCTATTCCAAATTCCACCTCAAAATGCTATGCATGTTCAAAGAGATGAATAATGCAATTGCTCTATAAGAAGACTGAATATGAAAAAAGGAGTGAAAAAGTAGATTAAAATAGATGGGGAGATGATGGCCTATAGCTAGCTATGCAAAACTAATTATGAAACTCTGAAAGCATAAAGGACAAATAATTCTAGTTGGAAGGCTGAGGCAGACGAGTTCGTCTCCCTTTGCTTTGTACGATGGCCCAGAATCAGCTGCCTGAAAATGCCTGGAAAATGCACTATTCTCTAAGGTGAAGGGAGTGAGGACACAAACTTTGTTGATGGTATGAACTTGCTTGGGTTAGTGAAAGTGAGCGCTGACTGCAAAGATTTGCAAAAAGTCTGTGCAAGACTAAGTGGCTGAGAAATAAAATGGAAAATGAAATTCAATGTGGATAAATGTAAAGTAATGCACATAGGTAAAAGCAATAAAGCTTTAGTTACAAAATGTTGGGCTCTGGGATGATTATTATAACTCAAGAGAGAGATATTAGGGATATAATAGATAGCTCTATGAAAACATCAGCTCAATATTCAATAGGAGTCAAAAAGCAAATCAAATGTTAGGAATTATCTGGAAATGAATAGACAACAAATATATACTGTTATTATGCCAGTGTATAAATCTACAGTATGCTTGCATCTTTAATGCTTTGTGCATTTCTGGTCTTTCTGTTTCTGACAGAGCAGAACTGGAAAAGGTATGAACAGGGGCAGAATTGCTGATCAAACGTGTAGATGCTATCTGTGCAAAAAAAAAAATGAAGTAGACAGGGACTCTTCAGGCAGGAGAAGAAGTGGCAGAGAGCAAAAGTGACAAGGAGGAGGTGAAGAGGGATCAAATTCTAGCACATGAGCTTAAAGTGGTGAGGACTGAAGTAACTCATTATACACATGTGAAACGTATTGCTGAAGGAAGCTACTGATACTGAAAATCATCACTGTGATGAAGGTGCCTGCATACTCCTAGAAGGAGAATTGACTGAGGGTGACTAGATATTGAGCTACCACCTGTTTCAGGAAGTCTCTGACCTGTAAAATGTTGGAAGCGAAGGACAAACACTGCTTTCTGGCCCTTCTTTTTCCCCGTCCATCTGTTCCTGGTCTGTCAGAGACGGAGTATTGGGTTAGGTGGAGTTTTGATCTATACGCCTTACACTGTGCAGGTAAAAATCATTCCTAGAAGATAGAGACGTGTATGCATACATGAAAAATGACATTTAGAAGGACAGAGAGGGACAGAGAAGCCACCTGCAGTGCAGGGAGGGAGGGGAGCAGAAGGAGCATCCAAGAAACATTAGGACATTGCATGTTATTGTTTTATCTTCTTGAATTTACAAGTGAACAGTCTTCTACATATCAAAAAGGGCTTTTTGCAATCAATGGGAGTTGGCTAAGGCCCTCAGGGCTAAGCTTTCTTTCCCTCTCCTGTACATTCCCACTGCAGATATGGTTTCCAGATAGAATTTATCCTGAATAGCAGAAAAGTCACTCTGTGGTGACTCAGGGTGCATCTATTTGTCATTCCGTCTGTATCTCTCACTATCCTTTTCTTGTGTTTTCTCTGATAAGGGACCTTGGTGACTGAAATATAGATCAAAGCACCAGCCTAAGGCTGGTCAAAAGAAAAGAGAAAAGAAAAAGCACATTAAAAAATATATCATTGAGCTTAAAGGAGTCTTTCTTTTCTTATTTTCTGCCCTTTCTATTTGAAGATTTTCTGTCTCATCCTGCATTTAGCATATCTTATAGTAACTTTGAAAGAGAAGCAAAAGGTAGAGACTAAACAAAAGATGATTTTCCTTTGTTACATTTTAGCTATCTTACACTTTAACTATACTTATTTCTAAACTTGAAACTGTTTCATTGTACATTGAGTGAGACGGTGACTTCTTGTGCTTGATCTGCCATGTCTGTGCTGCTCATTAACCTTTTTGTGATTGCTGACATGAATCCTCACAGTGCCGTGTGTCCAGTGACTTTGATCCTCTGTGTGTGATTACTTTAGATCTAATTAAATTTTTCTTGTTATGTGTTAATTGTGAGGAAAGATAAATAATTTATCCTATAATTTGTCACAGTACCTGTATTTGAGATGTAAGGTCTAGACTGATTGAAATATCATTTCATATCACTGAAGCTTGAATACTTTAGATAAATGTTGTCTTGTCTCACATACTTGAAGAGGGGATGATTCTGAATATGAATACAACTGGACAAGTAATTTTGTCCAAATAATGTTTCTTTTAGCACAAGCTAGACTAGAAGGTCTCAAAGATTTATATGAAGAGTTCTCTTCCATTTATTAAATAACTATCCTGTATAAATGCAAACTTTTTATTTAATCACTTTACTTCCCATAGTTTGTCCACACTTTTTTCTTTAATAATGTCATAAAAGTAATGCCCATGCTTTTTCCTGACTCCAGGAACCCAATGGTTCTGCTGCAGCATCACAGCATTCTTAGCAATCACATATTTTCATGGGTTTTATGAAACAGTTACACTGTTTTCACTACCTACAGTATGATTTAACTATATGCAGTTTTATTACATTGCCCAGAAGTGGTTGTTAGGCTACAGCAATAGATCAGCAGAGCTTTACCAAGCTCAGTAAAACTTTACTCCCTTGGACCATTTGATGTGATGCTTTTGGTGGGTATGTGCTGCTGAAAATAGGATCCTTCTTTCATCCAGAACCAGAACAACTTTATGCAAAGTTAGAGCTATGGCAAAATTAGAACCAATATTTTCTGTTTAAATCATCATTTGTGTTGGCAAGGAAAAATAAAGAAAACCAACCCTGTCTTTGTCAAGATTTAGGTTTCATAAGGAAATTTCTCTAATCTTGCCTTAACAATAGTGCAAAAAGCTATACTCTGAGAATAACTTTTATCCAAAACTTACTAATGTCTCTGAAAGTTCCTTGTGCAAAATGATAGCCTCAAAATATAAACCATTTACTGCCAGATGTTTTGCAAGCTGTTCTGTAACATCACATAAAAAGCAATGAGGTAAAGACAGAACCATAGCAATATATATTATAAGAAGATAAAACTGGGATGGAGATGGGTGTTAGCTTCATAAAATTTACAGTAATGTGAAGAAATCAAGGTGTTCTTGCAAACTGAGTGGAGTCAAGCCAATTTTTGAGGGATTTTTTAAGACGAAGCAGAACGTTCAGTTAAGAAGTGATTGAATAAATGTACACATTTTGCAGCACACCATAAACACTAGCAAAATTTCTCCCCTATTGAACCAAATTAGGAAATAAAGTTTCCCATTTTGAGGCAATAGGTTTCTCCCATCCAAAGGCCTTTCTGGAAGAGCCACTGATCTGACAGATGGATCCACAGTAAAGCATCTCACAAGGCGACCACTAGCCAGTGCTGATTATGACCTTATTGATCTCTTGAGACATTTCTGTGTGTACTTTCTGGTAGTGGTGATAGAGGGGGCCTGTTCATTCAGACCAAAGCTGGTACATTGGCCAGGTGCAAATAACAATCTCTGGTCATGAAGGCGCTGAAGAAACGAGGCATGTATAAGCAGCTCTTAAATTTCAGAGCTCCTTTTTACTTTGGAATGTAACAGTTCAGCCTCAGTACACTTTGTTGTAGAGCTGATACTGCTTTGAAATAATGATATTTACTGGTAGCTGCAAACCAGGGAGGCTGATGGTAGAAGCAGTTGATTAGGCAGAGAGGAAGGTGAAAAAAATGACCTATAATTGGAGAGATTAAGACTTTAGGCATGCTGATTAGATTAAAAAAAAACAACAAACAAACAAAAAAACCAAAACAAACAAAAAACAAACAACCAAAACCCAACCAAACCAAAGCCCCAAAATTTAGCAGGAAGTGAAAGGCTCCTATCCAATGCATATAGTTCATGTCAGAGCATCACTGCCTCTGACCCAGCTTAGTGCCCTCAGACACTACAAAGCTATAAAAGAGGAAATTATGGTAATATAAAAAATATCAAGAGGTGATGCTTTTTATTAATAATGATAATTCTTTATTTCACCCATTTTTTAGAATAGCATCTGCATATCACTCTGTGGTTTTGCCCTCCCTCCGTTGTTGCTCCATATAATGTGTTCTTTTCCCTTAAAATGTGTGGTGGCAAGTAAAGAGAGTGAGACGGAGTAAACACATTCCTTGCTTTCCTATATTCTGTGTTGTAGGGAAATAACGCACTTGCCTCACAGTTTGTAAGGGTGGCAAAATTGAGCCTGGAAGTTAATTCTTCATAGAATTTGTGCATGAAGCCCTAATCCAGGATGGGAGAAGGAGAATCTAGAACACTATGTAATGGAAATAATAAACAGATTTATGTCTATTCAGGGGCTACAGTGTTGACTATTCTCCATTTACCTAGATCTCTTTGACAGCACTGGAAGATGGAGCTGTCCTCGCTGCCGCCCAGCCTACTTCCTTTAGACACTTTGCAGCAGAAATCATGAGGATGCCAACTGTGCCTTGTTCCGCACGGTTATCAGCAGGGAATCCATCTTTATTTGTTTTTTAAAGTGCCTCACACATCTGTGGAGCAGGATAAGTCATAAATAATAATAATAATGTCACTGCTTCCTTCTCATTAATAACGAGTCACTAGAGATTCCCTCGCAGTGATGCATAGTGCATGACACTGCACAGATTAGGACGTCCATCATGCAGACTGTCAGCATGATTGCTTTTACTAAATACAGCCATCGCACACAGTGAAATATGCTCAGCAGGGGCATTGCTAGTAAAGTACTGGCAGCAGCTTCGCAAACAGGAATGTACAACTTTCATAACTCTGCTCTGGGGACTAAAAGCTCGGAGAAATGCAGGAGCATTTGTAAGCAATGTGATCAAGAGGTGAATGCGTTAGCACTTTTTTCACAAGAATCCAGGCAGCAGATCTTATTCCCAGAATTCTGCCTTTCTTCTCTCTGGGAAAACCGTTCACTGACTTTCTTAAATCCATAAACTCTTTAGGTCAGTAATCTTCTTAATCAGTTCCATAGGGTTTAGAGCAACTGAGACTTACTCTTGACTGCCATGATGAATGGTAATTACCATGATAATTAGCTAATTATGTTAGACAAACTGGCAAAAGGAACTTTTAAGCAAGAGCTATTAGTACTCTGTATGGGAGGAAATAGCACTAAAAATCTCAGCTTTTCTGACCGTATACTTCAGTCTCATCTGCTGAGGCTTTTTATAGTCAATGGACAGAGTTGAACTTCTCTAAGAGGCCACTCAGGCCTCTGCCCCTCAGGCAAATGCTTTGCACACGCACGGAGGAGTCTGCCACTGTTGACTGACCTTCAAATTGCACACCTAAAGCTGTATATCCAGAGCAGACAACACGGATAACTTCATTCCCCTTCCTGATGCTGACCTTCGTACACATTGTATCTGGCTTCCACAGCCATTTTCAGCTGAAGGCAGTGCCACAAAAATCAGTTGTCCCACCTCACTAACACCTCTGGCCATCCAGTCCCCTCCTTTTCTTTGTGTGAGTCCTGGTGTTTGTACACTTAAACAGAAACTTAAGACAACAGCCCTAGCTGGAAGGAAACCATTGGGTGTTTAGGGGTTAGTTTTATGGAAGTCAGTTCTCTGATCTGGCTTATTGCTTGGCCATCACAAGGGAGATGGTAGGAATATAACACCAGCCCCATCTAGATGTGTTGGAAGAAATTTTGAAATAGTACCTAGCGCTTCTGTGAAGCTTAATTCAACATCCCTCAGAGGTGCAGAATATTAGCTGCTATATCAGATAAAGTGTGAAATAGCTTCAAAACTTCAAATTCATCTCCTCACTCATTTCCTAATAACTTCCACCTGTAGGCAAGCCCTAGGGCACTGCATGTTGTTATTCTACTATGAATTCACTTAGATTCATGTGACTGTAGGGAAGGGTAATATGGAACAACCAGTCTGCAGGTGGACATCTGGCAGGTGGAGATACTCACAACTGCCACATAAATGAAGATGACTGTGGCTGATATGACCGCTCTGCACTGAACGCTGCTGAATGCACACCAATTGCAAGTGTACTTGACGTGTTGTCACCAAAAAATGCCATTATCATGAGAGTTAAAACCTTGCCAATATTTTGAAGATAGGGAACAAAGCCACTGCCGTGTTCAAGTCAGACATGACCTTGGAGTTCATCCAGACAAAGACTCCAGAAAAGTAGAAAAAAAAATTGAGACAAGTCACCATATTGCAGGGTTAACTCTGACTTCCCTGAAGCATCTGCAGTTTTCTGGGAAGGAATAAAAGTAGATGGACCAGTCTGGATTCTAATAGACAATTTTTAAAGGCACTGAACATTTTCCTATGGAGAAACATAGTAAAGCAAAATGCTAAACCATAGGAAAAATGTAGTTGAGCAGAAATACATTTTACCTTTCTAAAAAAAAAAAAATGATGCAGGGGCTCATAAAAACTGAAACTCCACAGGGTTCATCCAGCTTGAGGAAGCATCTGCAGTTTTCTGGGAAGGAATAAAAGTAGATGGACCAGTCTGGATTCTAATAGACAATTTTTAAAGGCACTGAACATTTTCCTATGGAGAAACATAGTAAAGCAAAATGCTAAACCATAGGAAAAATGTAGTTGAGCAGAAATACATTTTACCTTTCTAAAAAAAAAAAAATGATGCAGGGGCTCATAAAAACTGAAACTCCACAGGGTTCATCCAGCTTGAGAATCAGTCCTGAATATCATCACTTTTGACATATATGGATTTTTAAAAAAATTATATAATGACTGCTCTCTCATTTACATATGGTAATTGGCCTTGTCTGTCACTTCTGCTCGACAGTCTGCTCTTTAGCAAATGCTGCTTTGTTTGTCACTTCCCAAGCTTTATGACAGTCTATGGAGCAACATTCTTTCATTTTTATAGATTTATAAGTGATGTTAATAAGAATAATCTGGCAGAAGCAGGAAAAAAAGAAAGCTGGTGTCATTCCTGGGCTACGGACATAAAGACAACTCCAGAAGAGTATATTAAAAACATAACATGGTTTCTATGCTGACTAAAATATCGTTGCACTATGAAACCAGTAAATCTATAGCTTTATATGCTAGCTTAGTTGGACTATTTTTTCAGTAGCTAGTATCTTGACACTATTTACTGTTCTGATATTATAGGAAGCTCTTAAAATCTACAGATGTACAAGCCCATTAAAACCAATTTGATTTTAACAATGTTTTCTGCAGTGTTTTAATGAAAACCTGACAAAACCCAGAGCTACTTAAAAAAATGTCACCTTTATTCTGGAAATTCAAGCTCCATATGTGGCACCTGCAAGTGAATGAACAAGTGTGTATGCCAAGAAATATCCTTTCTGCCATCACTCCTGCTCTATCCAAACCTTCCTTCAAGTGGGAATTAAAATCAAACACTGTGACACACGCTGTGCTTCACTACTCAAGAGACAAGTACGACTAAAGGCATCTGACAGATCTCCTAGCCATGGAGGTAAAACCACTGTTAATGTTGTGTCCTTAAGTAGTCTAAAACCCATTTTAGCACTAAAGTTTGTTAGAAGGAGAAGCCAGTCAATTCCCATGGCAGGGTCCATGGATGGCCAAGAACTGAAGGACATAAAACCAAATAAGAATGGATCTGTTGGTAATTTTCATTCATGCAGAGGACACCAAATTCAAGCCCAACAGGGACTTCTTGTTGGAGGATTGTAGGTGAAATGAGAAAAGGAAGATCAAATATAATCTGTGTTTCAACATTAATGCAGTAATACTTCTGCTCCCGTGCAGGAGACTTTACCTCAGTTAGGAGTAACAGCAGATTTATGCAGGAAACATCCAACTGGCATCTTCCAAAATTAAGGCAAAATGTATTACCTCAGGAGAAGTTATACCTAGTGAACTCACATCACATTGGTTTGCTCCGGTATCACACTAGTGAATCACAATCCATACGACATTGGTAATGCACACATTGAGGGAGAAGGATGGAGAATGAAAATCACAGAACTAAAGAAAGGAAATAACAGATGAAAATTAAATGGATCTAAAAAAGGCAAAAGAAATTTTAACAGCAAAATCAAGTGTGAGAAAGAAGCCTAACCAAAAGGAAAAAAAATTGCAAGTGTCTTTGCACAACTACAAAGTCAAGTTAGAGTCACTTAAAAAACACTTATAAGCCAAGGCATGAATGTAACTGTTAACTGAGACGTTCTTCCAAATCCCAAAGAGAAGATTTTAATACTCAATTTAAGTGAAGGATTAGGAACCAGGTCAGACCATGAAGGGGTTTTCATTCCACCCCCCTCTAAATCCTCATTAATCAGTCATAACCTGCTGGCTAGCTCAGGCTAAGGCTTACCAGCAGATACATTTGCACTCCCTGGCCAAGTCCTGTCTGTATGGAGACTACTGCCAAACAGTGAAGTCTCCATCAAGTCTAATTTGCTTAAGTCAGTGCCATGTCCCACAAGTACATGTCCTCATCTAAAGCAGCAGCATTTGCAACCCAGAACATGAGCATAAATTCAGTTTCATTAATTACTTAAATTGATAAGATGGATGGCAACCTGGCTGGCTTGAGGCACAGAAACACATTCCTTCTGCTTTTCTTACACGGGGCACAAACAGCAGTTAGAGCAACAGGCAAGGCACAAAATATCTGACACTGCCATGGTAGGTTAGGGAAAGCTTCTCAGACCCCTCAGCCTACAGACTACAAGTTTCTGAGAGGAGATAATTTCATTGCTTGCAGGTTTTTGAACCATTTTTTGAGAACAAATAATAAAGATTCTTAGCAGGGGGGAAAAAAAAAAAAGGCAACATATTTTCATAAGGGAAACAAATGTCCTGCCCATACAAGATGAAAAAAATTAACTCAAGAGAATATTTGTTTAGATCATAGAAAAGTAGAAATCAGGAAAACAAATGAGATGAAAAGCAAAAATACTTGAGAACTGCATGAATAACTATCTTGTTAAAATATACATAAATGTCACAGTAGTTAATGACAAGTGATATTTTTAACTTTCATAAATCAACTGAGTTCAGCTGCTGTACTTCAATCAATGGTATTTGATCAATCTCTATCACGTGAAGATCTGGCCCCTGGTGTGCAAAAAGAGATCGTTAATTATTTCACTACTAACACAATGCATGACCAACTCATTATATCAGTGTAAAATTAATATATTTCAGATTTGTCTGCTTGCCTTATTTCTTTATCTGTTGGAATTCACAGATACAAGCTTTCTTCTGCAGTCATGCAGAGTATATTTTTTTTAAAAAACTAAATTGCTCATAATGATGAGATTCCAGGAGCTTTAAGCATATGAGTGATTTCTATACTTTCATGAAATTATGAGAGTTGGCAAGCACTAATTATGACTGCTGACATTTGTTTTATTGGTCTGATTTTTCATGCTTGTCATCCTCTTCTCTCCTGCTGAAATCCATGGCAAAAAATTGCCGTTACCATTGATGGAAACAATGATATTGTAGATCACATAGCTCTTAATGGCTTGCAAGTAATCTGCTTCCAAACTCAACTTTTCTCTTTTCTTTTTGGCTTTGTTCTTTTGATAGATAGTCTCAGCCAGTAAGGAAAAATCGATTTAAATGAATAAGCAAGTGAACAGCTTCTCATCACCTTTATTTCACTTTGCTTCCTTGCTTGATTCTAATGATGCTTTATTTCAGAACCGAGAAGCTTCACTACCTGGCCAAGCCTTCATAAATAAAAATCAAGTAAGTAAATAAAATCACAAACCCAACTCAGTGTCAGAGTTAAGTCTCAGCCATTGCAAAGTTCTATTTAATAATAATAAATGTAAGTTCAGGAAATTCCAAGCTGTTCATTGCTCAGGCGGGGCTCACAAATTGCAGGAGATGACAGCAGTCTTTTAATACTAAAAAAAACAAATTAAGGCCCCTATCAGATGTGCTGCCAGCCAGAGGAGAAACTTTACCCCTTTTATTAAGGTTGTAGTTCTGCTTTGTTTAATTTGTTCTCAAACAAGGGAAAAAAATGAGGATTAATTCATATAGGGACAGTGGGAATGACAATGTATTGCAAGGGACAAGAGCTGAAGCATAAAGAAGTATTGGCTTCACCAGACAGCTGAAATCAATGAGCCATCATGGACTGTCAGCACTGGCAGATGGAAATCAGCTTCTGGGATCAGTGGTAGGTTAAGACTGACAGCCTCCCTCCATCTCAGCCCACTGGTCCTGGCTCCTGACAGTGGTGGACTGACCCTCCCTGTCCCCTGAAGCCCTTGGATGGCCTGATCTTTGCTTCCTTTCTCCCTGGTCACAGTGTGGACCCCTATCCTTTGTCCTCATGAACATTCTTCTTGCATAGTGCTAAGATAGAACTTCTATGCAGAAAGGTCATCAAATGCAGCCAGACTCAGTGGGGGTAAAAGTAAAATACTGCATCAAGTACGTTTGACAGCTTGGATTGACTCAGAGCCCCATCAGTCCTGTACTTTGGCCCTTCAAAACGTGAATGCTTGAAAAAGAATGCAAAGAATTGCAAAGAATGATGGGAGGGATTTGAATATGCAAGTATACGCTGACCTGCTGCATCAATATGTTAAAGTAACCAAGTTTTTGTGCTGATAATGGGAAGTCCATAATCTATTCCTCAATGAAAGGTTACTTCTTAATGGATCCGTCCACCCTAACACAGGCACCTAGAATTTACATAACTATATTCTCACCTGTCATCTTCATGTGCCTTTATAGTCATCTAATATGGCCTGCTATCACAGGGTTGATGAAGTTGGAGAGGACTTCTGGAAATCCTTTAGTTCCAACATGGGTTTAGCATAAGTTTAAAAAAAATGCATGTTGGCACCACAAGATCTTACTCATTGCTCGTGAAAAGGGTGCAAGAGGTAGGGAAAGCTGAGCTGACTACACTTGGTGAAAGGCTCAATTAGCCTTTAATCTCTAGGCCGCAAAAGAGAAACACAGACCATCCCTTTTCAGGTCCCTCACCTTCCTGAGCATTTTCTGGGGTTCAGCTGGGGGTTACCTTAAGACAAGAGCTCTGAGGCTGTGTTGCATGCCCTGTGGTTTTCACCAGGCTCTGATCTCATAGCAGCAGTCATCTCCTGTGTCCAATTTATCACAAAGGACATAAATAGTATGTTAAGGTATCTGTCTTGTCAGTAATTAAACCTCATGAAAAGTAGAGCACAGTACTAGTTGGAAGTCAAGAGCCCAACAGATTGACACAGATGCCACTGCCCATTCATACTGGGTAAAGGAAAAACCAACTTGTAACTGAGGAAATGGGATCTTTGTAGCAAGTGCCGATTTTCTTCACTGGTAGCTCTTGAGTAGAACTCCCTAACTGACTGCATTCATAGATATTCTTTATTTCCTGAAGCACACTTGGAAAGAAAAGTCTTTACCTTCTTGTTGAGCTCTTGTTTTTTTGCTAGACGTTAGTTTCTGAGGGGTACAGTGACATGTAGAGCTGACTCTGCTAGAATGTCAGCTGCCTACATCTCCAACATCCCTGTAAGATGATAGTGTGTCCATGGTGACACTGTGTCAGCAACATTATAAAGCATCAGCATTACCTTCAGGTGAGAATTTTTTAAATTTGCCTGTAAGTTTTCTCCTTCAAAAACAATTTTCTCTCTTGAGGTAGGATCTGTAATCATGCTCTCCTCATCTCTTTATTAACTCAAAAACAATATTACAAATATTTTCATATGATAATATGGCTATTATCTCAAGGATGGAGACCCAAAAGTAAAAGAAAGAAAATACAGGGGAAAAAAGGACACCCTCTGGTAGAAGTAAGGTGGTCAAGACATTTGGTCAAGCTATTCTTCAGTCTTCATACTTATGTCCTCAACCAATACTAACAAGATATTTGTATGCAAGGTGCAGGCATTGTGGCTTTCTGGCCCATTGTATTAGCAAAAGTGTGAGCATGTGTTAGGGACCAGACGTAAGGACCAGCACAGAGCGAGTGCTCCTACCACGTAAGTGGAAAGTAACCTCTTGTGAGGGACATGGAAAGTAACCTCTTGTGAGGGACATCAATATTCTTGTCAAGTGACAGACACATTTCTAGTTAAATTACCAAGGGAAGGAGGGCAGAAAGTTCTGGGAAAAAAGAGTGGTAGAGACTGGTTTACTGGAATAGTTCTTCCATTTTTCAGCTCATTCTCTGACATCTTCTTTCTCAAGAGTCCTTCAACTGACCCAGACTGATAACCCAATTATTTCTTTGGAGGGACTGAATTTGACCTGTGAGCCAAATATTTTACAAATTAGCAGGTGACTTATCCTTGACCTCAGTGTCTCAATCCACAAAAAAAATAAAAAAAAAAAAATTAAAAAAAAGCAATAATATTTAATGAACTGTGAAGTTAAAACTAATTGGTGCTCACTTTGCAGCAGCTTTGCCATCTGGGGACTTGAACTCATGACTGAGGATGCAGACAGCAGTGTTAAGGAACTCATAAACTGGGATGGACAGCAGGAATACAGAAGATGTCAGGAGTTATAGGACTGAGGTCTTAGCCTGCATGTGCAAGGGTGGATGACAAAAGAGAGGCTTAGAATGGAGGACGAGTTGCACATCCTGATTTAAATATGTGTGAAGTAGTAGAAGTTTGAAGGTAGATAGGATCTATTTGGCTTCCTAGCATGGGGATATGTTAAAAGGACAGCAAGGACTGGAGGAGCAAGTAAGAAAACTTGGGTCTGAAGCATGTGAAAAGGTTTGTGTTTGACTAATAGGGCTAGGAAATGTCACCTTTTTTTCTGGGGAAGAGGGTTTTTTGAAGGATGAAGGGCCTTTGACGAGTTCTTTTGGTATAGGGGAATTTCAGTGTAAATGTTCAACAATGTAGAAAGTGTTTCAATTAGAAGGACAGTGGGTAGACACTGTCTCAACAATACCTATGGCATTGCATTTTCTGTCAGAACTGCCCTATAGGTGTGAACAAAGTGTGCTCTTGCCAGATGTAGGGTCATAGAGAGAGAGGCAGAGGGACCCTAAACTCTGGATCTCAGCCAGATACAGAATTAGCCCCCCCAGGATTCAAACTTAGGTAGCAAGAATCCTTTGAGTTAAATACAGAAGCAGAACTCTAGGTTGCTCCCGAGTTGAGGCAAGTGTAGTTTTAAAGTACCAGCTAATTCAGAGACTGAACATAACCATATTGTAGCCCAACATCTCAGCTATTTTTTTTAATAGGTTTTTTTGTGTGTGTCTGATCGTATGAATGACTTCTTAATTTTCGTAGCCACCATTTATTCAAAGTATAAATAGCTGCAGCAGTTCACAGAGCTGTGGGGTCAGATCTCTGTGGATGGAAAGAAAATACAGCACCAGATGCAGATAGAAAGCCGTCTCATTTTAAGAGACCAGTGAAGCCCCAGTTTCCACTGACTTCAGGAGTTGATCGGTATCTTTGAAAAACTGCCTGCTTAGGCACCTAATGATGGAAATCAGTGTCTAACAGACAGCACAGAAGTTTAAAATATTATTGGCTTCATTGCATTATAGCAAGCTGACCTCTGCCAATGTCGTTCACTCAGCTGATAAAAGTGATTTTCCGTGGCAGAGCCTTCACTGCACGACTCGTGTGAAAGGCCTTTTAGAAGTGTAACACCCTGCCCAAGGGCTAAATATTATTAACCTTTTTTGACCTTTTTAACATCACTCCTTAATTAGCAGTAAACATAAGTAGCTGTAAAGCTCTACAATACAGCACTAAATTCACCACTCGATCAAAAATTTAGCAAAAATTACCATATGTGTTACAGGAAGCTCAACGGTTTCTGCTTTTCCAGGCTGCTGAGGCAGCATCCTCTTAGTGTTGATAAAAATTGCTTTGCAAAGGTTGTGCCTCTTTGGATTTATCACTATCAGCATGTGGCAGTGTTTGAGCTTCCAGCTAAAAAAAAAAATTCAAATGGAATTTTACAGTACTTGCTTTGGGGCTGGAGCGTAAAACTGCTCTCTTAGCAGCTTCCAAGTCCCTGGAAGCTCAGTCCCTGTGTCTCTTGGCTTCGTCACACCCCCTTATGCATTGCCACTGATCTTTCCCACTTGCTGTTTACTTATTTTATTGCATGGTTTGGAGGCACCTTTTTATTATTATTATCTTGGTTTGATTTTGGCTTCTCTTGATGACAGAAGTTTACATAAGTGCAAGGGAACAATTAATGTACCGTGCACGGTGGGCAAGATATCACCATGGAGGAGAGGAGAAAGTTGCTGAAACAAGACTTGGAAGAAGTTTTAGTTTTAGAAAAAGTGGCTGGTCTGCATTAGCAAGCTGGGAGGCCCAATATGAGAGCAAAGTGATGCTATGCACTTGACATCGATGCTATATGCCTTCCAGCAGCTCTGCTTCAGGCTAGCTCTGGTGCTGTGAGTTGAATGCCTGGCAGTAATTAGAAAAAAGTAAGTGATGGTATAATATTCTGGAGTAATGCGTTCCTAAAGGACTACAGTTTGTGTGTTAGGAGCCCCACCTGCAATCTGAATCGGTGTGCTATGTGGTGATGATAAGAAGATACTCTTAACCACACTGCTGAGCTGAACTGGAGCACTGATGGAAATGCACCTGGAAAAAGACTAATGCCCTTGGACTGGATGTGGAACAGTAGTGGTTTTACACCTCATACAGCAAAGCACACAGTCTGACCACTAAAGGTTCCTTCCAACCCAAATTATTCCATGTTCTTCAGCAGGTACAAATTGGTCTATGTTAATATAAGTAAACTGAAACACATTTACTGAAGATCTGGTTCTGTACCCCATTTCTAAAAAAACCACTTATGTTTGCATACTGAAGTGAGTGAGGCAACCTAGCATTTTATTTTTCTGGGTGCCTATCTGGGGCTTTTTGGCACTCAGTGCCTCCCTGGGTGTCAATATTTTAATTTCCTTAGTAAGTTTACACACAACATCCCTTATGTCTGCTGGCTGAACCCGTGCTTCCTTCCTGCACACTTCAACCTGAGCCCTTGGAGAGAACTGGAAATGACTCTGTCTCCTAAAGCTGGCTCAGTCCCATTTCATGAGAAGGGTAAAGCAAAGGGTAAATGCTCCATTTCGAAGCCTCTTTTATGTGTTTGATCTTTCACAGCGTCCCTCATTCAATCCGTCCTGCACTAGTGATATGAAGAAGCTGTGAAAGTTAATCCATTTTAGAGATGAATCAGTGCTGGCAACCGTCCTCAGCCACAGGTCAGTAAGCACAGGATGGATGGGCATCCCAGTGCTCTCTGCTGGGAATAATTCCTTGAAAAAAGGTACCTGGAAAATGCTCGGTCTCTTGCTGCTCATCTGCTTTGGTAGTAGGTAGCTGGCACGGGGTTCAGATTCACCTTGGCTCTAGGCAAGGCAGAACTGCCAGACAATGACACTTTTCAGAGAGGCTTGGGGGAAAAAAATAATTGAAAAATTACGCATATAGTCCCTCTGAGGAAAGATCCTCTTTGTGCCAAGCATTAATACAAAGCCAGTACAAGCCTTCTCCTTTCACATATTCCTGCTGGCACGATAATGCCCCAAAATAAAAGCCTATTGTGGGAAAAGCAGAGAACACATGCAGAAAGTATTATAAACTGTCTCATTTTGTTCAGCACATGGGCAAAGGACAGCAAACACTTCTGATGCTTGGTTGATGACCCTCAGCACTGTAAATAGGAGGAATGACATGCTGAAATGGCCAAGTAGAAAAGTTTCTCCAATTAGAGAAAATGTATGAGGACTGAAGAATGTTGATCTTAGCACGGAAATAAAAATACATATACAGAAAGTTATAGAAAGCTCCACAGACTCACAGATTCAACAGAGCTGGAAGGGACCTCTAGAGATCATGCAGATTGGCCAGAGCACATCACCCAGGACTGCATCAAGGCAGGTCTTGAAAATCTCCAGAGAAGGGGACTCCACGACCTCCCTGGGCAGCCTGTTCCAGTGCTCTGTCACCCTCACCTTAAAGAAGTTCTTCCTCATTTTTGAGTGGAACTTCCTATGTTCCAGCTTGTGCCAATTGCCCCTCATTCTATCATTGGAAAGAAAGATATCGCTGAAAAGAGTCCAGCTCCATCATCCTTCAACCCACCCTTTAGGAACTTGTAAACATAGATGAGGTCTCCCCTCAGTCTTCTCAAGGCTAAAGAGCCCCAGCTCTTTGGGCCTTTTCTCATAAGGGAGGTGCTCCAATCCCTTAATCATCTTGGTTGCCCTACGTTGGACTCTCTCCAGTAGTTCTCTGTCTCTCTTGAACTGGGGAGCCCAGAACTGGACGCAGTATTCCAGTTGTGGCCTGACCAGTGCAGAGTAGAGGGGGAGAATGACCTCCCTTAACCTGCTGGCCACACTTCTCCCTGTGCAGCCCAGGATTCCATTGACCCACTTGATGACAAGGGCTCATTGCTGGCTCATGGAGAGCCTGCCATCCACCAGGACTCCCAGATTCTTTTCCTCAGTAGTACTTCCCGGAAGATCCACCCCTAACCTATATTGGTGCCTGGGGTTCTTCCTCCCCAGGTGCAGGACCTTACATTTGCCCTTGTTGAACCTCATTAGGTTCTTCTCTGCCCAGCTCTCCAGCCTGTCCAGGTCACACTGGATGGCACAACAGCCCTCCAGTTTCAGTCTTTGTCTCAGCTTCCACTGTGAGATCTCAGACTCTCTTCTGTGGTCAAGTCCAGAGAAGTTAGGGTTTGGGGTATTTCTTTCAGTGTTACAACAGCATTTGACCTATACCAACCTTGAAAAAAAGTCTAAGATCCCGATGTTGTCAATCTAAGCCACAGAAATTCAACCTAAATCTGAATTTTAGTGGCAATAAGCATCTCAGCCCCCTTCAGCAAAGCTGAAGAACTTCCTGTCCAAACTCAGAAACTCTTGAGTTGAATACCTGAAAATTATACCATTGGTACCAAAACAATGAGCATTTTTATTTTGATGTCTATCGGCTGAGCAAACTCGGGGATAATGTATGACTATTACACTGTTGTTTATTCAAGTCCTCATCTTCAAACACAATTTTTGATTTTTTTGTAGAAGCTTTGGCCCAAAATACTGCAATAACTACATCTACAGTTTTTTCACATTCTTTAGTTGTTCTTAAATCTTTAAGTAAAATTTTAATGGCTAAAATACAAATGATGCTGGGAATCCTATTTGTCTCATGTTTTAACTGATGTCAGCACTCCCCTTCAATACTACCTGCTTTAGATTGTTCTGATGTGTATGTTAGGTTATTTTTCCTCCTTGGTTAAAATTTTTCTTCTGTTTTTAAGCTAATAAGTTAGGTAGCTCACAGGGAACTGTCCTTCTGGGTTGGGGTCATTTTTCTGTCTAAGCACAGCTGCTGAAGTTCAACAGAGCAATCTCTAACAAAGATATCTTATGAAAAAACAATATACCTGCTAGAAATGTTAGCACTTGGACTAACACATTCAATTTTAGCTGGAGGAAATCTGTGCTAATGGGCATCAGGGACTTTTGTGAACAGAAAATAGCAAGATATAAGCATCCTGTCAGAGCAGCAGTCTTCAGTATTGCAAATGATACCTGATATCTTTCCTGTATTTGGCCTGGGTTTTGAGCTTTCTGCATTATGTCATCTCTTGCCTCACTTGCTGACCTAGTCTCACATGTCCAACCAAGTTTATGAATGAGAAAACACATCATTTTGCCATGGGAAATCCTAGGACAGGGAATCTGTCATGTCAATAAACGGAAACTTTCCTGCAGAAGCAAAGAAAAAATCCAACCCTCTTCTAAGTTAAAATAGCATTCTAGCACTAAGATTACTTAACAATAGCTTGTTTCTCACAAAATAAATAAAAGAAGAAGAAGAAGAAGAAGAAGAAGAAGCAGCAGCAGCAGCAGCAGCTTGACCCACACTGATGCAAAAATAACTTAAATTGTAGAAAATATTCAGTGTGTGCTGGATCTCAGTGTTGCAGGGTTATAGGCTTACTGTTGTCTTTATGATGTCACAGAAAAGCCATCACTAATTCTGAAATTACCAGAGATTTGTTAATTACATTGCATGTAATTAATGTGTATTGCATGTGGTGGCTTCCCCATTCCTCTCCTAATTAAAAATTGTACAATGGACATGTGTGATGTACATGGAGGACAATATCATAGAATCATAGAATGGTTAGGGTTGGAAGGGACCTTAAAGATCATCTAGTTCTATCCTCCCTGGCATTGGCAGGAAACATCCCGCTACAGCAGGTTGCTCAAACCCCGATCCAGCCTGGGCTTGAACACTTCCAGGGATGGGGCATCCACAACTCCCCTGGGCAACCTGTTCCAGTGTCTCACCACCCTCACAGTAAAGATTTTCTACCAGCCAGCAATGTGGCCTTGCAGCAAAGCAAGCCAACAGCCTCCTGGGCTGCATTAGGTGGTGTTGCCAGCAGGTTAAAGGAGTTGATCCTTCCCCTCTGCCTAGCATTGATGGAGTTTTGGGTCCAGTGCTGGGCTCCACAGTAAACATCAAACATAGATGTCTGCATGGAACAAGTGCAGCAAAAGGCCCCAAAGATGATTAAGGGACTGGAGCATTTGTCATACAAGGAAAGACTGAAAGACCTGGGTCTGCTAAGCCTAGAAAAATATGGCTTGGGTGATTTTATCAATCTGTATAAATAAATATCATTTGAGGGTGAGTAAAGAGGGAGCCAGACTCTTCTTAGAGGTGACCAAAGACAGGACAAGAGACAATAAGCATGAACCGAAATACAGAAAAATCCATTTAAACATAAAACCTCTTTTTATTGTGATGATGGCTAAACACTGCAACAGGATGCCCAGAGATGTTGTTGAGTCTCCATCCTTGGAAAAAATCAAAACCCAACTGGACACAACCCTGGGCTATCTGCTTTAGCTTTCAGCAGGGGACATTGGACTAGATGATGTGGGTTAGATGAGTGGAGAGTGAGCTGGATTGAGAACTGGCTGAATGGCAGAGCTCAGAGGGTTACAATCAGCAAAGCAGAGTCTAGGTGGAGACCAGTGATTAGTGGTGTTCCCTAGGGGTCAGAACTGAGTCCAGTCTTGTTCAACATATCAGTCAATGACCTGGAAGAGGGGACAGCATGTATCTGCTCTAGGTGAACCTGCTTTAGCAGGAGGGTTGGACTAGATGATCTCCAGAGGTCCTGTCCAACCCCTGCCACTCTGTGATTCTATGACCTTAAAAGGCCTCTTCCCATATCAATTCAGTTGTGATTCTATGATTTGTTAAAACATATTTTGGCTATAAATGATCCTGAAATGCAAGAAAGCTTGAAAAAAATTAAGACTTTCAGACCCTTGTCTGCTTTCTGTGCAAATGAGCTATGCACAGTTCATTGCAATGATGTCTCAAGGTTCACTCTAATCCTCCAGTTATATCTTCAATATAAAAGATGGGTAGTGTCTGGAATCTTCAGACCAAGTACCTTTTTTCCACTCTGAATGTAGTTCAAGTACACTCTGCTTATGCATGCTGAATATCGCAGCCCCGCTCAGGATGACCGTAGGCAATCGTGTAACCTCCCTCCAGGAAGGAACTGCCACACCATTTTCAGAGGGTGAAATGCAGGCAGTTAGCAGTCTGAAGGTTAGGCCTCCTATCTGAAGTAGTCACGTAGGCAAGTATTCACCGGAAAAAATCTAGCAGTACAAAACATAAGCTAGTTGTCTAGATTCTTCATAGCTAGCGGAGAAAAATAGATTAACTCTTGCTTCAAGGCAGATGTCTAAAACCATTAGATGTGTCATTCTTTAGAAGTGCCTTTCTCCCTCAGTTGCCTATAAAAATATTCTAATTAACTCTGATACAGATGTTTATAATATAGATGTCTAAAATTAGATAAGCTGACTATTGCTTTGGCTGTCAAGGCTCATGAACCAAGATGACAAATGAGCCTTGATGTCTTGCTAACTTGCTAACTACTCTCAGCATGCCAGCACCATCATTAATTCACCCCTGGGAGTCCCCCAGCATTAACATGACTAGGGGCAGTATCTCATCGAGCCTGAAGCTTAGTCTCATAGCTGCTTGTACACAGCAGTGCAAGACTTCTCAACAGTGGATAACCTCAAATACCTATCACCCAGATGTATCCTCTGTCTTTTCCACCCATGTACATGAAAAGAAAGGGACGAGTTTCTTGTTCAGCTGTCCTTCTGAAATTCAGGGTCAGTTCTTTGCTCTGCTGTTGAACATCTCTTTGAACTCAAGAAAGTCTGTCAAACCTCCATTCCAAAATATTCAGGTCTTAGGCTCCTGCTGAAATTAATAACTACTGGTTGCCTAAGAAGCTTTTAAGGTCAGAGAACTGCTCTAACACATGTAAGCCCCAAAGCTCTAAGAGACAGTGTTCCTCAGAAGTTTTGCCTGTAGAAACACCTTTATTTCACGCATCTGAAAATTGTTCTTACACAAAAAATTTATGGTTAAAGACTAAAAACAGCTATCTAAATGAAAGGAATCATGGAGGTGTTCAAATAAAGACAGACAAGAAAAGCAGATGAGATGTGGTAGAAAAGTGCATGACATTCTTGAAAGTGTTAGTCCATCAATTAACTGGGGGGAAAAAAGCAAACATTATTAAATTTTATGTTAAATGGTTCTCTTTTAAGTGCCTCTGAGTTATAGACAGACAGAGAAAATGAAGCCTTCTATAAATACACAAATTTGACAGCTTCCATAGACTAGATCTCTTTAAAATGAGATGTTTGCTGTAAGTATCTGCCAGATACATTTTCAGATCTCTCACCTCCACTAGTCCATAAGCCAACAAAACAAACACATCTACTATTAATGGCAAATCCCTCCACCTGAAGATATCTTCAGACAAACAATTTACAATTTGTAACACCCTTTTATATACAGTCTACCCATTCCTATCCCTCTCAGCATACCAAGGGCAGCCTCTTTATAGAAATCTCTCTACCCATCAAGGTCGTGCTATACTGAGAACACACTCATTTCTATAGCATATATTGTGATGAACAGCTTGCTTGGTAGGAGTCTTCTTTTTTTGTTATTTAATTCTATTATTAGCATATTTCTAGTTAACACAAAACCATTTCTCACTGTCTTTTTTTTTTTTGTTTAATTCTATTATTAGCACATTTCTAGTTAACACAAAACCATTTCTCACTGTTGATCTATGGACTTGAGGTGTATATTTTAAGACATATTATAGATTTTTTTAAATTCAGCAATGAATTCCATTGGCAGCTAAATAAATAATAGATGGATTTTTTCCCCAAATAATTTCCATTTTGGGAAAAGGGTTTAAGATAGGCCTTTTCAGGTACTCTTCATCCACGCTTGCCCTTATTCCTTCCAACTCTTCAGGAAGTAGAATAGTTTCTTTGATTTTGCTCCTTTGAAGCTTTGTCTCCTTTCCAGATCATAGCTTTCTATAGGATTGGCTCCTTTCCTTAAAGAACAGAATATAAAATACTTTTGGAAAACAAGGAAATAATCTTCAAACAATGTCTTGATTTGCTGTGAAAACTGTTCTGCTCCTCGGCATTTTTTATTTCTGGTCATGGTATATAGGCATTTAATTATTTTTGCCTGTGTCAACCAAATATGTTTTGCAAATGAGCTTCAGTATACAGGAAGCCTGCAAACTATTATATGTCCATGGGTTTTTTTTTCACTGTACTGAGATATATGCAATTGTGCCTCCACCTGTATTAGATGGTAGTGACATTTTATAAATTAAAATAGTGATATAATTTTTTTTTCAGTATTTATATGGCTAAAACGGTCCTTATTATCAAGAAATGATGCAGCAAAAAGCAGTTTTTTGGAAAGCAAAAAACCTGAAGAATACAGTTGGCCCTATGGGTTTATTTGCAAACAGCCTGACACTAGCACTGCTTTCCAAACCCCTGGGTGCTCTCCCTGCAGAAGCATGGCTTTTTGTCTGGTCTGCGTTCCAACTCCTTATATTGCAAGATTATGAAATTTTCAGGATCTGCAAACGTTTCTACAGATAAAGAAGTTCTTCAGAAAATTATAAACAGCTCCACAGAGGGAGGACTCCACTATAGATCAGTCTCTAATAAGAACTTTAATACTAAAATATTTGACAAGCTAATGTCACAACACTTCTATATCCCTTGCTATTTATAGGTTTCCTAGGTATTCAGAAACATTGTGTTCCACTAAGGCATACTAGATAATTCCTAATTTTTATTTTGTTGTCAATGCTTTTTTTTTTTTTTTTATTTTGGACAAGCTAACAGATCTCTTTGAGTGGTAATAAAACGGGGAATCTTATTGTTCAAGGAGACAGAGATAGAAAGAAGAGAACATTACAGGTTAGATTTTCTCTTCCAATACTCCCCTTTTAACAGCGATTTCCTGAAATAGATTTCCATAAGTACTTAATTATTAACATAGTCAGAAACATATTCTGCTTCTCTTTCTTGGAAAACTATGGAAACAAAAATTATTTCTTTTCTTGTAATATTATTGAATGAAGTTAATTTTTGTAAAAAGCATTCACCATGAAAAGATTTTAAATAAATTCCTTAGTGAAAGGAATGAGAAAACAAAAGAAGAATAACTGCATTATTTTAAATAGCTTTTTTTTGTTAAGTTAAGCATAGTATGTGTTGTTACAAACTAGAAAGATCTATTTTGTCACCAGAATGCATGATAGTTCAAGAAGCAAAATTAAATCTCTGAACTTTCTCATGAAAATTACATACTCATCTGAAAGGTAAGTTGCGTGTTTTAGGTGAGTCTCAGCTGCTTCCAAGATCCCTGGTTTGGGGTGGAGCAGAGCCAACCTCCTGTTCAGGGAGAGAGGCTCCTGCTTATACCTGTTGCCATGGCAACCAAGGTCAGCTGACCTGGTTGTTCATCCCATGGAAGGGGTTGCACCTATGGGGAGGCGTGGACAGGTCAGATAACTCAAACTGACCAATAGGATATTACATCCCATCTGCCATGTCAGTATAAAAGCTGAGAGACCAAAGCACTCAAGTTTGGCTCCTCTTCAGGAGCTCTTCTTTGGTGGTTGGTTTTTCTTCAGTGAGGAGATCCCTGTGAATTTGTCTACCTTCTATCCCCATCAGACTGTTCTGGAATTCAGTTCGTATTCATTGTTGAGTCTAGAGTGGAACTTTCCCAGTTCCTGCTGGTGATATCTCCCTGGGAGCATGGTATGGTTTTGTATATATTTCTATATGTACTGTATCTATTTCATTATTTCATTTTTACTATATTATTAACATTCCACTAAAGTAGTTTAGTTTTTCCTAAACTCATAGCTCTCTTTACCTCATTCCTCTCCTTGGAGTGAGAGGTGGGGGAGAACATCTGTCATCTTGTCACTGGCCAACCCCACATAATCCACACCACCAAGTATCTGAGAGAAATCCAGAAGATTCCTCTAACTTCAGTATTGATATGTAGGTGATATTATTGCTGCATCAGAACATTCTGCAGGCTGTAATGCTTAAATTCATAGCTCTCTTTACCTCATTCCTCTCCTTGGAGTGAGAGGTGGGGGAGAACATCTGTCATCTTGTCACTGGCCAACCCCACATAATCCACACCACCAAGTATCTGAGAGAAATCCAGAAGATTCCTCTAACTTCAGTATTGATATGTAGGTGATATTATTGCTGCATCAGAACATTCTGCAGGCTGTAATGCCTTTTTTCACACTACAGTTTTCATAGAGTAGATTGGAATCTGGAATTTTTGCGGTCTTAAATCAAAAGCCTAATCAACATTTATTTTTGCTCCCACAGGCAAAGATGGTACTTCAGTTCTGTGCTGTGATAAGCATCACAAGGACTAGAGAAGAGATGTCCATATGCTGAAGTCAGAACACTTCTGTGCAAATACAATTACTTAAGTTAACAGGTAAGCTGAGCTTTTGTATAGGGAAGGAAAATAAGTAAAATTAATAAACTATAGGAGGAGTCTGAAAGAAATGAATAGTCCTACTTCTTTGGTGCTGTACATTTTAACCAGTGCTAATATAGGATGATAGTAGATCTGCATTCCATACAATAAGGTATAGAAATGGCTCGTAAGACTAATATTTTGTTAACTGCATACTAAAAATCAACTAGATTTTTAAAAATGTGTAGTCAATTTTAGAATTACTCATCTGTTTCACTATATTCAACCACCAGCATATTCCTCTCAAAGCAAAAGAGACCTATCTTCTTAATTTAGGGAACAAAATAATTATGCCTCCTTGCACGTGATAGCACATGTTGAAATAGTGAAGAGAAGGGAAATGTCAGCTGCATGTGCAGCCAGCCAGCTTCTAGTAATACAAAAATACTGTACATGTAAAATGAGGATCACATGTAAGCAGCAGCACAGAGACCCTGCACAAATTGCTGAGTCTGCACTTTTGAACAGTCCAGAAGCCCTCTCTGATGGGTCGAGGGTAGGTAATTGTGTCAGGTTCACTTTGGAGTTTCAGTGTCCTGGCAAGACTATTCAGATCCCTTGTGCCATGACAATCTCAGCTAACCACTTCTTTCATTTAAATAATCAGAAGAGATGGGTGTCATGTGCTCAAAGTGGATTGGTGGCAGATCCAGGATGAAAACTCGACTCCCCTCAGTCTCAAGAGAGCACCTCAGTTACTCTGAAGTCTCTGATACCCTGGTGCTCCATACAGAGCAGACCTACAAAAGTGCTGAGGATTCTCCATTTTCATCAATTTTGGCATGGGATGTACTGAAGTAGCTCAGTATCGTGTTTAAGACTGAGTTTTCATGACTAGTTCAGAGAAACTGAGATTTCCAAATAATCCTTTTCCTGGGAAATGCCTGTAATTTAAAACTCCTTCAGTCGTGCTTTTCTCAACTAAAAGAGTCTTTCTGATTCATGTCACTTTTATTTGTGACCTGAGGATTTTTACTGGAATCCCATCTGCTTTTTCTGTGCCATCAGTACCTAAAAGAGATTTTATGAATATGCTCTTGCTCAGGGAGCATTTTGATATATTACCCTGTTTCAATTAGGTATCAAAAATACATATGTATTAAGTGCAGATTCTGCAATTACTCGGTATGTGTAAATTAAAAAAAAAAAAAAAAATTATAACAGCAGCAGTTAGATAATTACTTGCACCAAAATATTTAGCTTATTTCCTTTCACATTTGAAGTGATCAGGGAAAATAATGGATTGAGTTTCTTTCTCTTCTGTCACCTGAGGTTTGTCATCTGACCTTTAACTGGGGCTGATGAACAGAGAAGTCAGCTGGTGCAGCGGTCCGGTATTTCATTATCTGTTCCCTCTGAAGGACCTAACTCTTATCTAGCACAGGTCACAGCTTGGTGACTTCAGCTAAGCCTCATGGGGATAAAAGTCTGTCACTCATATATATTGTAGCCTTTGCTTCAAAAACACCAGGATCAAACAAGCTTAGGGGAAGGCATTAATTTCCAGATGAGCTGAGATCTCTAAGCCAGAGAGTTTGGGTTTAATACTGCAAATGAGCTCCTTACTGCAGTCTTCTTACTGACCAGAAAAAAAAATAAAAAATTGTGGTTATTTTCAGAAATATCAATGACCATTTACAAAAAACATTTAGAATGTGAAATTTAGTGCAAAAACAAACAATAGGTTTTGAGGCCAAAGATTTCAATACTTAGTCACCCACGTGATATTTTTTGTGGCAAGTATTACAGCCTTCTTTCTGATAGCAGTACAGGAGGAAGGAGGTGTAATACCTCTTTACTGTGAAACCATTTTTGGCCCTAATTTTGACAAGAAAGGAAATATTTTCCTCCCTAAAGACCATCATGATACAAGCAGCCCAGATGCCAGATCATCAGTGTCTCTAGCCTAGTGCAGAATGAACATGGTTATTTTTTGAATAAATATTCTCCTTTCTTCCTAATAAATAATAAGGAAGGAGAGTCTAATCAAACTAGAGAAAGACATGTTTTATTTCCAGTTTTTCTGCAAGCTTCTAGTGTACTATTAAGAAGACTAAAGATGTTCTTTGTACCTTGGAACATGCCTATCAAAGCTGAATAAAAAGAGACCTAAACTTGTTCTGTTCATTGTAGTCTCAGAGCAACACAAATGACAGAATTATACTAGGGACCTGAGATGGTTAGAAATCGTACAGCAAGATTTATTCTTTCAGGATTAACATTCTATTTATACTACCATTGAGCTTCTAAAGTTGAGATGACTTCCATCAAACTTGTTCAACTCTCTTTGTACTGCACTTTCCTGCATTTCAGATTACAAGATTAGCTGAGAGATCTAAGGTCCCTTAGCATTGATTTGGACTGGTATTTTCCCACTTTCTCTACAGAATAAGATCAATATTGTAATCCATCTTGAAGGAGTTCCAGATTGACCAGTGACAGTAATACATTCAACTAGTGGTGAGGTATTCCGTGTACCAGTCAATTACTATGTAGAATCGAATTACAATTTATTAACACATGAGAATGTTGTTTCAAAAATATTCTAATTTATTATTATTACAGGCCACTTGTCTAGGCAAAATGATTTAATCAAAAGAGCTTTTTAATCATGAGGGAAACATATTTTCATCAAAGTGAGCAGCAGACTTTAATTAAATAGAGTAGAAAGCAGATGACAAGTTCTGAAATGTTATCTTTTGCTGAGGCTCCAGGGGACTAAGGAAATGCTTTCAAAAGCTGACCTTTCACAAGGAAAGCCCATTTGGGTATATATCTATTTCTTATCTCTACATGAGAGATTTGTGCAGGTAAGTGCCTGCTCTTGAGATAAGAAGATACTTCATCAAGCATTATTATTCCAGGCATTAAGTTGACCGAAGAGTCCAGAGCCTACTGTTGTAAAAGAGGTATTATTCCATGAAAGGTTATGAAGGATTAAAAAGCCTTTCTTTTTTTAGTACAGATTGCGGTTTAGGAGATTGTCTGTTAAAAATCACCACTGGTAACAGTGAATTTTTTGGCAACAGGAAGCAGGAGATATGTCAATCTAGAACTGTTGATCATCTAAATCATGCTGCTTAGTTTTGTTTGTCTACAAAACGTGTTGAAAGCTACAGCCCTGTATGTAGTGTTGATTTCAACATGGCATATCATGAAGGGATTACAGCCGCTCTGCAAAACTACGGGAGTTTAGAGCATGGATACAAAAGGTTAGCATGGATTTATGCGTATGAGGTGACCCCTGAGGTAATGTTGGTTCTGTTATCATCATTCATGAGCTGTTTTGCTGAGACATCAGTTGTTGTAAGAGAGAATGGGGTGGGCGACATCATCAAAGAGGAATCACTCTGTTAAGTCCTTCCTTATCTTGGTACACAGAGAGAGGCCATGACAGCCTTGACTGTGCTTATGAGTGGTCTTCTGGGCTTACTCAGGCAGACTATTCACAAGCATCAGTGAGTTTCATGTGTTCAGACCCATTTTATATCTGTGTTCAGAAGCCCTACAAGGATAGCTTTTGGATTGTGTGAGGCTCTCCATTACCCCAATTTGTGGTATTCATAGAATTGTAGAATTGTCTAGGTTGGAAGGTACCTTTCAGATCACCTGGTCCAGCCATCAACCTAACACTGTCAAAACCATCACTAAACCATGTCCCGAAGCACTACATCTACTTGTTTTAGAAATACCTCCAGGGATGGCGATTCCACCACTTCCCTGGGAAGCCTATTTCAATGCTTGAAAAGCCTTTTGGTGAAGAAATTTTATAGAATCATAGAATGGTTAGAGTTGGAAGGGACCTTAAAGATCTAGTTAGAACCCCCGTCCCATGGGCAGCGCCACTTCCCACTAGACCAGATTGCTCAAAGCCCCATCCAGCCTGGTCTTAAAATTTCTCCTGATATCCAGTCTAAAGCTCCCCTGGTGCAACTTAAGGCAATTTCCTCTTCCTATCACTTGTTACTTGGGAGGAGAAATCAACCCCCTTCTTGCTACAACCTTCTTTCAGGTAGTTGTAGAGAGCGATAAGGTCTCCCCTCAGCCTCCTTTTCTCCAGGCTGAACAACCCCAGCTCCCTCAGCTGCTCCTCTTAAGACTTGTGCTTCAGACCCCTCAGCAGCTTTGTTGCCCTTCTAATTACCGCTGCCTTCCTGTACTTAGCCAGAAAATCTCTTCCATGAACTGAATTTTTGTTTACAAACTTTTTTTTCAGAAAAAATTCCTTTTTTGAAATGGTTGACCATTTAATTTTTAATGACTTAGTGCTCTTCTTGGATATGTATTGATTGCTTAAGGCCTAGCTTTTGTCTGAGCATCATGGTAAGGTGTTGTCAAGGACATTTTTGCTGGAGAACTGGGAGAGAAAAACTTTATGGCAAATGGATATTTGGTTGAAAATTCCCATCCTTGATTCTGTTGGACTGGGGTGGTAATTAAATTCGGCTACCAATTTTGGCTTAATTACATTATTTCAAATAGCATTCAATAAGCCCCCAGATCAACAGATTTTTTTTTTTTTTCCTGATGTTTAGAACAGAACAATCAAACATAAATCTTTTTACTTACCATAGCAATCACCTCCTGGCAATCGTTCACATCTCTCAGGGGCAACTCTGAACCAGTCTTACTGCAAAAGAATTTACATTCAAGAGCTGGTAAGGACGGGGGAGGGTGTATCATTGACGGTCTTTAAACAGAGAAACATAAAAGAATCTAACCTCTCATTTATCTTTCTTTAACTAGGGCCTGATGGAGGGAGAGGGAGGAGGAGCTAGGGACACAAAAGCAATTAAAAATGAAGGCTTACAAAGGAATTGTTTGCAGCTCACCGAGTTGCTGTGGATACCCTGTTTGTTGTTTGCATTCTTCCTGCAATTTGTTAGGGAGAAATCATTCCTTGCAGTGAACAGCATTCATTTTTGAGATTGGTTTCTGGCAGTCAACACACGAGGTTAAACCACAGCTTCTGATGCAGGCACACAAGCCTCTTACCTCACTTTAAATATCTACAAAATAAAGACATTTATCCAAGGTAGTTGCTTAAAAGCCTTTTTAGTAAGGCCACTGATTATAGTAGTGAATCAGCTGTCTATGAAATTAATCATCTCATCCCAACATAAGTGTTAAAAGTACATTACGGGTACATCCAAGGAGTGTCCTATAAGGCTGAAAAATGAGAAAACACTGATGTATGAATTATATGTACTAAAAGGGCTTTCAATGCACTCACTAGAGAGGAAGAGGCTGATCTGATCCTGGCTGGACAATGTTCCATCCTTTGCCCGGTTTTGTGAGTTCAAGCTGATACTGTGTTATTGCCAGAAATAGGAGTAGTGAATGCAGTTCAACTTCTTCACTCCTATGAATTATCAGTATCAATTTTGCAGCTATCAATATACAATTTCCTAACTAAATACACGTTTTGGAGAGAATTGGAAGCTGAACGAATAGCCGTGATGATGTGAAAATGATCTGCAGAGCAGGGGCCAGATTTTCATTTAATCTATTTCAGTCCAAGAGAAGGACACAAAATGCTCCATCCAGACCCATATGAAGTGTGAATGGGAATTTTCAGAGATAGCGCTCAGAATGAAATTCCACACACACCCATTACAACTATTAGTGCATGTTATACCAAGACAGGGTATATCTGCCTCTACTACAAAACTGGTTAATTTGTCTATACTGTGCCTTCATAATTAAAAGCAATGGGTGATCCTAGGACATTAACTGTGTCTGGTGTATAAGACTTAGGAAAACAGACCTTAAGGCAAAAAAACCCCCAACAAAACAAACAAACAAACAAAAAAACCCCAACCAGACATACAATTTGGGAGAGTAAGCTCTTCTACACCTACCTCAGTGAATTCAGCCTAGTAATGATGTTTTGCAGGCTTACCATGTGTCAAAAATAAAGGCCAAAATAGTGAATGAGTTCACACTGATAATAATAAAAAAAGGATCTTTTTCTTTTTCTTGTTTTCCACAACAAAGGAATCCTATAATTATTAACATTTATTGAGAATAAAGCATGTAGTTATCCTTAATTATTATTCCCTTTTCCCCATGATAGCCTAGATTGTATTGTAACTGAATACATAAACAAGAATGTAAAATCTATCTACCCATAGTAGTCATACAAGTAATGGCTGAAAATAAGCCCTGCTTTGAGGGCACAAGTTTAAATGGTAGAGATGTAGATACTCTTTCCCGTTACCTCAAAAACACTAGGTTGGTGGACGGAGGTATCAAAGCAATAAAATCCTTCCTTCAAAAGACCCTCAGGTGGTGTTCTGGTCAGAAAGTTGCAGCAGCATATGAAAGTAGCCTGAGTTGTTAACCTCTGATATACAAAACTAGTCTCCTGCCCTCAAGGTGAATAAGTATCTCATCAGTTACTGAGCATGAAAAATGTTGGGTGACAGAGCTGGAAAGATGGCCTCCTTTTTAGTTTTGTGGCATTGTCAAGTCCTCTTGTAATTCTAGCTGCGTATTTGAAATCTTTTGAAATTAAAAAAAAAAAGAAAGAATTATGTGGTGTCTCATTCACTTCATAGTTGAGAGAGCTGTAAAATCAGAAAGGTAATTCTAGATAACACAAAAGGAAAGAAGAATAAGAAAATCTGGTTGCCTGAATATGGAAATTGCCTGTGCTACAATACTTAGAATTGAAAACTCTGTTGGTCTTTTCCAGTGACTGACAGAAGATAGTTTACAGAACTGCATACTAATGATAAACCCTTAAGAGTTTGTTGCAGTTGCCCATCTGGCTTCTTAATTAATTTATGGGTTATCCTGACACTCTTTAATATTACATTACTTTCTAATATCATCATTTAGAAACCTAAAAATAGTCTCCAATGTCTTGAATAGCAAAGCTATTAAAAATTTAATAAAATGAAACACAAATATAATGCAATTAAAAAATCCATATTGTACATTAGCACAACAACACATTGCAAGAATATGGAATACAATCAAATTTAAAACAAATTAAGAAATACATATTCAGTAAGATATCTTACAGTTTCAAAAGAATTTACTACAGACCATGAAGTTTTACAAATATAAATGATTCAGTGACATCTCATTAGAAGACACAGCAGAATCGATTTCTTATTAAGAAAAAGTAGCCTAACAGCTGGAATACCCCTCCATTCTCTCTGTGGGTGTAGAATATCACCTGACTTCTACATGCCCTAGCCACGGGAGTATTTGCACTTTCCCATTCTTTCCTGCTAATTTTCCCATGAATTTCTGCTAATTTGCTGGAGACTATACTTGTGCTGATATTTTGATGCTACAGTCTTACACAGAGCAGCTCAAAGCCTTTGAGTGTTTTTTATTTTCTTTCTTATTCTGGTCTTCAAATCTGAAGACATTTTGATGATACAAAGACCAATGATCAAATATCTTGTAGATATTTCAGCTTTTGCGGACACTTTAGCTATCATAGGAAAAAAAAATGAGCTACACTTAATCTTCCCAGTGAAGAGATTTCTAAGTATAGACATGTTTCATTCCTGCCAGTTGTATTGCAGGTATGAGGAAAGAGATTAGTTTCTTCTGGTGTATGTTACCAGACCAATACCTGTTTCTTTCCCAGCAATCTGCTGGGAAACCATCCCTTTATATAGTACATGTTGATATCAGCCACCTAAGATGATATTTACAGCGCTGCTGGAAATCATGCCTTCCTTAAGTTCCCAACCCTGTCTTGAATTGCGGTCACTACCATTGCTGATTTGCAGCACTGCTTTATTTTAAATTTAATGTTTCACTTAAAAGCAGGCTGCTTCCTTCACTTGCATTGACTTTAAACCTGAAAAAACAAACCCTGAACAAGCAAAGCGAGTTCTTGACAACAAACAGTAGAACATATAAAAGTCTAAAATATCAGTTCAGAGCGTTCCTGACATTGACCTTGTGGAGAGGGACAGGTAATAATGAAAAGGGTCTGTGACCCTTGGATAATTCAGCTGTCACTGATGGAGCCATCCCATGGCCTGGTGGACCAGAGGCATTTGTTAGCATCATAGAAGGGAAGAATGTCTTTGATAACACTCTGCTTCTCAAATCATGTCTTTCAGAGATCGACTTCTCGCTGGGATATCAGCTCCAGTTTTACCTAGGAATTTTAGGGATTCTTTTGATATGAGAACCTGTCTAGTATCCCTCTGGATTTCTATGCTAATTCAGGAGCTATCTTTATGTACAGCCTTACGCTAGTTATTTGGTATTTATAAGAATAATGGAATTTTCTTCAGCTTCCTTAAGAACAAGCCCCCTTAATGAGAAAAAAGGTATTTTGAAGTGATCCTTCTTTTATTCCCTTAGAAAAGCAGTTGAATTGTCTTTATAAACCTACATTATAACATTTTGCAAACTAAACATTGTACAAGTGTTTTGGTGCAAGCAGCAATCTGCCTTTTGCTTACTGCTTTACATAGGCAGCATGACTTCTAACAAGAATCTTTTTATTGCTTCATTATTACTTGATAGGTTCATATCGTAAAGGCATTATTTAAACGATATGTTTGATGATCCCACAATGAGAGTTTTGTTGAGAAGTTTCCATAGAAACAATACACAACATATTAATAGCTGAAATGGCTGGTTTGGGATTCTGTCAGTATTGTTGATAGTGCTGAACTGTGCTTTTGGTCTACAATAAAATACCTGAGGCACCTATGATGAGAAGCCTTTAAATCTTTTAAATTATCTTCTACATAATATTGTTTTATGCCAAGACTTTCAGATTTCTGACATAACAAAGACATATGGCAAAGTCCCTGTAGGCGACAAAGTAACTGTGTAATAGGAGGAGATGTAATTATAGGTTTTGTAGCCAGATTTAATGTGTTTCATGACAAAAAAACATATTACATCTTCTTAAACACAGAATGCCACTTCATTCATTCATGTCTATTTCTAATGAAATAGACATCTTACTATGGATACCCATATTGTGGCCAAATCAGATGCAGTCTTTCTTACTAAGCCATGGTCTTGCTTTCATTGAAAATCCCAGGAAAAATGTTCCCCAGAAGAACACCCCCAACACCTACCTTCTCTAAAAAACCCTTTGTGTTCATTACAAGGCAGAAGTGTTACAGTATCTCCCCATCACTCCCTTTCCACCACCCAAAAAAACCCCAAAATTTTTTTTAAAAATCCTTTTTTTGTCGTCTAATGTAGTGGACATTCAAGTGTCCACGATGGATCTGCTGATTGTGTCTTGTTGGGCTGGATTCAGTGATACTGTCCTGTTTAAACAAACTTCTTAATCAAACTTCTATCCTGAGTCGTGTTTCTGCTGGTATTGTTTGTATATGTGTATATAAATGCATATATATATATATATATATATTTGTATATATATACACACAAATCTTTTGGATCAGATAATTTTTTGCCTTAGATAATTTTTTCAAGATTTCTTTTGCAACAGTGCTGGCCAGAAGTTTGCATTTTTCCTGAAAAAAGAAGAAAAGTCCCGGAACTTAAATAAACCCAGGTACCTCTACAAAGCAACAAATAACCTTACAATGTTAGTAAAGCAGCGAGAGTGGGCAATGCAGCTATACTTAAAGGCCTTACTTAATGGACCCCAATGGCATTGAATCTTCTGAATTCCACCAAAACCATGTAACACAGCATTCCTGAAAATAGGACATTTTTTCTCTGCAGCAAGAGTAAGTATTTTTCCTATGGTTTTCACGATCACTTGCTAAATCTGTTATGACAGGCTACTTATCTCAGTCCAAAGCTTTAAGACCTTTGGATCATTTCCCCAACTCTAGACATTTCGGTGATAAATCCACCATACCTAGCAAGCATTTTATAGCACAGTGGAAAAAAAATTATAGCAAGTTAATTTCACAAGTGCTGCTTTTACTTCAAGCCAGTATCTCATCATAATTGACCAACTAAGAAAAGTATGTGGCTGCTTTGCATCAACAGAGTGGCACAGTAAAGCCTGGGCCATTAAATTTAGGTACCTAAATTAAGTGGCCTCATTTTCACAGATACATAGCACCAACACCTTCTACCAATGGTAATGAGGGCTGTGGTCTCAGCACTTTTTAAAATGAAAAACTAGTTTGAAACAGAAACTTTTATGCCTATATAGGGAGCTCCTGATGCAGGTAGCATGATCTTAGGTTGGAATAGACCCATGTGACTTTTTTAAGGCTGTTTTGCACCTACCACACAGATGCTCTTGAACCCATGTGGAACCTTATCTGGTCTGTTGTTTTATGGCAATACTTTGCTTCATGTTTCCTTCCAGTTGAGTCTGCAAGTTTCAGATTATTGGCTGGGTAGTAGAATTCTTCATCTATCATACCAATAAATCTTTTAGTTAACTTGTGTCTTGAAACCAGAGGTGCTAAGAAACTATTTAAATTCAATTTTTGTAGCTGATCTGGTTTCTTAGAGCAAAGTTATTTCTTACCCAGTCTGAGTCAGCCCTTTTTCTGTGCAGAGAATGTGTTCTGCCTCAGACTTTCATATTGCTTTTTAAAACTTTGGGAGGCAGAGCTGTATCAAAAATATATTGTACTCTTTCACAGCTGTTCATTTCGGTGTGCAGGTTAGAACCTCATTGCAGTTTGGGCACAAAGTGGAGCCAGTCAGAGGCAACTCTTTCCGCTTCCATAAACATGTTGTTTCAAAGGTCTGCATAAGATACAGAAACTAATATTGTATTCTCCAGCATGGAACATTTTGTTCCAAAGTGCTTCAGTTGCCTTTATCTGCCCTGTGGGGAAGCAATCCCTTTCCAGCTTTCAACTGTGGACAAAAGTTTACAGCACTAGAAGTAAAGGTATGTGTTTATACAGAGAGATACACCAATGTATCTTTGCTTTTATCTATGGCATAAATACATGGTTTCCACAACCATGGTATCTGAGAAGCTTTTATGTTTTTTCCCTTACATCAACACTGGGACAAAGTGATCATTTTTACTACTTTATTTGCAGGATTCTGAAACACAGAGAGAGGTATTTAAGGTCACGAAGTGTAAAGGGAAGCAAAGAATTAAACTTGAGTTGCTGGGTTGCACACTTTTTTTCCTTCCCTTGCTTCTTCAGAAGTAGCTTATATGAACGTAGTGTGAGGCATTTCTTTGAGCTAAGGCAAATCTTTCTTAAACTAGCATAGGCAGATTTATTTGGATAAACTTGGTGTTCTGTTTTTAATGTCTTAGATAATGGAATTACATGTAAAGTCAAGATGGAAGGTCTGGAGGCCATCTGATCCAACCCCTGCTTGAAGATGGATTAACTTCAAAGTTGCAACAAGTTGCAATAGCTTACAGTACAAACTCTGTTGTTTTAAGCTGATTTGATGAAACAAGTTTAATTAAAGTGGATATACCTTACTTATATGTGGACAAGACCTGAACCTGTGGTTTCCTGAGGAGACTCATTCAGTTTTAGGACATCTGGTAAAACTTTCAAAAGCTTCTCCTACATGACACAATGAAAACAACCTCACTTGTCAAGTTTACAAATAGGTAACTTGCACTGATGGATTTAAAGCAAGATTCAGTTTTGCTTGTGCTGTCATGATCAGTATAAAGGTTGTCCTAGAAGACCTCATGGGCACCATATAATGATGTCTACTAACTTTGGATAGAAATGCAAATGTGTGATTGTTCCTGTTTCAGATTAGCTGTATATTGCCAGGTGACCTGATAATGCACAAGTACAAATTTAATCAACATGGATTACAGCTTGGGTTCCTTCTATGCAAATGTTGTAAATAAGCAAAGACAACCTCAGTTCTTCTCATGCCAAATCTCTACTTTCAAATCATGTTGCTGTTACGGTGGATTTAGCTGAATTTTTCTTTGTACATAGTAGCCCTGTAGTGGTTTTCAACTTCACATAATGCCCCTAAAAGCAATACGTTGTTTATCTCAGTGTAACAAATTCTGATGCAGTGGGGTCTTCCCACCATAGAGGAATTAGTACTTGGAGTTAATTAGTTCGCACTAAGACACCAAGTGGGAGAACATTAAAGCATGTACCTGTAGAAGAGAAAAGATCTGAAGGGAAGGGTAGCTGCAAATATGTAAAACAGGGTGAGAGGTCCCAGAGGACAATATTATATACAGTTCAAGTGAAATACTCAGAAGGGATCATTTTTCTATACTATTGAGAAAGTGCTGAAGAAAATGGGGTATTTTTATTTTTCACCAAGAGTGCCTAGTTATGCCCACACTACAAGTTTAACTAAATTGTTAATTTGGGGAGAAAGGAAATAACTTTTCTGTTGTGACATGAAGGTTCGCATTAATTTTGTCTTAGTTCAAATGCACAAAATATACAAATTTAAGTTAATTTTTAAGTCTACTTATGGAGTCAATGAAAGAGACAATAAGTAGGACTAGCTTCCAAAAAGCCATTTGAACCTGGCTTAGCTCCTTGATACAACATGAAACATCCTCCTAAGATGCTTGTAGAGGATCTGTGTCCAAAAAAAAAAAAAATTAAAAAAAAAAAAAAATTAAAAAAAAAAAAAAATTAAAAAAAAAAAAAAATTAAAAAAAAAAAAAAATTAAAAAAAAAAAAAAATTAAAAAAAAAAAAAAATTAAAAAAAAAAAAAAATTACTTTAGGTTAAATTTCTGATATTTGGTTTGGTGAAGTAAGTAGTTGCATCCAACTCTGTATGTATAATTGGATTTGCACCTCAAGGGCTGTATTGGATATTTGTCAGGTATCTTGTCATACACAGGGACAACATTAATGAACATAGATCCATAGAAGTCTACAGAGGCACAAGAAGAGAATTAAAGTGCCAGCAAAATTGTATCTTCTTTTCTTTAGTCAAGTTTCAACTCCGGTGTGTGAATACTAGTAAATAAACCTCCAGCAAAATTACCCTTCCTGGAAAAAAATTATTACTAGAAAAAAGGCTCATTTTAGATAACTTAGATAATTCTCCTACTGAACTTAGATAATTCTCCTATTGAATTTCAGGGAAGTGGGAGGAATAATTCTTATACTGGATGTGGACTCTCCACAATGTACACAGAGAAGATGATTGACCTCTTCAATCCTTTACCTATTTGCAGTGTGTTTTCTCTAGTTTCCTGATCTCTTCCAAGAGATATCATAAGGTGCTATTTTAAATAGTCATCCAAAAATTTTGTCCAGTCTGAACGCTATATTACAATTCTATGAGGATATTGAGATGTGTTGCTATCCAGGGTAATGATCTCATCTGATGGTTAAGAAACCATTAACATTTAATGGAAGCTAAGGGTTTCACTGACCCTAAGGGCTCTACCTAGCCTCAGTAGAGAAATGCTTTACATTGCCTGAACCCGAGAGTGAGAGATAGGTAAAATGAATCATAACTTAGAGGTGCTTTTTTCTCTCCATTGACTGTTGAGGGTTCCTAGAGGATTAGTTTTGGCTAGATGTCTAAATGGAGAAATTCTTGGAGTCAAATGAACTTTGGAGCCGTTATAACCTCATCAACATCCACCCCTGGACAGTGCAGTATGGATTCTTCAAGACAGAAGAGGGAACCCAGGTTGAAATCTTGTGTGATTTCCTCATATTCCTTAACCCTAGATCACCTGACTTTACCAGTGTGAAATCCAAATGGACTTACATGGTACTATCACACACAGATCTTCATAAGGCCAGTGACTTAAACTGGAACGTGCTACATGTTTCTGAACTCCTTGTAACAGGCAACAGTCTCTCAAAGAACAGCACCTAGTTCAGAGAGTGCATGCAGAAACTCTCTTTAGTACAGCTGATATATCTGAAGCAAAAAATAAAATGAGAAAACAATGCACAATGCAAATTAATAAGACTTTCCATGTTGAAATTCAATGTGTCATAGTTCACGCCAGAGGCAAGTAATGCCATATTCAAATAACCTGTGTTTTAAATTTGGTCACTGAATAGCATATATAACTTTAATTTTGGATCCTGTTGATTCTAGAGGTACCTATGTATGCATTTCTACATCTATCATAGAGCTGCAGAAATGTAAATATTCAGTCAAGCAGCAATTTCTGGGTGTGATGCCACAAATCCTTTCCCCAAGTGAAGTAGAGCAACTAAGCACACAAGTCGAGATTTACTCTCCAGGAGCAAGGGTTGCTGTATTTAGCTCCCATTTTCCTCTGACAGGTCCACTTAATTATCTTTTTTTCCCATTATTTGATTAGTTGATTTAGTCTGCATAAATATTCATTTTAAATTTACTGTTTAAATAGAGGAGCCAGCATTGTACTTTTCCAATTTACTTGTAAAGTGATCTTTGATTTTAAATATGTTTGCATTCATGGCTTTTTGCTACTTTAATTAGGGGAAGTTAGAAATCAAAAAATTAATGTTGCAGTTAGTATGCTAATGGGAAAATATGATGGATTTTGAAATGGGGCAAGTTACTAAATGGAAAGACTATAACCAGTAATAATCCCAAACAGCTAAATGGTGTATTCATCAGAGCTCTATACCTCAAAGAGTTATGCAGTGGAGTTAAGTAGCATTTCACCATTTTAAATATACCTCTAAAGTCTTTATAAATGATGATGAAAAGCCTGTTCTCTTTGCTACTTTCTTGCTTTTCCCTCTGGGGAGTCTATAACTGTAATCATGTGGAAGTGAACTCTATTATGCAAAGCTTGTCTCGGGTACAATGTGGGCGCAATGTGCTCTAGAGACTTAAGCTATTGTTGATGGCAAGCCTATTCTATTTTAAAACCCCCAGTAAATCACTTCTTACTTTTCTTGATTACTTACTTCAGACAAACCAATTTTGAAACCTATACAGAGTTGTTGTGCCTCTGGGGTTAAGAAGTTGACTTTCTTTGGCTCTCATAAGCTAATGGCCCTTAGTCATTCTCGTTCATAAGACTGGGTTGCTTAATTGACTGAAGGCTGTATTGAGACTTCCAGTAATGAATGCCAAATTTAGCTTTTGTGAATTCTTCCATCCGTTGACGGCGTGCAGAAATAGAGCTCGCAGCTCCACTGGATTGTAGGCGGTCTGAGTGACTCACCAGCCTCTCCACCACCCATGCCACAGCAGTCACCCAGGCTAAACTCAGGACCAACAACAGACAGTGTGAATGTTTTCCCAAGTCTGGGTCTTCACTGCAAGTGGAAGTGTGAGCGTCTCCAAAGTATACCAGGCACTCATGCGCTTCTGAGTTATACAGTCATATGCTTCTGGTCTCAGCAAGCTTTGCTTAGCTGGGATAAGAATAGACAGTTAAACATTGGAAAAGTCTGTCTGACAAGCTGTGTTATCTCTATCCTTAGAGATTTGTAAATCCAAATTAGACATGTATATGTTATCAATGATTTTGTTGTAGCTGGTGCTACCAGATGACAGGTGCGGTGCTGGGGCGCCTAAGAGGTCCTTTCCAGATCTTTCTACCAGTATCTGATTGTAGCCACTCCTGTGTGTTTCCAGACTCTGCAAGGAGTCGATTTAGTCCACATAAAAATACACATTGAATCTTTTTGTCTCCCATAGCTATTGCTTGCTGCGATGACATTCTCCAAAGGCAGAGAAATGGTACGCTTAGCTCTTTTTGGAAAATCCATTCCTCAGTACAGAACTATAGAGCACAACCAGATTAAGCCATTTAACTCCTTTTTTAACAGAATCAGCTTCAGCATTTCCTCAGCACATTTACCTTCCTTAAGCTGTATCAGACAAGCTCTGTATTTCAAGTGCTGTTGCAGTGAAGTTGAAATCAATGGGACAATTTAAGAACAAGGAGCTGCCTGGCGTGTATATAAAAGTATTTTAATCGAGTTCATTACCTTTTTGTGGTATTTCCTCATTAGGTTATCAACAAAATTTCGGCAAACCACTTCAATTTGCAAAAAAATTTATCTTGCTAAATATACTGACTTCAAATTTCTCAGGGTGAAGAATTCCATTAACTCATTACATTGTACGGTTGACACTGGATCTTGCTTAAAAGTCAGCATAACAAACTCCACCGTACTAGCTGAATAAAATACAAATTAACTCAGTTTCATTATCACTGAAAGGTATCTTGTTCAAATGCTCAGAGTAAGAAAAAGTATTAAATGACGAAAAATTTCTTCTTCTATGTTTCTTGCTTTCTTCCTTTCAATATATTATCACAGTATATTATCTACTATAGAGACAGTTCCTTGTAATTTGTACAATTTTTGAACCTTTTAGGGATAGAGTTTGGAAGGGAGAACAAGTTTAGGGACCAATCCTACTCTACTTGAAGAAATCTCTTCTAAAACATGGGTCACACTGTAGGGGGAGTTTGCCACTGGATTCGATTAAAGTCTAAGAAAAACATCTATGCTCATTTAAACTTCAAAGACCTCTGTCATGTTTAGGCTGCCACATTTTCATAAAAGTGAAGATTACCCCCCATAAAGAGGCAGCTGGGAAGCAGAGATTTTGTATTCTAGATTTGTAGGTAAGCTTACAATACATTAGTCTATCTGTGAGTTCAAGCTATAAACATCTTTCTGCTTAAAGGTAGTTTTTTTTTTTCTTAAATGTAACCAAAATTTGTGTATTTTGTTAGACTTCCTGGAGATATGGGACTGCTTCATCACTTCAGGAAAGGATATGGTATAAATATCATGTCATTTAAGTCAAAGATTATCTGAAAGTATGCATTTTCCTCCAGCTAGAGCATGTTAGTAAACATTGTCAAGTAGTACCTCTATTTTTATGCAGACCTGGAGATCAACCTGCGTCCCTTTAGTAGAACACTGACTAAAATTGTGAATTAATATAATAACTAAGGATCTTTGCTGTTTTGGATTCAGAAGAGATTTCTTTGGTCATCTGTACTCTGATTTGCCTGATCTTCAGTGGTTTAAGCTTTAGCAACTTCCCATTCTGACAGGATATGATTCCCTTTCACAGTGTTTACTCTCAATATTGAATTATTGAAGGACTTTTTGCAAATGAATAGGCTGAGACCACTGAGCATAATCTTGCTAATGTTAGAAACGCTTAGCTGAATAACCTTAAACAGACAAAACCATTTGCTTTCATACAGATATTTTGCAACTGTGTTAGCATAGTTTCGTGTCCTCATTAACATTTTGAAAGCTGTCAGTGTTCACTAAGCTACTGTGTTACTTTACAAAACCTGATCCATCTCCAGACAGCTCAGAACATGAGCTGTCATCTAAATATACCAGGTAAATGGCAAATTGTCCCTAATTTTCCTGGGCCAAAGCAAACAAGCAATATCTGTAGAGCAATAGCGGACAGGTTCAAAGTAAGAAGAATATCTCACCAGAAGAAAACTCATTGCAGTGTGTATTCTATAAATGTGAATGAAGAGGGTCACTTCTGGTAACAGACTGGTTCCCCCATGCTGGCTTATGTATTGCTCTGCATCCATAGACTATTAGTTTGCAGAATGGATCCTCAGGGCCTGTCAGCTGTTATTACAAGCTAATCCTCAATTAGCATCTTTATTCAATTGTAAGAATAATGAAAAAAAAAATCAAGCTAGAATAGCCACTAAACGGAAAAACAAGTTTACTTTAATTAAAGTGTAATAGCATTTGTGAAGAGCCTTAAACTGAGGGGGGAAATTCAATAGACATTTATTTTATTTGGGAACTTCAGAAAGGTAATTAAATGCACTAATTTCTTTTGAGTCCTCCCTGATGATCTCTTAAAGTCAGGGCCTGGTCTGTACTAGTGCTATCATCAGATTGATTTAACAATATTTATATAATGTGTGTTCCCAGAATTCTGATAATAGCATCAGCTATGCAGTAGCTTTGGGAAACGTGTTCAGCCTGTAGGACGATGCAGGGCTGGTGTAAACTTCGGGATTTCTGCTTCCCAATACATTTAGTATCTTTGGTGTTTTAGAGGGACTTTTAGTCCAATAGTGTCTGCAGAAATTTGGTAAAAAACAGCCACCTTTGTTTCTTTGCAGACGTATGATTTTATTGTAATGGTCAAACTTAGATCAGTTTAAAAGTTGTGTGTCCTGAAACTGGAGCAGGTTTGTGGTGATATAATGCAAACATACATACATGCAAATATATATGTAAAAATAAAGTGTAATATAATAACATTAAATACTTATTATAATATACTGTCATATTATACATGAGTACGTGTGTATACAGAGAACCTATGTGTCCACATTTGTGTGTATATATAACAGCTGCCTGGCTCTTTATCACGTTACTTGAGATCAGATTCATCCAAGGGACGTGAAATCTGAGGAGTAATTAACAGATTTCACAGGTTACAGTAGTCTATTGTGTTTTGGGGTTGACATCTGATGGACTACTGAATCTTTCATAAACTCAGCGTTTATTTGTGTTATCTGTTTGTCATACAACTGGAATTCATCTCATTACATTTAAAACCCACACTGTATATTCAAGGCAGCCATCACAGGCTCCCTTTAAATTAAAAAGAAAAAGGAAAAAAAGGCAAAACAATATGCTTTTTGGAGGTTCTATTTGCCTTATTTCGATGACTCTGACAAATCAGATACTCATAATGTCTGTAGCTTTTCATTGATTATCACTGGAACTTCAGGGTGATTTGCCCACTGTAGATGTCTAAATAAAGGTGAGGCAATCCCATCTCTTTTCTTTAGGATGGGAGCTAAAGATCCCATAGATCTTTAGCTCCCATCTAGAGATGGCAGTGCAATACCTTGTTCAATAACTTTTCTAGAAACTGCTGGAAAAATGATAACGTAATAATCATCATGATAGTAATTGTACCTAGATCCCTAGCTATAATTAGAAACCTGCCTTTTATTGATCTTTACTTGGTAAACATTTAGAAACATGTGCCTGCATAGGAAAAGGGTCTCCAGTGAATCAGATTCTTTTAATCAACGTTTCCTGACACCACTCACTCCTCTGGTATGCTGTCACAACAGTAGTGATGCAGGCTGCCTTTTGTTGATCTCTTTGGTAATTAGTTTTTGAAGGTTAATCCCACTAGGCATTCCCCGAGTCGGTTTGGAGTTTAATGACTTTCTGAGCTTTAAAGCACTTATGTGCTGGAGATAAAATACAGCACAAAGTTTAGGTCTGTGTGATTCTCCATCACACTGACCTGACCAAATTCAGATAACTAACCCAATCAGGTTGGCACAGTTAATTCATTCCCATTTCCCTGTCACAGGCTCCCTTCTGACACACGGGGAGCCATCAGGTAACCTGTGTATCCAGCCACTTTCTGTTGCTTACAGAAAGTAAATACATACCTATTTATATCTTGGTCAGCTAGAACTGGCTTTTAATGGAGATCCAGCTTGAAGTTAAACCCTGACCTCCAGGAAGGCCTGAAATTTATTTGGAAATAAAACCCAACTCTTAAAGTGTCTAAGCTAAAGGTATTTGGCCTTGGGGAGGGTAACTGGTGGCAATGCTGTTTGCCCAGTTCTTATGTATCTTCTCTTGTCAGCTGTTTGAGACGGGAGATGGACTGTTGATCTGATCCAATGCGACTATACTTATCTTTTTACGGTCTCCATAGCAAGAAGTCTTCAGAGCTGCACCCTTACATTTCACCATAGTGATGTCTTTATTGTTTTTTGTATGGAGATTGTAACTCAAAGCCCCAGTGAAGAATAAGGGCCTAATATGGCATGCAGTGTGCATGCAAAGACCAAAAATAGTCCAGAAACAAAGTGAAGAGACCTCATAGAATCATTTTGATTGGAAGAGACCTTTAAGATCAAGTCCAACCGTTAACCTAGCACTGCCAAGTTACGACTAAACCATGTCCTTCAGCACTACATCTACAGGTCTTTTAAATACCTCCAGACATGTTGATTCAACCGATACCCTGGGCAGCCTGTTCCAATGCTTGACAGCATAACAATTGGAATTTAATTCATTCTTGGTGCGCAATGATCTCAAATAGATTGATTTTATGTAATTTCAGTCTTACAGAATGTAGGCGAATAGGGTGGCGTTCATCTAACTAAAAGTGAATATCTACCTTTGAGAACATCACCCTTCTTTTCTTTTATAGTCATTACTGGAGAAACAGCTATTTTTAGGGGAAGAGATCCTCTCACCTCTAATGTGACACCTAATAGAGATCAGAAGACTCACGTCCTTAGTTTTCCTACCATCAGTGGAGAGACGAAGGCACCTTATATAATGAGTCTTTCTACCTATGTAAGGATGGAGTAAGTTTTATCGTAGAGCTATCTTTGTATCTTCCCCATGTTTAAACATGTCCTAGATAACTAGCTTATACTAGATGCCAGATGTAAATAAATCTGTCTGTCAGGGTTGCTTACATTATATATGTCTTTTTTTAGGGGAAAGGAGAAATTCCTCATGCAGTGACAAGTTTACCTTCTGGAGTGAAGTTTGGGCTTAGCTTATCCTTATGGCACCAAAGTTAGGCTATATGGTTAAATATCTTACACTTGTAACACAGAAGGAATATTTGCAAATACATCCTCTTTCACGCACAAGTACCTGCTCAGTGAAGACCAAAGTAGCTGTGCTGGGGCTCAGCTGCTTTCCATTAGGGCTAATGACAGCCACTGGGAGATATCTGCAGGATGCACTGGCTCTAAGGGATATGCAGAGTTTTTCTGTTTATTTGTTCCCTTTCATTTAGTATAGCTCAGGAGGAGAGTGTCTGGGTCATTAGTTTTTAGGAAGGGCTGTAGCAAGACAAAGAAAAAAAAAAGAAAAAGAAAAAAAAGAATCATCAAAGTAATTTCATGAGCACTCCAATGCAAGTGTGTAAACCTCAGCTATGTATATTTTTAATGGCTGAAACATGCTTGTTGAGTACATCGCCACGTAGACATTTACTCTGGAAGTCAAAAAAACAACAGGTATTTACACGGAAGGATGACCTAACCCAAGTTCTCCTTCCCTGACCCCAGCTGGATTGGTAGCCCTTATCCCCTCTTATAGTCAGGTAAGCAGCCTGGAGCAGATTTTTCAGTGAATACCTAGGGTGAACCCCAAGGGAGAGCTCCTGGAGAGACGAAACTTTGGTCAGGTCAGCCTGAGGAGATTAGAGACACAAATCCACAAGACAGTGTTGGTTTGGAAGCTCCTGAAAGAGAGGAAATTGAAGTTATATTCCCTGTGCTGACCTTCAGCACAGCTGTGTGAATGGGAAGCTAGACATCTGGAAGGAATACTGTGAAAATCTTCAAATTGCTGGCATGTGGTCTGTGAAAAACACAAGCGGTGAACTTTGCAGTGTCTCCTCTGTTGGGCCTTCCAGGGCAGGGCCCTGGAAGGTGCTGAGAAATTTCAAATTGCACTGAAATCAGTGGGAGCCAAGGGTACACCAAACCATGCTCAAGACATAATCAGGCACAAACCTAATTTTTATGTGGGCTTTCACAAGTTGTATATCCAGAGATGGGAAGCAACTTGCTTCAGGATGATTCAATGAAGAGGGTTCTATATGAGATGCGGGCAGAGATTTATGCACTTTATGTAGAGCAGCTTCTCACTATCTGGAGGTCTGAATACAGATCTTGGATCTAAATTCATGACCTATATACTATATATGTGCAGGACTCATAACTGGATCCTTAAAACAAATTATATATTTTTTTCTCTATCATAAAATCATAGAATGGTTTGGGTTGGAAGGCACCTTTAAACGTCATCTAGTCCCACCTCCCTGCAATGAACAGGGACATCTCCAACTAGATCAGATTACTCAGAGCCCCGTCAAGCCCCTGACCTTGAATGTTTCCGGCGATGGGGCATCTGCCACGTCGCTGGGTAAACTGTTCCAGTGTTTCACTACTTTCCTTCATTGTAAAAAAAAAATATCTTCCTTATATCTAGTCTGAATCTACTCTCTTTTAGTTTAAAACCATTGCCTCTTGTCCTATCCCTATACCCCTACTAAAAAGTCTGGCCCTGTCTTGGTTATAAGCCCCTTTTAAGTATTGAAAGGCTGCCATAAGATTTCCCCAGAGCTTTTAATTCTCCAGGCTGAATAACTCCAACTCTTTCAGCCTGTTCTCCTAGGAGAGGTGCTCCTGCCCCCTGATCATTTTTGTGGCTCTGATCTGGACTCACTCCAACAGGTCTGTGTCTTTCCTGTGCTAAGGCCCCCACAGCAGGATGCAGTACTCCCGGTGGGGTCTCACCAGAGTGGAGCAAAAGGGCAGAATCACCTCTCTCCCTCTGCTGGCCGCGCTTCTTTTGATGCAGCCCAGAATGCAATTGGCTTTCAGGCCTGTGAGCACTCATTAGCAGCTCACATCCATCTTTTCATCTACCAGTACCTCCATGTTCCAACTCAGCAGAGCTGCTCTCAATCCCTTCTTCCCCTGGACTGTATTGCTACCAGGGGTAGCATGACCCACATGCAGGACCTTGCACTTGGCTTTGTTGAACTTCATGGGGTTCACACAGGCCCACTTCTCAAGCTCGTCCAGGTCCCTATGAACGGCATCCCATCCCTCAGGCTTGTCAACTGTAGCACCCAGCTTGGTATCATTTGCAAACTTGCTGAGGGTGCACTCGATCCCACTCTCTGTGTCACTGATGAAGATATTAAACAGTACTAGTCCCAGTACGGACCCATGAGGGACACCACTTGTCACGGATCTCCATTGAGTTTTTGACCACTGCCCTCTGGATGTGACCATCCAACCAATTCCTTATCCACTGAGAAGTCCACTCGTCAATTCCATACCTCTCCAATTTAGAGAGAAGGATGTTGTGGGGAAACACGTCAAAGGCCTTACGACGTCAAAATAGATTACATTCATAGCTCTTCCCTTGTCCAATTTATTATCTTTATCTTTCCACTTCACCTTTTTTTTTCAAGAGTAGTATTCCAGAAATGTGAAAATGTACATAATAGCAAAAATCTTGTTAAGTAGAAACAAGAGCCAAGAAAATTTCTTACAAAACTTCTAGAAATGCCAGGAGCTTTTGTTATTAAAGTGATTAGAGGGTGCATTCAAGGTATTATTCATTTTCTGAGTGTTTCTTCAATTTAATTCATTTTGATTTTGAATATCTATTAATTGGATAATTAAAGTTATTTAAGAAAAACCTGCTTAATCAAATGCCCTTTGGTTAAGCGACTGTTATTATACATTTACTAAAAAGTATTGTTATTCCATGAATGGTTATAAGCAAAATTCTGAATTAAATTGATGAATAAAAGTCTCAGATTTTATGATGCGACATCCATTGACTTCAGCAAGCTTTGAATCGAATCCAAAGACCTGAAGGAGGAAATGTAGTAATTCAAAATGTCTATGACTAAACAGTTTTGTTTCTGTTTATGATATTAGAAACACTGCCACATCCTTCTCAGTCTGTGATACACTCACAAGGGAGCAAATCTACACCAGGATAGGGGTGGTTTTGCTGTTTTTTCCCTCCATGCATGTAGCAGGAACAAAATGAAATAAAATAAGAAGTTATTATTTATTCAAGATAATTTAGACTATTCTATCAATCTCCTTTTCTCAAAAGTATAATCAGAAGAAAATGTTTGTTTCATGCAATTGTATGTTAACAAAAATAAGAAAAAAGCTTGTTTTCAAAGGACATTGTGCCATTGGACAGGAGAGGAAAAAAAAGAGAGAAAAACGAAGAAAATAATCAAAAAGCAAATGAAGAAACATTTTCAAGTGTATTTCATGGAAAATTCACAAGTTCAGTTCCCAGGAAATTAAACAAAGGAACCATCTTTGAAGAAATATTCTTCAGTTCTATGATATTCCTTTTCATCAGTTTATTTGCATCAGATAAATACTTTTCACATGCAGATCTTACAGTTGTCCAATAATGAGATTCAGAATGATGTTTCTAACTGAGACAGAGACATGACTTTTCTCTCAAAGTGACATATAACTGAAATTCAAATGGATCAAAATCAAGTCAATATAAGTTATTATCATCTGAGTTTCTTCATAAAAACTTTCAGTACTGACTTTATTTCATTTTGGTTTCTATTATTTCTATCACAGTAAAAGAATATGTGTTTTTAGGAGTTTTAGTGGCTAGCCTAAAACCAAAATCCGCAAGGAAACTGAGCCATGCTTTATCCTGCCTTGGGAATAACAAGTAAATGACATCTGATATCACAGCCAAACTATCTTATGTGGGTATTGTTATGTTCCAGAGCACTCTATAGAGCATACAGGATTTCAAATAAGTTGCCAATTTCAATATATTTCCTTTCCCCTCCAAGCCTAAAAAATTAAATCCTGCAGGCTAAGTTAACATGGGAGGTTTGTACGTATTTGTAAATATTGACCCGGTGAAATAGAAGTGGATAAAATGTTTTACAAGTCTACAACTTGGCTTTTAATGGGCTGTAGTTTTACTCTTCAGTGCTAGGTCATTTTTAACTCTGCTGCAACTTCATGCTGACTTTAAACGGCCTTCACGTTTCTATCCATGAGGCAAAACCAAATATAGGCTATACTGAGCCCAGCTCTAAACAAAGAATTTATTCTCAACAGACTTTCAGTTTAAAAGGAACTATTACTGCTTTCATTTCTATGTGTTTCTGCAGTTTATCCTACCCACTCTACCAAGTTTGGGAATTTCTCCTTTCTCCACCACCAATGATGTCTCTCTTCCTCTTTTCAGGTCATTTGATGAGAAAAGCAAATTCTTTTCCTCCCCATTAGAAAAGGATAACAAAAAAATTGTTATGAGGGGAAAACAAACCTCATTACAAAACTTTCATTGTGCCAACTGTGATAACAATATTCACAAAAGTATACTACAATATAGCTCTTTGTTCAGAGTTTTGTGTGCAATTCAGATAAAAGTTGAAGTTTCTCTTCCCCTGTAAGTAAGAGTTAAGCATCTGCCATAAGTATAATTTTGGACTGCACACTGCATTAGATTTCAGCCTTTGGATCTCCTTTGTCTCACCTAACTAGAGCCATTTAAAAGCTGATAAGCCTAAACTAATTGTCTAGGCTCCCAATTTAATCAATTGACAAAGACAGGCATCTCCAAAGCATGATTTGTCCTGCTTATCTAAGAAACATAGGTGGAGAAATCTCATTACCATGGGATGAGTTGCCTTTTCAGAAATACCACTCTCTCTCCTTTCACAACAAAAGAGCTTAAATAGTTTGGTTAAATTAAACATGCAACTTTCACATGACTCCAGTGAGATGAGGTGAATCTCCTTGCCCTTTGCAGGTGAGACTAGATATTTTTCCAATACATTATTCCTAGCCTTAAGTTCTGAACTCTGTGGGTAAAATACAGGATTTTAATGGGACTGAGGTGGGACCCTGACTGTGACTTTGAGTTTAGCCTTGAGATTTAGGCTTCTGAAGAACATGAGACACAAAGGAAGGCTTTGGTTTGACACCAAGAAGAAAGAAGCTCTTAGACGAGCCCCCGTGAAGACACACTGTCATGCTTGTACAGCCCTAGTTCTGACACAGTTAAAATTCAGCACAGTTAGTAAATCCTTATGCTTCATGTAGTTCTTGGAGGCATAAAGAGTGCATGGCAATTACAGCCAGTAAATCGTATTATAAATTATATAATATGCATGCATTTCAGCTACATTATGATTCAATGTTGTATTTTTAATGGCATATTTTTGCACAATTTTAGTTGGGTATCAAGCTGGAGTCTAAAAAAATTAGACTATGCAACCTCTCCATTTGTTACTCAGATTGGAGTCTTGTTACTGGGGGGGGTAGTGTTTTGTTCTTTAGTTGGGATTTTTTTTCTCTTTTAAACATATATATATATCAGAAATGCACATTAAGTTTTTCTATTTTTGAAGCAATTACAATTTGCAAATGAGAATTCATGAAATCTTTGTTCTTTAGTTATTTCTCACCCAAAATGAGAAAATCAACCTTTGAATTGTTTAAGTGACATGACATGAGGGTACGTCAAGGTCCCAGGTTTTTATTATTGTCTTCTGACTGCATAGGTTGAAGCAAAATTATCCAGATAAAACTCTTTAATATAAAATGGATAAAGGAATCTAAATCTCTGGGAGCCGCAGACTCTGACTGCTAAATCACTTTGGGTGGTATTAGCATCTTCTAGCTTTAGACATCTATATTGCAGGAATCTCTTTTTCTTTGTTAAGCCTATCTGAAGGTAGACATCTAATTCAAATCAGATGAAATATGATATAGGATTGCTTATTTCTCACCACTGCTTTTAAAGGGACTTCAAGTGACTACTTCAGATGCAGATTCTCTAGGTGGTCAGATGAAATGCATCCTATGAGAGAGTAGCACAGATGTAGCATGGATGTCGGGAGAGATAAATGCTACACTCACTGATCTTTTCTAGTCTAGACATAGGAATTTTATTGGCACATTTTGAGTACATTATGACGATCAGCATTATGATTCCATTTTACAGATAGAAAAGCTCAGAGATACCTCAGAGTAGTTGAGTGATATGTACAAAGGGGTCATGCCTGACATTGGCAGAGGAATGGCTACAACCAGCCTCTTCTGGAGCTCTGCCCAGCTGCAGTATCGTTTAGGCAGAACTTAACAGAGGAAAATTTAAAATATCTGAAAAATCTGACCCAAAGCAATTCTGAAAATGTCATCTGATTCACTTATAGGCATAATTAATTCTAAGGATATTTTACCTTAATCCAGCCTTCTCAAGGAACTTTGAAATGTAAGCTGTACATTTGTATATATGCACTGATTTCTTCTTTTCAATACTCTTTACACTCACCAATATAAAGTAACCAGCAGCACTTAAATATTAATTTTGCACTAATTTGTTTCCAGACCTAAACTGAAGAGTAAAAAATATTTATTTTATTTGAAATTATTTTGGTACTGGCTCACAAATAGCTGAACATAATAAATAAAATATTTTAATTTGTGGGTTCTTACAAACAGAGGTTATTAGTAAATGCTAAAGTAATTTGCTTCTGCCTTTGAAGCAAATCACTTTCCTATCAAAGGAAACTCATCACTGCTGGAACAGTAGTCTAGCTCCCGGGCAAGGAACAACCAGAGTTAGCTCAGGCAGATGCACCCTAAGAAAATCAAACTTGTGTTGCAACTCTAAGTTTGCCTGAAAATGAGAAAAAGTGCTCAGATCTACTGCTCGTAGCTATCACAGCAGACTAGCAGAAACAAAAGTAAGCTCACTGAAGACTGGTGGGAGGCAGGGGAATGCCATGGGCCTCCCTGCCTGCTTGTATCACCATCTAGACCCTTCTGGGGATGTGTTCTCCAGGAATCACAGGACTTTATATGATGTGCACAAAAAGTTATTTTGGATCATTTCAGCAGTATTGGTACCCCGTGGGAGATAACTACTTCATAAGGAAAATTTATGAGTGAGAGGGGATTTGGAGCCTGTCTAAAAGGGAGGGGTCAACAGGGTGAACTAAAAGGACTGGAGACAGGTAGGATTGAAGTTCCCCAAGGATTGGTATTGGATTGATTTTTTATATCTTCATTAATTATTCTGATTAAATGAAATTTAGGAGTGCTATATTAATTTTGGCTAAGAGCCTGATTTTTGGATACATGGTCAGAACAGAAAATCAGAGTTCATAGGCAAGCTTCTTTGTCTTTGAGAAACACAAGGAGAAAATATGTACATGCAAAAATAATTGTTTTTAAAAATCCAATTTTGCCTAGCTGATCAAGAAGTACAGCTGGTTTCATGGTATGAAGTAAAATCCTAACAAACCAAGTGTGTCTTGCTACAGAGATCATGCTCAGTAGTGCTCCCTAACCCATTCTTGTATGTCTCTCATTATATAGTTGATGCTTAAAGAGAGAAATGTATGTATACAGGTAGTTGTTGACAGAGTGAAAAATGTGTGCTCTGAACATCTAGCTGGACTTATAATTTGCAGATCATGAATTTCACTGGATTTTTTCCTTTTTGCATGATCATAGTTTTAACAAAGATTAGTCTCGTTTAAGATAAACAAAAGCCTTCTGCAAGATCAAGAGCAAGTGTCCTTAAAGTATTTGAGAAATAAATAGCATTTGCTGTTAAAAATGAGTACCTTGTTTCCATATAAATATACATATTTAACCATCAGCCTATCACTTCTCTTTATACATATAGCAAAGTCATCCCTCTACCTTCTCCTTAGTAAGTAGATTGAACAGTAGTTCGTATAGTCCTATCCTTTAATAACTCTCAGAGCCTTAATCAGTTCAATACTGGTAATTGCTGTACTTTTAAGCTAAACGTCTATGTTCTTTTTCTTATCAATGAGGTCAAATAGTTCTCATCATCATCCTCTCAGGATGAGACAAATCGTTCTTTGGAGGTGTGCACTGCTCTCCGCTGATCACAAACTCTCAGAGGACCACAGAAGTGCAGATTACTCCTTATTCACATGAACCTGGTTTCCCAGGTGATCTAGATCACTCTGTATCTTTCACCCATCATCCTGCTTCTTCCTGCTTTCCTGACCTTGAAGTCAACAAATTTATCAGCTATGGGACTGCATTTAGTTCCTGAATACTGATAAATATCACAAATAATATCGACCAAATAGCCCATCCCAGTACAGTGCCACAGAAACAAACCTGTTCAGTGTTAATTTGCCATTTATACATTTATTCAGAGGACTGTCACTTGTTCTATGTTTAATCTGCTTGACATGTACCATACTAAAGTTATGCCATCCTGTTTTCTTAACCAAAAGGTGTGCAGTGCTCGGCCAAAAATACAGATATCTATGTCTACTTCATCAATACTGTCTCTATTAACATATAAAAGTCAGTCTAACAACATCTGTTTTCCATACTAGTTGGTATTAGTTTTATTTTACTCCTTTAAATCCTTGCTATTCACGTTCTGAGATCAGTATCAGACTGACAGTAAGGCAAATTTATTATCTCATTTATCCCTTAAAAGCAATGCTAAAACATTAATGCCCCTACAATATTTTTAACATCCTCCTATTCAGTAGTTATTGAAAATGGAGCATGAATGGTGCTGAGAGATTCTTGGCTAAACAAACTCCCGGGTACAAGAACCTGGATTTTCTGGCCAAAAAACTTTCATAACTACTCTTTAACATCTTCCTAAGGAGACTTTTCTTTAGTATCCTGACCACTTGAGCTTTGTTACTGGAAAATGAATGCAGTAATTAAGTTCTGACCTTACTAATATCAGTTCCTGGTGGACATAGACAACATGTAAACTTATTAGTAATTTACATATATGTGCTCGATAGTTTGAAAAGTTAATGATATGCTTTTTCCCTGAGATGTTTTTGAATACTTAAGTGTATTTTCTCCAAGATGATAATAGCAGTCTGTGATAATGTTATGCCACTGGCAGACGTGAGGAATTTCTTCAGGACAAGTCAGGGTGTATGAAATTTGTGCTGCTTGTTGCATAGCTTCCCACCTGTATTAACTCCAAGGCTGAGAAATGCTGAGCCCTGTTAATTAGCATCTATAATGACAGCTCTATTTCTGTCATCTTTGTCAGTCTGTAGAAAGGTCTTATTTATTTAATTTCTTCTCTCTACATAATTAGTCATACCACTAACCACCACCCTTAAGCTCTTACTGGTTCTTCTCTGACCCATCTCAATTCTCTGATACTTATTTATTTCTTGTGACGAAAAGAAGAAAACTCTTCTCTAGGATTTATGCCTCCCATACAACAGATGTGGTTGTTTCAGGCATCATTACTGCTGGACTTTCCTTTGCCTCCTTAATTAATATTTCTGCTTTTTTGCACCTATTATTAGATAAAATTACTAAGCAGGAATAATTATATACAACCTGTAATAACCATCCCAACACAAAATAACAAATTGTGATTATACTTGGAAAATTAATGTCTTGTCCAGTACTAGTACTGATGACATATTGACTAAAATCTGTTCTCTCAGGATATTTTCTACAAGGAACAATGTGCCTGAGGTAAAATTTGAGAGAGGTTTTTATAACTTCAGTTTTAAAAGAGAAAAAGAAAGTGACAGAGAAACCAAGGGAGAGAAGAGAGGGAGAAAATGGCAGGGAGGGATGCAAGGACTAAGGAAGGAAAGGAGAGGAGGTGAAAGGGGAGAAAGGGATCAGAGGTACAGAAAAGGGAGGAGAAGGTGAAAAAAGGGAAAGAAGAAAGATGGGAGGGAGACATTAATATAGAAGTTCTAACATGGAGAATAACTGTAAGTATGAATCAAAGCTGACTGCCAGTAAGGTTGTTTGTAGTTAGTAACCTCTTTATAATACACGTAATGATTTTTGATCTTGTTCTGCCAGAGTATCAGATATCAATATCTCTTTGCTTACCATTGACTGACAGCCTAGATACCACCACCCCAACCACCCCTACCCCCCGAGTAACCAAGAAACCAGGGAGACAATACAAGAAATTCAGACCCTCAACACAACACGACCCTGTGACAAGAGGCACTTACTGCTTGTCCTGTGAGTGTACTGACATTTTTCATCCCCGAGGCTAAAAGTTTTGCATTTTTCAGATGACAGTTAACATCTGCTAAAGGGCAGGTGGAGGTCCTATACCAACATCAATAAAAAAGACATGAGCAAAGACCAAAGGGAGGAGGGGAAACAAAGTGGGAATGTGAATTTGATCCTCATAGGAATTTGGGACCCGAGAAAAGGTAAGACACCTGGGCTGAGTTGATCCCAGCTCTTTGCTTCTCTGGGTCCCACCTTGGGAGGTCCTTCTGCTCACTCAGGTCATGGTTCTATGACAGGTAGTTTCTTTTGTCTCTTCCCAGCAGTGGCAGAGCTGTTTTCTCCTAGCATGAGGATTTTACCTCTGCATGAGGCAATGTGGCTCTCAGCCCCAACGAAAGCAGAAACAATTCCTTCACCCAGCAGCATGGAGCTCCTGGGTGCCTGTGACACTGTGCGCAACACCTCCACAGGGACAACAGGCAGGTTGAATGCAGCCACTTCGCTCCAAAACACAGGGAAGGTGTGGTGGGGGGGAGAAGAGGCTGTGTTATCATGTAAATGTTAAATTTATAAAAAATGGGAGTGGGCATAATGCCCCACCCTGACATTAGGGCATGAGGGAAAACAGAAGGGATAGATGTGTGACAGGGTCCAACAGCCACCTGCTTGGGTCCAGACAGCAGAGTTACAATAACAGCATGGCCAATAGGATTTCTTAAGGGCTCACAAATAGCCAGTATTTCCGTTCGCCTAAACTTCTTACTTTAAACAGCAGTATAGAATTTCTGGTTTAGGGTTTTTTGGTTTTCGATTTTAATTTTTTTTTCCTGCTCCTAGCCCCACTGGGGAAAAGAGCACAGCTCACTTGGGCAGACAGACAGGGAAGGGACTAATGTACATTGACTTGTCATTTTTTCAGCAGTTTATCAAAACCCATGAGTCAATATTCATTGGAAGATTAGCATGAGAGGAAATGGCTTGATAGTCTGTTTCATATTCAATCCTAACAGAGGGAAAGCTTCAAATGAGATTATGCGAATCTGGAAAAGCACCATCCTTGCTTCCAAAATGTCTTAAATATGGCATGTTTGATGTCCTTTCCTTTTCCTTCTGACTGCTCAGAAGCCTGGTGGACCAGACAGAAGCCTCCTGGAGACTGCTCACCCAACAACATTTGATGTCGATTGTTCTCATGTCCTCTAAAAAACAATTTCCAGAGGCAGTCAAAGCTTTGTATATGGGCTCACCACATACATAGCAGGCAAGTCAGACTCTGAATATACAAATCTCAGAAGCTTTCATCCTGTAAGCAAGACTGGAAGTTGGATGAATCCTGGTTTAAGCCTTTTATCTCATGCCAAGTTCTTCTCTGTCTCCAAAGCCTATGGTATTTTCTGACATTCGCGCTCAAGTCCTGAAATGAGATTTAAAGTCCATTCTCTGCTTCTATCCCTTAGCACCATTTTATTTGCAGTTTTAATTCAGATACACATCAATCCTATTAGACACTCTGAATTATGCGTTAATTAAACGTGGCACCCAAAAATGGTTCTGCTGAAGTTGTTGGCAAATCTCTTCTTGACTATAGGAAGAAAGAATCCAAAGTTTTTACAGTATGCTGTTTTGATCACTGCTGTGAACTAAAAGTGACAAAGGCCAAAACCAGCTTTATTCAGGTACCACAAGAATAGACATTGAAACATATCAGGATTCACCAATAAAACACCAGAGGGCTCAGTTCTGACGACTGAGCCATCTTTGGATGCGTGATGTTGAACTGAGAAGATTATGGCATGTGTATGTGTCAGAGAAATCTCTGATTTTGCAGCAAGATGATCTGATTTCAGGATTCAGTTTTCTAGACTTAAATATCCAGCTCCAATTTAGGCAACTTAGAATATCTCATGTGGCCTCCAGTTGCTGCTGCAGAGACAAGGTGTCCCAGATACCTCAGAGTCTTTCTAATACATAAGCAAATGTGTTGAAAATTGAATAGTGATCTTTTGTGCCATGGAAACACTTAGCTTCACAGATGTACGTGAAAATAGAAGTTGGAGGAAACAACAAACTGTGGCTGCTGCCTCTGTCTCAGCCCTTTATGTGACTGAGAAAGAAAGGAAAAAAACCTAAAACCCTAAGACAAACAATGAAACACAGCCAAGGAGAGCAACAATAAACCCAGAGGTGATGTAAGAATTAAATTTCTCAAGTGTAGACCTCTTTAAATGTTTAAGTTTCTATCTTATAGGGAATTCGAAATAGGAAATATGTTCTGTTTCAGTGGGAGGAAGGAGGGGGAGGGAGGGGAAGAAACAAAAAAAGAAAATAGTAATTTCAAATTTTCTACAGGAAAAAAACAACAACAAATGAATAACTTCTATAAGAAGTTTTGTAAAAAAATTGTAAAGAATGTAATTTAAGTCTAGGAAGTAAAACTCAGTTCCAGCTCAGTCACAGCACCTGGATCATCCCTGGAAGACTGATAGAGCTCCAAGATAGAGCTGCGTAACTCAGAAGCTGAGTTTGGACCAGTTCCGTGGTAGTCCTGGGGGTATCCAAACTACCCCTATGTGGCTGGAAGCTCAGTCCCAGGTGATTCTAATATTTTGCAAACTTCTTAACAGAGAGTTTTGCCCCTCTGAAGGCTCCAGGCTGAGGCTGCTGAAGCAGATCGTAGAATCATAGAATCATAGAATGGTCCAGGCCAGAAGTGACCTCCAAAGGTCATCTAGTCTGTCCTCCCTGCAGTCAGCAGTGACACCCCCAACTAGACCAGGTTGCCCAGGGCCTCATTGAGCCTCACCTTGAATATCTCCAGGGAAGGTGCCTCAACCACCTCCCTGGGCAACCCATTCCAGTGTTCCACCACCCTCATAGTGAAGTACTTTTTCCTAATATCCAATCTAAATCTGCTCTTCTCCAACTTAAAGCCATTTGCCCCTCATCCTGTCTCTGCAGCCCTTTGTAAACAGGCTGAACAACCCCAGCTCCCTCCAGCCTGTCCTCGTAGCAGAGGTGCTCCAACCCCCTGATCATTTTAGTGGCCAGATGCTTGCATTGTGGCCCCGGAGTTGTAGACATGAAAGTTTTGTTTCTCCAAACCCTGAAGACAGATTGTACTTGTGAGACACAGCACCCACTGCTCAGAATTGGATTCATTTGCAGCATGCTGGGTGAGTTGTCTTGGCCTCTTCTTCATCAGAAGCTTTCTAGATTCAAGTTGTTTCTCTGAAATATTTTAATTTATAACCTATTAATATAGTACACTCTAGGTAGGTGTTTGTGTTGTTGCAGTACAATTTGGAGAAAGATAGCTCTACCTCATGAAGTATGTCTTTGTTTTATTTGATCTATTCTGCATTTGTAATAGGAAAAAAAAACCCCACACAACACGCAACTGATTATTTTGAAACTGTCTGCGACAGACTCATCCTCCCCTTCTCTGGAGATTTTCAAGACCCGCCTTGATGCAGTCCTGAGTGATGTGCTCTGAGCAATCCTGCTTAGCAGGGGAGTTGGACTAGATGATCTCTAGAGGTCCCTTCCAACTCTGACAATTCCGTGAATCTGTGTTTTATCCCCTGAACACCTGGGCATTTGAGGTCAACCTCACCAGAGCTATGTGTTCTGGAAGTCCTGGACTGACTGCATCCCCTTTCCATTTCTTCAGTACTCTTCTCCAGCCTATCATTCTCCTTTAGAGAAGACTAGAGATATTAATTTTCCTCTCAGCTTTCTGTTATTGCATGGGATTGACTGGGTACTCTCTTCCGATTCCCCTTTTCTTTCATTAGAGGGACAGACAGTAAAGAAACCAGAGGACATGGTCTGATTTAAGTCTTTCACTTTGAGTAATGAAAGTGGAAGAAGGAAAGCCCAACTTCTCTGAAAGGAAACTGATCTCTGGTATCACTCAACACCTCCAGCTCAAGAGGTACAACTAATTTACCACTCATTGGTGACAATTGTCTTAGTGGAGAACAGGACCTTAGAGGTAGAACCAGAAGCACCTTAGCACCGGTTCCAACAGACTGGACTAGGAGCCTTAATTTTTTCTGATTCTGTGATGAAAGCTCAGTAAAAGCAAAGTGATTGGTTTTGAAAACCCTTTTAAGAGTCTTCCAATGGTTTGGAAATCCTAATCAGGAGTCAAATCTTTCCCTGTGGCCTTCTGGAATCTTTTCTTTGCTCTTTTCCTTCTCTATAGAATAGCAACATCTGATAGAGTGAAGAGCTAGAAGCTTTTAATTTGATTTTCAGAAGTTGCTCTATGGTTGATTCCAATCTTATTCTGCTCTGTGGAAGCAATTTGTAGCCCTGAAGAGCTGTTCTTCTGGCTTAATCCAGATATATCGCACAGTTTCCTCTAATCCAGTTTTCTTTTATATTAACTCTTTCTGCAGGTCGGTATCATCCATATAGGCTCAACTGTCAAATATGTGGAAATAGTAGTCAGATTTTTCAGTCAGTTCCTTCTGAGCCTACAGAAACAGCAGCTAATGTTGCTGCTTGATATTCAACCCCCATGTGTATTTCTGGAGAAAAAGAGTAATTCTGAGTTTCTTCATCACTGACTTGATGGCATATTTCCTAGTACTCTCCTCAATGGCTCTGCACGTGCTAGTTCCCTGAGATAGTATGGCTCCACCCAGTTGTGGTTTTCCTACTCAAAACATGTACAAGCCCACAAAACCTGAAGATACTCAGGAGTTGTAAACTGTATGTGTTTACATGAGTTTGGCATTGTATCACAGTTTTAAGTTATTCACAGATTTCATGTTATTACAGGCTAATATAACTTCCAGGGGAGCAAATTCATTTTAGTTCCAACATTGACAGACAGCAGTCTAACACCTGGGTCTTAAAAAGATTAAGCATTGATTCTTGGTGATTTCTCTGCTTCAAATTATTCTGATAAGAAAAGAAAATAGATAAATTAACCTTCCAATCATTCATTAATTACTGTAATGACTCCATGGTGGATCGTTAAAGAATAATGTGCTCACAGGGAGGAGTTTGTTCTTGTGTGTCTTCCTGTGTCCTTAGTTGGTTTATGCCCTGAAGCAGTGATTTTACAGCTTCATAACTTACATTCTCTGCAAGATAGCTGTTACTTTTTCTAAGGAGGACTAATCTTTATTAGAATCCTGTTAATGTCCAAGCTGGTAACACTTTGTGTTCATGGATTATTATTGTCTATAAAAAAAAAAGGTTATATTGTATGTATGTTGTTGTTTTTTTTTTTTTTAATTTATTGTATAAATAGGAGCATTCTCAATTTTAAAACTTCAGGCTTTGTCATACATTAGTCAGAGGTAAAGATTTCAACTCACACATATCTCCCCGCCAGCCAAGTTAAGGCTGAATGTTGAATTTCATGTTCCTTGAGCTTGACCTCTTACTATCTTGCATTTTTATGCTGTACTATTTTTTGGAATTATATTTGGTGTTAATCTTTCCCATGTCATTAATTCCACCATCCTCAGACATCTTTGGGAGTAAGGAATGGGTTTATTTGCCATTAAACCATTAATTGGTTTCTAGATTATTTTATTTATCTTTCAAAGGCTTTCGTCAATTACTTTTGTTACTAATACTGCAACTGGATCTGGAGAAGTAGATTGAATATTGCTGATACCATTATGCACTCTGTAGTTACCCTTTTTAAAACAAGACTGATACATTGCATGGTGCTACCAATACACTACACTATTGTGCATGGAGTGCTTTGCACAATTTGATCAAGAAACCATTGTAAGATAAATATTTTCACTTTCCACAAAGTATTGGGTACAGGAGATGGTTGTGTTATGAATACGCCACAACATGTGTTACCAATGTAAGAAAGGTCAGGTGTGTTGAACTTGGCCTTTCTTGGAAAAATAGTCTGCTCCTGTGTGAATCCACTACACTCTTCCCTTTACTGTTCTCTGAGATGCTACGTTGCATTTAAGCAATTTTAATGGGAATCCAGCACAGTTTTCCTCTAATGTGTCCTGTAAAAGGTACAAGATGTATACAGATGGTGGAGATCTCTATTGTCTGATGCACAACAATAGATGAGTATTTAGTATTTTGAACACTTTCATTATTTTGATCGAGAAAGAAATGTGGAATAAAGGTCTAATTACTATGGGTGTTTTCAAACTGAACAGAGTATAATAATAAGAGGAAACTCTAGAAACTTGTATGTATCTTGCTTAACAAAGAGTTACTATAGAAATCCTTTCCTCACACCAAAAGACCTATATCAAAGTTAAGAACAACAATTGTTAAATGGAACAAAATAAATTCCTTCACAACAGGAAGGTGAAGAATTTTCATCTGATCTGAGTTCAGGATGACAAAGAAAAATACTTATATCTATGTGTAATTCCAGAAGCCACTAGCAAATTATGGCAAATAGAGCTATTGCTGGTTTTCTGATACTTGCAATAGGTTTGCTATTTAAATTCTGTTATCTTCTTAACATTTTCTTACCTATGGAAATTAGAGTGGCAAAAATTAAGGAATTAACAAGATGCCTGGGAAGATTTTGATTTATTTTTTTCCTTAGAAAATACTGACTCAACAAAAAACCCAAACTTTTTCAGAGAGAGCTAGTTTTTAGAAATCTTGTTTCCAATCAGACAAGGAAAACAAACAAATCTTAGGGACATTTTTTGCAGAATTCCTGACACTTTTTTTTTTGACATTTTCAAAATGAAAAAATCTGCTTTCTTAATGCAAGATAGGTTTTGTTTCACTAGTCAAAATAGTAAAATGGTCAGATAGACCTGACCATCACTTGTTCTTGTACAATCTTTTCGAGTGAGTATCATGCTGAAGGCACATGTAACTCTATTATTTCTGCTCCCAGGGCTGTGTGCATCTGAGTTTAGATTCCAGAATTCAGCAGTCTTTAAAACACCAAACACATTTTTTTCCAGTTTTGCGATAAAGGAGGTTTCTCAGCAAACACTAGCAGTTTGGAGGAGGAAGGAGGGTTAGTTCCCAATTAATAGAATTAGTCATTGTATTGAATAATAATAGAGTAGGAACACTTTGCAACAACAAAGTCTAAACACAACTGTTCAAAATTAGCATGTCAACACCAGCAGTTGGATTACTCTCTGGTCCCGTGGTTGTCCACAAATTCACCAGCCAGTATTTTTGTCTATAGCAGATCAGCTGGGTTTTTCCCTCTAGAAACTGGAGCACACACGTATTTGCCTGGGTATAAATAATAAATTGTGTAAAGAAAGGTCTTGAGGCAGTGATCAAGGACTGCTCCAAGTGCTATGCAAAGAGAGTGAAGCCAATTCATTAACCATGAGCAGGAGCAAACAGTTCTGCAACAAGAGGTCCAGAAAATATATATCATTTATCCTGGAACAGAGTATGAAGTCAGTATAGACACAGTCATTAACACCATGACCCTGAAGAGAGCTCTAGAATGGAAGATGCATATTTGCTTGGTTTCCTTGGATGTCTCATGTCCACTCACTAAGAATTCATTCCTGAATGAACATTGTGTTGTAAGTTGTTGCTAAACATTGGTTTTAATACAACACACTGTGTCTCCTAAGGTATCTTTCACTCCCTGGCTAAGGAACTCCTGCATTAAAACTCATATTTTAAAATGAAATTACAATTTAGATAGTTCATTTGAATTCAAGGTTTATCAAATTCAAGAAGAATGTCAAACATCATTCAAATGAAAGAAGTGTGGTTTGGGACAATGTTCCCAGTCAGCAAAAATAAGTTAAAATATTAAATGTTTGTGTGTAATACTGATCCAATGTTTTGAAAGTGCAAATAGGATAACTTCATTTTAATTTTAAATACAACAGGTACACAGGGGTTAACTCTGATAACGATGTTTGGGAGTTATGTGCATAAATTGTATTAGCATATAAGAGGATCTGTGACTGCAACACCCACGCATCAGTTCTTATATTTACTGCAAACATTCTAACTATGTTTCCCTTCCCGAACTTCTCTAAGTTTGATTTACTTTTCCGTGAACTGTCATGGGGCCAGGCTGGCTTGTGGGGTTATAACAGTACAATGTTTTCTCTGCTCTGTTGGTGTTCCTATTTCTCATCCAGAGAAGGATTATACAGACAAAGAACCAGTTTCTCCTAATTACACCAGCATGGTTGTACACACTGGGATAATTTTTGAGACCACAGCTGCAACAAGAGTTGTAATAAAGGTAAATGATGTACCCTTTAAATATGTACAATTACAAAGTTTTCCCATGGAACGTCTAACCACTTAATGGATATACAAGTTACTATGTGAAAAGAGTAAGAAAGAATTTCTGTAACAAGCAAACCCTGTGTATATTTCCAAAAACACCATTCATGTGTTGAACTATGAGTTCAAACAGCAATGCAATCCACCCTCTTAGGAAAGAACATGGATAGCAAGAACAGTAGTGCTGAAATTTGTCAAGAAATACCTGTTGGGCCTAGAAATTATTTGTAGGGAGTCCCTTTTTAAAGCAGCGTAGTGGGTTTTCTGTGAATGTGAATCTGGCCCACACTAACTGAATAACAGTCTGCTGTGCTGCCCAGAGGGGACAGATTCTGCATGGGGCTCAGTGCCTTTTTGAGTATGCTCAGCTTCCTGCCTATTTTATTCGTCTTTCTGCTTTCTTTCTTGGAATATGGCTTGGAAGCCAGCCGCCCACTCTTCTCGTTGTCTTTTCTATATTTTCCTTCTTCTCATTTCCCTATACTCGAGGGGGGGAAAGCAAACATAGAACTATAATTGGCTGACAAACTTTACCTCTGCTTCCTGGTAGTTGCAAACATGATGCTGATTTTCTAGGTTGTCACTAGCTAAAAGAGGAAATAAAGCAGCTCTAATTAAGCGAATTAACTTTGTGCTGCCTTTCCTTCACACCACGTTCACACAAAAAAACTCATAGGAAAGATTTGCTGTGTAAAAAAGTCAACATGAAACATTGAACCTATTAAATCCCCTTTATTTTTACTAATTTTAACACTTTGAGGCACAAGAGACAGTGGGAAGGAGCAGATGTGCAAAACTGAAGAATTCCTTCCCTTGCAGCTGAAAGAATAAACTCAGCTGTTTAAATTTGTGATTACTTTCCATCCTCACAAAACAAATGAGAAGAGTGAATTTAAGCATTTTTCCTCTCACAGCTATTATTTTTTTTCCCCCTGAAGCAGACAGAGAAGCTTCAAATCTATGGCTGTTTTAGTCACTGAAATTACTTGAAATACATCACTGCAGAAAAAGTGACACTGCTATTATTTATGTGACAATACCTTGTGTATATTTTATATGTATATAAAAGGAACACAATTTAAAATTAACTGATTTTGAGAACTGTGTGAGTCTAATTATGGTACTAAAATCTCAGCACACCTTATAAAACAGACTTTGCAAGTTGGGTAATTTCAAGACTGGCTGGGCATCACTGGACTCCAGGCTGATCTCAATATCTGAGTTATGAAAAGCTACCTCAGATACATCAGACACCTGGGTCAACAAGTTAGAAAAAGAGGTGGACTGTGAAATACCTATATCTTCAATTATCTATCATCTTCTTCTATTACTACCTCCCAACAGTATTGAATGAGTGCACAGAGTAAAGATGGTCTCTAACTGTGCTAACTCGCCGTTAAGTGACAAAATTATTTTTAATCCATTTACACTAAGGATATATTGAGGGTATTTTAGTCTAGCCATTTCTCCTTTACCTTTGTATACTTTTTTCTAATGTCTTGATGTTAACTGACTATGGGTTTTGTCATGCTAACCTCTAATAACTCAGAGAAGTTTGGGAAGCTCAGTTCAGTGGTTGATGATTTATTTGGAAAAAAACAGATTTACTGAGGAAAACAAAAAAGTCTGTAGATATCCTACTGAAACTACTTGCCATGGCATGTACCCATCATGTGAGGTGAACAAACTCAGGTTCTCATTTGTACTACTTATCTATTTTATTCTTTGTGGTTTAGTTTTGAAATGAAACGTTTAGACTGCTTGTTTTCCTGGAAAGCCAGATTGACTTGGAGAGAGTTTTTGTGCGACTTTAAAAGAACAGCTTCAATCACTTTAGGAAAGTAGGTTTGGCTTTTTGGTTTTTGTGGGGTTTTTTTTCTCTTTTTTTTTTTTTTTTTAAATAATTTCTCATGGCCTTGTACAAAAGATACTTCTTCTGATAGAATTTTAAAGTGTTCCCTGAATGGGATCAGATTTCTATTCAGCCTTTACATTGAGATTATATTATAAAAAAAATATGAGACTTTGAGCCCTTTCTTAACACACACAAATATGAAAGTATTGTGCTTTGTAGAAATCTCAAATCTGAAGTGGGTGACATCTCTTACCTCTCTTATCATGCTAATGCATGACAACTAACATGTGCTGTGTTCCTATTTATATCACCATTCAAACATTAAATAATGAGTTACCAGAGCAACCAACTTGTCATCCAGTGGATACTGCAATAATGCCTCAACAATTCCTTTATCTAAACCTTGTAGCAGGACACCCACCCTACATGAAGAGCTTGCTCCACTGGAATCAATGGAAAGTCAGTTCTGCATGTTTTACCCAGTCTGGATTTTGCCTTTGCTTTTGGATAAATGAGTAAACAACCTTGGCTCACAGAATGAGATATACTTTGCAGAAGTCCTCTTTGCACTGACATTCAAAAGAACTGTGCATGATCTATTTCGTAAGTATGTTGTAAATAGCCATCCTGTTTATCAACCTGATATTTTTAAGAATTCCTTTGCAGATAGCTTCACTGAAGTAGATGAAAATCATCTAATGGTGATAACAGAGAATCCCTTGAGCCCAGGTAGCTGTTTGTGTACAGAACCTTGCAGAGGCAAGAGCTTATTGTGCAGCTTCTGTGAAGTGTCAATCCTATGCAAGTGTTGAATAGGATTGCTACAGCCTCTGTCAGCAACCTCCTCTGTTATGCCAAATGTCTTTGGATAGTAGCTAGTCACTTTTTTCTGTGTGGTTTTAGGGCACATTCCATATTCAGCAACTATTGCTTGTCGCCTTTCTTCAGCATACGGAGCACAGTTACAAATAATATGCAAACATAAAAACTATATGTAATAACTAACAGGAGAGTCATGGGTTACTTTTAATGAGTTTAGTCTTTAAATGAGTTACGCTAAAGAGATCTGTATAATAAAAGCACCATGAAATTAAGAAGATCAAGGAGCTTGCAGGTCAGCTGTCCCAACCTAAAGTTAAGGACAGAAACTCTATAACATCCAGTTCAGAAAGTTATTTGTAAGTCAGAAGAGATTCAAACATGACAAGAATGACATACAAACAGTACAGATATTGATATTGTCTAGTGTATGTGTGTGTCAAATCGAAAAGTACAATTTCTAGCCAGTTAGCAAACAGGTAATGCAATCTCTTTGAATGTATATTTGACTTATGAAAAGTCATATTTAGATCTCTGCTGTATTTACCACTGTGCCTAAATAAAGAATTTCTGCAACCAAGTGTTTACAACACAAAAGGTGCATCAACAGCACTGTCTAAAGATGTTTCTTTTTCCTTCCACCATACCACTTATTATTGGTCCTGGGGCATGCCTGTCACCACTTCAGATCTGCAGGGAATTTATTTGGCTACAAAACATTGCATACACGTGTAATGTTTTTTGTACACATGCCCACATATTCTAGTTTACCAGTAATGGAGACCAGTTCCCCATGCATCTAATGAAATAAGCAAATTTTAAAGGAAAAAAGCAACAGTACACTAGTGCTCAGAATCAGTGTCTGAATATCTTGAGCTCTCAAGGCATGTCACCTTTCTAGAACACATCTATCTGTGCTTTAAAATTGAAATTCACAGGGACAAGAGAACAGAAATCAGAACAACATGAGCTGAGCCACAGAGCTTTTCAGTAAAGAGATCACAAATAAAACAAGAGTTATTGATCTCTGACACCAACACAAGTGCTGAGATTAATCCTCTGAAATCTGACTTGAGCATGCCTGTGGCTTTGAGTACCATTATGCGGCACTGCAAGCTGGGAGGAATCCTATCTGCTTGCTCTAACTCTTCCTTACTTGTATAGGGTGAATTTCAGTAGGTCCCTACTCTCCAGCCTGTCTCTGGGTGATATGTTGATTTGGACAACCTGTGTCTGCTTTCTCTGCTTGTTCTCGTCACAACATCAGGTAATACAGGTGTGGACAATAACAGCATCTGAGAAAGGGAAATTTAACTATGCCTTTTTAAAAGCTAAGGTGGGCACATTTCATCTAGGTAGATTAGTTGGTCTTTAATCTTATCTGACACCTTGTTTTTTAGAATGGGAGGAGTCCCATTCTAACCCCACTACTTGCACTGAGTGGTACCCTGCTTAGTATGGAGTCTTGCTGAACTGACTTATTAATTTAAGAGGTAACACAGCTTATGAATTACTGTGACATATTGAAGATTATAATCATCTGTCAAAGGGGTAGAAAGCCTGTGACCAGGCAACCTCTTATGAATTAAAAAAAAAAAAGTGGACTTGAAAAATAAACTAGAACAATTACAATCAGGATTATACGGCAAATCTCAGTCAGTAGACAGAAGAGAAGGGAAGAAAAGAGATATAACATCCAGGTCTATATGAAAATCTAAAGGATGGAAGAATATTTTTATCTAGAGAATATCAGATCACCAGTGAGAAGCCTTGTTTCCATAAAATCTATGCTCTTACTCAGCCATGCTACTGCATAGGCTAGCAAGCTCTAGGAAGAACTGGGATCAGACTAAATAGCTGTAACTATGGCTAGTGAGATAAGACAGAGCCAAGAACAATGTCAGGTAGAAGGACCAAAGATCCCACTCCTCGCAAAACATGGTCTGTGTGCATTAAGTGCCTGAATCCCAGCCTGTTCTCATTGAAATGCTCTTTGCCCTGATGTGCTTGTGGAAGTCGGACTCCTGGGAAGCTGAGAACACAAGAATCACAGGTCCATTGCACAGTGCTTTGGATCTCATGTCTTGTGACAGGACTGTCCCGAGCTTTTGAAGTCAATGGTCTACATCCTCTTCTACAGGGAGCTCCTCAAAAAAGATTGAACGGTTTTTAGAATTTAAAAAACCCAGGCTCTGTTAGAGTAAAGGCTAGAATAATTACCAAATTGAAAAAAAACATGCAATAGTTATATTGAACAGAAAAGACTGAAAGAATTTTTGCCCAGCCCTTCCCTGACCATAGCTGACTTCTTGCTTTCACTCCTAGGGATCACTAATTTGGAGTTGGATTTGGCGCAAGGTTAGACACAGAATTTAAAGGTCTATATGTAACTGTCAGTATATGAACTAAATATTTAAGCTCCATTAGAGTTGATGGAGATCCAGCTAATGAAATCTAACTGGGGCCTAGGGAACGTTTCAGATTATGGAAGGAGACACATAAGATAGGCTTCTGTTATGCAAGCAGAAGCATCCATCTATTGCTATTTTAGACACGTGGAGGACATTCAGCTAGACCCAGCAGAGATGTAACAGACCTGTAGGAGGCCCATGGCCTTCTAGATTAATTGTTGGAGGCCAGGCAGGTTCTCTTAGGGCACCTGAAATGGCTACCACTGCTTTCAGTCCCCCACCTCTTCTGTCATAAACAATCTCATTATCTCCCTGAAAACAGGACTGATCTCCCCTGCCCGGGTGGTTCTATTTTTGGCCCAGTTACTCCTTAAAGAAACTTCAATCTCCAGTTGAAAACACCAAAACCAAGCCTGAAGGGAACAGTCTCTGTCACATCCTTGATCCTTACTCGTTACTATCACCTCAACATGGTTAGACTTAGTGACTGTCAGATTTACTAAAGAGTACAGCTATTCTCCTAGAGCATGGAAGGAATGAGAACCCAACTCCCCACCAATTACAAATACATTGCACTGTGCCTTTTACCCTATAACCTCTTTTTATCTCTGACTGGTATAGGAGTCTCAGGAATTTTTCTAGGTGAAACCAAAGAAATCTAAATGCTAATGAGAAGACACTGCTATGAAAACTGCTGTATCACCAGACTCCTTTCTGAACATGTTGAATTTAGTATTTTCTGACAAGGCAAAACATAATCTCTCTCCATGACTGGATACAATGGGAAAGCATTAAACCTAACAACTGTGCTCTGGATCAAATAATTGGTTTTCAAAGGAAGCTGACTAGAGCCAGAAGATGCCAAATCCTCCAGTGGTTCACAGAAGAGTGGAAAAGCACCAGCCCAAAAATGAGTCAGATGCTAGTTTAAAGAAATAAAAACTCAAAGGACTTGCTGCAGTCAGAGGAGGGAAGCCTGCCCAGGAGGAAGGAGAAGATACAGAAGCAGCAGGGAGCAAATGTCCTGTACTGTCACAGAGAACCGTATTTCAGCCCAAAGGCAGCATCCAGAATGATGAAAGTATTGAGGCAAGAACACATGCAGATGATCTATAATTTTTTGTGCAGACCACTCTATACCTGACTCTATGTAGTATATGGCAGCAGGGCTTTAGAATGGGGAAAAATTATTTCTAACTTAGTCTCTAGTGTGTCATTAAAAGGTTAAATAACAAACCAGAGCCCTTATACACTTGGCGAAACGCTACGGGAGGTGCAAAAGCCATTGAGAGTGAGGAAAGCACTTTTGGCCCACTGGAAAAAAAAATCTACTGCAGAGTGAGTATGTCAGGTAAATTTTATCCAGGTGGTGATTTTTTGCACAGTTTGAAATACCATTTCATATATCATTCACAGCTGGAAATAAGAAATTAGACCTTTTCTGGCTATTGAGAAGTTAATTGGAAAGCTACATTGATTTTAAATCTGAAAAGGTGGAAAAAGGCTAGGTGCAGAAGAGAAAGGTGTTTTCTTAAAATTCAACCTACCCACATCCCAGGTTTTATTACTTTTTATCCAGTTCTTTGGCAGAATCTTCTTCTTCCTTCTCATGAATGTGTGTTTTGGTGTTTTGGTCTCTCTCTTCCATTACCAAGCTCCTCCTGCAGAAGTCTAATGGAGTCAGGGCCCTAAGACACAAACTAGGTAACTCCACCTAGCATTAGCATGCTAACGTCTCATAGGATTCAGCAGGTGGATCCCTTCCATATTCAATGTACCCTAACAGCCAGACAAGCAGCAGCACTCCCTTTTGTGGGGTGCAAAAAAAAGCCAGTAGAGATTGTTTTTTAAAAAAAGTGTGTTACCTTGAGGTTTAGAATTAAACGCGCCATTTGAAACCCTGCTTCTGTATGAAGAGCACACATCTGCATGACAACATGTATAAGAAATAGTGTGACCTCCATTTTCTCCCCTATTCTTTGAGATGGAGGGCTTGGGGTCATAAAGAAAATGATGACAAGCACTACAGAACACTCTTGCTTCACTGGATAGAAAACCAGAGTAATTTAAATATAGAGTATTTTATTTTTCAGTCTACTTTTTTAAAGGGCCACCAGCAAAAAGTGATCAACAGAAGCTTTCTCTCTTTTTTTTTTTTTTCCAGAACAGAGTAATGTGCTGATGAAATATTAGGTCATTAGGAGGGAATGTTTATTTTGTGGCAGTTTGTTGTCTTTTAATAAGCAGAATGACACACAGAATTTTCCATTACTGACTTAAACTTTATCTTTCATGTATTTTTAGCATTTCCATCTTGGTTAATTCCATTTTTAAATGGCATGAAATTCTCTTGAAAGTGCAATCTGTCTTTGTGCAGGATCTGTGTCAGCTCTCTGTAGTGTATCGATCTGAAATATGATGGACTGCAAACCTAACTGATAGCTTTAAACCACAGACTTGTGGTAGGGCTTTTCTGGAAAACATAAGCCAGGCATTACTACTCATGCAAGCATTATTTTTAAAGAAAATATGGTACCAGAAGAAATTCAAGGCAAGCTCAGACATTTTCACTCATGGGTGGTAGGTAAGCTCACTAGCCAAATTCCTCTCCTAAAACACAAAGCTGCAACTAAAATTGGGCTTGAGCTGAAAAAGAATGCATTCATTTCCAGTATGTTCCTCATCCTTTCTGTGGAGTGTGCAGCAGAGAACCCCGTCCTACACTTTTTAGCACAAAGACCTGGTCCCACAATGCTGCTGCTACAGCTGCTTCCCTCCCCTAGTAAATATTTGTCTACCCAGACTCACCAACGCTCAGCCTTGTTTGTCCAAAGGTCTACGGAAAGACCCCACATTTACCATTTACTTTGAAATGGTTTTGCCTAGACCATCTCCTGCAGTGAGCCTTCAAAAAAACCCCCAAACACAGGATTTACTCCATAAGAACTAGGATATTTCTCTTTTTAAGCAGAGAAACCTCAAAGTGCCTAAAGTAGAAAAATGAGAAACTAACGGGGAAACTAACCCTCTCCCACCCACCTGTGTTCCCCAAGACATATCTTTGATGTTTTCAGTTAATGTAATGACTTCCTGGGGTGTAGTAACTCATTTCTTGTTTTCAGGAAGCTCCTGTGTTTTCTAGCTCCCCACTGTGATTCCCATCCATCCTTTCCCTGCAGTCAGACCTAAAGTCTCCCTGGATTTCCTCCCCTCATTTGCTTAGTGCCTGTCAGGTAAAGAGAAACCTCCCACCCAAGGGATCTTCTTATGTGGACAGAAAACAGCTGTGAATAAAAAAGTATCAAAGTAAGCACTTTCTGTCTACATTAACCTTCACTGTGTCCATATAGCTCTGAACATCCCGAAGCCACCTGCAGCTCACAGGACTATTTTTTTTCTGCTGTGACTTGCTCAGTCACTCAATTCAGAGACACCATTTGCATTCCTTACACTTGTTACTGTCCGTCTTTGACTGATGGTGATTTACTCTGCCAAAGTTGCAGGAGCTAAGCATCTGATCAGCTAGGTAAGGACCTAGTTGGGCCTGTTGCAATAGCGCAAGGGGTAATGGCTTTAAACTAGGAGAGGGTAGATTTAGTTTAGATATAAGAAATTTTTTACGATGAGGGTGGTGAAACACTGTCACAGGTTACCCAGAAAGGTGGAAGATGCCCCTCCCTGGAAACATTTACGGTAGGTTAGACAGGGCTCTGAGCAAACTGATCTGCTTGAAGATGTCCCTCATCATTGCAGAGGAGGTTGGACTAGATGACCTTTAAAGTTCCCTTCCATCCCAAACTGTCCTATGTTCTATGACTGCTGTAGTCAACAAAAGGGTTAATTTAGGGTTGCCTTAGCCCCAGAAATCCCTATCTTTTAAAAAAAGACTCTCTTTTTATTCTGTAAGGGAGGGGTTCCTAGCCTGTTACTTCCATATTTTCTTCACTAATTGCTAGTTACCTCATTTGTTACCTCATCTGTCTAGACAAGACTTATTTTGGTTTGGATGGTCACTAATGGCTATTCGTGAAGTTGGCAATGGCCATGGAGGTGCACAATGTCTCTGTCAAAGAATGATGTATCACCTGTGTATTGAAAGATTGCTAGATTTCTTATCTTGATTTTTTTTTCCCAAAATTCTATGTGCTGTCTGTCTATAATTTTAATGGACAATTAAAATAGCGGGGGTGGCAAGATACTTGTTCTCGGCATAGCTATCAAAATGAAAGAAGTTTAATTTTGTGTTTAAGTGAAAATGTCAAGGGAAAAATATCATAAAGTTATCATGGGGTTTTTTTTAGTAATTGCAAAATCTGTAATTTAAAATGTATAATTGAATATTATATATTTTAATTAAATCTATCCACACCTATAATTTTGAATGGTATCTGAAAACTAGATTTAAGCCAAAGAGGACACATTACAACAAATTTAACTGAAGATTTGAAGTCAGTTTCCAACCTGCCCATCCAGTTGAATGATTTTATCAACCCAAAAAGATTAACACACCCACAACCCTCCCAGAGAATGAAGAGAGTTAAATTAAGTGTGAATATTTTTAAATATGAACTACTAGGTAACTGATTTTTATCTAATGCACATAATGTTCTACCTACAAAATTCTCCTCCCTCCACCTCCATTTTATAGTCATACAGAGAGGATATGAAGAATGTTGTGATACATTTCCATTATTCTGAGAAGGGAAAAAAAAAGAAAATTTGAATGAGGTTTGTTTTATATATAGGCCTTGTTTCAGCATGCATAGCACTGTAATAAAAAATGCCCTGTGATTTATGGTTCAAATGAAAAATTAAGAGATGGGTTAGAAAACAATCACAGCAATGTTCTTGTTTATTTCTCTTCCCTTCTCTTCTTCCCATCTTGTATCCTGTGCTGTTGGAGAGAACAGATGGTTAAGTAATCAACTAGGTGTGAAAATATACAGTAATGTTGCTTCACACATCTGATAACAGAAAAAGCCCATTTATGGATGTCTGCTGGAAAAAAGAGAGGTGGCAGGATCTTTTAATTGGATTTATCTTGTTACCAGAAAATCAGCTTTGTATATGTAAGTAATTGAAATTGACCTATTAATGAATTATACTATTTTTGTTGTACCAACTGAACTGACACGCCTCTTTCTCTGAAAAGTTGAGTCACATATATCATCTGGACTTTCCCTGGCACAAAGATCCTGTCATCTCTTGTAAATAGATGAAGAAAGGGCTGCTGACAAGTAACTGGAGTGCACAGAAACAAATGCCTTGGAGGAGGCTTCGATGCCTACCTGTCACTTGGACTGTGAAAGTACAAAATTTAGAACCTCAAAATCACTGGTGCAAAACCCAAAGGGACCTCTGTGATGATGCAGAAATGTCTCAGGCGTCTGCATTGCTGCTGCTGGGTATGCAATAATCCTCAAAGCTGTGACACTTCCAAGCTGCTTAGTGCCTGGGGACCAGCAGGATTAGTCTCTCCTCTGCCCATTTACCTCACTGTAAGGAAAGAGTTAGGGGTGGTGCTAGGGGATATTCAGAGACGAAATCTGATGTTATCCCTTTTTTTCCCTACAGTCATAAAACACATGGGACTGCAGAGTAAAGGTCTCTCCTCCTTTTTGCCCCGGGAGCCTTTCATTTCTGTGCAGTAGCATGAGCAGTAGCTCAGTTCCTACAGGAGAAATGAAAGGAGGTGGCACCACTTTGCCCCATCGCTTAACATGAGGTGCAGTCTTCTACAGCATGACTGGGTGATTTCAAACCACCTTTTCTGAAATGAGCAGAAGCCATCTGAGGCACACAGAAGGACTGTTGCCTAACATTTCAGATTAGGCAGTGAAAACGCAGTAATCTCTATGCAAGACAAATTATAAAGGGATAAATTCTATTTTTTTGTGATTTTTATCTAGTGTCACTGTTGGCCCAGAATCCAGGTCTTCCACTGTCTGAGGAAGCTTTCCAGTTGTGACATGTCTATGAAATAGATAAGAATCACCAGCTCCTCCACTAGATCAGTTTTAAGAGAAAATTATTTCTTCCTATCTGCCCTTTTTGCTATTTGTGAACTGCCTGGCTTTTTCCGTATCTCAAACTTGTGTGCTCAATTCCCTGTTCATGGGAATTAATTTGAGGGGAGACTTTATCGCTCTCTACAACTACCTGAAAAGGGGGGTTGTAGAGAGGTGGAGGTCGTTCTATTCTCCCGAGTAACAGGCAGTAGCACAAGAGGAACTGGTCTCAAGTTGTGCCAGGGGAGGTTTAGATTGGATATTAGGAAAAATGTTTACTCTGAAAGGATTACTAAGCATTGGAACAGGCTGCCCAGGGAAGTGGTTGAGTCACCATTCCTGGAGGTATTTAAAAGATGGGCACACATAGTGCTTATTGATACGGTTTAGTGATGGTTTTTATCAGAGTTAGGTTGGTGGTTGGGCTACATGATCTTAAAGGCCCCTTCCAATCTAGGCAATTCCGTGATTCTAGGATTAAAGTACTGACTGTAAATTCCAACTCCAAGGCCAACATCTACCTTTTAGACTACAGAGACTAAAAAGTCATTGAAAGTCTGGTACTGAGGGGTCAAATCTGGCAGTGCATGCCTCTTGGAGACATCAATCTGACATGGGTGCTGAAAATTCTTGTATCTGAGCTCCAGACAAAGCCTGAAAAAATAGTGTTTTCCTGTTGTTCAGTACGTTCTGTCTGACAGCTCCTGGCTGTTTCCTGGAAAGCAGTTGCTTTACTATTAGTTCATGGTACATATTTTCCCAGCAATCTGGAAAAGGGGTTAAAAATTGAGCAGCCTAACATTCGTCACTCCTACCCAGAACCATCAGTGCCATGAAGCCTCCTTCCTATCCTTTCACATGTTTTAAGCTACACTGCTACATGCACTGCAGAGTATGATATATGATATATAACCATTATATATAACCATTTCCAGTCAAAATGAAAGATTTTTGCAACAGGGCTAGGAAGCTTTTATTCCAATAATGTTTCTCAAAAATTATCTACTAAGGAGACTGCATAACACAAAGGACTGCAATACAATAGTCTTTCATCTGTGTTTTAGTCAGATAAATCTAGCATGGATATGTTTTAATGTTAATACTTCTGGATCGGTTTGTTCATTGCAACGCTACAAAAAAAACCTGGGGGGAATAAGCATATAATAGACCCTCCATATAGAAAGAAAACCACTTTCAGGGGGGCTACGACACTGGGCAAAAACTGGCCATCTAATGACTGCTCAGTAAGTAATGTACAATAAGAGGTCTGACTCATCTAATCTGAAGCAAACATCTGCGGGGGCTTAGGACCTTACTGCCACTCATTATCTGTCTGTCCTCTTACTAGTGATTACTGCTTTTCAGGCAGAAGCTGCAGGCTGGGATGTGTCCATGTCTCAGCACAGCCATGTTAACATAAACACATCTTTATCAATTGTTTAAGCTGCTGTGACAGACTGGGTGCTGAGGCGTAAGGGAAGTAACCTCTGGCGAAGAGAACCATAATCTTTTTAACCACTGTGGTTAACATGGCCAGTGGTCATCTGCCAGGATTCAGAGGCTGATGTCCTCACACTGGTTCATATTTCCAGGGAAAAGCCAGCACCACCAGCATGAGTGGGAGTCCTTCTGACCACCTCCCTGGAAGAAACCTACAGCACTTTTGTTTGTAGTCGTACATTTTGTTCTTATTTTCTACTACAGAATATTACTGTGTGATTTAGATGATCCTTTCCACTTTGTCTTTGAGCCCAGGCTGGTTCTAGGCATAAAGAAAGTAGACAGTTACAGAAGAAATCAGATTAATGAGACTGGTAAAGTAGCCATGGCACCAGTAGCTATCCAAATGTCTGGACAACTAGACTTGTCCAACTGCTAGTGCCAGAGGAAAGGTGGGTTGGTTGCTCCTTATGCCCATTTCCATCAGTATCCATTACAGCTCCAATCATTTGACCAGGAGCAGCAAGCCAGGCTATCTGGGCTTCTTGTGTCCTCCCTGTCTCAGCTTCCCTGTCCTGTGGCTGGAGCAGCCTGTTCTCATCTCCATCCCTGCTTTCTCTGTATGTCAACTTCATCTTTCCATACACCAGATAGAAACCAAATGCATGAGGCATTTGATTGCCCTTTCATTTTCTTCACATATAAACTAATTATTTTTTATACAGCCAGTGGCGTTTAAAAATGTTCAGTGCTTCCCACTAACATTATGTGTGTGTCTTTCACACACATACATGGTCCCTGTGAGTTTCAGCTGATAGCCAAAGTTGTGGGACATCACTGTCCCAGCTCCCTCAAACATGACAGGCATACCTTTTTCTCTATTGTCTGCTCTTGACAGCTTTTCAATGCCTTATGATGTCAAGGGAGACATCACTTCAAAGCATTTTGTTTGCTTGAAGGGTAAATAATGTTGATATGATCAGAGATAAAGCAAGAGCCAGAGAAGCTGCCAAGAAGCTTCCACATGCTCATGCACACATGCACTTCGTTGTCTTTCAGACCATTTATTTTCCTAGAGGACTTCAAGGGTTTTTTTTAACAGAACATTAAAATAATATCGCTGCAGGGAAAGAATAGGCACAGCAATAATGAAAGCTAACAAGTGGTGATGGCAAAAGGCAACACACTGCATTTCTGTATGGGAACATATTTTTACCTTATCTTAGAAAGTGGGAGGGCGTGAGCAGAAGGACAAGGCAGAAGCACATACACTTGGGAGAAAACATTTCCTGAGAGCCAGAGGAGAGAGTGAGGATTCAGACTTTGTTGGAGAGAAGGAAGTCATATACAAACTCCAGTGTACATTTGATGTGTGGCTTTAGGCCTGCCATTAATCTTTTCTAGTTCTATTGGTTTCAGTGAAAAACTTCTCAAGGTGAAAAACTTCAGGTGCGAACCCTGAAGGTTTCAAAACAGAGGACACACACACAGAGAACACCATTTATCTACATCCTAGATATCAGAATCTTTTTAAGGCAGTCTTGTGATTTGGAGGAACACAAGTCTTGATTTTTAAGTTCTTGAGGTGCCTTGAGATACGTCCTTACTCCTTGCAATCTATTTTAAATTTGATTTCAACAAAATAAAGCAAAAATGTGACTGAGCTAACCTATTGTCAGTTTACAGTGGAACACGGGTTAATAGAATAAATAATTTTGTGAATGTATGTGGTTTTCTTCTGCCAAGAAGCTACAGATTATTGATCTGACTGCCCTCTCCCCTCAAGGGGTACAGAAAGGATTTTGCTTCCAACCCTCCAGCTGAGAGCTGGAAATATACCCCAATATGTAAACTAGGTAAGATATGGAAAGATATTTCATTGATCTATGAGTACAATGTTTTTCAGTGATGAGGGACGTCAGGAAAATGTGCTGAATTTGGAAGATACAACCTGTGAAGATTGTTACATATTAAAATGAGACAATATCCTCTTAAAAACTCAGTGAACTCCATGCCCTCAGCATTTCTGATCTAGAAGCTGTCAAAAAAACTAGTCAAACCTCTTGTTAAGTACGTACACAATTCATAAATATGGTTTATATGGGCCTAGATACATCTGTATGGTCTGTTCAGAGAAATACGAGTAAATAGCAGAGACACGGAAATAATTTTAAGCAGCATTATTTTACTAAATGTATGTCTTTTTTTCCCCTGCACCACTGAGAGAAGCTGCACATGGTCCATCCTCTTATGAACATTTTGACAAAGTTATCTGATGTGAAATAGAGCTTCAGAAGCAGTGGATTTTGTGCAGTGAGCACAAATGTCTGGATATTACCTCCTTTTGCTTTGTAAAACTTTAAAAAAATGTATTTGCAAAACTTGGAGGAAAAATGTGTTCCAAGCACCAGTTTCCTTGGGTACACTCCTCATCTCAGTGAGGAAGCTGGAAGACAAGCTAGGCAGTAAGACAATTTTGTTTGTCTCCCATAGGGGTGAAAATGAAAAATGAAAACAGGGTCCTCTCCTCCCTCCACGCCCTCACCTGAATTCTGGCAGCAGGGAGAGGAGAATGTGGTGATGGGAACAGCGAGATGCAGTGAACAAGATGCATATCTGACAAGGTTTCTTCTGTGAAGCTTGAAGACTAGCATAAGTGCCAGCAAGATCATAAAGGATGATGAATGGTTCTGAGACTGCTACCATGTCATTTCTGCATCAAAACACATGGGTATTATCACTTTGTCATTCCTGCTCCTTCTTATTTATCTCACACACTACTGCTTTGAAGATGCTGCTGGTTAATTATTGAGGGGTTTATGTAGGAGGGAGGCTTCTGTGAAAAACAATAGGTTGCTCACTGTTTCCTACAAGGATTTCATGTAGCACTGAGGAGGGCAAAAGTTGTCCTCCCTCAGGCTCTAGAGTTTCAGACAAATCAGTCAGGGGAACAAAAGCCCTGACTTCTCCCTCCTGGTGGGTCAGAGGTGGATGGGGAAGTGTTGCCAGGGAGGCTAACAGGCTGTCACTCTCCATCAGAATGTCACCAAATGCTATTTTGAAATTTAAAAGAAATGTCAGATTTTTATCAATGTCTGCATCTCAGCCTCTCCTACATAGCCCTCACCTCGTAGCCTCTCATACATTGAACAGTATTTGCTCCAAGAATAGGTCCCATTTCATTCTTGTGATTTAGGGATATCATGATCTGTCAGCTGATTATAGATGTAACCCTTAAGAAGAAAATATCTGAATTTAAAAGTTCATACATATTTAGTAAGAGGAGATTGAAAATGCAGTCTGAAAATTTATTAGTTAAATCCTTTGCACACTAGCATGTTTAGATGAACAGCACAAATTGCAGTCCCCATTTGTCACATCTCCTGATAAACAAATCAGATTTTCTGCATCAGGTAAATCCAATCCCCTTTTTTGCTTCCTCTGCAACATCCAGGAACAGAAGATAAAGGAGAGGTTGCTGTCTCCTGGGCCACTGATGAATAACAGACCCTGAAAGTCATAAAACAAAGGCTCGTGCTGCACATAACCCTCCCCTTGCCTTGCTAGCAGCTCTTGACACTGTATGTAGTTCATGCTGCTTTGAACCTCTGTGGCTGGAAGTTCATGTGGTCCTTAAAGCAAAGGGCAACCTTATGCCCCAGCTCACATTTTGTGTAACCCTCTGTACTCAGAGGGGCCATCCAGGGCCAGCAGCCAGCAGCAAACAGCTCCAGCTTCAGCTGCAGAGTGCTAACAGAAAATATATCTAAGTACTGGAAGGCTGGAAATAAATGCGCTTTAGAGCATCTCATTTTCTTATTATCAACCATAGGCCGAATAAAGCGTCTCATTTTCATACTATCAACTATAGGCCAATTAAAGCAGCAGCAATGCAGAGCATCACTGATACCACAGTAACTCACTGAGGCACAACACAATTGCCTCTCCTGGAGCCTCTGCATTTTACCAGGGAGAATTCACACTCTATGAATGGCTTTATTTATCTTAGGAAGATTGAGAGAATGCATCCGAGGTGCATCCATCTAACCAGTTTTAGATGTCTGCTCTAGGAAAAGAGAGTCCTTACTGTGAATTAATTGCCGTATTCATTAACTGCAAAGGGAAGCTTTTTAACTTTTTTCCTCTAGTTAATCAGACAGATCCCACCTCAGCTCAGTGACAAGTGTAAGGTGTCCTCAAGAACTTGAAAGTACCAATGGCATACTCCATGAGGAGATGTCTCAAGTATTGAAGCATCTTCCCCCTTCCCTCCCTTTTCATAGCAGTTTATACCTCAGAGTCACAGAATAAGTCAAGCTGGTAGTCCCACTTCCTAGTCTAAACAGGTCTTTGACAGGTTTCTCAGCCTCTCTGGGCAACCTGCTTCTTCATCTGACCCCAGTGACAAAGTATTTTCTGTGAGCCTTGCAGACTAGAATAAATGTCAGCAGTGAAGATTTTTTTTTTCCTTATTTATAACCAGGATTCTGTTTGCTGCCACTTTTGACAACTTCTTCTTGATCCTTTCATCATTCCCATCAATGCATGCCTTCATCTTTTCTGTGAACTTCAATTAAGTTGTGGAAAATTGAAATTAGATGTCCATTAGCTTTCTGTTCTCCAGGACAGACAGAACAGGCAAATAAAGACTTCTTGGGTGGAATTCATCTGACTGAACAAATGTCTGCAGTGGAAGTGTCTAATTCACTCAACAGGTGATAAGGGGAGCCTAGGTTGATCCATTTACACATAGCTGTCTATATCAGGCTTGTCAAAAGTCAGGTGAAATGAGTCCCATCCACTGTAGAGAGTGAATGGTCTGGGTAATACACCACAGAAGGGCAAAAATTCTGGCGCCAGTCTCATTGTGGCTTTCAAAAGCTGTTGAAGTGGGATTCTTCCCACCTTATTCTAAATGTTTTCAATGCATATGCCTAAATCAGAGCTATTTTTCTGGGCTCCTTTCAATCAGTGGACACAAATAGACACTTCTAAAGTGTAATTTGTTGAACCTATTTTAGCTGTCAAGAGAAGATGAGAAGAGTGATGCTCACGTAGTTGACAAAAGAGGGAGTCCAGACAACTCTGTCAGCTGTGTCTGTGGACAACCTATGTATCTAAAGTTAAAAGAGATTAATCTCGGCACTGCATTTCTCAGCATGATGTTCATTTCCAGCATTAGTAATTTTATTGGTATTAATTCCAATTAGTTGAATGAACATAGTCTTAAAATTCCAACAGAGTTATCCAATCGTACATATCTCCGATTCAAAGCCCAGCGAAGCTGCTGAAAGCCTCTGAAAGGACACATGTGGGGTTTGGCTTCTACGGGTTGCCGAAGTAATTGAATGGTTTGCATCCAACTGCATTTGTACCATGTACAAGTTGCAATTCATTACAGCCATATTAACATTCTGCAAAGACTCAGACAAAGTAACCTGGAGGGTTTTTTGTCATCAGGGCTTATTACGATGCAAATAAGCAGGCGTATCACAGACAATTCCACAAGAAGGCCTCTTCACTCAATATGCTGATAATGATGTATTAGCCTTCATGTGTGCCTGCAATGCGTGATGCTACAGGCAAACATACGTTAACAAAAAAAGAAGCAGAAACCCACCAAATCTTCACAACAGATTATCTTTAATTCAGACTACTAGGTAGAAAATTAAAAAAAAAAAAAACAATAAAGTGAAAAGCAGAGAGTATTCACCGAGAATGTAAACAGACAAATGGAGGAAATTCAGAGAGATAATTTCCTGTGTAAAAGCAATTTGCATCCTTGGTTTCCTTTGCAGGTACAGTCATTTCATTCTTACTACCACAGACAGAGACTAACGTTTCCATATGACACAAGCTTCTTTCTCCGTAGTGTTCATAATCCCTCTGAAGGAAACATTTAGCCTTTCTGCGACTCAGCCTGTCATCTTTAACTAATGGTAATAGACTACTCTAAGCCATGCACATGTGGGGCACCTATATTCATGATGACATATTCTGTGGTTACAATTAACAGTAACATGTAAATAACTTCTCTAGATGGTATTGCCATGCACATGGGAAGGACACAAAGCAAATGTACACTAAACATAAAGGAGATATAAAAACCTGAGCCAGGGCATCTGACATTTATTTGAACTGGTCAGAAACAATCTGTTCAGCTGCTTTAGAAAGAAGAGAATTTCAAGCCCAGAATAAGGTCTTTACACAGTGTTATGATTAAGGCATTTAGACACAGTATTATTTGCTGCAACTGAATGCTCAGCCATAGCTACTGCAGCCTTAGATCTACAGAGGTCAAAACCACAACTCTCCTGTTTTCTCTGGAGTGAAACTTCAGTTATACCATTCAAATAAAGTCAATTTTCTCTGTCTCTATTTCCATCTTGCCCTCCCTATCTTCCTTCCTTCCTTCCTTCCTTCCTTCCTTCCTTCCTTCCTTCCTTCCTTCCTTCCTTCCTTCCTTCCTTCCTTCCTTCCTCCCCTCCCCTCCCCTCCCTCCCTCCCTTTTTAAAAAATAACCATTCAATGCTTTAAAAACATTAATTTATACACATGCAGAACATCTTGAGAGGGTACAGTGTGACATTAACCTCAGAGAGAGATCTAAGGGACTTTTGTCTGCTATTGCACGATTCAGATAATGAATGCTCTAACTGGGATTTCTTACTTAATGACATGCCACCATTGGTGCACCATCATGGTAGCAATCAGCAATTGCTGTACTTCAACATGCAGCAAGCCCACAGCAGAAGAATACTCCAACAGGTCAGGCAGGGTAGACAACTGTTTAATCTTCTTTGTATACATACTGTCTACACCAAGGACCGTTTGAGTCCTGGAAGCATACTCTTCTGAGACAGCCGTTGCCAAGGACAGATGGACCCACCCAGCTCATGACAATAGCGTGATTCTGCCATTTGTCTCCTGCCAAGCTCAACTCAGCCTCCAATACATGAAATGATGTTATTCACTAACAGAAGCAGAATTTGTGACATTAAAAAAAAGAGAAGTCTCCAAAGTTGGGGGCAATCTATATTAGAGAATCCAAAGACTTAGAAATACTTTTTTCCCCACAGAACCAGATTTACATGAATTTTAAATGGTCAAAGCATAGGCCTTATCAGCTTCAGTTATAACACCAGCTGCTGTGAGCTGTTAATTCTCATCTCTTCCACAAAAGAATGAAAAAAAGTCTCTAACTGAAGTGAGAAACATGTGCAAAGATGTAAAAAGATGCAGTTAAGCTTGAGATACACTTCCTCTAATTCATCCATCTTAAAGTTAGGAGTTCAGGCTAAGCAAGCTCAGTAACCTTATGACAGAACACAGTGGACAAATGCACCTCTCACATGATTCATCGTATCTTGGATGCCTCACCTAGGTAAGATAAATCATTACTAGAGATACTACTTTTCTCTGTTAGCTATAGAGAAACCTAGATAACTAGTTTAGGCAAGGCACTTGCCTTTAAATGGAGTTAGATTTGGTGATCTAAAATACGACTTGTATTATACAGTAACCTTGTGGCACTGGCAAAGACAAAATTTCCACCTCTGCTGTGTCTGCCTGCAATCCTCAGCTTCATTCGTGCATGTATTCCAGTTGATAGGCTTTCTGGGTAAATATATTTAATGAAAACTCTTCAAGTCATATGAATCAGTTAAAGGTCTATGCTAATTTCTTAGGGTGTTGTCCGGCAGCACAAGTAACCTTTTAATGGGAAAGATCTGAGAGAGAATTAGGGCTCTGTGGTTTATTATCTGTTCCCTATATTGTTACAAAATCAGTTAACAGGACTTACAGTAAACCTACCCACTTGAATTTAGTAAAGAAACTCCCACTTAAGAGACGAGCACTGCTGTGGCCTAAACTGGTTATTTAGAGACTTATAATATGTGATAACCTGGAATTTATTGAAATTCTTCTTGTGTTTCATTGAGATGAAGCATTCTGAGGTACAGGGGGCTTGTATAGAAATGATATTTAGGATGTCTGGGGATTTTCACTTCTGGAATACTAAGAGCAAGTTCTGCTCTTATTGGCATGAGTGTAAACACAGAGTAACTTCACTGACGTCAACGGTGTAAAAGCCATATGCTGCTGCTGCTCCTGGAGCTGACTTCAAATGAACTAAGAACTATGTGCAACATAGACCTTCCTGGGTACAAATGAGATCAGAAGCTCTTTGTTAAAACTTTACTGGTTAAATTTACTCCTGGTAAGACTTTATTGTATCACATATGGCAGAGCCATAACAGAGAAAAGAACCTGGGGCAACACTGCTTAAAAACTGCTTCATTCACAATGGAGAGACTGCAGTATGTAAGACTAAACAAGAAGGAAAAAAAAAACAGCTGTAAGCAAAAGTCAGAGCTGGATAATATGCCTTCCTTACTGCTCTCTTACTCTTCCATACCTGACCTGTGTTTGGGATGACAAGTGGCCAAGATTTCCCTTCCATTAGACTTGTTTCAGTCACAGACATTCAATGTGCAACAGTGAAGAGTGAAATATTTCTCTAGTGAATTGTTGGTAAATATTACATTCCTACCTTTCCTCAGCACTTTGAGGTTCATGGGGGGAAAAGGGTGCTAGGCAGGTGAAATGAAGAACTGTGGTTTAAGATAATCAAATCATTATTTACTTTGCTATGTTCTAAATTTTTACCATGTAAATTGCAGTACATTTTAAGCAGAGACTAATCTTTAAGTACATATTTAATTACATTTATTTCTGTTCAGAAAGAAAGAAAGAAGAAAAATTAATAGTTATGACAACTGTTAGTTTGCTTATACTGGTGTAGATCCACTATCATGCTGCTGAAGAGCAGCCTGTGCAAAATCACTGATTTCTAAGTGCCCTAATCACCCTTAAACACTCCTACAACTCTTTTCTTCACTCAGAGATATAACTCATACTTATAACTCAACACATTTTTCTAGCCAGTGTGTCTAGAAATTATTATGATAATGTAGAAGATATGCTACTGTCACACTTCATCACTTCTTATTAGGTACAGCATCAGCTACTGACTTAATGGTTTTATAATCATACTTCTTGTATACAGCATGTCTTTGGCCAGATAGATAGAAAAAAAATTACAGGGCAAGTTTTAAATCTGAGCCACATGTATATGGGAGTAGTCTGTGTCGCTATTTTTCTTTAACTCATCTCCTTTATGTTAATTATTTACTTCTTCTACTAACCCATGTTAAACAAAGGCATGTGGGTGGCCTGAAGAGTGACTGGCTTAAATGATGCAGGAACAAAATATTAGTATGACTCATAAATCATCATCAGTAGTCCTCGTGCTTGCAATGTTTAGTCCAATGGGCCTCTCAGACATCTAATCCAAGTCCTTCTCCTCTCTGAATTTCAAAGCCACCAGACATTTATACAAAAGATCAAATGATACAAAAAACTATATCCCAACACTGGAAGACAGCCTAAGAAATCTAGGGCATTCCTGATTTAAAGGCATGGAGGATGTAACCATTTAAAGCTATTACAGAATAAAAGTCCTTCCTCAGAAAACTCCTAAACATAGCTAGGGAAACATTTCATGTCTCGTTCTTTAAGCATTCATTGGTGTTATAAGAGGCAAATTATCAAAAAGCTTTTGCTTTACCTCCTATGTTGTTACTTCCAATATTTTAGACTCCTGCAACAGCATGCAATTTATAGGATGAACCTAGAGACACATTAAAACAAATGCAAAAAAAACCCTCAAGACAATCTGATTGTGAGAAAATTCACTTGAATGGCTGGGTTACTGTGAGAAATCTCACTGACCATGGCCATGAGACACTTTTCATTAGCACTTGAAAGAGTAAGACTCTTCATTCAATATCTTCTCTTCAGCTGTGCCACTCATCTTCTTTATGAAGGAGGAATGGAAAAAATAATGGTAGTCAAGTTATTTAGAAGACAAAAAAGATATTCCTGGCCCTGGGAGGCAAACAACAGTAATTTTGATCTATTGTGCATAAATATATCACAAGAGATTGCAGTTATACCTCCTTTCATATCCTGCTGCCTCCATTTTGGGAAATATCAGTATATTAAAAATCCATAACTTCCTCTTACAGACTTAATTTTTTCATTCCATGTTCATCCCTCTCCTGTCATTTCTCCCCATATACTTACCAAGCTTCATGTTGGAATGATGCAGTATTCTTACCTTATCTGTCTGATTTGGGAAACTATTTCAATGCTGGTGATGCCAGTTAATTTTTGGTGTAAACATATCCATAAGGAGTTTTTCTATATGATTTTCTGCCAGAATTATCTTATAATATAAATATTTCTACTCTATTGCTACTGTTAAATGTTTTCTCCTCATGCCAAGATGTACTTCTATGAAGTAACTCTGTTCCTTCTCACCAGACTAAACAAGCCAAGTTCTGATGATTAATCTCTTAAGGTGCATTTACTGTTTCCCAAATCATTCAAAGAGACATTTTTAGTCTCTGTTTAATATCTGATCTACCCACATGGTTCTACATCAGGCCTTCTTCAGCTTTATGTAGTGGTCTTAAAATATTATTTGTTGTAGTGAAAAAACCCACCTAATTTGGTACATCCATTGCTTCTATTATACCTTTTCATGGTCTCACTGCCTTAATAATTCATAGCTTTCTCAAGAGTGACAGGGATCCTAAGGGTATTTAATTTTGTTTCTTGCCACCCAGCCACTACAGAACGAGTTATACTATGAATCTCTAAATCAAGGACTTCGCACTGTACATACTTTGTATTTTCCTGGTCAAAAAATCTTTCCTTGTATGATGATCTGGTCCTTGGTCAATGGCTTCCAACTTGCAACCAGGTATAGATTTCTTACCTAATTCTTATTCCAAGATAGAAGAATATTCTCTGTTGAGTATACTCAGCAGGTCTCTTTCCCAGACCAAACCAGGAGGAATATAACTAATAACAACTCTCCATTCACATCTTATTCTCACATCCATGAACTACTTGGAGTATTTGTTTGGTTTCAATTATTTTCAAATGAAGTTGCATATCTGTCCTGAATCTATAATTAAGCCAAAGCAGAGTTCTTGCAATTGTACTTCTATGTTACCAGCTTTACTTTTCAGTGTTTCTTGAGTATGTAACATGAAGAGAGAATACATTGATTTATGTCCTTATTTCTGAATGGTATTCCAGCATTCAGGAATGATAGTATAACTGTAATACCATCAGATTGTGTGTTATTTCTGTGCTCAAGGTGCCAGTCCAAAGCAAAGGTACTAACACAGAAATGCTGGTCTATTTCTATTTGCCTGGTTTGTTATATTGCAGCTGCTGCAATGGACAATCTGACAAATTTAAGGTTACTTTTGACTACATTATATGTTTTCAGTAGCTGCTTGAAGAGCCAGAAAGAGAATGAATATTGTTACATCAAGTGTGCTCCCCATGCCCCACAGGTTAGAAATGTCCTAGTCTCTGTTTTAGATTTATTTGTATGAGCTGTAAATAACTTAATCACTGCATTTTTTAATCTGTCTTACTGATATATTAAAGCAAATTTTCTGTAATAAAATGTATCTATCTGAACAGGCTTTGTAGGAAAGATAAATGGTATAATAAATTTGAGTAAGAGGTTCAAGATGTATAGTTTGATTAAATTCTCATCAAAATCTATGGGAGTTCATTAGGGTTTAAGAATCTGACTTCTTTATATATAAAGTTCTCAGTAGCTCGCTAACTAATCTTTATAATAGATTTTTCACTTTTGGGATGCATTTTCACGACCTGTTTAACCCAGTCTATGGACAGGCTCTTGGAAAAAGGTATGGTTCTGCCTTTCCTCACATTCTTAGCCACATGTTCCCAAGGTTTCCCAGAAGGTTATCTGATCAAAAACCACGCTTACAAAAGTTGGCTTGTTTTCAGCCACACTCTGGCTTCCTGACCTGGCTGACCAAACCCATGTGCTGATATTTGGAAAGTGGATGACAAAATGCGTGGCTGGGACCAAGGGGAAAAAGGGTCACTGCCTCCATCAACAGTGATACAAACCAGCTGCACTGAACGTCAAATTTAGATCACCCTGTGTCAAGCTGGCATACCATTGGATATTTGAAATCTATCTTATTATTTTTAATTTATGTAGGTATTTGTTACCACAGACTGGAATCCATTTGGCTATTGTTATTCTGGACAATGTTAAAGGCAGACATCCATTGCAGGCAACTAATGCAGCATACACCCAGGCTGGAAGAAGGAACAATCAAATGTCACCTTTTGGAATGAAAGATGAGGAGCTACTGCCTAAAGTGTTGGTTAGCTTGCCAGTGCTTTAGCAGCAGCTAAACCATGTGAGCCAAAGGGATTTTCCCTGAGGATTGATTGTAAATGGCAGGGCTGAGCTCTGGATCATCTGCTTTGGAGCATTTAGATGTCAGAGGCAAGACAGAAGCCAGAAACTTCAGAGAACTCAGACAATGGGAAAATCACTCTGAATATCTAAATACGCAGCAGGGAAACATTTCATTTATAAAATAATCTCCCGTCTTCATAAAAGACATTGGAATTTTCCCCCCAAAATTATATGAAGTCTCAGATCTAGATGTAGAAGGATCAAATCTTTACTGTCCACTTCTTATACTGAGATTCTATAACCTTGTTCTTTCTTACAGGCCCATATGTCTCATGTTATGTTCATCTGGTCTCTCTGGGCTCATTTGCTAAACCTGTATTCCTACACTTAAATCCTGTATAAATTATTCTTTGCTGCTTATCATAAATATAACTAATTGTTCAATACTATACCCATTGCTTTCACTCTTCTCCCTTCCCTCCTGACTGCCTGATCTCAAGTTCTGACAAGGACTATTCATTATTTAAGGGTACCTGGATCCTGCCTCACAAGAGAAGATCCCATTTTTGTTTCGCTGTTTTTTTTTCTTCATGGAAAGAAGTTTATGCTCATTTAGGAAGTCAAACTGAGGAGCAGCAAGCCCAAGCCCTCATCTGCAATGATTAAATGGTTCCTTCCAGATGAACTGACCTTTCTGAGGTTTTCTTTTGCAACACTTCAGTGCTACATTTTGTTTGAGTGCAGTTTAGGGCTATATTTAAAATAATCTCTGTGTGATTTTTTGATTGTTTGGGTTTTTTTGACAACCAGAAACCAGTATGCTTATTTATCTTTATTAATTGGTACTGTTTAGAGTTAAGCTGTTTGACAGTGTTTATCAAAATTCTACATGCTGCTTTCCCTGTCAAAGTCTATTATTCTCACACTGTTATAGCAAGCAGCATAATGGCTCTTTAACAACTACATTTCTATTCCTTGACCTTTAAAATAAAAAGTTATATTTTCATTAATTTCAGACATTATACAATTCCACTTCAAGAGAACTGTCTTTACTGTTTTCTCACCTCTGTAAAGGAAAGAAAAATCACCATCATCTTCTGGAACCATTCATCAGGTAGTCTCAAAGATTTACTTTCCTTTAGACAGCTAAGTGAGGTTCCTGAATTAGGAGTGTAATCATGCTAAATAACTGCTATAGTCCAAGGAGAGGAGGGGGCACGTTTCTACAGAGCAATTTAGAGCTCTAGCGCTTTGAATTGAGAAGTCTGTGTCTGTCTGCAAAATAACCCATGGACACCATGCATGACAATGCCATGCATGACTTTGCAGAGAACGTTGAGCAGAGAGCAGGCTTGCATTGGGCTACCCAGTGCTGCCAGGGACAGGCTTCCTGCCTGCTCTGTTAGACAATAGACACTATAACCCATATTGCTTCATTCCACCCTAATCATAACTAAATATCCTCTATTAAAAAAAAATTAAAATCACCCACATGAGTTTGGAAACGCACTTCATATCTATTTTAGCAAGACTGAGACATTCAAATCTTTTAAATAGCCTGGAAATTTTCATCTTACCTGCACATTAAACACAAGACACCAATAAAATTATCTTTAGATGAATCCTGGTCAAACATTCAGTGAAACTAGGACTGAACTAACACCACTGAACCAGCAAATATGAACAGTCCTTGCATATTTTTAGAAAACCCTAATAATCTTTTCACAGATGGGAAAATGTAATTTTAAAATAACTTTGCTGCTTGGACAAGCAAATAACATCAATACAGAACAGATGAGTCTATATTTTGCACCTTATGCATTCTTGCCAAATTCACAGTTTAATTTAAATTCTTATTAAGGATGAAATGGGTATTTATTCAAATAAAATGGAGGGAGAGGCAGAGTCCTAGAGTATTCAATGGCAAATTTTCCTTTGACTTACAAGAGGTCAGAATATTATTACTCAACAAATCTCATTCTCTGAACATTTGCTATATCTACTCATTTCAATTACTTAAGTGACACAAGGAACGATAATTGTTCTTTGTTCTTCTTATCCCCCAGTGCTGTTGAAGTGGACTGCATGATTCAACCAGACTTCCACTAGAAATTGTATCCTGGTCCTGAAACAGCTTAAAAAATGGAATTTTAAAGATCAAAAATGTTTCATTGAAAAATAGCCATTCAGTCATAGTACTTAACATCTGTCAACTGTCCAATTTACCTATAAGCACATGGGTCAGTCAAGCCAAGAATAGCTTCAAGACCACAGACACAAAGGGAGGTCAGTGCCACATACAGCAATAGGATCACCATTTCGACTGTGTCTTTTCCTCTACTATCACTTCAGACCTGCTTTGCAACTCTAAACATGTTTCACTTGTGTTCCAATTCTAACATGATCAAAATTAATCTTGTTTTGAGCTAAAGGTTAGACCAGATGACCTCCAAAGGCTCCTTCCAACCAACATTATCCTATTATTCCCTGTACACCGTTGCTTTTTGGCTTTACTTTCTTTGTTGTAAAATACTTAATTTGTTTATATATCTATTAGATTAATAATATTACATTAACATTGTGCAATAACAACACTGCAAATTCCTCAGCAGCCTACTTTTGATGAAACAGTAAAGCCCTGTAATAAAATTGAAGCCAACAAAATCACTCCAGATATTTCCTAATGTAGCCAAGTGTGCTTACACTAACAGTGTTCAGCACATTATTTGTAACAAATAAACCAGGTTTTAGATACTCAGAAAATATCTCTCATTCTGCGATTTTGTGCTTAATAGCTTTACAGAAGACTCAAGATTTTATATTTGTGGTCCCTTGCTATTTTTCTATCTATCTGTTTTGTGTTTTTTTTAGAAGTTTTTTCTTTGCAGACTGAATTATAATTTCAAAAACAGTATAAGAAAGTAAGACTTCAGAGATGCCTTTTTCTTTTCAGCAGTTCTGCCCATGGACTCCAAACAAACTCCCAGCCTGCTGACCTTGTCAGGTAAGTACTATAAACTGACAGGACAGCAAAATCCCAGAAGTTTTTATGTTGATATCAGACTCACAGCCCTGCCATAGTTCACTTAGATCCCTAGTCAGCCTGACACCTTTACCTTCATCTCAGCTGCTCACCTAAGTGAACGACATTTTACCAGGAGAAAAATATGCCAGTGGATAATTTTTATGCTTAAATTGAGAACATGTAAAGTTGATATTCATGGCAGTAGCTAAAGCTCATACGTCTTAATTTGATGGTCAGCTTTTAGCAGTAGATGAGTTAGATGACTTATATGAGTTCAAGTGTTAATATGTTATCCTGGCAGCTCTACATAAAGGGGAAATAATTTTTGCTGGACTGAACAGCAGGAACTTTCTAGGAAGTCAGAAGACCCAGCATGATAGCTATGAAATCATTCAGTCCCTGAATATGATACAATTCTTAAATTTCTTTTATGTATAAGTAATAATAACAATAATAATGCCAATCTTCAACAAGACTGAAGTAATGGATAGACTAGCCTCTGACTTATAATGTGCTACATTATTATAATCTTCTTAACTTCTGGGTAGCCTCTGATTGCACATAATAGGAACATTCTTTTGAAAGGTTTAAGCAAGCATAGCATATTACAGATAAAAAAAAAACAACCTTAAATTTTCAAACCACTTTGCACAAGCATTTTGTGCTGTTGCAGACAATAGACCCTGTGTTCACAGCTCACTATCACTTCAGCTCAACCCTACAGCCAGTATTTCAGTCTCCCAAATTAATCAGAGCTGCACAATTCAAAAGCAGCACAAAATGATTAATTAGAATCACTTGTTGTCAAACAAAAGGGACCTACTGTGTGGAGGGAAAGAATGGGAAGGTAATAGGAGGAAAAACAAATCCTGATAACACAAATTAGGTTGGGAAATCTATCCCACTAGGAAACAAATAATACCAAGAGCAGCAGAATTGAATAAGCTGGATGAGGCTGATTACAAGCATTAGTTCAAGCTTTGCTTGTTGAGCTATGTCCAGTGCAGTTGCTCTGAGGTGAAGTCAGTCTGGAGCTCTCCAGGACACCATGAAGGTTTCTGTCTCTCCTGAAAATGACCTCTCATACACCTTCATAATGGTTATATCTGGGACTTTTTCCTTTCTCACAACTAAAGCAGAAATTAGCCAAAATGTTCAAAAAATGTCAGGATGGACAGACACACAAACAAAGCAAGAGTGATCAAATAAACACTGTTCTTTTAGATAAATTGGCATAGTGTGTATGTCGCAACTGTGCAAGACAAAAGGAAATGCAAAATATATGTACCGTCTTTGAATAATATAAAAAAAAAATTAGATTTAGTCATCCTTCTTTTCTCAAGTAGTTAGTGCCTGCACTATCAGCTGTCCTCACCCCACCTTTGCTTCCATCCTCCTCTCCACTCATTTTTTAGCTTCTCCAGAATGCCAGCTCCAACCCCCATTTATCCTCCACCCAATGCAGTTAGTCCTGCCTACCCATTTCCTCTCCCCCACAAAAAGAAACTTTTGCAGTCATTATCTCCCCTCTGTTCCCATCCCAACTGGCCTATTGTACAAAACTGCCAGAGAAAGAGGAAGAGGAGAGGAAAGAGGTTAAATCAGGACAGATTTTTCCAGAAGCTTTTCCTACCCATTTATAAAACACATTCAGCTCTGTTAAAGAGGAGATTGACACACACTCCTCCCCTCCCTTCTACCACCTGAATTTGATATCTACTGTGCTGCACAAAGGTAAATATTTTGTTTCTCTGGTAGACCAGAAAGGCAACACACTTGACTTTCATCTGACATTCCTCTAGAGCATCACCTTTTTCTCCCAAGGGAGCACGCTGTCCTTTGGCATGTGACTCATTGCTAGTTGACACCACCAATATTTTGCCCAGCTGGTCTACAATGTTTTGTTCTGAGTCCCATTTGTGCAGATGACAAGACCTGGTGAAATCAGATCTCAGTCAGAGATGCCACAAAGAACATAAGCAGCAATAACACTGATCTAAGTTTCTGTGTTTCTTTGACTGCAGCTCGTGTAGTCAAATCTGTTCTGGCTTTAAATGAAAAAGCTCAAATTGTCGTGGCAGGAGAATACAATTTAACCATATGAGTTATTATTCTGCTTTTTAGAGCCACCTCTGCTGCCGGCTGCCAGCCGATTATGAGTACAGTAGTTACAGCAGCTGCATTCAGACCAATTCCTGCAGAATATTTGCTCACTGTGAGTCATATTTATGGCACTTTGGACAACTTCTAATCTAGAACTTAATGTAGTGAAATCTTATCCATTACAAGGTGCATATGTGTCGCAATCAAGTAAGCTGGAGTGAATTCTAAGACTAGAAAAGGCCCTAAGGAAGAGGTTTCCCAATCTCTCCCAAAACACCAAGGTTTTGTTTCAAAGGCAATGCCCCATGGGAAATGAAATAGGTTTTTGCCTAGTCTGTTATTTGAAAAGAGCATTGGTCACTTCTTGAAATATTTTCTTGGATGTATGTGAGGGTGAGGTGGTGTTTCCTTCAGGATGTTTTTCAGACTGGAAACTGTGAAGTCAACCTTTGATGTAATATGGACAATTGAAGATGTGGCAGGATTATGACAACAGATGAAGCTGTCATGAAAGGCAAATTATATATTGTTTTTATTTGAATGGATGCAATTTAAAAGTTGAAAACACAATGGGGAAATGGGTATTGAATCACTGAAATTTTGCTATGACTTTCATTAAACTAAGACTACGTCATTTTTAAAAAGCTGATACTTGCACATGCTCATGGAACAGCTGGGCAAGTTATGAAACACTGATTTTCTTGAAAGACTAGGTAATACATTAGTCGGTATTTCTAGGTTCACCACCTTATATTTGTAAAAACATGCTTGTGGTATATAGTGAAAAAAAGAACAGAAACTTTTTGTTTCCATGATCTGGCAAAGGTGAAGAACCACTGCCCTAAGGAAAAATGGGACAGGAAGGAATGAAGCTCATATGGCTAATGTAATGAAAAGGCTGATTGTCACTTATATTAACATTTGAGAAACTTATTTTTAAGGCAGACACAGTGCATGTTATATGTCTGAATGGGGATGGCAGGTGAAACTATCTTTCAAGGAGGCTAAAACTAGTCAATAGCTCCAATAGCCATTGGAAGGGAGTGGGCAGGATGTTAATGGCAGTTACCTCTTCCCAGGTTCCTCATAAGTCACATCATTAGCACCGTTGCCATGAGCATATGCTGCCGTTAGCAGACAGGGCTGCTTGGCAGGCAGACAGGCTCTGCTGTTAGCCTGCTCTGAGAAGCAGCAGTTTGACACAGTGACTTACCCTAAAACAGCAGGTTACTTTTTCCACCTTAATAAACTTCACTGCTTGCTCTCCTGCTGCAGACGATTAAATTCTTGACTGAATCATAAGACTCAAAAGCAATAAAAGTACTTTAATATCCTTGGACATACACAGCAACTTGTTTAAGTCTCATTCTCTGTGTGATTGTACTGAGAATTGTAAAGGTATTGAATGTGTTTGTTGAAATATTTCTGTGCAGGCTTGTTAAAGTGTGTATGCCAGAAAAGGGTATGGCATATCCAAGTAGTGAGCTGTCTACCACAAGACTTAGTTTAGTCTTTGATGTACTTTTCTGAGTCCCCTGATATGTGGGTGCAGGAAGAAAAGCTATCTTTTGCTTCCCATAAGACATTTCAGGAAAAAGAAAGGAAATTGGTTTCTTTGGAAATGCAGGGGAGGCAATTCAGAGGTAACCTCTCAAGTTGATGGAGATTGCAGAATCACAGAATGAATCACAGAATGATATGGGGTTGGAAGTGACCTCTGGAGATCACCTAGTCCAGTCCCTGCCAGAGCAGTTCCCCTAGATAGGGGGAAAACCAGACTGGGAATCCAGAGCTTACTGGTGAACTGAATCTGCAATTTCCTTAACCAAAAAGGATTTCAGTGGTTCTTATGAGTTTTAAATCTCTGTCAATACTCTGTTATAGGTGCTTATCAATGAAAGCTCTTGATTGCTTTTTTCCAAAGAACTGCAGCCCCATGTATCTATATCTGACTGAAACTGGAATCTAAGCCTTGATTCCAGTTCAGGATAGGGAGACTCATGTGGGGGAAAGTAACGGAAGATTGGCAAGGAGGATTGTACACATGCTCAGGTGAATCACGTATGGGGCGGTTGAAAACACATCTATCACACTAATTGTTGTTTAGTTTTGGGTGCTCAACGAGTAGAACATCTGCACTCAGATAACATAGGCCTGGGATGGACTCAGGGGCACCTTATTGAACTTGCCTGAGATTCCTGCCCTGCTGTTGAAGAGATCAAAGCACAGCAGAAAACTGCCCGCCTGAATCCTTGAAATACAGGCAAGTGTGAGCTCTCGATCTCTCACTCCTTTGCTAACAAGGACTCTCTTGCTAATATGAACTCTCTCACACTCCATGGTGCCTGTGTTCTCTGATTGCCTGCCTCTGCCCGGCTGCTGCTTCGGACATTCCCTGATCCATGAGGTACTGAGATTAAATTTGCTCTTTGCCTTTCATCCGTGGTTTTGTGGTTGTTCCTGTGTCCTGCCTGCTTCGGCTCACACATCATGAGGTTTCCCTCTCAGAGAAGCAGAAGGACCAAAACCTAAAGCTTGGTGGAATGGGCTCAGAAAGCATGAATCCAAACAGCAGAGTACACTGCAGAGTTCCCAAACCCAGCATCAGCATCAGCCTCAGCTGGGCCCTCTACGTGATCAGAACCCAACTCAGACCTGAAAGCAGTGTGTCATGCAAGTATGATCCTGAACCTAAGCCTTTGACACTCATCAGAGCTCATTTCCGTGGTCATAGTTTTGTGACTACCTGTCTGTTCTCCTGATCATGGGTCTAGCATGCCCTTCTATGGCTTAGGTGCCCCTCAACCAACCCCAACAGTAAGCAACAAAGAGGACAGGGACACAGCAGTATTCTGACCATGGCAACTTCTTTATCCACATTCATTAGCACAGCCATACTATTTGCAGAGAAGCATGATTGTTGATTTATCAGTTAATGATGGCAATTTTGCTCACCCTTGAATAAAGGGATCAACAAGATTGGTCAGCCTAGACCACAGCTTTGCTGAGAAATAACCTTCAACTTGATTGCCTTCCTCTGAATCCTTGCATAGGAAGAATCTAGGGTGGTTTTTACTGTTGTTGTTTTAAACTTTAAATTATAATGAAGTATCTGGGATACTTGTCAGACTCCCCAGTCAGACACTAGTAGTAGGATAACCCAGGTGTTATCATGCACAAGTGTGTGCCTCCATTTTTACATTTCCATACTGCAGGAACAACACATGGCAAAATGCCCCAAACACGTCTTTGGCAACCCACCTGTGTCTGTGTGTGGGTGCATACAGAACAGCCTCATGAAAATGTTCAGTGCTCCTTAAGCAGCATCTTCTGGCTGCACTGATGTCTGTGCTGCTGTGGTTATCATGCTTACTGTCTAAAGAGCTAACTGGGTTAAAACTGGCATAAAGTTATCTATACTAGGGTGTCTGTCTCAGAGACCAGCTGCAGAATATGCTTGTACCAACCTAACCCAACTCTGGAAGAATTCATTTCAGTGCGTTATGTAAAAAGATATGATAATAAATGGCCATTGTCTAGACCTTTCTCATTAATCACAATGATGCGAGGATTCTGCTGAGTGCCAGGAGACATGTACTGGGTTTTCTTTAATCAAGTGGATAACTGCAAATAAACTCTGGAGGAGAAGTCTGGTGGATTTGAGACAACAAATTAAAAGTAGCTGTTAGCAGCTTTGATGCAGTTGCTATGAGTTGCTTTTAGTTTTTATTAAAAAATAAGTAGAACAATTGATCACCTCAAACACTGTTCTCAGTCTCTAAACTATTTTAAAATCTTCCCCCACCCCAAAATAGCAGCACAGATTGAAATACTAAAAACAATCTTTTCATTCTATAGATTTTGAGCCCTGGTAGTGTACTGCATTGCAGCATTTACCCAAGACCTGGCCAAAACTGAATAGATGAAAAATGCACTTAGCAGAACAGTGTGTCTTCAGTCACCTTACAGTATATACACACTGGCTAACTTATATTTACCTGGAAACTTCATGGTATGCTAGACAGTAACATTTTTTTTGTTGTTTTTTGCATGTTATTGCAAAATCAAGGATATTAAAGTCTTTGTTAAAGCCATAAAGACATGATATATTTTGTTAGTATTCATTCATAGCACATTTTTTTAATTACTTCTGGTTTTTATCATGAATTTAATGTTTCTAAGATTTTTCTTTATCTTTCTGCTTGTTCAATTTCTGGCATAAAAAATGACAGTGTCTTAGAATCCAAATCTCTAAAAACTCAGGCTTTCAGAAAATATCAAATGTGAGTCATGAGAATAAGTCACATGTGTTGGAGACATGAAAAATATAACATTGTTAAGCACCTTTCTAAAGTTCTAATATGTGTAATGATACATTATTTATCTCATCATATTTTCTAAGTATTTGATAGATATTGGAAATGCAGAATACAGTAAGAGCTACTGTCACCAGCTACTATGGTGATAAATGCCATCTATTATCTTAATCATACATGATATTAAAACTGGTCCAGGAGAACTAATTTATTAGGATTTTTATCCTTCTTTAAAGCATAAAACTGTTAAAAGCCTAATAACTGCTATTTAAACAGAATGAATGCCATCAGATGGGTTTTTTTCACCTAGATAAAGCTCTTTGTTTTTCTGTAGAACTACATTTTGAATAATTTTTTGCAGTATTGCTCAGTAGCTGCAGTTTTTGTGAAGTATTAAAATCAGTAATGACAAGAATTTATGCTCTCAGCTAGTAGCAGCCATGGCTTAAAAACAAAATTGTTGTCTACCAATATGAACAGCGGTCAGGACTGACTTTTCATGGAAAAGATCTATGCTTTAAAATTCCTAATCACTCAACCAGTAGAATTAATATTTTCTCCTGTATCAGATATGTGGAAATGCAAATATGGCAGAAACATAAAATATGTCCAGATTGTCAGGACAGTATTACCATGAAACCAAATGGTAATTCACCTTTCCAAAAATCAGGAAACAGCTTTCATAAAACCTTAATCTGCTGTGAATTAATTAAACTTGAACAAGACCTTTTGGCTCAAACATCAGCATTATTTACCTGATGCTAAAACCTGCCTTCAGAGGCTCAGCATAGAAATTAAAGCCAGGACTATTTTACAAAAGAGCTCCCTTTATTCAAAAACCTTTGCACCATGTTTCATTTGAGCATTTGTATAAATTCCTTTGAGATCAAAGAGACTTAAGCACCTATTTAAAGTGCATAACAAGTTTTAAAAGATTACCTGAATAACACTGGACTTAAGTGGGTATCCTTTTCTGGAGAGATTTCATATTTAGATGCAAAGTAAATAGGAACTGTGCATAAATATTTGATTGTCCTTTAGGGTAGACTCTCAAAGCTGATGTAATCCTTTTGAGGTGGTGAGCAACTGGGACATACCCTCATGCATTTTGGGAGCTGGTCAGAGAGAAATATAATTACACAAATAAATATTACCAGCATCTGGGATAACTTTGTTATTTTTTTCTAGTTGGACAATAGCTGAGACACAGTTGAAAACTGCTGATGGCTGCAGGAGGCCTTTCTCTATCATACTATTATTATTTATTTTTCATTAATACTTAAAACATGCTAGTGGTAGATCACACACAAGAAACTTGGTCCCTACAGTGACAGAGTCCAAATGAAGAATTGAACTAACATACATTTGGTCATTTCCTATTTGGGCAATACTTCCCTGGACACATCTGCTATTGTCACAGAATCACAGAATGATATGGGGTTGGAAGGGACCTCTGGAGATCATCTAGTCCAACCTCCCTGCCAAAGCAGATTCTCCCAAAGCAGGCTGGACAGGAACGCATCCAGGTGGGTTTTGAATGTCTCCAGAGAAGGAGACTCCATCACCTCTCTGGGCAGCCTCTTCCAGTGTTCTGTTATCCTCAAAGTAAAGAAGTTTTTCCTCATGTTGAGATGTAATTTCCCATGTTCCAGCTTGTGCCCTTTGCCCCTTGTTCTGTTGCCGGGCACCTCTAAAAAGAGTCTGGCTCCATCCTCTTGACCCCCGCCTTTTAGATATTTATAATAATTGATGAGATCCCCTTTCAGTCTTCTTCAGGCAAAACAAACCCAGGTCTCTCAGCCTTTCCTCATAAGAGAGATGTTCCACTCCCCTGATCATCTCTCTGGCCCTCCACTGGACTCTCTCCAGTAGTTCCTTGCCTGTCTTGAACTGAGGACCTGCTGACCACACTCTTTTTAATGCACCCTCCCCTGATCATCTCTCTGGCCCTCCACTGGACTCTCTCCAGTAGTTCCTTGCCTGTCTTGAACTGAGGACCTGCTGACCACACTCTTTTTAATGCACCCCAGGAGACCATTTGCCTTTTTGGCCACAACGGCATATTGTCCTCCGTTGAAAATTCAGTGCCAGAGAAAAAGACGGTTCAGCGCAAAACACTAACAGCATTAAGGGCTCACTGCTTTTTCTGCCTTGAATAATTTTGATGAACCTAGAGGTTTCCCTTAGTATCTATATACTCCTTGGTTTTCCAAGTGTAACAAAGGACACAGGAAAAATGGAAACAATAACACTGGCTCTCAGAGGGCTGGCACAAATTAGAGGCTGCTAAGACAAGCTACCAATAAGTCTCCGATTGAGTCACTCATGCATTACTCCACTTCAAGCCAGGGCAACTCTGATGGGCTAGAAGTTTATTCATATATTTATATGAACATTTAAATATATTCATATATTCAAAGATATTTATTCATATTACAGGAGCACCAAAAGATCTCTTAATGAGCCTGGAGCCATTATAGCAGGGACTGTCATAAAATATTGGAAAAATGGTCTCTACCGCAAATAATTTACTGTGGAAGTACTGTAGAAGAGGGAAGCAATTCATTTGAGATTATAAAGACAGTAGTGAGATTGTAAAAGATGTAAAAGCTAGTTAATTATCCTAACACTATAAGTAAGACTATAACTCATGTCTTCTGGCTCCATTACGCTGTGACTCAAGGCACAACATCTCTGATCCTTTCCCTGGCATTTTTTTTTTTTGTTATCCTCAACCATTCTTTTGTTTCTGAATTACTCTCAAACATAGAAGGAGCTGAGCTTCTTTGGTTAGCAACCATCTTTCCTAAGCTTACTTTCATTGATTTTCTGTGACTTTAATCCTTAATGTATTAACGTAACTTCTGAGAGAATGTCACAGCCTCAATGGAGTGATTGGGAGGAGGAGGAGGAGGGAAAGTGCTCAGAGGGTTTCAGAGGCTGTCAGTGTGGTGCAGGTGTGCTAGTGGAGTGCCCTTTAACCCCGGGCTTTCAGACAAGTGGTCTTAATCTGAATGAGAGTCCATTTTGTACCCAGACTTAGTTTGGAAAGGATGCTGCTAAAGTCAACCCAGAAAGAATATGCATTACAAACAAGATTCAAGTTCGATGTTAAATAGTTTCTAACTCACGCACGAGGAGGAGTATAATGGAAATGCCAACACACGGATAACAATAGCAGCTGTAGCAGCGAGCGGGTGTTACAGCCTCTGATCAATACATTACCCCACAAGGCTGCCTGCCTCAACGCTATCATTTCTGCCAACAGCGATGGATCGTTTCGTGATGCAAAGGACAGATTTCTGAGTGCTTTCACAAAGACACTGTTGTGGTATGCTCCCTAATTTTTTGTTATCTTCTTGTCTGAACTTGTCTTCTTTAAATTCCCTTTGTCATTTAGAAGGACAATTATTTGGAATAGTATGAAATAAAAGCAAAAATAATCTCAGGATTTGAGTACTTAGAGAAAAGAACAAAAAGTTCTGTTAATTCAAAGGCAGCAAGGTTGGAAACAGGATAAAATCATTGCCACACAGGACCATGGTTACCAATACCAATAGCTTCACAATTACTAATACAACTGTTCAAAACAGTTTCGGATGAAAATTTTCAGAAAGGTACTTTCAGCTCCACTGATTCTGTTAGTACAAAAGTTTTCACTTTTTGTTAAAAAAATTAAATTCTGGTTGGGAAATGTGACATTCCTACTTGAAAAGACAATTTACTCTTCAGTGGTTTTGTTTGGTTTTGGTTTTTTTCACTAACATTTTCTAAAATATAATCCTATTCTGACATCCCAAATTACAAATTTTACAGCATTTTCAAATAACCTTCTCTGTGCTATGATAAATTCTCCATTCTTAGGTGGGAGACTGAAGCATATAGACTTATTAAATATCACATTTTAATAATTTTTAAAAGCAATATTTATATAGACACAAGAATGACAAAATGTCAAGTGGTCACTTACTTGTCTCTTCCCTGGGAAGCACAAAAATATAAATCTAGATCATATTTGAGGGATATCCAATATTTATTATAAACTTTCAGCACAGGAGATCCACTAGTTTACCCAAGCATCTGTTCCAGGGCCTCACTAATCTAATAATTAGACATTTTTCCTAATCTTTATTTTACAACTTTGTTTTGAAAATTCTCCCTGAAATATTTTGTTTTTAATTAAGTCAGAATATTTTGCAACACACACAGGGGATGTAGAGAAAAAGTGGCCATCACCCTCTTTAAACTAATTAATTCCATTTCATATATCATCATGTTTCCACTTGATCTTCTTTTTACTGTATAAATAGAATTCTCCCAGCCTTTCAACATAAACTGTGCTTTCTACGCCTTGTCTTTTTTCTCTCCCTTAGAGACTGCCCAATTTATTTACATCTATCTTAATGCTTGTTCTCAGACTGGAGACAGTACACCAGCTGAGATCTCACCACGGCTTAGTACAGAGGAATAATTACTTCCTTTGTCACGCTGTTAATATAACCCAGAATGAGATTTGCCTTTTGTGCAACCGCATTATCTTGTCGACTCATATGCAGTTTGTGAGCCATGATGACCTTGGACCTCTCCTACTGTACTGCTGTTCCTCCAGTTATTCTCCCATTTGTATTTGTGCGCTTCAGGTTTCCTCAACAGACATTATTATTCATGGCACTTGTCTTTATTGAATTTCATCCTCATGGTTCAAACATTTGCTTCAGTTTAGCAGGATGGATATGAATTCTGATCCTTTTCTCTGAAGTACACACAACCCTTCTCAGCCTGTCACCCAAGAACTTTTGTATGTGTGCTTCATTCCCTCATCCAAGCCATGAATAAAAAGATTGACCGGAACTGAGGCAAAAGCATATCTCAGGGGTGTCCTACTCAAAATTTCCTCCTTGTTTGATAGGAAACGGATTGAAAAGTACTTCCTAAGTGCCATTTTTTAATCCAGTAATATATCCACATGCAGTGACTATAATTCCTTACCTTGCTGAGGTAGAATGTCAAGAACCTTAATAAAGTCAGAATAATTCACATTTTCTGCTTCTCCTCCATCTGCTGAGCAAGATCATTCATCAGAGAAAGATAGGTTTGACATTTTCTTTTGATAGATCCACACTGGACATTTTTTAGGCATTGCATTTTCCTCTAGTATCTTATCCACTGATTATTTAGCAATCTGTTGTAGTATCTTCACAGCTATGAAAGTTAAAATGACAGGCATATCAATTTTGTGGGTCTTCCTTCTTTATGTGCAGCAGGAAACCAAACTGCAGAATTTCATCATAAATGTCGCAAAGGGAAACCAGCACTTGAAAAGCTGTGTCTACATCACTTTCCAGTGTCTTGCAATACATCACTAGTAGTTGGAAATCATGTTTGTATCACCTGACCCAAGTTTATTTATATTATATTAAACCCATTCTTCCCTCTTCTCTCTTTCAAGGATCAGGGAGGATTTCCATGACTTCTCATGCAAACTCAATGTGCTTTGTGGCCGAGGAAAACAGGAGAGTTCACTTTCCTTCAAAACTTTGAAGACCGCTCCACACACATGTTCTGTTTTAACCTCATCCTTCCCTAGCTCACTTAAGCATTATTCATATCCAGCTGCTTTGTGGTTAGTCAGTCTGTTCCTCATTGTACATAAAATGTTTATTGAAGCAATGACTTGAACCCTCGCTGCTGCTCTGTTTTTCAAATCGATTTTCAGACAATGACAGACAATCTCTTTGGAAAATGTACCCAACCCAACACAGACACATTTAAAAACCTCCGTCTTAGCTAGTAGCACTTGACCCCCTTTTTTAACTGATGATGAGAAATTGGTGCTTTTACACATCCATTTGAATTGTCTGAGTCATACCTTAGGAGTAGTGTTTCTCTCTACTGGCTAGAGAAAGCTGAGGCTCACACATTCAGATATAGACACTGGGGAAAGATGTTGCTTAATGAGGCTAATTACATCCTTTCTCTTCCCCTAAACTGAAAATTCTCACCAGTGCAAGAGGAAGATTCTTTGAGAGAATAATATTTGTCATAATTGATATGTTCTCACGTAAAGCTTTGGTTTGACAAATGTGTATTTTTTGATGTATGACCATGGAATGAGAAAACACCAGTTGCATTTACTTCTGCACATTGTTGAAGCTGAGCTTGAAATCAATTTTTAAAAGTAATCCTTGAAGAAAATTACACTGTGCATCTATGAAAAAATGTTTTCATGCCTGTAGCCTTAAACTAGCAAGTCATTAAAGGAACCTACTCGAGAAATCATAAGCCAAGTTAGAACAAAACATATTCAGCTGTTTTTAAATTATTCCCATAAAAGATTTCTGATCAGTAGCCAGGCTGAAGAATGTAGTTACTTTTTGGTCTGAAGTCATAAGCATCTAAACGAATTTTACTCAGACATTCACTCCTCCCCAGAATTGCTGCTGAGCTGTAAATAAGACTGGAACATTCCAGCTCACAATTCAATTTTCAAAATGTTGCAAATGACTGACTAGAAATAAAGGCATAGAAAGCAGGGAAACTGAGAAAAAAAAAATCACATTTTAACCTTAACTTTAACTTTGACAAATTCTATCATTAAAATAACCCTCATTAAATGATTAATTCATCTATAAGTTTAAGAACAATACATCTCATTTCCAAAATTTCAGTTTAAATATTGAAGTATATTGTTTGCGTGCCAGGCCATAATGCTCTCATACTGAAAAAGACGTAGGAGGTGGAAGGTTTTAACATTATTGTGTGATGCCTCACTGATTTTTTTCCATAAAAATATTTGACTTAACAGTGTAGGTATTCATACAGTAAATTAAAACCTAAAATTGCAGGGAATAATACTGCTTTAATTGCCTGACAAGACTGGGATTATTTCTCACATTCTCTCCTGCACAGCTGAATATAAGCTTCCTAAAGAGGAAATATATTCACTGCTGAATAGAGTGAACTGTGTTAATATATTGAACCCTAGGAAGCCCCTAAATAATGTGGTATAAAGTATTAGCGTTTTTCACCCCTTTGAAGATCAAAGATGGGGGTGTTAGTTGTATGGTGTTAGATTCATAGTCTATACCTAGGTGAGTGCTGAGCTGATATTGCAGAACTAAGTCTTACTGGAGTAGAAATCTTAGAATTAAAAGAAAGGCATAGAGGTAGTGCCTTCATGGTGTGTGTCCTTCTTCTGACGTGCCACATCCCATGAAACAAGTCCCAGGTGCAGCTTGCCTTTTATAACCTTGTAGCTGAAATGTGACATTTCTGCTTCCAGCAGTAGATGCTGATGAAGCTCTGAAGAAAGAGAGCTCTAGAGGAGGTCCTCATGCTCAGGCACATGGTAGTTGTCTGAGAGGTTTGAGTTTGGTAACCCATTGACGTTCAGGCATAATTCTTTGTGCTGCTGAAGCGACCAGCTGCACTTAGACCTACATCAACTGGCTCTGAAAACTCTGTATGAAGTTCAGCTGCTGGCAGGAATGTGTATGCCATGGGTGAACCGATTACAAAACCTGAGCAAATAATCATGTGGATGGAATTCCCCACAAAAGATGAAGTATAATTTCTGGATGCAAGCTGAGGTATCAATGTGATTCAGCGAAGCCCACCATAAAGGCTGTGATGGTATTAATATTTCTGTTTTCTGCTTTTGATGCAGTGCAGCAGTGAGATTCCCAACAGTGCCAAATTGGGTGATGTGTGTCATGCCAGGTGGGACTCTGTGCTAGGTGCTCTGAGTGCAAAACCTTAACTCTAACATTGCCCCTCTCAAAAGCCAGGACCAAGACATTTAATATGGAAAGCCTGCCTGTCCCTGTATAAGTGTAGGGATTTTCCTAGGAGGAATTAAACTCTGGCAATACCTAATAGCTAGGCATGGAAGGCTCAGCAAGGATATGCAAGCAAAAAATTAAAGCACAACCTCAGGTGCTTCCCACTACACAAGGGATATTTCAATTAATATGGACGCTTTTCTGACCTGGAACTTGCAAAGTGGAGTACAGCCCTTTGGGGATTGCAGTTTCCTCACTTGAGAGAAGTGCTCCAGTCCGTAATGTGGATACCTAAGTAAGGTATCCCAAGGCTAAGGTATCCCCAGTGATAATGTAATGTATCCTCAGGGCTGGGGAAGTCATTAAGGTTCCATCTGTGTATTTCTTCAATAAAAGTTTGCTGGGGGGGGGAGCGGAGTATTTATTTGTTTCTACATTTCTTCCATGCCCATTATATAGCACTTAATCTGCCACATGCAAATAGAGAATCTTGATTAAATAGCTCTAAAAAGCCAATACTTAATTGCCTCTCTACATGTGACTTTATTCCAGACACGTATCAGCTATTCATTGTAGAAGGTAGTCCTGACCTGCTGAAATCAGAAAAGGCAGCTTTCATCCATCATTTCTTCCTCCCTCTGCTCCCTTTGATTGTTATGAGCAAATAGTCGTCTTCGAGAGCACCTGTGCTCTGCAGGTGCCTGGAGCTTTCCTGTGGTACCTAAGCCTTTGAGGGGCCATAGCATCTCTACCAGTATGCTCAGAACAGATTGCCTCAGTAATTGACACAGAAACATGAACTGCTGCATGGAGCGAGATGATATGGGGAGTAGATGGAGTAAGACGTGCTTTTTGTAGGGCTGTACAAGCTACTGATCAAAAGAATTAAATTCTAGCGAATAACCCACCAGACTTACTAGCAAAAGTTTGTAGATTCAGTGTTAGTCTCAGCTGCTAAGGAACACTAACATCTATAACTATATATGGTGAGTTTGCTAAGAAAATGGTATCTCAGAGTGAAAAATTGGAACATTCAGGAAGTCCAATAGCTTTACCCTAAATCTGTTCTCCTCCTTGTTATATTCTCTAGTCTGCCTTTTGGTCTCGTTGAGTTGCTTGGGGAACAGATTATGACACATAATTAAAACCTAAAGATTTTGTTTCTGTTTTGGTACTTGTCCGCAAAGTTATCTGCTTTGGGGGGGAAGTATGGTGCTGGGTCTTAAGTATTTTACCAAAGACTATCCAGAAAAGATTGTCACAGCAGAGAACTGAACCCAAATGGCTTGTGCTTCAGCTATCAACAGGAGGGCAGAACCTCCTGAGCGTATCACAGTCCACTATGGGATAAATAGTCCTCTTTCTACCATTTTTTGAAAAAAACCCAAACCTAAATATATATGAAACACAGAAGCAGAGAAGGGCAATCTGTGTGGCACCTCAGACAGTAATCAAGATCTCCTCTTTCTTTGGCAAGTGTGGCTGACTTGATTGTTTCCAGCAAGAAGGACTGACTTAATTTGAAGAAACTTTCTGTACTTTACAAGCATCCACACATAAACCAGAGAAAAGCCAGGGAAAATGCAATTTTGTTTTATACATACATACAGGGCAATCCAAGTGCATTGAAGCCTGACTTCAAACTTTTGGCAACTCCTTGCCTAATTTCAGTTCAAGTCTTTGCTTGTTACAGGATTTTTGTGTGAATGGACACTGCTCATCAGTGTCATGAATACGATTGAATTCAGACCAACCCCTGCACTTTGAATTAATGTTCAAGTTCTTCACCTCCCATGAGAACTCAACCATAAATTCTCAATTAAGGCCTGGCTGAGGCTCAGTGAAGCATGAGTGGGGATTTTCTTATGTAAATAAGATAGCAGTCAACTCATTTAGCAAAACTTCAACAGTAATTGAACAGCAACTAGCTAATATTGCGTCTTTCACCTCATCTTGTACTTGATTAAATTGACAAGGGCTTGGCTGCATTCCTCCTTTATTTTATCAAGTCCTTACTTGTCTGGTATCATTTGAGGCCTGACAATTGTTTCTGATGGAAACCTGTGTCAAACTAATTGTATGTTTTTATCTAGATCATTATTGGACAGCAACTAATTCTGAGGGGTTTATTTGCACTAGGTAATGAAGGGTCAGATCCAAAGACATTATTTTGCAGAAATAGATAAATACTGGTTTAAGATGCTGTCATGATATTAAGAAGGATGCTACCGACCACTGTGGGTTTTTTTGATGTTGTTTTTCCAGATGGGTATTCAAGTTTTCTTTGGAGTATTGAGTCAGATGCCTAATTAGTGCAAATCATTATTGTACTGCTGATATAAGTGTATCTACAACAGAATTTACATCTGTTCTTCTGTCCTGTCTGCCCTATGGATTTTCATGAAGAACATTAGTAGGATGTTGTGCAAAAGCAATTAAAATCTGTGTGTATGTGTGTTTGTGCTCATGCATGTATTTTCACTGCATAATATTGCGTACCTGTATAAAAGAGAGTTTTGCAAAGAAAAAGAAATACATTTGTGAGGCAGGACTGACTATATGTAGCACATTCTGATACTCAAATTCCATACAAAAGTTGCAAAATCTCCAAGGGGTGTCTGTGCATTGCTGTAGTCCAGTCTGGTTTTCATATTAATGCTTTGAACCAACTCATGAAACTGATACTGAGGGAGAGCTAGAAAAGAGACTTCTTAGCTTAAATAGCTAAAGAAAAAGTAAACAATAGTTTGAGCTTATGCAAATGCAATGTCTCATTTAGTGCATTCATCCAGTTTTAAAAGTATCTCTGAAATAATTTGTAAAGGAAAGTGTAATAGGCTCCAACAGCTGGACTAAATTATTCAGTTCAAAATTCTCTGTGTGAGAGAGTGAGAAATAATGTAACACTATTTATACACCACAGGAAAGGCTTCATGCTTGCATTTAGCATCCAAATTTTCTAAACCCCATAGGTTGGCAAACATCATTCTTATACTTAAAAAATGTACATCTGACCATCACCCTAGGGGAATTTAAGGATCTATTTACATTATTTCTTTAGACGGTTGTATTGCAATCACACACACCTCTACTAGTTTAAAAAAAGCTCAGGAAGTAAGAGTATTTAGTCAATTAGAGTCGTTTAAAAAAAGCTGAGGAAGTAAGAGTATTTAGTCAATTAGAGTCTATATCAAGAAATAATGACATTATTTGAAGATTTTCCTACAAAAGAGAGTTCTCTGAAGATTTTGAAGGGGTTTTATTTTCACCAAATTGATAATTAATAACTCCTCTGTGTGATGAGACACTGACCTCCTCTAATCCATCACTATCTATCATAGCTTTTGGACTCAACAATGCTAGATGTGGCGTACGAATTAAAATACATCTCTTCTCTCACTACAGATGGATAATGAATTTAAATCATATTACATCAAGAACGGAAACATAATCTATAATTAAGTTTGGATGACACCTCCTCTTGTAAGAATATTTCACATGTTTTCAGTTACTAATTGAAATGTTTTTAAATTTGAGCGTTCAAAATGACACTTCTATGCTGCTATCTGCTTCTGGCTGCTTTTTATAATTATAACCAACTTTATTCAGCTGTTTCCAAGAATGAAACTAGGGAAAAAAAAAAAGTTGTTTTTATCCATATTAAAAGTCCCCTAACCTTTGAGGAGAACCAGTGTCTTTACAGTGTGGCACAGGAATTAAAGACTTGACAAGGAAGTGGGTTATTATATCAGCCCTTTTACTGTCCCCATGATCACCTTGCTCAGGAATAATATCAGTCAGCAAATCCTTGTTGATGGTTCACATCCAACTCCTCTGTATTCTGTCCATTCAGATGAAGGACTGGAAGGAAGAAGCTGTTTTTTCCATGCTATTATTGAGAACATGAAGTCAGTCTCTCTCACCAGTATGGTTCCCTGCATGTATCAGGATCAATGATTTGAATGCAAAGAGAGAAGAGAACTGAAGAAGGAGGATAACATTAAGCAAGGAGATTGTGCAGAGAAGGGTAGTAACAGAAGCTGTATGAAGCAAAATAACTGTGACAAAAAGTTGGTGGAGTAGAGTTATAGTCTGACTGAGGAATTGTATCAGAAAATGACATACAGATCATCTGGACTGGGAATCAATGAAGTAAAAATATCAGCACAATTCATATAATCATGAAAACAGGAGCAAGTGAATAATGAGAAATTAGTCTGATTAACTGGGACCTCCCTGTGTAAAACAGGACTAAAGCATTGGAAGGTGGAACCCTGGATGACGAACAACAAACCAGGAACAAATACCAAGGGGAAATGTGAAAGAGCTCAGACACAGTAATTGAGAGGAGAAAATGGAGTGGGATGAACAGAGAGGGGCAGGGTAAGGGTAATGGGAGGAGATAGCAAGATAGGTAGGGGGAACTTGGACAGGATATTCAACAAAGGAAATGGAGCAGCAGCTGACTGAAGAGATCTGACTTAGGTGAGAGCTACAATGGTGTCAGCCATGGCCAGGTAGAAAGAACAACTCTGAAGACACAAACAGAGACTTCATGACCAAGGAAGACCTGTCTGTTCCACAGTACTGCTCAGTTTCTTCTGCTGCTGAGCAGAGTGGGAGAAGATAATGAGTTATTGCTACCAATCTTCTTTCTAAATGGAAGAGCCAAAGGTTTCCCTTTTGTGGTAGAGTTGTGGCAAATCAATGTTATACCAAACCATGGAGTAACTGTTGGCTTGTCTAGTGATAGTGTAAGTAAATTTTTACACACAGGCATGAACACTACAGGGATACTATTTCTGTTTCAAAAACAAGATCCAGAAATTAAGGCTTTTCAGAATGAACTCTATTTTAGAACCTGGTGGCTTCTTTTGAAGCCCTTTTTGCAGATGGGCATAAGATTCAATATTATCATAACTGTAGGTTAGAGACAAGCCCTCCAAATTTGATTAATTCTTAACCTCTGCCATGTATATTTTTACTGTTCCAGGACTGCACCTTTACTGTGGCTAAAACTAAAGACTCACTTTTTCCATAACTGGGTGATGGTTAAAGCAAATATTTTATTTGCAGCTTCTTTTAAACATATAAAATCTTTCCAGATAGATAATATCTTTACAAATCTTTACAGCATAAAAAAAGAATTGTTTCTTAAATATTTTTTTTTGGTCAGGGAGAGAAAATTTATGCAACTAGTTCATTGACCTTGATGTACTCTTTCAGCATTATTGCACAGAAATATATTCTGATGCTTAGTATCCAGGATTCTTCAAGGGGACAGACAGGGGTCTCCAATAATAAGCCTTGTATAAATCAATTCCTATGCGACTGTGAGCTACAGAAGTTGTGCTTTGCTCCTATGCTTACCTTAGGGAATATAGTAAGGGGGAAGAAAAGAGCTGGAGCATAGCAAGGCCTCATAGCTTTCTAATTATTTGTGCTTCAGGGACTGTAGGAAAGACAGAATAAATTACAAGAAGCCTTTAGGCATGCCATAATCTGTAAGTATGTCAGCACATGCTGGGGGAGACTGTGTGGCTGTGCTGTCAGATATTTTGCCCTCAGCTGACCCATGGGGTGCTCATTCTGTTCATAAATTCCACCTCCTTGAAAATCTATCCCTAAAAGAAAAAAACAAGCAGTGAAATCACTGCAGATTCCCAATGCCCTCAGTTATGCCAACAGGTCTTAAAAAAAAAAAAAAACAAAAAACATTTTTGACTCATTTGAAGCCACTGCTTATTTCTTTACTGTAATCCATGGAGTATGTTTAATGGACAAGGAATTGGACACCAGGTCTCCTCTTGCAAGTACTGTAACCCATCAGCTTTAGATTCAGTTCGCCTGCTTTTTCGCTCACCTTAAATGATTACTGTAATGATATCATTGTACAAACATAAAGGATTGAGAGAATGATCCTCCATCCAGACTGGTCTCAGATTCAGTTCAATCTTTTCGAAGATGCAGCTTTGAGTCCCATGAGACAGACATCGGCAGGTCAAGATGAGTGTTCATAGGCTACGCTAGTTTGAAGCACTGAATTGCCAAAATCACTAGTTTGGAGAAAAGAAGGCTGAGGGGTGGCCTCATTGCTTTCTACAGCTTCTTGAGGAGGGGAAGTGGAGAGGGAGATGCTGTTCTCTTATTCCTGGTATCCAGTCACAGGATGGTTCAAAGCTGTATCAGGGGAGGTCCAGACTTGATATTAGGAAACTTTTCTTTAGTGAGAGGGTGGTCAAACACTGGAGCAGGCTTCCTAGAGAGATGATCGATGCCCCATACATGTCAATGTTTAAGAGACATTTGGAAAATGCTCTCAAAAATTTGCTTTAATTTTTTCTGATCCTTGATGTGGTCAGGCAGTTGGACTAGATGATCGTTGTAGATCCTTTCCAACTGGATCTACTCTCCTATTCTATTCTATTCTATTCTATTCTATTCTATTCTATTCTATTCTATTCTATTCCATACAGTCATGGTCATACCAGCAGCATTGTTTACTTTTGTTTTGCAGCCCCAGTGTTTTCTGCAGTAGGCTCCATCATGTCCATTTGGATAAAGACCTTTTGTAACGTAAGTGGAAGAACAGTTATAGGTAGCCCAACTTCTGGCAGGATTTATTTGGGTGCTTAGGTGCTTCAGACTGTCAAGGTATCTACTGAATTTCAGGGCGTTGTTAAGCTCCATAGATTTCAGTTGTTGCTGTATATAGAAGACAGATGAGAAGAAGCTCTGAAGGTTTGGGATTTAGTTGCCTAATATTGCACTTACACATTTGTGTTCTTTTGGTGGTTTAACCAAGCTGCCTTACCAAAAATTCTAAGATCTTTGACAGAGTGATTTCACTAGAGTAGCATATTCTGGCTAAGTCTACAATCACATTTCAGATTAGCCCATACATCATCTATTATTAGCACCAAGACCAAGAACTACATCTCCCTTTCTGTATCAGCACTTGGCAGCTGCCCCAAAGCCATCCTCAGTGGGTGGCAGGGAATGTATAGCTGAAACATACACAAATTCTTTGCACCATGTAAAGAAAAAACCTTTGGTGTACAGACTGAATTCTCTTTACAAGGTGATTTCCACATGCACGTATTTGGATGCTGGTTTAATTCCTTGGGCTTCCTACAAAAAAAAGAAGATAAATCCACTAGGAAGTGAAACTGGACGGGAGAGTGAGCAATGAGTGGGTTTCATGCTAAGATGTTTGGCAGATCCTTCTGGATCCTCTTCTGTTTGGATGGCTGGGTGTGGCTCTGTCAGGCGATGCAAAGATCAGAATTGCCCATGGATATAAAAACAGATCAGATCCTTTTTTCCTGCCCCTGTTGTATGAATTTAAAGCTGCATAACACCCCACCCACCCCCCCTCCCCCACCAAAAAAACCAACCCAACACCAAAACACAGAAAACTGAAGACTATGACTAGCTATACTGTATATGGGGCTTATGCAAGGGGACCATGGTATACAGGTTGCTCATGCACTTGCTGAAAGAAGTCCAATTAATGAACAAAAGGCCTCTGACTTAGTTTGGAACTGGGTTAGTATTTTTCTGCTATATGTATCCATATGAGATGGGTTAAGCATCATTTTTTAAAGGGCAAGGAGGGGGGGTGGAATTGAGGCAGACTAGCTCAAACTGAAAATCCCGAGTTCAAGATAAAGCCAACTGAGACTAAACGGAGAGACACATGGATAAAAAGAACACGGTATTATTAATGCTTATCACTCTTTAGGTCCATACAGTTCAATGACAGTTTCAAAAGGATGTACTGATAAAGGATTTCCTGGTAGTTTGACACAGTATGTGGTGGTTCCAGTAAGCCTCTTGCTGAACAAAGAGCACTGGGGAACTTCTGAAGCCTGAATGGATGACTGACAGTGCTGAGCCTGAGAGGGAAGCACTTTATCCAGGCTTTTGTCATTTTTTTTCAACTAACTGCACTAATACTCAGACTGCCATCTAAGCAATTGCCTTGTTAGTAAGAGCATGAAGCAAAGTCCTAATTGTTTGCAAAGTTTGTGATGTTTTCTTCCTAGACCTCAGGATGCCCAGAAACCTGTTTTCAGGGCTATTGGAAATTGAGCAAAGACAGCTGTGGTTTTTGGGCTGGATTCAATACATATCTGGAATCTGGAGATTCTCCATCCCTCTCCCTGTGCCCACCGCTAAGCCCAAACATATGATGAGGTTCAGAATAAAAAAAAAAAAAAAAAAAAAAGCTACCAGCTACAAATTTTGCAAATGTGATTTTTCTGCTTGCACTGGATCAAGCTAAAATCCATGGCACTTGAAGTCCAGAGAGCGATGCAGCAGATCAGACCTCTCTCTGGCTTTGCCAAGTCTTATATAAATGAGGTTACATATCCTTTTTCTCTGTCAGTCTCCCCCGAGTTTGTGTCTTCTTTCCCCTGCAGCTGGAGTCTCCCTGCAGAAATCAACCTCGCAGCAATGAGAAGTGCTGATCCAGTGTGATTTGGGAGACAAAAAGATAACTTGACATGAAAAATGTCTGATTGCCTCAGGGGAGCTGAAGGAGGATAGGAATGTTCCCTCCACGGGAGGCTTGGACATCCTAGCGAAAGACAGAAAGAAAGGAAGGGAGGATAATTAAAACAGTTTCTCTGCAGATTCACTGAATCATGACAATTCAGAACTAGAGACACTGTAGGAGGGACAAGAAGATTTACTGGATCATGGAGCTGCTTATAAAGGAGGAACAAATTAAGAATATTTAGCATGAAAATTAACACTGCAAGCTAAGCTTAATGCTGACCCAGATACAGATAGAAAGCTACACCCTGAGTAAAATTAAAAACATTATTGGCAGGATGAGACCCTTTAACTCTAGCTATGTAGATTTAGTTAAGGAGTAAAGATACTTGAAGAGCAAGGAGGAGGGGCAGAACCAGGACATAATCAGATATGAACACATTAAACAGGAAAAGAAGTGTAGGTCACACAGTATTACCACGAGCAGACACAAAAGCAGTGTGGCCAGACCAACAGAAGCCCTACGGGTGCAGTGAGCACTGCAAGCAAGCCTGGCTTGGGCTGAGTCACAGCGATGTGGTTAGGCAACTTTTTGGCCATTTTTGCTGGCTCAGGAGCATCAATGGAGTGCTTCAGGACCTGGCAAAATTCTCTCATGGAGACATACCCTTTTCTTCTTCTGCAGTAACCATAGCGGAGTCTGGATCTTCCTAGGATCACAACTCATTGCAGGGCAATCACAGATGTTGTAATGAGGCATATATCATGCTAGAAATCAGCCTTGAGAGGCAATCATTGATTTTTTTCCCCAGTATAACCTCTCACACTAACATAGCTGTATGAGTACAATACGTGATACGCTTGCCAAAAAAAAGATCACCCACAACCCAGGAATGATGAACATACAAGGAGAGCATGGCAAGTGTATTTGGGAGGTTGGTGGGGACCTGCAAGTTCCCTAGCTGCTGTAATCAGTGTAATGCCCTTGACAGATCCCCTGTCACCTCTCTTGTCACTATCTCATGGGTATGGATGTTACCCTGCCTGTTACACTGAAATAAGCCCTCGTGTGTGCTAATTGAATGGTAATTCTTGCCACCAGTCTTCACTGCTTTTATGGACAAATTACCTCAGAGAAATGCTGAGCCCCAGGAACCATGGCAAATACATCCTTTGAAGTTGATAGAAGATAATCATCTCAGATTAGCCATGAATTTGAAAACAGCACAGATAGGAATCAACCTATTCTTTAATGCTTTAAGTGAATTTCTTTCATTACAATCAATCCTGTTTATAGTTTCCCGAACTTTGAACAAGCTGAATGTTGTCTTTATCGCTACCATTTCTTCAAGTGTATTGGATGATCTGTCTGGCACCCAAACATTGCCCACTACTTCCTTTCACATACTTAAGGTTTCCAGTCCCAACTGTTAAGACGCTCTCTCTGTAAAAAAAAAAAATGAAAAATGCAAGTGATCACTGCTTCAGACTTGTGGTCAAAGGGTCAAATGTTTTAAGCCTTCAAGCAACTAATGTTTTGTTTGACCTGCAAATTTTCAATATGTCTTCATTGCCTGTTATGTCACAAGTAGACTCTGCAGCTTTAGCTGGCTCAAATGTCAATCAGAAGGAGTTCACTGTGAGCTGCCACCCCTCCCACTGCACTTTAAGAAAAAAGGTAAATGCTCACAGTTTTCTCAGCGTGTTCTGAGCTCTCCACTGCCAGCAGCTAAGTTAGCTATTTTAAATTTAACTTAGGTAAAACTACGTGGTTCTCCAGTGATGAAATACCCTCTGTCATTTCCTATTTAAAAATGCATGACCCCTTTTCTTCATTACACGGAGCTTTATCATATACTAGATATTACTTCCACTCTAATAACACCCAAAGGGTTGAACATATTTATATGTACATATACATGCTTCTAGTAGCTCTGAATTTTCTTATAGTTTTCCCTCTTTAAGTAAGTCTCTGGTAATTCAGCTGTGAAATTAAAGAAATGAGGGACACTGTAGTGAGCTCTACTTTCTTCTCCCCCTTGTGAAGAAATCTTAATAATGTTAAGTTTATAGCTGACTACATTAAATAGGAAACGTGAAATGCTATAGCTTAAGATAAAGAGCCAAGCTTCTGTAGCCAGTGGCTGGAACAGTTCATTTTCTCTTGAACTAATCCAGAGAAGTACCTGCAATATGTCAGTGCAATGCCCCACACTCTTCTTGGTAAATAGGAGAAAACTGCTAGTGTTGTCTCTGTTTGTGATCATTGTGCTTTCTTCAATTTTTGTATGAAACATCATGGATCATCTTAAAAAAATTCTCTTAGATTCACCCCACCTAATTTTAGGCACTTAAATTAGAAGCCTCACTGTAGTATTCGAGGTGAAAAGCTAAGCACCCTCCACTACAGAATAAATTAGCCCCTCTAAGATCTGAAGAAACCTCCACTAAAGCTGGAATTATCCTACCTTCTCTAGGATTCTAATGGAAGTGCCTCTTTAGCTATTAAGCTAAATGGGAAAAAAATCAAGTCTGAACATTGACATTTACATGACTCTTGAATATTGGTTCCTCATCATTTGACAGACTTTACTGATGCTATTACAGTTTGACTGATTTTCAAGTTCAACAGTACATGACGTATTCAGAGCCTGCAAAACTCAGATCACTCTCTACAGTACAGAGCAACTAAAACAACATGGGTTTGCCATTAGAAAACTAGCCAGTCTTATATTACAAACTTGAGGGATTGAGCAGCTCTTAACCTGCTCCAGACTGTCTAAGCAGAAGCAGTTTTATGCAAAAGCTGCTGTGAATGAGGGTTAAGTGGGACTTGTGTGGATTGTGCATCTTCTGCCGTGCTCCCTTCTGCTGTTTCAGTCTTGGCCCAGATTCCTCTCATTTATGTTTTTGCAGCAAACACTATGTGACCAGAGTTCCAGCTATAAGTAATGGAGAGAAAGAAGCACCCACTCAGCTATGGATAGTCTCGCTTGTCCTGGCTACCTATTTCAGAAAAGGAGATAAACCTCTGTCTGTGCTACCCTCTTCTTCCACTGACTTTGTGCTAAATATTTAACTTTTAGGGAGGTATTAGGTGAAACAGAACTGTGCTACTAAGTGACGTTAGGTTGTCACTTTGTGTGTACTTCATCTAACCTAAGGGTGAGATTCAGCTCATGGATGAAGATACCTAAATTTAGATGTCTACTGGATAGACATACCTACCACAGCTCCTCTGATGTATCTGCCAGCTCTTTGCATATGTTTCCAATACATTAGTGCAGCTGCCATTGGGTGAATAAATTTAAGTGACTTACCTAATACCCAGGCACCCAATGCAATTTGTACTGCTTCAAAATAAGCATCTAAGATGACTCAGATCAGTTGCTCATTCAAACTGCCTACTACTTGCAACCAACTCTAAAGCATAACTCACTCAGGCATTTAGCTCTTCAATACCAAAAGTTAAGTGAGATAAATCCTACTTTCTGATTTTGGGCTCCTGTTATTCCATCTGTAACACATGGCTACTATTGCTCCTTCATATAGCATGTCAGAAGCAGGGATAAAATTGTGCCCTGCTATTATAGATCTGACTTACTTCCTAGCCTTGCTTTGGTGCATTGCCACCGTTCCTGATTGAACTTACCTACTGCACTCAGTACTTGAGAGTTTCTGTCAATCATGTGGTGTCTTCCACTTGCATAGAAGGGGAAAAGCACTTGAAAATTTTGCTCAGTACAGTATCAATTAACCACTGAGGAGACAGGAAGGAAAGTAGGTGATGCTAATTAATTTTTCAATCCAGAAAACATTGAAGGTTAGAAAGGGGATGCACGTTCAACTAGTTCACTAGTTGAAGAAAGCATTAATATAAGACATAATGAAATTGTAGGACTATCTGACTCATGTGGAGACTATAATAGTTTGGGGCAGGTCTCATCCCGTTATAGCCTGTATAGCAATGCATCTTGAAACTAATGAAGTGCTATGTCTTTATGAGAATTTTCATGGACAATAAGGCTAATTGGAAAAGGAGGTATTAAAATAATGACTTTATCTTCATGTCGGTATACTATGAAGGAGAATTAGAATACTTGAGGGGTATTGCTTTGTTCAGCAAAGTTTCTTATTTTTTTTACCTTAATATCTAATAAAGTTCTGAGTGATGCTGCTTAATACTCTGGATTTAGAAAAGATTTTTATATACATTAAAAATCTTTGTACTTTTTTCTATCAGACCTTCAAAGAAATTCTTCCAACTGCTCTACACTTTATTTCCTCAATCAGATGAGAACAGAGACTAGACATTTTTTATGTCACTCTAGTCAAATATAATACCATTGCTGGCATTAAAATATGTAGATATTTTATTCAAATAATTCTGAATTATTTACTACAACTTACCAAATAACTGGAAAAAATGTTTTGGCATGTGATACATGAGAGGTAAGACTGGACTATTGGACATAGAATCAGTTTTTAATTATTAATGAAAGTTTCTGGTCTTGCTCCCTTATTTCTCTCTAGGGAGAATGCAAGACAATTTCTCTGAAGTCCTTATTTACTATACTCTAGGGATTTACTATATGCTAGCTTTGGGACCCACCAGCTGTAAACCAGTTTTATACCAGCTGATGATGTTATAGCCTTTATTGGGGGGGTAAATTTTTTTATCGCTACTTTTCTATTAAGTACAAATATCTGTCACTATCTCTGTCAGTTATTTAAAAAATAGAGATCTAAGTTTGGCCATGAAGTTTGGCTATTGAGTGTGACACAGGTCTTAATTATTCAGCCTCTTGGAAGAGGAGAAGATAAAAAAAAAAATCTTCACCAAAAACTTTAAACTGAAAATAAAGCTATCATTACATTAGTGTGCAAACTGCAAGGAAAGGCAGGTCAACTTTAAGTACTCAAGAGAGATGGAAAATAAAACTAAAGGCAACATTTTAGCTGCTCACACTGTACAATCTGTAGAAAAGACTGACTGTGGTTTGAAGAAGACCTTTACAGACACAATGATTCACTAAGCTTCACGGGAATTTTTAAGGATCTTGTTTGTTTCCATTTCTACTCTTCTAAAAAAGTAAACACAAGCGTCCCTAGAATATGGTAGAAATAGAAGAATAAAACAACAAAAAAAACCAAAACAAAACAAAACAAAAGAAAAGAAAATGGTAGCTGTGATTATTAGAGTCATGGGAAAATGATCTGTACAAAGCAGTGTAATTTATGGCTATTCACATTTTAATAGAAGGCAAATAAAAGATATCATGATGGATAGTGAAGAGGGGAATGTGGGATGTGTCACACAGTTTTAAGGCAAGTTTTATAGTGAGAAGAAAGTCGTTTATTAGTCAAGTAATTAATCTGTGCAAGTCATTGTCACAAGGTAAAATGGAGCTAAGTCTTATGGAAGGATTTAAAAAAGATCAGGTATTTCTGTGAATATTAAAAACTTCATCCTTTTATCAAACAGATTGCATAATATACAAAAATCCTCATATCACTGATGCTGTCCATGCTGGGCACATTGTATTAATTTAGAATTCTCTAACTTAGTATAGAAGTTCCTACATACCTTTATGCCATCTGGCTCATTTGGCATTATTGTGGCAGTTGATTTGCATTAACCTGTGTGAATATACTCCTCTTATTCTCTGCTTTATGTTTGAGACCATTTGACTGAACCTAACCTGTTCTTCTTTTTCAATGAGTTTAGTTTAAAATTGACAAGAATTTAATGAGTTTTCAGTTTTTCTATTAATCAGTGTTCAGCTATAGCTAAAGATACAAGTATCTGTAAACTTCTAAACAACATGATATTAATATTTATAACATGGGACATAAACCATATGTCTTCTACCCGCTCTGCATCCTTTTTTTTTGCCTGTTCTTTCCTCTTCTCATCAATTCTGTTATTGTCAACTATGGAAAATTCAATTTAAATGTTTTGCCCAGGGTCTTGGAGCTCTGACAGAGAAACACACGTGAAGTCACTCTTAGAGTCTATCAAATGTCTCCAGTGGCATAGCTGAGATGGACTCCTGGAGGTGTCTCAGGAACCCTAGCCTCTCCTGAGTGAGAGTAACCCAAAACGGTTCCCCTCCAGCTTTTCAAAGGACATCAAGCCTGAAGACACATAGGACCCTCTGTGTCATTCCTTCCTGCTTTGAGTGAGAGTGGCAAGGCAGTTTTCCTGGGTTTTTTAAGTGATTCTAAAAACATCCCCTTACCCTGCAAAAAATTCAGACCACACTTTTTTCCCTCTTGGCCCACAGAGCTGAAGGTCATACACATGAAACTGTTTTCTCTCTCTACTATTTTTTTACCCATATTTCTTCTTATGTCTGTGTAATATTTGACACGGTGTTTCACATCTAAAAAAATAAAATAAAATCACAGCTTCAAGCTGCACATGACAAATTTGGGTTGAAATAATCAAAGCTTTCTCAAATCTATAAGCAAACTAGACCTACAATGGGAAGTTTTGAATAAGCTTAAGAAAAGCTGATGCCTGCAGCCCTGCCTAGAATAAGTACACAGGGAAGCTGCATTGAGAAAAACAGCATGTTAATAACCATGAAATTCTGTTTAGCTTTTAAAAGAACAAATCTCCATCTCTTAGTGTGAAACCCAGTGTTTGGGAAAAATTCCCATAACTTTCTCCTCTCAAAAGAGACATGTAGGAAGATGTGGATGGAGGGAATAATAATGAGGGGGCTGTAAAATCAGGGTCTGAACACACAGATCTGCAGAGGAAAATAAGCAAACTGTGAGGTTATTCAGGTTTTCAAATGCCAACAACGAGTTGATGAAGGGGTAACTAAAAAAAGAGTGTAAATGCATGTCTTTGGTTTATAAAAGAAGATTACACATATGAAATCCTTGATATTACAGGTGAATAGACAGTGATTTACAGGAAAGCTTGTCTTCAGTTACATTAAGACAGGACTGGTTTCTCTATTCATGATTTTCTAATGCTTTTCCTTAATGCCATTAATAACAGTAGTTGCTCAATTGTTGTTCTCTTCCTTTTTTGACTAGAAGGGACTTTTACTTGAGTACTGAAAATTGCTTTCCTTCTTATGCTAAGCTTTCTAAACTTGTCCTATTTTCTTCCACCATGTTAACTGTATTTTTTTACTTCTGGTCTCTATCAATTATTACTTCACATAGTATTTTCTAGGTGTTTTTTAATTAGCATTTTGAAACACCAAGTTTAAACATTGAAGTTGGCCTAACATACACAACCACGTCATTCTTACTGCTTCACCATGTAACTACCAAGTGCCAATCAGGGAGCCAATTCATCCGTATTCAATAAACCAGATTTTTCCTCTGTACTAGTACTGCTTCTTTTGTGATGTAAAATTAAAAGGCTTCAATATCATTTTTTTTCAGAGGTATGTATGGAGGATCCTGTGTGTCTCCCAAACTGAAGTTTCATGCAGTTTAGTCCCTTTCTTGCAGACAAATTTGACTTAGAGTCTTTGAAACATGTCTCCTCCTGGGTTGTGTTAGAAAAAAGATCTACCAGCATTCAAGCCCATGTAGTATTGAAATTCTAAGACTTCCAAAACAAGTAACATTGGTATTAATAGACATAAGCATCTTTCTCTCTTCTTATGGCAGTTCTATCCTTCTTAAATAGAAACTCCCACCTAATTTTAACTTTTCAATCAAAAAGGCCCACTAGGTCTTTGTGCGATGATTCTACCAAATTTCAACAGTAAGAATGTCCACTTCTTCTGCCCCATGCTGCATTGCTCTTCGCATGATTCAGCTTTTTCTCTTCTCTTTCATTCTTTCACTTTGTCCAATATGCTTGTGGTACCTTAAGTTTGAGTTGGAACTACATTTTCCTTGTTCCAGTTGGGTTGTTGGTTCAGTGTACTTTTGGCTGCTCAAGAAAACCAGACCCAGTTCTCCAGCTAGGGTCTCCCCAGTTCAGAATTGAGAGATAGATTGTGTTATGTGGCTCACTCCTGCTTAAACTGATTTGGCTGGATTTTTTTCTCCCCCACAACCTGTCATTGTGTTTCATGGTCACTTGTGAGCAACAAAAACTTCTTATTCCTTTTTTTTTTTCCTTACTTTTCCACAGACCTGCAACATGACCATTTCTGCACTATTCTATATTAGGACAGCTGACTGTTTTTGCCTGAGAACAGTATCTGTATCCCAGTCATGTAGGATTCAGCTTTTTTTTTCAGTTCTCACTCCCAGTTTCATTTGGATTCCTGCCTCCAGTTCTTCAGGCCCCCTCCACTCAATGCCACCTGCAAAATAACAAAGCTCATAACAGGTCATTAATGACAATATTGAACAGCCACAGACTCAATACAGGTCCTTCAGGAACATTAAATTAATCCTTTAGCTTCAACACTGAACCATTAAAAATATCATTTTCCAAACAGACTTCTGTCTACTGTACACTAAATTGATCTCTTCCATTTTTACTTCCTCTATTTTTACGAATTTCTGTGGAAAACCATCAAGGTACATACTCTTGAAGTTGAGGTATGGGATGTACTTTTGCTCTGCAGTGAAGGAAATTAGGTTTGATTTGGTATTATTTATTCTTATTCGGTTTATATTTTTAATATTTTGATGACTGTGTTTCAGGTGAACGTGATTATATGTCTCACTCTCCCTTCCAGAAATTGATTTCCTCCAAACATTGAACTGACCAGGTTGTGGAGCTGCTTACAGTGATTTGCAAGTAGTACCATGATTAATCAAAATTCCCTCATTAACTTTGTTTCGTTCTATAATACTTTTGATCTAAGTCCTTCACCACTACCATACTTTTCTGCTTTTTCAGCATGCAGAGTGAAACGTTCAGTTGGAGGACCAAAGAATGCATGATGTATCACTGAATGCTAGGCTGGATATGGCTACAGAGAGCTTCTCCCAGGCTAATGGAGGAGGGAAGAGGATTTGTTTATGAATGGATTCCTTTGGAGCCACAAAGAAACCTTGGGACTTGCAGTACCTCCCCAAGATCTTCCAGGTACCTGGGCTTGGGAGTGTTTGGCTCCTGCCCAGGCTTTCACAGGAGGGCAGGATTGGAAGAAGTTGAGAGAAGATTCTTCCAACTCTCAAACTGGGTTCCTTCTCTCTAGCACAGTCCCCAGGGAGGAGGAAAGCTGACTAGCACTGCAGCCTGAGCAGACCTTTGTTTGAACTCCTTCCCCCGAGAGAAAGTTTTGGGGAGTGAATTAAGGAACTAAGATGTTCAAGAGACCTAATATATAGTTAGGTCCTTCCTTGCATAGCACGTGAGTATTTTAAACTGCAAATTGATACTGAAGTGGTGCATTTTCAACCCTTCATCCCACAGGAAAAAGCTCACAATACCAATATCGTAGTTACTCTAAATTCCCAGTTACTAACTTACTTTTCCTTGGTATTGCTGTTAGTCATGCCAGAGTTTCTGTTTTCTTTCCTCAGGCTCTTGTCATTTGATTACAGCAGTTCACCAGATGTCCCAGCTTTATTCTATCATTTACATTCTTCTCTTTTCTGCATGGCTCCACATTGATTAGTCTTGTGTAAACATCTAAGTCCAAAGTCAATGCACATAGGCACCAAGCTATATTCCCACTGAAATCAGCATGAGGCTATTCTGGCTTTTCAGAATCTCATTGTTTTGGCTTGTGATTAAATTAATCATGCCAGCTACTGCACAAGTAGGTGTACAATTCAAATCCATACCATAAATTTTTCCAGTCTACCATGAACATGCTTTTCCATAGACTGTGAAAGATTTTCACTGAATAATTATCTGCAAGAGAAAGTGCGCGTCAGTAAGGGGAAAAAACTCAAGATGTTTAAATTGTTTCCAGAAACTCTAAAGCAAAACTCAGTTTTACTCTCAGTTCTCCTTAGAGGAGATCTGCTAACCTTAAAATATCCTTTCCGGTGGGATTTTGTGCTCTGGAGACCCAGGATGATCTCTCATATTTTCCCAGAGGAAAAGATTTGGTCCCGGACCATGAACCAAAGGTTCTTCTTACAGAATTCCTGTGTGCCTACCATTTCTCCCCAGTATTACACTTCTTGATAAGAAGTAAAGTGTCTTTCATCCCCACACCACAGATTTGCAATCCCTGTGTTTTACATAAGCATTTCAGGTACATACGACAGTTTTCCTTCTCCTCCCCTCATCTTTCTTTCCCATCATCTTGTCCTTAGTAATCTTCCAGCTTGCTCTATCATTTCCTATGAACATTTCCAATCACACATGTAGCTTTACTTTCTTCTTCATGAAAATAAAGCACTTCACTCTGGATACTCTCTGGACCAACTCAGTTTGGAAACGGGCTGGTAACAGGCACTCTCTAGCTCTCAGTCTGGGTGCTTGCACATAGCACTTTCAGAAGAGCTCAGAACTGCAACCATATCCTATCCTGCCCAGGACTGGAGATCTCAGTCAACATCTTCAAGACATTCAATCACTAAATATAGGTACCCACTACAAATACGTAGACCGTGATTATTTTCTTTAAGGCTGTAAACATAAACATATTTGTGCAGCATTTGCACATGGAGAGAAACAACATCCATCTGAAACAAGGGTACCCTCTTCTCCTGATAGTGTTTAGTTCTCATTCCAGACTTTAAGAAAGTTAGAGACAGCTTTAATACAGCGTTTTGAAGGTTTTTCTTTACCTCAAGAGCAATGTTTAGCAGCAAGCACTCCTACCAGCCTCACCTGTAGTATGGCTCGCTGCCTGGAGAAACTGCCCGTGTGTGCAGCCTGGAGAGCTGAGCCCCAAAGAGACAAAGGCACACGACAAAGCCTCACATTGCTTCAGAGCTACCTGAAGAGGAGAATCTGATCTATTGACTTGTTCTGAAAATAGCACCCAGTGGGAGGTGACTGACTGGCTAATACCTGTGGTGTTTCCATTACAGATTGGGATGAAGTCTGTTGCTTGGAATCCTAGGGCTGTTTCCTTGACAACCAGAAGAAATGCACAACTGTGATGCACATGACTTTTCAGGTGCTTTTTTAAGTCCTCTGAAACAATGAGCAGCCCTACCAGAACCATACCTCAGATAAATAAAACCTAGGTGTACAACCAAATGGTGAATAAAGTTTATGTTAAAGGACAAATTTGAGCTGAGCCTGAAATCTCTCATGAAACAAACCCACAGGAGAGCTAGCAGGCTGGAAATATTTCTACTATTCAAGATGTCAGAAAGTTTGCAGGATTATCTACTTTATTTTATAAGCTTTGGATAAGAAATTTCAAGAGAATGATGATATTTCCATGAGTTACATAGATAATTTTGACATGGAATTAATCTAGATGTCCCTATTAAACCCAAAGCCCTCAAATTTCAAAGGTGATTGCATATAATGTGCATCAGAAGCACCATGGGCATTTACAGAGAACAGAATATATTTTTAATTTATTTTATCAAGCAAGTATGAAATCTAAGCAAAGTATACAACAATAATGAGTAAAAATATATAGTTACTCATTGTTTGTGTGTAGAATTGGCCGCACATTTTCAGTGGACAGTAAATTCACTGAAAAATCCACAGTTTCATGAATTCAAGTTATACTGAGAAGTAGATTCAGACCAAGTGTGGCCAATATGATTCAATGAGGACTTCCATTACAAAATATTCAAATATATTATATAGTAATTTTTAAAGGAAATATTCTTTTAAGTTCCAAAGTTCTAAGTTTTGACTTGAAAAATTACCTACTTTATAGGGAAAAAAATAAATAATAAAAAAAAAAGATAACCCCAAGCAAAAAGATATCATGTGAAATTGATTGACAAGTAGTGATAAGGCCAAAACTATCTTAGGGATTTTTAAGGGTGTTTTGTTACCCTTTAAGATGAAGAAAAAAAATGTTATTAATCCAGCTGAACACATAGGTTTATTTTTAAATGTTCAAGACCAAGCTGGATGGGGCTATGAGCAGCTTGGTCTAGTGAGAAGTGTCCTTGCCCACAACAGGGGAGTTGGAACTAGATGGTCTTTAAGGTCCCTTCCAAATTAAACCATTTGATGATTCTATGACTCTTCGATTTAATAAATAGTCTGAAAAATCTATTCCCCTGCATTGTGCTCGGAAGCAATAAGCACATGTGAGGAAGGTAGGGAGAAATTGAAAGGAATACAGCAGATCAAATAAGGAAAGTACAGGGAGTGAAGAAAGGGACTTATCAAAGCTGATAAGCCAGGTGACAAATGTAAATGTTTTTGAACTTTATCTGCTGACATCAGAGACTGAGTCCATTCTCTTCCCTATTAGTATTGATGGATGACAGTCATTACAGGAACACCAAGGACCAAAGCTAATTCCTTTTGAGTTAAGAAAGGGGTATCATCTGAGATCTAGAATCCCGGATAAAATTTTGACTGTCCAGATCATAAGAAATTTCAGAAAACTTCCGTAATTTTTACTTGTGGCTGAGAGAGTGAGTTGCTGGGAAAGGAAGATAATAAAGTGTTACTGTGGCAAAAAATAACTAGAATACAAAGAGTGTTGCATAAGGAAATAAATCAGCCCAGTCTATCGTCAGTGGGAGTCAGGCAAAAAATATCTGTAACAGAGCGAGACTGGAAGCAAACCAGTTAAAACAGAACAATGTGCACTATTAAAATAATCAGAGAAAGATGGGTTGACCTGGACATTTTAAATGAGGACACTGCATGCATCTGAATGAATCATTAGTAGAGATTTAGGTGCTTTCCTAAAACAGGTTACATTCATAATAAATAGACTTGAGTAGAGAATTTTAAAACCATATTAGTGGTAAAGGTTGATGCCTCGGGCCACATTAGCTCAGCATCAAGCTCTGATCTGTCATAGATCAATGAAATGTAGCGAGCCTGAATTGCTGATTCAATTTAGTATTCATTTACTTTCAGAGCAGAACATAAATAGTAAGGAAGAAAATGTGAAACATGATCTCTGAGACCAAGATCTTGTTCTATGGGGAACTTAACATGCATGCACGCATTTATCTTGCAAATATTTAGGAAGCCAAGTATTGAAACAGCCCAATCAGTTCTGAAGTGGAATCTGTCTCAGTGTCCCAAGGGCCTTTTACTACTAAAGCTGAAAGAAACTTTGCCTTCCTCCCCAGTGAGTGCTGGACACAACCATGCTGCGTGCCCAAGCAGGAACAAAATTGATTGACAAGTAGTGATAAGGCCAAAACTATCTTAGGGATTTTTAAGGGTGTTTTGTTACCCTTTAAGATGAAGAAAAAAAATGTTATTAATCCAGCTGAACACATAGGTTTATTTTTAAATGTTCAAGACCAAGCTGGATGGGGCTATGAGCAGCTTGGTCTAGTGAGAAGTGTCCTTGCCCACAACAGGGGAGTTGGAACTAGATGGTCTTTAAGGTCCCTTCCAAATTAAACCATTTGATGATTCTATGACTCTTCGATTTAATAAATAGTCTGAAAAATCTATTCCCCTGCATTGTGCTCGGAAGCAATAAGCACATGTGAGGAAGGTAGGGAGAAATTGAAAGGAATACAGCAGATCAAATAAGGAAAGTACAGGGAGTGAAGAAAGGGACTTATCAAAGCTGATAAGCCAGGTGACAAATGTAAATGTTTTTGAACTTTATCTGCTGACATCAGAGACTGAGTCCATTCTCTTCCCTATTAGTATTGATGGATGACAGTCATTACAGGAACACCAAGGACCAAAGCTAATTCCTTTTGAGTTAAGAAAGGGGTATCATCTGAGATCTAGAATCCCGGATAAAATTTTGACTGTCCAGATCATAAGAAATTTCAGAAAACTTCCGTAATTTTTACTTGTGGCTGAGAGAGTGAGTTGCTGGGAAAGGAAGATAATAAAGTGTTACTGTGGCAAAAAATAACTAGAATACAAAGAGTGTTGCATAAGGAAATAAATCAGCCCAGTCTATCGTCAGTGGGAGTCAGGCAAAAAATATCTGTAACAGAGCGAGACTGGAAGCAAACCAGTTAAAACAGAACAATGTGCACTATTAAAATAATCAGAGAAAGATGGGTTGACCTGGACATTTTAAATGAGGACACTGCATGCATCTGAATGAATCATTAGTAGAGATTTAGGTGCTTTCCTAAAACAGGTTACATTCATAATAAATAGACTTGAGTAGAGAATTTTAAAACCATATTAGTGGTAAAGGTTGATGCCTCGGGCCACATTAGCTCAGCATCAAGCTCTGATCTGTCATAGATCAATGAAATGTAGCGAGCCTGAATTGCTGATTCAATTTAGTATTCATTTACTTTCAGAGCAGAACATAAATAGTAAGGAAGAAAATGTGAAACATGATCTCTGAGACCAAGATCTTGTTCTATGGGGAACTTAACATGCATGCACGCATTTATCTTGCAAATATTTAGGAAGCCAAGTATTGAAACAGCCCAATCAGTTCTGAAGTGGAATCTGTCTCAGTGTCCCAAGGGCCTTTTACTACTAAAGCTGAAAGAAACTTTGCCTTCCTCCCCAGTGAGTGCTGGACACAACCATGCTGCGTGCCCAAGCAGGAACGAACACCAGCAGCGTAATAGTGAAACCCCCCAACAAGAGCATAGTGATTGTACCATCTGATTTAGAATCATAGAATATCTCAAGTAAGGGACCCGTAAGGATCGTCAATTCCAGGACTTCTTAAAACTACACCATATGACTAAAAGTATCATCCTTGAAGTCTGACAGACTTGGTACCATGACCGCTTCCCTGGGGAGCCTGTTCCAGCAACCAACCACATTCTCAGTGAAGAATCCTAACATCCAATCTGAACTTCACCTGATGTAGCTTCATTCCATTTCCTCATCTCCTGTCACTGGTCAACAGGGAGAGGCAATCAGCACCTCCCTTTCTGCTGCCCTCCTTGAGGAAGTTGTGGACTGTCATGAGGTCACCCCTCAGTCTTCTCCAAGGTGAACAAAACAAGTGACCTCAACCACTCTTTATAGGTCTTTCCCTCAAAGCCTTTCACCCTCTTGGTCACCTGCCTCTGGACACACTCTAATAGTTGGATGTCCTTCTTATATTGAGGCATCCAAAACTGCACACCGTACTCAAGGTGGGGCTTCACCAGTGCAGTGTCGAGTGGGACAATCCCCTCCCTTGGCTGGCTAACAATGCTGTAGTTGATCCACCCTAGGACACAGTTGGCCCATTTGGCTGCCAGGGCACACTGTTGACTCCTATTCAAGTTGCCATCCACCCAAATGCCCAGATCTCTTTCCATAGGGCTGCTCTCCAGCCTCTAATTCTCCAATTTATATGTACAACCAGCATTACCCTGTCCCAGGTGGAGAATCCAACACTTGCTTTTGTTAAATTTTGTATGGTTCGTGATTGCCCAGCTCTCTAGTCTATCCAGATCTCATGCCTGAATGGGAGAAAGTCCAGTCTGCATAACTGGACAACTATGCAACAGGAGAAGGAATTAAAATATATTTTTTCTTCTTTCAAATGGCTTCAAAATTTTTCCAAACAACTTAAGGCAACCTGGTATGTCTTTAATAAATCTATGAAAGATTGATTAATATTTCATTTATATTCAGCTATAGTTATTTTATATTTATTTTAGCTCAGATACAGAATTCAAAAAGTCAATACAATGTAAGTGTGGTCACCCAGTTGTTATGGGATCCTTCCTGTAACATACGTACTACAACACTGCAGCTTTTGCCACAGGAACACAAAGGTGCTGAGTGTGATCAGGTGCTGGCAGTGAGAAAAAACAGCAACAAAAGTTTTTAAATCTTTTCCAAAAAAGTGTTTTAAATTGTAGCCCAGTCTCACGGAAGTCATCCTGGGATACTTTTACCTGAGTCAGCCCATGCAGTAGCATTATTGCGTATTTGAAGGCAGAATTATACTGAGCTCTTCCTACTGTTCTACTCTTAGTCTTGATGTTCTGTTTACTGTCAAAATATGATCTGCTTATCCTGTCTCCTTTATCATGTATGACCTTGCAATGCCTGAATACTCCGATTTCAACTACTCCTATACATTTTTTAAGATTCTTCCTTTTTTTTTTTTTTCAAAATATCAATATTTTTTCAAAATAACAGCTGATCAACAAAATGTCACCAGTCATTGAAACATCCAGGTTTGCTTTCAAACTCTTTCTAGTCCGCTTCTTATTTTGGTCTGGCAATAAACAGCTTTAGATTAGACCTGCATAGCTGGTAGAGTGTGCTTATGCTTAGCAACTGTCTATAAAAATAAAGATTAGCATCAAGGCTTTACTCTCTCAGTTCTTCTCTCAGGATGCTGATCTTTTGAAGCTACAGTGTAGCCAGCAAACTCATATTTACCTTCAGAATTAGCACAGACATTTCATATATGAGTAACGCTAACACTGGGGGTAGGAATGAAAGACTAGTTTTCTTTCTTGATCAAGTTTGCAATAATCCTATCTGTGTCAAAACAATTTGAGAGGGAAGACCTACAGTGAAAAGATACAGTAACTGCGGTAGGCTCAGAAACAAGGATTTATAACGCCATTTTTCATTCAAGCTTACTATTCTTAAATGGAAAACTTAAAATGTCTGTAATGCAAGAAATTTTTTATCTGTGTCTGTATATGCATGCATTTTTACTTGTTGGTGGACGTGGGTGCAAGCATATGTGGATTCATACATAGATGTATATATGTATTTCCACAGGCTTATATATATTAAACTAAAATTCATTTTAAGACTAACTAAATAATAAAATTTATCTTCTTCATCTCTAGCTTTTGGACTGATATTTCATTGCAACTCCAGTCTGTAAAGGCTTTAAGATCCATCAGCATTGTCTCATTTTTGTGCTTCGTGTTTGTTTGGGATCTGACCTAAATCTCTGAACCCCGTGGGAGTACAGCTGGACAAAGGTTTTCTCTTCTGCAGTGTTTGGACAGGAACACATCACTATGTTTACAGTGAGAAGGACAGCCTTGATGTTGACAAATATTCTTGGCCATCTCCACAGTATCAAAGCTGCATAGTAATTACTATTATTATGGTAGGTAACTGCTGATTGTGGTATTTACCATGCACAATAGGAAAATAAAAAGATATGCAATGTGTGCAATACATGTTCTTCTATAATGACAATTACAACAACCTCTGTAAAAAATTACACTCTAGAAACATCACAGTTCTTCTAGGAGTACCTACAGAGCTCCTCAGTTTGCTGCCAATTCCTTCCTTGGTTGGTTGTGCAGTGGCTTGCAAAGGTTGCTATCTCCTCTGTGCTAGGCAAAAGGGAAAATTTTTGCACATTTTTCGAAAGCAGCAATTAACAGCACAGATGTTAATTGTGGTGGGGGCTTTTTTCACAAAAAATGCACTTGTCATATTCAATATGCAGATCTTGGAATAACATTTAGTGGCTATTGAAGCTGATCAAAATTTAACTGAAGATTTCCTCAATTTCAATATCCTGGTGGGGTGATAATTCCCCAAACATATGAAACTGGGTAAGGGAGTGACTGCTCTGTATGCAGTCATTGTAGCTGTCTATCCTACTTGCCACATTCTGCTTTGCATCTGTCATATCCTTTCCACCATCATTTTTCCTGCTGGATAGGTTTTTATGTTAAGATGAAGGTGATTTGGTGTTCTCCTGTTAATATACATATATACATAAATGGAGTTGAATTTTGATATTGACATTTCCTTTAATTTTCTTCTCAAGCAACCATCTTCCACAAAATTCTTAGGCTGGATGCAAGGCAGAAACTCTCTCAAATGAACTCTGAGTGATGACACTTTAAAGTAGGGCTTTGGTGAAAAATTAATTATGGTGAATCATATCTGAACATCTCTGCTGAACTGATCAGCTACATCGCTAAGGCTTCACTCTATTATTGCAATGCCAGCCCTGAAGCTGCAGCTACTACCTGTTCCTGAAGAACTTCAAGAGGAAATATCCCTCAGTCCTTTGTGTTGGTATACATTAAGCAACACTGTGATTCTTGATCAGTGAATCGTGCAGCCACACTCTTGTCCAGAGCACTAAAGAGGAGAGCAATATGCACTAGTTAAGAGTTATTTTTCATCTGCAGTGCCTAAACCTATGTCGTCACATGACAGTTTACACACCTATTAAAGCCAGTTAGGCTCAGAGGAAAACACTATTAACGTGCCTGAGAAGCTTTTATGTAGGTAGAAGTGACAACTCTGCTGTACAAACAGCATCCTGCAGTAAACCATAAAACCCATATCCGGCTGGGATATGGACACTTCTGGTTCTAAACCAGTGATGCCAGACAAATGGAAAGAGATCTGCACAAAAGTGCGTTGCAGAAGTATTCAGCCATTTCACTTATACAGACCTTCCCATGGTCTGGACAACTAAAATAAAGATCCTCTAGAAAGTAAGCAACTATAAAAGTGCTTGAGATAAGCTCAAGAAACTGAGATCACAGTCTATTGTTTTTTCTGAGAGTTACAGGTGATCAAAGTTAAACTCAGTGATCCTTTTTGTCAAAAGGTTTGTGTGTCAGTTTTTGGGAAGTGTTGTTGTAATGATGCTAAAATTATGAATGTCTCACTTTTCTGAACTGTTTATATTGAAAAAAGACAGAAAAAAAAGAAGCAGAAGTCTAAATAATTCATTCTGACATTTTCAAAATGGTATTTTTAATTCAAAAGTATATTTTTAAACATTCATTCATTGCCCCTTTTTAAAAAGTCTATAAATGTAACTCCATCATGGATCAAAATTATATTCGTTTTTAATGAAACCAAATTACTGTGTATCATTTTCAGTTTCACCAGTGAATATTAAAATTAAAATTAAAATTATTGGTTGTTTCTTTCAATACCTCTCATAATTTCATTCATATCAAATTCTAAATTAGCTGTCTTGTAATTCACAGGATTTAAAGATTAAAATACATCTGTTTAAGATGATGCTCCACTGTCTTGATAATAAAGAGGATGTTCTCTATTAGTAACTTTTTTCACTTCCTACTCAGAGTTAGGAATATTTGATGTGATATTCTTCCATTGAAGCATTCTCTATTAAGAAAATAATCAATAAAACTCTTTACTATATTTTGTTCCAAAGGAACTTTGAGTTAATTTAGAAACATTTGGTAGTGAAGGAGAGAAAGATTTTTACTTTGATAAGGTCAAAATGGAAAACAATTTTTATTTATGTGAATATGTGATAAAGGCACAGAATTAATAATATTTGGGATTAACTCCTGTAGCTACCACAAATGTATGCAATTATGGGCAAATGTCTGTGCTTTATGGCAGATTCATTCAAAGTCAGGCTCTCAGCGTTCTCGCTATAGTCAACAACATAAAACCCTTTGGAAAACACAGAAGCTTTCTTCTAGTGTGGGTACCTCAAGATCCTTAAAGATAAGATGTGGTATATGTCAGGTCTGATCCCCAGATAGATTCAAAATGCAGTTGTAATGGGAATGGAAAAACTTTGTGCATAGGGGTACGTGGGAAATTTGAACACAGGAAATGAAAATTCCCATTATAATGATGAGAGAAACTGGTTTGGTTTGAGCTGGCCACTGAAATGAACGACATCTGCAATGCATCAGAGCAGCTTAGATGTCCACACAAGGTCATGAACTTCACCCTGGAGTTGTTTGCCACTTTCTTGTGACTGTGAGTGGAGATTAAATGCCTAAACTCTGTTGCCTACACAGGTGTGTCTGGAGACATGGTAGGTACACTGGAGGAAGACATCTGTGTGGACAGATGATGCAGAAATTACAAGAAAGTTTTGTTTTTCTGGAGTGGCAGCTAGAAACAAAAGGGATATATGAAGGCATGTCAAATTATACTACATGCCTGTATTTAGGTATCTCAGTGAAGCCCTAGATTACAATCTTCGGTTGACAGAAGAGAGAACCTATGGGCCTTTCATTTTTACCTATACAACAGGGAAAAAAAAATGGCTATCTTTCAGGAGACAGCTACTAAAGTATATTTCTCTTCTCACACTTCCTTTATATCTCTCAGAGTTGGCAGAATTTTACCCACAGAAATTTTTACTATTTATTAGTTGCAACTCAGTAACCCAGTCACAGAGGTGATCATCCAAAGGGAAAGAAAGATTTGGCTGCACAGACCGTATAATTTCCAAATTTGCTTTAAGTTGCAGTTGAGCTCTGGTAGGGCACTAGTATTAAGAGTTCAACATTATCACAGTCATTCATAGCTCTTGGGTTTATGAGTCAGACAAACTGCTTGAAAAGCATTCTGATTCTTTTCTGTACATACTAGAGAACTGATTCAAAATGAAAGCTTCTAAAAACACCTCTTTTCCCAATGTTCCAAATTAAAAATTTGATATGAAGAACAATCACAGCTTTTCTGAGGAAATCTCCTTAGAAGGAGAGATTTTTTCCCCCTTTCCTTAATAATTAGAGTAAATTACATTAGAATAATAGTATTTAGCATTTTTACATTTTTTCTTCAATGAGATCCAGAACTTGAGAGTCTTAAATCCTCACTACAAAGCACCCCTTGATGTTTTAACAAAAGCATTTTATTCACCCTCTGATTTTTAAATAAAACAATGCCTACCATGTTCTGATCTACTCAGAGATTCAAATAGCAGAGAACTGATTGCACAGAAGAATATTAAAGGACATTTTTTTCAAAATACGGATTTAAGCAGGCATAGTATTTTCTAGTATCTCTGCGTACTCCTTCTCACACTCACACAGACAGGTTCACATGCATAAAGACACTGTGAAGAACTACACAGTCTGATGAATCTTTCCTTTTTTATGTATACATAACTGTCATGTAAGAAGTGGGATTCATCATCTTTGTTGGAGACATGGACAGAGGGATAGAGCGCACCCTCAGCAAGTTTGCTGACGACATTAAGCTCGGTGGCGCAGTTGACATGCTGGAGGGAAGGGATGCCATCCAGAAGGACCTGGACACACTTGAGAGGTGGGGTTATGCAAATTGCATGAAGTTCAACAGAGCCAAGTGCAGGGTCCTGCACCTGGGACGTGGCAGTCTCAGGCACAAATACAGGTTGGGCTGAGAATGGCTAGAAAGCAGCCCTGAGGAGAAGGACTTCAGCGTGTTGGTGGATGAGAAGCTCAACATGAGCCAGCAGTGTGCACTGGCAGCCCAGAAAGCCAACCGCATCCTGGGCTGCATCAGGAGAAGTGTCCAGCAGGTCATGGGAGGTGATTTCAACCCTCCACTCTGCGCTCGTGAGACCCCATCTGGAGTACTGTGTCCAGCTTTGGAGTCCTCAACAGAGGAAGGACATGGACCTGTTGGAGCGGGTCCAGCGGAGGGCCACAAAGATGATCAGAGGGATGGAGCACCTCTCCTGTGAAGATAGGCTGAGAGAGCTGGGGTTGTTCAGCCTGGGGAAGAGAAGGCTCCAGGAAGACCTTGTTGCAGCCTTCCGCTATCTGAAGGGAGCCTACAGGAGAGATGGGGGGAAGATTTAGATTAGATACCAGAAAGAAATTCTTTCCTGTGATGGTGGTGAGGCACTGGAACAGGTTTCCCAGGGAAGTTGTGGATGTCCTATCTATGGAAGTGTCCAAGCCCAGGCTGGATGGGGCTTTGAGCACCCTGGTCTAGTGCGAGGTGTCCCTGCCCATGGCAGGGGGGTTGCAACTTGGTGATCTTTAAGGTCCTTTCCAACTCTAATCATTCTATGATTCGGCGAGTGTTGTTTGAGGTGTTCTACAGTATCCAAGGATTATTAGTCCATGGGATAATTCAGGTATGATCAGGCTGTGCAGAGATTCTTCCAAGAATTTCCAGTAGCTTCTGGGGAAAGAATGAACATACCTTTACCTTCAGTGTTTCAGGCTACCAGACACTGCCAAAAATGAAGGTTTAAACCCAAACTTATCTACCAGGACCTTTCAGTCAAATTTGTGTGCAACTGAGAATGACCATTCAAAACATTGAAATAATTACAAAGTTTTCTATTAGAGTTTTAGATTACTTTAAATGATTAGATTATCATTTTGCTATCACACACCTGAATAATTGTATGAAAATGTTAGAAAAGGGCATTCAGGAAAGTAAATTGAACTACTCTTCTTCTTTTCTATTATTTTTAATAAAAATAAATCTTTTGTTTCAAGTCAAAGATATCTTTCCTGTTCCTTGCTAGAGATGAAGTACTATAAGTGCCAATTTATTTTTCACTGTGAGATTAGTCTTTGGAGTAATGGAAAATAATTTTCCTCATCTTTAATGAATAAATCATTGTGGGAGGCTCTGCATGATAGCTTGATCCTGCATAGCTATTTCTTCTGATTGTTAGCAGGGTTGTACATTTTAATTCCTGAAACATTATTAACTCATAATCATTTGCTTTTAGACCTTTCTGATAACTTTGCTTTTTCATTAATTCCTTTTCACTGAGGTAATAGGGAATTACTTTGTTTAATGATTCCTTAAAGATCTAAGAAGGCTAAATATCCTAATAAGGCAATTTTATTTCACAAATAATATTGCAGCCACCAATATCATTAAATTTTAATGTTTTCTGCAGTAGGCCATGTCCCTAGCAATGGGGGTATGCAGCCTCCTAATCCAGAAGCAATTTGGGCAAAATGAGCCTGTCCTTTTACAGAGCTAAGTATCAGTCAGTGGAAATTCATCAAATATATTGTTTACTCTGAGAGAATATTTAATATCCTAATAAAAAGAGAGAAGAACCCTGATCACTAACTTCCCTTGAAATAAAATGTCCCATAAGCTCTGTTCTCATGAGTGTTAAGCTATTGAATCTGTTGAATACATCCTTAAAGGCAAAAAGCTCATGACCTGGCCATTCTAAGGTGAGAGCCTCCAACCCAGCCCTTGTGTGACTGAGCCTTCAGGCTGCTTCATAGTCATTGAGCTTTACAGAAGGTTCAGTGGGCTCTGTGTGTGCCAAAGTCTGGCCCATAGGGCTAATAGCAGAGAAGACAGTCCTACAAAAGAAAACATGATTTGCCAAAGCAGTGCAGAAGAGCATAGTTTAACTGAAGAGGAAGGGGCACACACTGTAGTAGGTCACTCACATACTCCCTTCATCTCCTCCTTTGGCATGATTTATCCTTGGGACTGAGCTTCTCTGGATGCCCTGCTTGCTGCAGACTTTATGCCCTTGAAGCTTTTACTGATATGCTCTGGGGAATTTCTTCCTTCCTACTCCAGTCACCAGGAGCGCTTCTGTTTTCTATACTCAGAGGTTTGCAAGACTTAGCATCCTACTTTGATTGTAGGTGTAGCCTCAGGAAATGTAATTATTTTCAATTTGTCTATCCTCAAATAAAAAACTTCCTTGTCTTTTGTCAAAGAGTTCAGATTTTATCATTGTTTTGCCTTTCCTATTTGGTCCCTTTAAACAATTTTCCCTGACTGAAGTACTCAAGATTGAAAATAATTTAAATAAAAAAATAAAAACAAGAAAAAACTTGCTTTTTGCTTAATGGAAGTCTGTGAGTTTACTCAGTGTTATATTCTATCCTGCAATTACCAGAGATCTCCCTGGACTTCTGTATGTATGTCAGAGCCTAGGTAAATGAATGCATTTTAAATCTGTGACATGAGATATGCAGCCATGGAAATGAAGTAGCAAATGAAGTTGAAATTTTGGTATATGTTCCTTGTTCTACCTAAAGAATTTATCCAAGTCAGGCAGAATCACATGCAGATTAGAAGAAAGATTCACTAAGGATAATACATCAGATTTCAAATTTTTTGATGTTTAAGGTTTAAATAGAGCTACTACATCACCCAGAGGTACTAACATGACTCGGCAATGTGTGCTTGCAGCCAAAAAAAGCAAACTGCATCCTGGGCTGCACCAAAAAAAATCATGGCCAGCAGGTTGAGGGAGGGGAGACCCCATCTGCAGTACTGTGTCCAGCTCTGGACCCCCCAACATAAGGACATAGACCTGTTGGAGATAGTCCAGAGGAGACCCATGAAGACAATCAGAGGGCTGGACCACCTCTGCTATGAAGACAGGATGAGAAAGTTGGGCTTGTAAAGCCTGGAGAAGAGAAGGTGCCGGGGAGACCTTATTACATCCTTCCAGTACTCCAAAGGGCCCTACAGGAAAGATGGCAAAAGTCTCTTTATCAGGGAGTGTAGTGATAGGATGAGGGGTAACAGTGTTAAACTGAAAGAGGGTAGATTTGGATTAGATCTTAGGAGAAATTCTTTACTCTGAGGGTGGTGAGACACTGGAACAGGTTGCCCAGAGAAGTTGTGGATGCCCCATCTCTGGAAGTGTTCAAGACCGGGCTGGATGGGGCTTTGAGCAACCTGGTCTAGTGGGAGGTGTCCCTGCCCATGGTGAGGAGGGGGTGGAGCAAGATGGTCTTTAAGGTCCCTTCCAACACAAATCTTTCTATGATTTTATGATTTTAAGTCTCCTAAACAGGGAGATTCTAGAGCAGTTCTTGGCTGCAGCATCTTTTGTTTATGCAGAATGTTAATAATTTTCCACCATCCACATAAATGTTTCAAAACTAGTGGTTATGGACCCTTGTTGAATCCAAGCTGTTACAGGAAAAGTTCTGAGACAGGCAAAACTTCAAGATACTTGGGAACCATAACTGGCCTGCATATGTATTAGCAATCTGAAACAGATTAGGACGTGCTGCTCTAGCGCTCCAGCCTATACCAACAACATAGCATTTCTTCTAATGGAAGGAAATACTACAGAAATCACAGCTAAGTTCAAACAGCTTGATCTGCTAAATAGTAAGTATTTTATAGGAACCTCAGGGTATTTCATGCATGTAGTGTCATAAATAGTCCAAGGATGTTCTGCATGCATGCAGGGTATTTCTATTCCCTGCCGTTTTTATAGTGAAGTTTCAAAGCTGAACATAAGATATAATATAACAGGATCTCTATTCATTTCTCCTTCAGGAACGCTGTGCATATTTACTTGTTTATATTTCTTCTATTACCCCAAATCACTTTGCTGGAAAACATGTTCACTATTAATTTGCCTTTTCCACCTATTTTATCAGGTTAGATACTTTTATTTTGCTCTGATATTTTTTCTGCCCTTCTTTTTGACAACAGGATAATGGATGCTAACTTTGAACCACAGTGTCCAAAAATGTCTTCAGTGTATCCTTTATCAGTAAAATGTCAGTCTGGGAAGAAGGATGATCCTAGGGATATGCATTCAGAAAACCCAATCCAATATTTGGTTCTGCTAAATACCTCTTATTGGCATTTGGAGCCAAATTTGGAAGCGTGAAGCAACTTCAGCTAGAGTCAAATTTTCAAAAATCCTCAGAAGGGCTGTCAGTTCACATGATCTAAGATCAACCAAGCAGCAGTGCATTCAAATTGAGCTTTTATTTGCCATCTGAGCAAAAAGCTCTGTGAAAAAATTTCAGGGTAACCAACCAGCCAAACCTTTCCCTCTTTCCTAAGAGCTTGGAAGCACAGCTTCTGACACACCACTCTTTTCACTCTTCTCTCCATTATTTTTAAAAACATGTTTCTCCCAAACAGAAAGGTGTGTCACCAAAATAAGGACATAGCATGTATTTGATCAGTTTGAATACAAGTAGGAGAGCAATACTGTCTTTTATTTTGGTTTTTCATTTTTCAGGAAGCTGTCCTTCTGAGTAAGCCAACAAAGTCTTCTTACATTTTTAAAAAAAGAAATACTTGTCATGGCTCAGGTAGTCACATTAAAAAAAAAAAAAAAAAAAGAAAAAAGGAAATAAATGTGACTGTGCAATTTCCTGGTACATAAAAATCAATATTTGCTGGATTTTTAGGAAAAAAAAAGCAATGAGTTGGAACCTGAGAGGTCTGTGAGAGATATTCTTGGATGTTGTTGCACACCTTTGACGAAAAAGACCTCATCCCTGCTTTTACCTCCTGGTGCTGACAGAACCTTCTGGAGGTGGCGCATAAGAATTTAATGAGAAGATCCTCTTCTTTTCTCATTTGCTAGGCAAATGCATGAAACCCCTGAGACATTTCAGAGAAAAGAGGAAACAGTGTCTCTTTTACAGTCTCTTCTGAGTTCTTGGAAAAAATTTCTGTAGACTTCTTCATGGTAGAATGTTCTGGATGTTGGATATTGAATCCATCTTCCCCAGGGAAGTAGTTGAGGCACCATCCCTGGAGGTCTTCAAAAGAAGGGTTGACGTGGTGCTGGGGATATGGTTTAGTGACGTTTTTTTGTCAGAGCTAGGTTGATGGTTGGACTAGATGATCTTGAAGGTCCCTTCCAACCTAGATGATTCTATGATTTTCCATCAGCTCTGAGCCATATGTCTAAGCTGCAAAGGAGGGGAGGAATTTCAGATATTGTCCTCTATGAAGCTGTTTACAGTCAGTTCTCAGGGTTATCTGCTCTACTGCATGGAGTACACTGAAGTAGCTAAAACTTCCCAGGCACTGGGAAATTTCCTAAATTCCATGTAAACGCCTCTGCCTTGGGTTACTCTTGGATGGCTCCGCACTGCCAGGACATCTAGCTAGTCAGAATCATGGGTACATTGTTGGAAATTAGGCCAAAAAAACCTGACCCAAGGTGCCAATCTCAGGAGTTTCAGTTTCTGTTTCAGGAGCCAGGCATAGAGGAATAAATTCCTAGGTATTTATTAGACCAAACATGAGTTCTTTGTGGTGAAAGCTGCCAGAAAATTATAGTCCTAAGTATAAGACATCCTTCGAAGATGTAGATATATATTTTTTTCCATCAGTAATAATTCATCCAGATGAAGATCTCTTTCAAGTCTTCTCCAGCTACTTCATGGCATTTCAGCTACAAAAACAGACGGCGTATTGAAAGTAGCACGTATTTTGAAAATTGACAGTTAGGAAAACTGATGAAAGATAATGCAGTAGCAGCAATGAATCAGATTAATATAGACAACATGGGGAACATTCCACCTACGCAGGGAGCAGTGCCTGATATCAGAGGGCTCTTTCATCTATATTAACAAGACCCAGTGGCTGAGAGCCAAAGCTTCAAACTGGAAATGAGATGCAATTTCTTAGCAGGAGCATGCTTAACCGTTTGAACTGTTTACTAATAGATATAGAACATATGACTTCATTCAGAGTCTTTAAACCATGTCTTTCAAAATGAGAAGCAAATGAGTTTGCGATGAACTGAAAGTTGTAAGGGTGATCGCAGCGCTCTCTGGGTAAAATCTACCCTGAGTAATGGAGATGATCAAATTGATACCAGCCTTAGAAAACCCCATGTCTCTACTGCTGAGGAAGCAGCTAGAATGTACCTGTGCTACGGGAAAATAGAATTTAGTCTGAAGATTTTTGGTGAATTTTAGGAGCTTAACTATTGTAGAGAAACCTACATTGTGCTGGAGTTAAATGATTTTTCATAAAAACAGAATCCTTTTAGGAATTTTAGGAGCTTAACTATTGCAGAGAAACCTACATTGTGCTGGAGTTATATGATTTTTCATAAAAACAGAATCCTTTTAGCATTTACATTTTAACATTCTGAATAGACCAGGTTTCTTCATAGGAAACACTATTAAAAAATAAATATATTTTTATATTAGTTACAAGTTTCATTTTTTCTCTGCAAAAAAACATTCTTCTTCTATTCTCACGTTTTGTTTATTAAGAACAATTTCTGGACCTTTGCACACTTGCCCAGGTGCTCACAATAGTTAATAAATTAAAGTGCTCTTTACCTACCAAAAGAAATCGAAATCCTCTTTGACATGAAAACAGGAACAAAGTCAACGGACATATTTGTTATGCTAGAGTATCTGAAACAAATAACTGTAACAAGATCCAAAACCTACATATATATAAAAGTAACCAAAAGACCTGAACTAGCAATGAATGATTGACTAAAACCTCCTCAAATTCAAATTAATATGAAGACATGCCATTTCTTCTATTGCATGACCCATTTTATGCTGATCATTCCTTCTGAGCAATCTTTCAAGGGTGGCCTCGCATCATACATGTTCAAATTTCTCCAACAGACCACACAGAAGTGACTGGTTTATGGCTACTATTTACCACTGATAAAACTTGCTAACTGGGAAACGTCTACACATTCCATCCTTCCTAAACAGATTAATCAAGAAGGTGCCACCTCACGCCTTGCCACTGCAGACATAAGTATCAAAATTACTTCCGTATCCAGACACTGTATAATTTAATCATGCTCAAAGGATTTCCATAATTGTATCCACAAACGTTAGTGCAAGATCAGCTTTCTGCTCCACAGGTTTCAATTAGAACGTGCAACACACCAATGCATTTGAAAAAAATAATGCAAGCTGCTATTTCTCTCGTCTTCAAGAGTTTTTATACAAATACTTAGCAGTGAGCACTGCCACTTCTCAATTTCTAAATATTGCCTTTTATAGTGTTCTTCTCTCTTGCACTGCATGTCATTCTTGTAATTTCTTGCATTTTGCTAAAGGCACAGGGAACACCGAATGGTGTGGGGGATTACTAATGAAATATGGAGCCTTTCACTGCTAAGTTACACATGAAATGTCTGGCTTAGATTGTTCATGGTGCAAAGATATAACTACCTTCTTTCAGTAGGCTATACAAAAACCCCCATTAGTTTCAGTCTGCTTCCTATTGAATCAGGGGGAAATTAACTGACTGAGAGACAGGCAAATTAAAGACAACATTTTCAGAAGTGAACTGCCCAATGCACGAAAATCAGATTGCTCTCTGAATAGTGGCATTGGATCAAGGTGCTAAATTTTTGATGTCCGAGTCTGAAAGATGTAGACTAAATATCTGAATTGCTCATGATATCTTGGCAAGTCTCAGTAAAAATGGAAAAAGAAAGGATGACTTAAACGCTTCATGCTCAAGAGAGAAAAAATTTACAGAGGGTTCAAATATAATTTAAACACATCTAAAGCTAGATTCCTAATATAAAGTATTTCTTTATGGATTAATCAATTCGATCTCCAAATTAAAGAGTTGCAGTGACTGTCATTTGGTTTAGTATATAGTTATATTCTGTCCTACATGAATGTTAAAACACTTGCATGTAAAAGACAAACACTAGGAAAATTATTTACGGGGTCTGAACATATAATGTGGAATATGTTATTTTTCTCAACAAGATTTTGTCAAATTTTGGACCAGTGTAAAAATTTAGGAGATGGAAAGAAGAGAATCAACAAGGGCCCAATATTAGTGCATTGAGACAAAAATGATTCATGAAAGGTACATGAAAGATAAGAAGATGATTGTGAACTGCTAGTATGGATTTACTAAGATCAGTCACATTTAATCAACCTGAGTACTTTCTTTAATGAAATGTTTCACTCTGTGAATGAAGGGAGATTAGCACATATTGTTCACCTCAAATTAAGCAAGGCTATAAACATGGTTATCCAATAAATTTCTAGTAACCAAATTGAGGAAATGCAGGCTGGATGGGTGGACCAAAAATTGTCTGGAAAGCAAACTAAACTGTTGGGCTCAAAAGGTGGTGGTCAACAATTCCAAGTCCAGCTAACCAGCTTGATGTGAATGATATTCCTCAAGGTTTGATAGCAAGGCACAGTGCCAAGTCAGCTGGGTAAGGTTCTGAACAACCTGATCTACTTTTGCAATTAGCCCTGCTTTGAGCAGGATGTTGGGACCACAGTTTTCAAGATGCCCTTCCTAAATTGCTTGCTTCTAGGAGGATAAATATTGAAAATTCACAACAAGTAGTTGGCTAATTTCTAATCTCTGCTCTTCTCATTTGATTTTTACTATAGTCATTTTCATGAATAACTTCAAATATCATTTTCCTACTGCTGCTTTGTCTACAGCAACAACAGTTTTCCCAGATGTCTAAAACAGGTTGCTTTGAATAATGAATTACACACCTTGGCTGATAAGTGGGAGTCTGTTGTCATGTTACACAGCTGTCTGGATATCACAAAGGGAATTTATGGGAAAGAGATAGTTCTTAATGAGGCCATAGACTTTCCAACCATTACAATTAGACAACATTGTCCAACAGGTGATTCTCCATCAGTTTTCACCACGTTGAATATAATCAATAAAAGGTACACAGGAATATATGATTTAACCTTTCCAGCAGGAGTCCATCAAGAGTTTTCTAACCTTCTAATAAGTAAAACTCACAATGGGAAATAAGGGAAACATAATCCAGCTGTAGCAAAAATTGACAGGGGTTTAAGTGCTTGATCAAAGTCCATGGAGACTGTTACTAACTTGAATAGGCATTGAAACATGGTTTTACTCAGCAAAGAGCTAACTTTTGCCATAATCCACATTTGCAACACATTTCCTGAGAGCCGTTTTATGATGAAGCCGTGGCACTGCCTAGTATTTACATTATTGACTAATTACCCTTCCAGCTCTGCGGGCCACTATGCTCTGTAGACCATAATCCTAAAGACACTTTTACAGCAGACAGTAGTAGTCAGATGAGGTGATAAGGTAGTGACATTCCACACTGTCTCCTCCACAAACATGGAAGTAATGGGTGCAGAATAATGTTCGAGTTCCCAATTATTTTAACCTTAACTCCTGGGATGGCATAAAACTGCACCATCTATTATATTTTGAGTTAGTGTTTGTTCTGATGGAACTTGTTAATATTTCATTTGTCACTTTAAAGAGCAATATCAGTGATTTTACAAACAATGGGTGCTCACATGAACATGTAGAGATTTTCCTCTCTGCTTTCCTGAGGACAAGCTGTAGTACAAAAGCTGGAGGTCACCTATCTGACAAATTTTGTCTCAGTGATTTGAAAGCAAAAACATCTGCCTAGTGACTTCACTGCTCTCTCCCTCTTCTGTTCTCCTTTTCTTTTGTGTTCCTTTTTGCCAGTATATTCTGCTTTTCAGTCCCTTGTGGTGAGGCCTGTCAGCAAAAAAATACTCAAACAACACTGAAACAAGAGTAGTATGAATATCTGCAATATCAAACTTCTTTGTATATACTCAGAAATTCAGGAAAAGGAGGAGAGGAAAAAAAAAAGAAGGCAGTGCTTTGCCTTTGTTTTTTATCATGTCAGGCTTTTAAGTTAATAACCAGACTCTAACAAATATTTACATTTATTTTAGAATTAAGATACATTTTTTAAAATTTAATCTTTTCAGGCAGTATTAGAAATATAAACCCCTAATTCATCAGTTGTGACAACATGACAAATTCTTCATATTCGTTGCCCAGTTTTTAAAATCGGAGATGTTAGGCAAAGCTGGTAGCAATTTAAGCATAGATATGTTCTAGCAGTGTAATTGCTAAGAAAAATAAATCAATTAGAATAGTTTGCTAACATAGCACCATTAGATCACATATTTTCTGTTTCATTTACGGCCATATGGTGAAGGATTCATTTTGTCTTGGCATAAAGACATTTCTGCAGAAGAAAAATTGGATTGACATTTTATTTTTACACCAAGCTAAATTTCCTTGTAAGATAATTATTTATGAAATACGATGTGTAATTTGATGCATGATCTCTGGAAGAGGTTACTAAAGAAGGAATTAAGTTGATATTTTTAGCCGTAGTACATAAAATATATACTCGGGAGTGCTGTAAAGAAAATTGTCTGGTTGCCAACATAGGAGCTGCTGTTGTGATAGCTGCTCTGCTGGATGATATAGCTGGGATTTAACCCAGTACCTCTACAGAGAAAATCATCCGCTGGTATAGCTATAAAGCTTTTCTACCAACAGCTCCCAGCCTGATGGAATGAGTAGGGAGGGAGGAACTTGTAATATACAATTTCTGTACACGTAACTTCTATAATATCTATGACACTATACCTATTGATATGGAAATCAGTTGTTAATACCAATGATAGGCCACTGGGAATTACTACTCTGTTATTCAGACTTAAATCTTGCCACAAGCCTAGAGCTATTCAAACTGAGATGAAAGCTGACACAGGCAAGATCTGATCCGAAGATGTTGGCTTTTTGTCAGGAGGCTTCCCCTTTACATAACCATCACTCTCCATAGCAGGCACCATTATATCATCCTGTAACCTGAACTTTTTCCTGTCTCTGATTCTGATGATTCATCACATCACTCCTTTGTGCAGTTAACAGTTTGTCTGTGACCAAAATGCATCCTCTCAGAAGACCTCTGGTATGAGGAAATCAGGAGAGAAGAATCCAGTACAATTTTGTTAATTTCTCAAGTGGATTCACATTTAATTCTTGCTTTGCTATGATCCCTAAACCTTTCAAATAACATCATCTTGTGGAGTCCTACTCCTCTCTTGTAGGAATGACCTGCATTCCTTATACTTACATGGATCAAACTTTGCATTTATCTGAACTGAAAAAGCATCTTGATTGAATCAAACAGTTCACCAGGGAGGCTTGGTCGTTGTATCTGACTACTGTACTTCATCATGTTTCGCTGTTCCTGTAGTCTTTGCACCAATCACAAATTTTATTGACAGTGATGATATATTTACTATCAGATCACAGCTAAAAATCTTGAGCAGTATCAGGTACGTTTTCCATGGCAAAAAAAAATGAAAACTGAGAAAAGAATGAAAATTGTCCACAAATAATAACTCCTTAACATTTATCAGTTACACCATTCATCAGTTACAACCATATCAGTTACACCATACACCATTACTCCTTCTTGGTAATGGACAGTGTTATTTTTAATTAGAATGTCATAAGGTTCTAAATCGTTACAAAAGTTTAAGTAATGTAACAATAAATAATAACTTGAATGATGCAGGTACTTCTGGCATCCAAAATTCTAATCTGCTGGAAAATACTTCTTTCTTTTTTTTCTTTTTTTTTTAAACCATAAAATATACCGGCATTATTCAAATTCCAAGCCTTTGATTTTCATTAATCAAATTCTATTGTTTTTCCTTTGGCCTGGAAAAAACAGAAATATTGTTAAAAAATATCACTTTTAAAGACTTACAGGTTGCTGACACTTTTCTTTGTGTTCTCCTCAGGATTTGTCAAAATGGTCATCAACAGTTTAGACTGCGATGTGCAATTATATAGACCACTCAAATTCCTCATTGCTTATCCTTAGTAAATACTATGTGGACTGAAAGGCACTTCATCATCTTTATATTGTATAAGCATGTTACTCTTACCTGTTTCCAATTATGGAACAGAAATATTTATTGATTGCTTTCTATATGTGGTTGTTAATTACATCATTTCCTTCTATTAAAACCCCTTTATCATGTCTCATGACGCATCTAATCTACTTAGAAAATGCTCCTGTGAAGGAAGCCAAAGTGTTCCCTCTTACCCCAGCTTCTCCCAGCTGGAGAAGTGCTATTGAGCTTCATGTGGCATCTCAGAAAAAAACCCCACACTAAACAAAAACAAAGCTGGAGCTAGCTGCTTTGATGCTGGTATCTTAGTGTGTTAATTCATCTGACCATCTTTGCTCTCATGCTGTGCCTTTCTTTGCCAAGTATTTTTTCCTCAGAGATTCAGACGTAAGAGCTACAGCATGAATGCTTTCTTGGGAAACCATGTGCCTTTGTATTAAGACTTCTCAATAGTCTTTGTCTTATTTCAAGATTCTCTACTCCCAAATGCAAATTATCTTTAAAGGTTTCCTGCAAAAAAGTTACCAAGGAAACCGGCAATAAAAGCATTTGTCCAGATAAGCTGAAAATTCATAGATATTTTCTCCTTCCATTTGTTTTCTTGGAATGAATGTAACTTGTATATTAAATCGATTCTATATTAAACATTGTTAAATCCTTATAATGATAGTTTCATCTGAACTGTAACAGAATAGAGCAGCAGTGATAAGAATATTAGTTGCTGTGTATCTATATTGTAAAAGATGTTTACTAAGCCAATACAGATACAGAACTGGAGAGGTCAAGTCATTTGCCTGAAGTCACATGTGAAAACACATATGGAAAGGCAGCACACAATCTATAGGATTTCTCTCCTACATCTCAGCACTTTTTCCATAAGGTCATTGGGGGATTTTTGTTGCTTTTGTTGTTGCTGTTCTTGCTGTTATTTTTTTGGTTACAGCTGTCAAGACTCTTTGAAAAACATTCATGCTTATCGATGGAAAACGTAATCTTTCCTGAAAGAATTGGAAAGAAAAGAAGCAGGGTGTGAAGTCATCTTCTACATTTTCTGAGCCTAGCTGTAAAACAAGAAGAAAAGTGACACGGAAAAAAAGCATTCATTAGCTATTAGAAAAATGACTATACTCAAATCCCAGTTCAAGATGCAAGCACCAGGCTGAAGCACATTTCACTTCAAAAGTTCAACAGCTGTAATGTTTATCTAGAGACCATTAGTTCTCTTCTGGGGATGAACTGAGGACCAGCAGCTGTAGAATCAGATTTTCTCCCTCCGTCCTCCTTTAATAGAAGTATTTATTTAAAATGAAGCATAAACAAATCCAAGTAAACAATAGCAACAATCAGAAGGGCTCTCTCCTTGTTTACTATGAAGCTGTTTTGCTCATGAAGCAAAAGGAGTATGAAGCAGTGAAGGAACATTTTATGCTGGAGGAAAAAAAGTACAATGTTGATTCAAATAATTTCCATAGGGGAGCGATGTTGGGAGGCTCCATTAAGTTGCCTGGCACTAGCTGGCAGAAAAAATAAATGAAAACATAGCTTTAAGAACACTGCTTTATTTACTGATGACCATAAATGGAACAAAGCTGGAAGGTGTTCAAGATTGCTGACTGGCTGATTGTCACAGCTAATTGTTTTTGACATCCAAGTGTCCTACACATTGATATGCACAACCTGCCAAGCCACAGGCTGCATCTATTGGGGAGTTAAAACTCTATAAAGGAATAAAACAGCCAGTGCTGTATATGTATAGTCATATGTTCAGGCAAATCATAAATTGTTTTCCTTACCCATTGCATTATTATCTTTCTAAGCAGGTTTGCTACCTGACAAATTAAAATTCATTCTCTAATATATGACGACAGTGCTAAATGACTGCTTTAATAAGTTTTACCCAGAAATGTCATTTTATTTTGATAGGCACCAATAGAACTTGAACTGAAGATGTGAAGAAATACTAAAAGAAAGGCTTCGAAACTGATAGTGAAAGCACAGATTAGAACAATCAGTAGAGCAAACCTACTGTCAGTTGCTTTCCGTGGTTGCATGTACAACTTAAGTATCCTCAGCAAACTAGTGGCACTTTCAGGTATTAATTCAGAAGATCGAAGTTTGTTTTATCACTTGAAGTAATAGTTAATCCATCCAAACTATTTTTTTTTCCTAAATCTTTGTTAGTAAATTATGTTTTACAATATAGTACACCTTCACCTATATTTTGAGGAGCAGTGTAACTGTAGCCCTGTAAGTATAACAGCACAAAGATAACTGTGGGAACCTACTGTTAGGTAAGAGTAAAGCCCATATTGTCAAATCTGTGGAGAGTTTTATGATCACAGTGAGATTTGAATGCCCAAATCAAAATATCTTGCTGTGACTTAATGTTCTGAGATCAGGTGTTCCTTATTTCATGAAGATTTCTTGGTTTCTATTTGAATAGTCTGAAATTGAAGCAGACGAGTTCAGTAAGGATTTCTAAGTGCATGGAACTAAACGTCTAAACAATAAAGATCTGAACAATTACTAGGCATTTGTTATTGCTATTTAGGTAATTAGGTAATTGTTATTAAGTATAAAAATTGTATTAGGTATTGGATTTTAGTTCCTACTCTAAATAGTAAATCCACAAAAGTTGTTTTGCTATTTGCTGTATTCTACTCAGCATAATTCACTCGCAGATCTGATTTTTTCATCATACAAATGGAAAACAAGTTTTCCCTCGCAGTTACTCACCCAGAACCACTTTAGTTTCTGACAGTGGGCCTTTCTCTCTGACACAACATCGGTGACAACAGAAGTTCAGTTAGCCAAACCATGACCTAATCTCGGCTTCAATTCTGCCATTGTCCTCAAAATGTGATCTCAGTGACACCAGGGCAAATGTCCATCAAATTCATTGGCCTGACTGATATATGAGAGTGAGAGAGTAAAACCTCTAAATACTTCTGCTGCTGAGTTGGAATTCAGAGTTTATCTTATCCAGCTGATCTTCTTCATTAATCTGGGTGTAATATTTCATACACCATTTCCACATTCAAAACTGAAGTTTTTTTATTAAATTATTTTTTCTCATATTTTCTTTCTTTTTGAAGAATCTTGAATATCATTTATATCATGAATAGCATTTAAAACGAACAGTTTTCCTCTTTTGCTCTTCCCTTTCTAAACGCTAACAGTCAGAGACTAAAGACATTCTTCTGTGCCCTTCCCATATCTTGGCAAGTACCTAAATACAACATAACAAACACAAATCAGAGGGTCTTCTAAAAAATAACTATGATTAGGGTGTTTTCTAAGGACATGTGCTGAAATTCCTACTGGGCAATGGGCAGCTTTTGCAGTTATCACAGTTAGCCATTGTTATTTATTGTGCCTATTTTCTTTCACTGAAGATCAGCTCTACAGCTTTTCTTTCTCACTCCTCTTGAAATTCCCTCTAGTTTGTTGATATCTTTCTAGGAATAAAATGTTCAGGAGAAACCATAAACCATTTCAAATGTAGCATTTCAGGAGGGCATGGAGCATAAAAATAAAGAGCACATAGAAGAACTATAGCTATGAGGAAATATGACTTTGAGACTAGGTACAGTTCGTGTGTTGCTGGGGGGAAGCAGATCACAGTAGACACCCACACACAATATGCCGTCTACCATCATTCACAAGAGCTTCCAGACACCTTCCACCCACCCAAGGTATTTGTCTTAGGTTCCTTTCCCCTCCTGATGCATTATTGCTGCCACTTTGTGGTTTAAACTTTCTCTCTGCACACTCCTCCAACCTGCTGTAATTTGTTCCTTACTTGTCTTTGCTTCTTCGCTTTATGTCATTCCCTCAATTGCTGTGCTCTTAAAATAAATCCAACAGACAGAAATCCATTCACATCCTCAATGGAAAGTCTTTTTCAAGATTCTGGAGGTTCAAAGAAAGGATGTAATGATCATGGAAATTCAGCAAATATCCACTGTAAAGATAAGTAGTATGAGTATTCCAATCCTGCAGGTTCCAAAGCTGTTGCTGCACCACATAAAAATGGACAAATCTTCTCTTCATTTAATAGGTGGCAAAACAACGCAGACCAAAAAAAAAAATCATATCATCAGAACCCAGTCTACTTCACAGTAGAAAAGGTAACAAACTTCCCTACATGCAATAATGAGTAGGACTGCCTCCAGGAGTGTTATATCAAAATAGTTACATTTGAACATGTAAATTAAATTTGCTATGTTTTTATTGCACAAGGGAAACATCAGAGCTAAGAATAATTTGAAATTTGATTGATATTATGAAGGTGATTTAAAATAAATGTAACTGATACTTTCAATGCTAAGGCCAAACTGAAGAGACTTCAAGGTAAATAGGTATGTCTAGAACTGTCTTCTTTAAGTGTCTTTTTAAAATCCCAGTAGTTCTTTGGTTAAGCAACTTTTGATCTCATTATTGACCAAAACAAAACAAACACTAACCATCTGGATATTAGAACTAGGACTAGCCCACCACAAAGTCAATTCCAATATGTTTAACTATTGTTAATTATTATTCTTTCACCAAAATCAACACTGGACAGACCATTGAGCAAAATAGGAGTTAAAGTTATTTGACAACTTTGTGATTGAAGAGACTACAACGAATGCTATGACCACTTAGGGCCAAATCAAGACTTTTTTAATTGATCGTCTAAACAACTGTTACTACCATACACTTCCCAGGTGCCCGTTTAAAGCATGGTGTTCCAGTTGAATGGAGTATCTGACATGCTTCCTTGTGTCAGCCCTCTTTCAGCTCATATTGATCAGCTCTACTCTTACCACAGACTCTCATTAAAGGTAAAGACCCTCTGCAGTAACATGAAAATGGCCGTGGGAGCAGTAAAGTTAATCTGAGTCATGGTAAAACATCACAGGTGAGCCTAGATTTCCCATTTCAAGTTTTTTGGATGCATGGATGATGAGATTTATATTTTGACCTTCAGTTGCTTAAGTTTCAATATCTTAAAATGAGATTCAAGCCTTGTGACTCTCAAATCAATTCATAAGATGGGATTTGAGCCCGTCTGATTTTTTTTTCTCACCATTTTTATCCCAACAAATTTGATTTAGATCTTAAAAAATACCATATGCACTTTAATTTACATGTGTCATTCTATTTTGCATTGCTGACTAGTGTCTGCAGCTTCCTACTCATAACTTTTGCATTCGCTTCTTTGATTGCTTGGGTTGCTCAAAATAACAAAAACTATCTTCATTTAGTCCAGCAAAGATGAATGCATTATCTTCTACTTTATAGTAAAGAGATTAGCCAATCAACAATGATTTGTGTTTCCACTATAAGGCTTTCTTATTTGATACATAATTTGACGCAAATTTAGGCTCTATCACTAGCATCATACAATTATAAATAAAAATATAATTAAAATAATAAATAAAAAGAATATTGATTGAAATATAAGAAATTTATAACTCAAAAAATAAAACCCAAAATTTTAAAAATTAATTTTATCAATTTAAATACAAATTTGGATGTAATTCCCATTTGATAGTTATTTCCCTCATTTCAGGCTGCCAAGAAGCTTATGTTGAATTTCATCCTGTTGATTAATTCTTTGGGAAAATTGTTCAGCTGATAAGAAACCAGTGATGCCATCAAAGGAAACTTGTCCTATTAGCAGTGATTTTGATGAGAGATACTATGGGCTTTAAGACCTTGGCAGCAGATGGGGTATGACTGAAATCTGGTATCTAAGGGAAAGACTTCAAATGCATCTTTAGATTTTTAGTGCTTCAACTTTACATGTTTAATTTTAGCTGTCTGGAAGTGGATTTATTTATTTTGATACAGGATTTTCTGAAAAGCAGGAACTTTTAAAAGGCAAAACTGTCTGCCAAACTTGTTGCTGTTAAATTTCTCAAAACTGTCTGTCTTCCATTAGCAGAGTAAATATATCTTATTGCTTTTAAATCAATAATTTTTGCACAGGTTTTCCAGAAAAAACATTCAGAGAGAAACCTCCCCTGTGTCTTCAGAAACTGAGATGATGCATGGAGGTGACGACTCATGACTTTTTGACATTTAAAGAGCGAAGACACATCACTCTTCTCTCCTAGTCAGATGCTTGAGAATGATAAAACACACCAAAGGTTAAGCTTGCCTCCAGAGCACTGTATCTGTGGAAAAGTTTCAAAAGCCAAAGACAGATAAGAGGAAAAATAAAATAAATTTCTTGCCTTAATGACATGAAAAGGAATCACACGTTTAAAAATTCAGCAGTCCCTTTTTTGATTCTTGGCCACAGTCTTCTGGTAACACTTCCATCAGTCACATTCATTTGAAGCATGTGGAGACACATATTGGAGATAGGAAGACACAGTTTCTGCATTTGCAATTTGCCGTCTTCGAAGTGCTTTTCAGTCTTACCGTAAATCTGGAGAAAACCCTGTGATATGTGAAAGATATTTTCTCCCTGTTTTTTCTTAATTCATCACTGTATTTTATTTAATTTCTCCCTTAGACAGGATGCTATTTATTTGTTTCTAGGATAGAATTTCAAGCTTGATGGAGCCAACATTAGGTATCACCTCCAGTTAAGCCTTCATTAAACATAAATATCAACCACTATACTTGAATAAAAAGGGAAAACTTATGCAAACATTGCAACAAAAAAGCTTCTGTTCTTCACTCTTAAACCTGAATGAACCTGGACAACATAGGACCCAAGAGCTGAATTAACATAATACTGAGTTATCTCTCCAATTGAGCTCCATTGGTTTCAAACATAATTCATTTTCTAGTGCCCATTAGTCTAAATAAATAATTGCAGAGAGGGGAAAATAGGCCAAAATATGCAAAAATGTTAGATATGTTTAAGAGACCACTGGAGCAGCCAAAAGAAGGCCTGAACAATTAGTGGAGAAGTATTGTTGTATGTCAGAAATGTGCAAAAACATAAATAGACAGTGTGTGGGCGAATTAATTTTGGGTGCACAGGTTCGTTTATATATATATCAACAAAAACGGAAATATAGAAACTCTTCTAGATTATTATATAAAAGTAGAAATGTCAGTCTAGGTATTTTTAAATTCTTCCTCTTCATCCTATTTCCCACACACAGAAAGTGCCAGTACATGTGTTTGAAACACTGTTGTGGCAGACTGGCATAAAATTGACTGTGTAATGACTTCATACCTGGGCTTGATTGAGAATCTCAATAAAAAAGGTCCTTCAAATGAAGTCTTATTCAGGTCAGTGGTGCTTCACAGAGGTATGTGAAGGTATTTCATCTGTGAAATAGTATTTTCAGATGTAAAAATACGGAATGATCTCAGAAAAACAGAGATTTCGTTTTGAAATCAGCAAATGAAATTTAATTAAAAAAATATGAAAGGTCCTGCATTTGAAAGAAGGATATCTAGTGTGGAGACAAAAATATGCTGCCACAAAACAGTATCAAATCTGAAGGAATACAGCAAATCACAAACAGATTAAGAAGCAAAAATGTATATGATTTTTAATCAGACATATTGCAACATAAAATGTATTATTAGAAGACTTGTATGTAAGGCAAACATGATTTTTTTAACTGTCAAGATCTTACACATCAGACCATAAGAAAAATTGAGAAAAACTAAAGAAAGTCCAAAGGAGACTGAAGAATAAGAAGTTTAGGAAGCACTTCCTAAAATAAAAAGTTAAAATAATTGGATTTATTTAATCTATAAAAGATTAAATGAAGCTATGATAACAATCTTCAAGTAGTTGTTCTTACAGTAATAACAAAGGAAGTAAAGAAGAGTGATCAATTGTTCAGAGAGTTCAATAAGGGTCAAACAAGAAATAATTGGTTTAATTTGCAGCAACAAAGATTTAGGTTAGATACTAAGAAAACTTTTCTAACTAAAGGTGTAAGGAAACACTAGAATAGGCTGCCTAGATGGGTTGCAGAATTGCCTTTACTGGATATCTTAAAGCAAATATCTGTTAGAAGTGGCCTAACGACACATTGCTTGCCTTTTTCAGTGCAGTGTATGGGATTAAGAGGCCAACTAAGGTCCTTCTCAGCTTTACTTTTTGAAGATTTATGAAATGTGAGATCATGGGCTGTGATATACAAGCCCTTTTTTCATTAAAAAAACATCTAACCCTCATAGTTTTGAAAAAATCTTACTTTTTGTGATCCAGACTTCAGTTTGATTGGATTTGGTTTCCTTTCTGTTGGAGGTTACCATGCCAAGGATAATGACCTATTGGTTATATCCTAAAAATGCAAATGCCAAGCTCTGTTTGGTGTGTTTGAACATTAAGTAGAAATTAACATTAGCATGAGCAGAAATTTTACGAATTCCCACAGCCTGACAGAAGTCAAATACCACTGTAAATCAGCAGGAAGCTACACACTGAGGCAGTATTGCTCCTAACCCATTAATTTCCTTTTGCAGAGGAATCCTACCTTGCTTCATCCAGCAGTGCTACCTGAATACGTGGGAATATATTGTAGTATATTGCAATTCACAGAGAGGAGAGAACCTAGTAATTTCTGCCACATTGGCTAGGAATCGCATTACTGCTGCAATGATCTTTTTTCTTCCTGGAGTGAAGCCCACAGGCCTGAAGAGGAGGATGGGACACTACATCCCAAATCAGACCATTATCTCCAGCCCCTCTGCTCCATGTGTGCACCCCAGGCAGAGAATACATGAGCATCTCAAGAGCCAAAGAATATAACCTTAAAACATAAAGACAAAGACAGGAAAATATACAGCATAAACTTTTGGGGTTTTTTTCAAGCAGATTGATTAAAGATCTTCAGATTTCAGTCCCTGAGGCAGTCCTGCTTGGGGTATAGTTCCCATGAAAAATCTTCAGACTTCCATGAATAATAAAGTATCTGACTTTACCAAAAAAAAAAGTTACTTGCTATGTAATTTTAAAATATTCTGTATGTTATGTATCCCTTCTGCCAGATTTTTGCTAATTGTTTGCTTAATTTGCACTGCTGATACAGTCCAATATTTTACTGTTATGTGGCAAGGGCTGGAGCTCAGGTGGAGGCTGAGGGTGAGAGCTGCCCTGGAATGGGGTAGGTCCTGATGTAGCCTTCCCACAGGTTGTTGAGGGTTTGTCTCTGAGCCTCAGCAGCCAGGCCTGGCCTCGTGAAGGGACAAGGGTGCTCTCAGAACCCTTACAGATGGCTCTAAAAGGAATTATACTGAGCATCAAACATTAAAGATCAATGGTGGACTCGCCCATCATTCCCTTCCTCCAGCATCTTGCCAGCTTTTTCCCTGATGTGACCAAAAGCCACTTGTACAACACTACTGTGTCACTCCAACAGGATTATTCTCATGTCCAAGTAGCTCTTCAGCACCTTAACCAGTGTTATACACAAGCAGACAACTTGGAGAACACAATCAGACAACTACGGCAATCATTGCTCGTATCTCTTGATGTGTGAGTGACACTCAATTCATATGCCCTCATCAGAACTAGAAGCTCAGGTAGGGTTACCTCTTTTTTAAAATTAGCTCAGTATCCAGCAGTGCCCGGCTGCTCTATAGGATCTGTAAAAATCATGACCCATCTCTTCCAAACTTCACAGAGCCCCATCCCATGCCTATTAAGGAAGATTCCTTCTCAGGGAATTTCGCACCTTATGCTACATACCCAGCATAAGCACTAACATTTTGCAGGGTGCAGTCACTGAGGTGAGTTTTGGGAAGTGCTGATGTGCAGGGAAATCTCCTCATCCATTCTTTTGTAGCATCCACCTCAGATGCTGACAGCAACAATCAGCAGCCTCATTCATGTGCTGCCTCGTCTGAATATATACAAATGGACCCAGAATAGAAAGTGCACCTTCAGACTCCTCTATGGATAAGGTTTGTTAAACATGGTGTGGACAAAGAGCTATCGCTCTCCCTTCACCCCTCTTTACTCTGCATTTTGCACTTTGAGAAGGAGAAATGGTGTCATCTGTTAATAAGGATAATTTCAACACGATGGTTAAGACACTGGCTCAAGTTCTACCCTGTTCCATCTCTGGGGAAAATACCAGTGTAGATGGATAATGCACAGGAAAAGTAAAAGTCAGTTTTCCACATCAGAGTATTAGACTGGACATTAGGAAACAATTTTTCACAGAAAGAGTGGTCAGACACTGGAATAGGCTGCCCAGGGAGGTGCTTGGGTCACCATCCCTGAGCGTGTTTAAGAGTCGTTTAGGTGTTGTGTTGGGAGATATGGTGTAGGGGAGAACTTTGTAGAGTAGGGTTGATGGTTGGACTCAATGATCCCAAGGGTCTTTTTCAACCCAAATGATTCTATGATTCTATAAAGAGCTAAAAGTATAAACCTGAGTGGAATATATATGTTTTTCCTTCTGGCTTTAGCTCCTGGAGTAGCATGAGTGAGTTTTAGACTCTTGTGGTTGGTGAATCTGCACATAGTACAAGATTATTGGAATTACAGAAGCCTGAAGTGAGCTATGGGCCAGGGTCAATTTGGTAGCCAATACAGCGAAACTGGAACAATTTATCTCAGGTCTCATTAGAACAAAGTGTGAACTCGTAGATCTATAGGAGTGGTAGTTCTTTCATGCTGTGCTAATTGCAAAACACCTAATAGTTCACCACTGGAAATCCATGACACATCATAGGATTGAACATTTCTACAGTGGATTTAGCTTTACCACTTGCAGTAAATAATGAAGTGACTCAGTTAAGGGGAATCAAAAACCCCAATGTCCATGTATTTACATTCTTCAGAATTTCTCTTTACATATTCATAAGACAACTATCTTATGAGAACATATCACTGTCTTTTAAATAGAAAAATGTGATATACTAGGACAGTAGTAGAAAAAAGACAATTTCTTAGTATTTTTTATTGAACACTTTAATATCAGACATGTTGGACCCTGTCCTAGGCTATTGTCAAAGTCAAAACGAACCACTGCCTTTCACTTCCCTGAGCATAACCAACCAATTCTCTCACCCATGGGACTGAACATACTTGACCTTTCATGGTCAAGACTGTTCTACTAAGCCTATCTGGATTTGCTCAACAATTAATGAAGAGATGTACGTACCTCTTGAAGCCAACTCGTACATATGTGAAACAGATGAATAAAAGAAAGAAAATTAATTACTCTCTCAAGATATTTCTCCCACTCTATACTCACATGATGGGTTGACCCTGGCATTGAGCCAGGGTCCCACCCAAGCTGCTCTATCACTCCCCCTCCTCAGCTAGACAGGGGCACAGAAAAAAAATCATTAAAAGCTCATGTGTCAAGGTAATGAGGAAGAGATCATTCAGCAATTACCATCATGGCCAAACAGACTTGACTTGGGGGAAAAAAAAAATTAATTTATTACCAGTCAAATCAAATAAATAATAATAATATAATATTATTATTAATATAATGAGAAATAAAACTAAATCTTAAAACACCTGCTTTTCATCCTTCCCTTCCTTCCAGGCTCAACTTCACTCCTGATTTCTCTATTTCCACCCCTCAAGCAGTGAAGGGGGACAGAAAATGGGTGTTGTGTTCAGTTCATCACATGTTGTCTCTGCCACTCCTTCCTCCTCAGGGGGAGGACTCCTCACATTCTTCTCCTGCTCTAGCCTGGGGTCTCTCCCACGGGAGACAGTCCTGCAGCATGAGTCCTTTCCATGGGCTGTGGTTCCTCAAGAACTGCTCCACTGTGGGTCCTTTCCATGGGGGGCAGTCCCTCAGGAACAGACTGCTCCAGCCTGGGATCCTACATGGGCTGCAGGTGGATATCTGCTCCACTGTTAAACTCCATGGGCTGCAGGGGGACAACCTGCCTCAGCATGGTCTGCACCACAGGCTGCTGGGGAATCTCTCCTTTGGCCCGTGGAACACCTCCTTCCCTCCTTCTTCCCTGACCTTAGTATCTGCAGAGCTGTTCCTCTCACATATTCTCACTCCTCTTTGGTTGCAATTACTGCAGTTTCACAGTTTCTTTTACTCTTTCTTAACTACGTTTTCCCAGAGGTGCTACCACCATCTCTGATGGGCTCAGCCTTGGCCAGCAGTGGGTCTGTCTTGGAGCCAGCTGGCATTGCCCCTGTTGGACATGGGGGAAGTTCCTCACACAATCCACCCCTGTAGCCCCTCTGCTGCCAAAATCTTGCATGTGCATGCAAAACCAATACAAGTCAATACAGAGAGCCAAGAGGACTGCTCTAATTTAGACAGTTAAATTTCAAGCAGCTGAAGTTAGTGAATCCCACATTTAATTTCTGTTTTTTTCCTTTCCTACAGACAATTCCATTATCTATGGAGATGAAAGTTTCAGTGGGGTTTGTAGGAGTGAGCTTTTCACAAACATTTTAACCAGAACTATTCTTGTCCTTTGTTTATGGTTTCTAGAAACAGAATTTATAGCTCCTACAGAGATTAGATCTACACATCAGTATAGGCTCTTTGTATGGCTCTTTTTTTAGCTCATTGTTTCAGGCATTTTCTCTTTAGCTCATTTCTATAAGGAAACCCTTATTAGCTGATAAGTAATTGAAAACTTGGAGATATGGCTGAGGTGATGACCCACAAAAACTGTCTTTGACAACTAGGAAGTAACTTCACCATCCTTAGTCCTCAGTGGGAAGCAGTTTGAAGAATGAACTAACCAAGGGCACTCATAAAAGAATTAAGGTTTATAAAGCTAAATAAACCTAAATTTTCTTTAAATTACAATGAGCATCTGCACCCAAGTTTAATCACAGAAAATGGGATCTAATTGTAAATCTTTTTTTGGTTGAGATTTACAGTGTTTCTCCAAATCTGGGCCAGGGTGGTGGTGCAGTGATATTCCTAGCTTTTAGCAAAGCTTTCAGCAACATTTCTTTTGTGCAACTTGAAAAAAAAAAAGTGTTGTGATATTTTGTTGCATTTTATTTCTGTGGGTTTGTTTTGGCCTTGTCAGTTAATTTGACATTACATTTGCAGAACAAACAAAAAAATAAAATTTATTTATGTCATATGTTTCTCCCGTGGATGGTGTCTGGCTGAATTCACGTTGCTCCAACTACAATGGTGTAATTTCCTAATTTCACACTTCCAGCAGCCTCTCTTGTAACTCAGAGTTGCTTTGTTGATCACACCTGTCTGAGAGAGTAGGATACACCCCTGGAGAAATGGACTGTGGTTTTGGAGACGGCTCTGAACAGCAGGTTAGTCAGGTGCCAGCTTTTTCTGAGACAGCACTGGGATTATGAGGGACCTACTTTCATAAGACAAATTTTACCTCATTTTCCTCTTAAAGAAGGCAGACAGGAAGTCAGTAAGTCAGAGGCTTCTGTCAGAAGCACCTGTCTACGTTGCTAAATAGTATAGTCTATAGAAAAGGTTTGAAAGGTGAGACATTTAATGCTGCAGACCTTCCATTACTGTAGACTGATTTTATGGGGGTGCGGTAGGGATTAGTTCCCGTTTGTTCCTGTGGATTGAATACCTGTTAGTGGCTGAAGCACGCTGAGCATATTCCTCTGGCACATTTTCTGGTTTAGATCCGTATAAGATGGACATGATTGGCATGGTCTGAGACCACCAATGTGAAGTAAAGCATGATAAGTGGGCAAAAGCAGAGGATCATCTTCAAAAATTATTTTCCTGGTTCAAACTAAAAAACAAAGATGTAGGCACATGCTCAGACTCGGAAAAGGAGAAAGCTTAGTGTCTCATAGCTGGTTCAACCCATGGTGTCAACAGAACCTCTACCAAAGCCACATCCAAGATCTGCAGGAGAAAGGGACAAGTAGCTGCAGACCAAAACTGTTCATCTTTTGAGTGCTTTGTCAAACAAAGTAATGCCTTTCTGGTGAGAGACAGCTGATGCGCAGCTTGAGCTGTAGGTACAGCTGATCCAGAGCAGGAAAAAGATTGGCAATCAGCATGGACTGCAGGGTTACGGGATGTTGGGAGTTGCCTTTTCCCACCATCAGACAACCTTGTTACTGTTAGTCGAGGAAGGACACCTGGCTTGGAAAAACAGAAATTTTGGAGAAAATGAATTTCTTTTTTTCTAGAACTTGTTTTCTTCCAAACACTAGAGACTGAGCAGCAGAACACTTGCTCTTGCTGCAGGGTAATGATCCCCATTCTTTAATTTTCTGTGCATTTCTGTACTGACAGAGAAAAGATTACTCCTCGTAATTAACCTGGTGCTAGAATTGGGGATTATGCAGACACTTTAGTCATTGTTCTTTAACAATATAATTCCAGACAATATTATGAGATTTATTCTTTGAATGCTTTGCACATTTCTTGCATGTGTGGTCTGTCCTCAGGACATATACATATATACACATATACATATATACACATGTACATATACATAAAACATGCAGAAGGTGGAAACTGACCGAAAAGCAGGCAGGTTTGACAATACTGTTCTTTCTCAGACTGCACTCACAGAGCTAAACTTGCTGCTGTGTTTTCACTCTCTGGGATTCGACATGAGACAACCAGAATTTGTAAGGATGAGAAAAAAATTTCTCCCTCATCCAACTTTGTTTTTCTTGGTTTTTCCTTCCCCACCCTCACCCTCTCCTGACACAAGATAGCGGCAGCTATTCAGGGTCCCTTTTCTAGCTGGTGTGTTGCGTGCAGCAATTACACAGCATGTCATTTAGCTTCAGGAGTAAATCACAAGTGGGTGTCAAGAAGGCCAGAAGGAAGAAGGTGGGTTTGTATGGTTGAACTTTATCCCCCCTTCTTGTCAATATTGGGAGAACTGCTTTCTTGTAGTAGAAGAAGAAGAATGAGGAGGAAACGTCTCAAAAGCATTTCCCAAGCATGCAAACAGATTTTGCTTCCAAGTATCTTACAATCTTGATAAATTTACAGAGGCCACAGACAGAAAAGAAACACACATCAGTGAAGTTGCAAGATTTTTAATACAAAACCTCTGCAGAAATATCTTACATGGCTCCTTCTTTCCAAGACATGATTCTAACTTATTCTGAGCTTACCTGCTCATGCAGAAACAAATGTATGACAGAAGAAAGACTGAGGGTGGATTTGAATGACTAATGCATTGGGAAGTGTGAACGCTGCTCTGCTTCTCACAGACATTAGAAAGCTGGCACCCTGTAGTCCTCCTAACATAACTCAGGGTGGTGTGTGAAAAGGAAGATGTTATACAAGTTCACCCATTAGAATCAAGGACTTCAAGCAGAGAACTGGCTGCCATGTCCACTGGTTCCTGCTGGAACAAAGCTGACACAGGCTACTGGTAACTGGCATCCCTCTTCTAGCAGTTCCCCTCCCACGTTATTCCAGTAGCTACTGAATGGCAGAAGGTAAGTGTCAGCTTTCATTGGAGTCAGAGACAGACTTCACACTGGAATCAATAATAAACCTCTTGAAATACATGAGAATGGAAAGGTGCCAGCAAAGTTACAGAGGGTGAAACTCTGCTGCCAACTCAAGACTGTATCAAAAAAGCATTTGGCCCTTTTGGGTGTGTTCAAAGTTTTGTCAAGTCTAAGAGAAAAGGTCTCTTTGTTTCCACACTCAGTCTAGCATTTACTTTGTCAATCAATAGTTCAAGGCATGAACCTTTCACAGACAATGTCTGTGGTCAGTGGTTAATAATCCCCTGCTGCTTTTGGCTGAGGTGAGCATCAAATTCATGCAGACTCAGATGCCCAAGATGGGCAGTGAAATAGCATTACCTGCTGCAAAGGCAGGTTATTGGTACAGTAAGATAGCATAAACGTTAATTTGGTGTTAACCTTGAAAAAACAGAATCACAGGCATGAACAGAAAACCTGCAATTGTTTAGGAATTAGACTAGACTCCCTGTATATGAATACGTAGGGATTTGTCAATAAATTCATTATAGCCAAGCCTTTGGTGATATAGTCTTTTGAGTATAATGTAGAAGTTTGGAGCTGAAATAAGAAAACAGTTTGCTAGGTCTACTAGAAATCTCTCTCAGAGCTGAGTTATTCATGTGTCACATGTTGGGCATTTTGTTGTAACTTAGGAAGCATGAACTTTCTTGTCTTGGTTCAGTCTCTGACTGGTACTCTCCTGCTGAGACCTCTTCAGACCACTCACACCAGTCCCTTGTTCTGCAGAAGGTAGCAGCAGTAGCTATTTTTGTGATAATCTCTACTAAGAACCAAATGTATGGGGAAGCACTGATAAACAAGATTAACTCCACCATATGGCATCAAATACATTATTCCTCAAAACAAAATCAATATGCTGACTGTGAGACTCTTGCGGTCCTAACTCCATCTCTGGCATGCTCCTGTGTTTGTGGACAGCTCAGCACTATGACAGCTGGTTGAGTTGGCTGACTCCATCATCTTCCCTTTGCTGTCACTGCAGACTGTCCTTGCAAGACCATTCAGATATCTGTCTCCAATCTAAGAGTTTTATTGGCAAGAAGGATGCACAGGAAAAACTGAATAATTCATAAGAAAAGCTTCCAAAAATATGCTGGTTGGATTTCAGAAATGGGTCTACTCCCAAAAATCAAAATACTTTTTTAAAGTGCAAAAATAAAATGTTTTCTTGGAAATGTCTCTGCAATGCCTTATGGGAGGTGACTCCCTGGTTCTTCACGGTCCATTTCTCCTCTGCAGACAGTCTCTTTAGAGCAAACTCTGACTCCCATGAGGCATCATAAACCTGTTCTCTTGGGGATTGTGCATTATGGGAACTGACAGTCAGCAATGCAGTCAGCTTGAAGCAGAGAAGACCTAAAGAAGAAGGGTACACTGCATTCAGATGCTATTGACCACAACTGCCATAAAGGATTTTCGCATGCAAAATATCTTGGTTTGACAGGGAGCTTGTTTTGGAGGCAATATCAAATTTTTCCATCTAAAATAGAAATATTTTGTAAAGTGCTTCTGTTGAAAAGTCAGTTTTCCAAGGAAAACCAGTTTTGCTGGAGATTTTAGGGCTAGAAACACAATCTATCAGCAATTAGGCTGTTCCAGTATCTAACATGAAAAAAAAATCATTATATTACCTCCTCAAAATAATTTATAAATTTAATATGCAAAAGGAACTTTATTTTACCAAAAGACAAGTGTTTCACGGACAGAGTTCATATTTGATGAAAACAGTTGGTTAGAGAGAGGTAAGAGACTCAAAGTATTTCCACCACTGTGGCAAAAGGCACCTAAATGCCAACTTTTTACCTCCCGTGAGAGAGGGAAGCCAGGGCTGCTCAGTACAGGTACTGCCCTCACGTCCAACATTCATCATTTTGAAAAGCCAGTGCATGAGCATCCTATTTACCCAGAAAACCTGTAGAGGAATCAGGAATGAGTTAGAGCTGTGAGCTGCACATGGGGAATGTTAAAGGCATGGATGAAAAAAAAAAAAAAAAATCAGTTTTCATATTCCCTGCTGTTACAAGGGTGGGTCATTCTTCCTCCATCGGGTGTATAGTTGGTAGTCCAAAGTCCTGGGTATTGTGCATGCTGGAATGAAGGATTCATAACCGAGAAACACTTTTCAATACCACTGTTAATATAAGCAGTTGGGTCATGCAGTTTTTATACCAGAAGCATTAGGCATACTGAGGAGCAGGAAAAGGAATAAATTATAACTTTTCTGAAGTTTCTGAGTTGCGAAGTCATGCGTTAAGAATTCTTCATAGCGATGTCGCTACTAGCCACCTTCTGTTTTATTTCTGGCTGCAACACTCAGTTTCTGTGAGAAATGAATGAATATGTTAGCCAAGAATTTCCAAAGCAATGAGTCACTTAACATTGGCAAGGGAGAGAGGATATGGAGCAATACCTCCTTCCCCATTAGTATCACCTGGCTCAGAGTGCCTACTCCAAGCTACATGATTGGGTAGAAATGCCAGCACACACACTGCTCTCCATCTTCCTTTCTCCCCCCATCTACAGTCCAGACACATCCATCTGACAGGTTTCCATTTTTAGGTTCCCTAGTCAATTAATTGGCAGATTCCTTTAGACCTCTCAGCGCTGGTGTGCAAAGATGCCAGTTATAACTACTGCTTTTCATGAGCAGAGAATTCACATTTTAAGAAAAACTGTCACAGTTGTTTTGTCTTCAGGAAAATGCATCACCAGAAGCTGCAAATTTTGAATTTGCAGCTTTTTGTTTGCATTGTGTGGGTCAACTGCAGGGTTGTCGAAGTCTCTGACATTTGATATGAAATCGGTAGGTCACATTCAAAACAAAGTGAGAGAGCAGGACATTTCCTTATCAGCCTGACAGAAAGGCCTTTCCTGGTGATATGTTCAGAATTATCAGGCATGTCTGCATTGTTCATCTCCTTTCTCTCTGACTTTCACCTCCATCTCAGGGAAAATAATTAACATTTGCCAACAGCATCTTTCAGGAATTTACCTCTTGGGATTAGGGAGATTTACTAGTCTAGAACCTCTGATGTGCTTAGACTCTGACTGTGCATAAAAAGGGATATTCATTCTCCAGGCATGTCAGCCTAGCACCTTTCAGCGGTGCTACATTCACAGAGAAAAGAAGCACAGAATTATAATTCTAATCCAACAAGGGGCCAAATACAAAATGCCCTCTCTTTCTCAACATACAGACTTCTTAAGAATTTCCCCTGTTATCATTCCTAGCCTTCCTAGCCTAATGAATGGGGGAAAGACAGCAGAAAAGGCTTTAAAAAGCTGCAAAAAGGAGTGAACTGTGTGGTCACTTATTGCTTCTCTGACCATAAATCCAGTGGAGGAGAAGCTGGACTCCTAATAGTCCCGTCCCAAAACTAGAATAAGTGGATGCAGTTTGGTGTCTACAGCTTCCCACTGTATTTACAACTCTTTTTCCAAATTGGACAGTGAATACAGCCCTGAAGGAAGCCTGCAGACATTCTTCAAATTATAACACTGATATAATGGATCTGGTAAGTCCTTTCCCTATGACGTCTACTGAGAATCATTTATTCAAGGCAACCTTTCTTCTAAACACGTTTAAATTATGCTTCATTTGAGTAAGTTAACAAAGCCATGTAGGACAGGGATGGGGTTTATGGGTCACATTTTAACATCATGGCAGGGGCTAAAAAGTACTTCAGTTCACACCTAGTCCTGTTGAAACTTCCCTGCTGATGAAGTGAAGTATTGCAGAGGAGGTTTGGCCCAGACTGGGGCCATCTGATCTGGAAATCAACAAGAAGCTACAAAATGTGGAATCTGCATGGATATTTTTACATTAATTTTCCCTTAGGCAGGAGGTTACAATTTTAGAAGCACCCAAGATTATACCTATATGACATAAAGCAATGCAGCATGAAGATACCTGAGCAAGTGCTGAACAAACAAGCTTTATTGTGGAACTCCACTGTGACTAATTAACACAGCTAGAAGTAGCTATATTAGTCCGGGCAAACTGCCATGCAAACCTACTATACTGCTTTTTGTAACCAAGCAAATTACTTTAGAGCTACCTGAGGCAGCTGGAATGCAATAGACTTTAAGGGATGGAGGAGCCTTAGTCCTACAAATTATTAGAGATGCAAGGCTAAGCCTAAGTCACCCCCAAATTCTATTTTAAAGTAGGAACAAGCTTAAGGGAGCAAGCCACTTCAGGAAATTGATCTTTATACAATCTTTATTTAGTAAATTCTCACTGTATTATCCATGAAAATTCTTCTATCAGCTTGTCTGATTTAGATAAGGGTTACTTTTGCTTAAGGAGTATGAAAAGAAATAACACCTAAGAAGCCCAGAGAAAGGGGATACCTTTATTTAAAAGGCTAGTGGTATGATTAGTAACTGATTATTCTTTTTCCTCTAGCATGGATTTAGCTCCAGCTTGTCTAACTCACAGCTTTTACCACACTCCGGAGTCAAGGTCCTAGCGTGCTACCCTACTTTTTTGCCATTGTTTTTAAAGCCAATGTTATTCCTTCTAACTTTTATTATCTTCCCAAGTAGCAAAGAAACTGCCTCCTGCAATGGGCTGAAGAAGGTGATATTTATTATCTTTGAAATTTTAACTATTGTAAGTTTCATGAGTATGCCTGGAGAAATGTTTATCCTCAAAAGTAGTTGAGACAATCCAAGTTGTTCAATGGTTCCTTATGTGGGAGTATGTTAAGAATTGTGCATTGAAGCTTATAAATATGATGAGCTGTTTTAATAAAACAGCAGATATAAAAACTACTGAGGGAGGAGAAGGAATCTGCCTGTCTCCTCTCTGCCAAGATACTGTCAACCAACATCAACAACTCCTATTCCAAATCACAATATTTCAGTTAAAGGACTAATCACTAGTCAAGCACAGCCATGTGAGACTGTCTTAACCTAGAGGACTGATCATACTGTGGAAGCAGTTCCCACCAACCACTCAGGCTATGAGGCCTCTGCTGCAATGGCAAGCAAAGGTGCTGCAGATAACCAGTTGCTAGTTTCTGAGAAATGAAGCCATAGCTGCTGGGAGCTGATCCAAACCCCTCACTTAATTTGATAAAAGCTTTCCAGTGTTATTGCTATCACTTACACTTTCTGTTACTATAATGCACAGCAGTTGCATTCAAACCACTAATATAAGTGCCTGAGTTAAACTTTCCAGCATGTTTCAGAGAACAGCAATGAATTTCTTTGTTTATTTATTTATGCTTGTTTTCTGGACCTGACAGATATAGCCTTTTATATAAAAAATTATGACAAGACACAGCAGATACCAGAGGCATCTAGGTAATATACATCTCCCCTAATTTTAAACATCTAGATATTTTTCATATTCAGAAGAGAAAAAAAAATATCAAAAAACACATTTTGAGAGTGATTGATTTTTCCTACTCTAGATCTCTGTCTTAGAATAAGGTGAATCCTATCCATAGCATAAACAGGATACCAAACTTGGGTAGCACAACTAGTTCTCTGCTTCAGGCTTTCCAGCACAGTAAGTCACCAAAACCACTGCAGTAACTTTGATACGAATTCTAGGTCTCTTTCTTAAGTTTTTTGAGGTAGGTAACATAGTCATGGACCATGATCTTAGTGTGATACGTACTGTACAGATAATTACAAACATACAATATAAGTGTAAGGCAGGAATCAATAGGTGGACAGGATAATGCAGAATAGCTAGAGAGCAAAAGATCCTATTATTTAGTATGATGGTATGCTATCACAGCACATAAATAACATAGCTACCATCAACTTTTGTGTGCGTCATGTCAGAGGTCGGTTTTAAGAAGGATTATAAAATGGCTTTACAGATATTCAAGGTGCCAGAATATCCAGAGCACCCAGGGGTGGAAGGTAAGCCTGCTGTGGTCACTCCTCTGAGTGCATATACGAGCAAGATAAGAATCAAGCCTCAAAAGATGCAAGAACTTTTTGCTTGCCTTCAGCATTTGTATGCTTTCCAAAGCAATATGTGTAACAGTAACATCACATCAATTTGGAAAAAAATAGACAAGCTTCACAAGGTTCCTGTGCCCCAAAGCAGATATAATTTTACAGTTTTATCAGTCTAATAAAAACCCTATAAACATTTTTTCTTCGGTATCCATAGTCTAGATTAGTTACAGCACAACTGGTGTTACTTAAAATTAGATGTTATCAAACTGTTGTTCATAAAAAATGTTTATGATCCCTGAAACAAGTAATTTGAGTGTTTTTAAGAAAATATTTTATTTTGCTATTCACTCCAAAGCCATCGTCAGGTAACAAAATGGCAGATTAGTACAGAAGTTGGAAGGGTTGAGCTATATTATTTCACTGCTGATAAATAAAACATCATTTGCCCTCTAAATTACAGCATTTGTCATTAAATATTGTTACTTCCCAAACATTTTCCTTTATGGCTCAGGCAAGCACTAAAAGAAGCACCACTGCCTGCTTCTTTCCTAGATTTGTTTGACTTAAAGACTAGTGAGGGACCTGTAATATTTTCAAAGTCTAATATTTTTACTGCTACTATTTGTAACTATTTCTGATGAATTTCTCCTGAGGTTCCCAATTTGGGAGAGTTGTAGATTTCCAGCTCCATTATAATTGGAAAAATACAGGTAATTTCTGTGAATAAGAGCTCGGCTTGTAAAAGTCTTTTCTATTAATAACCATCCAGTATCACCACAATATCACTGGCTTTCCATGGCTAGTGATTTGTGTTTTCATACCATACACCAAACTGTAGGTGCAATGTTTATGATTTAATGTGAAACTACAGCCATTTGGAATGTATTTTTACTTTGTTCATCAATATACGCCATCCTGGAAATTTTTTAGGTCAGTATGAAAGATTCTAACACTCAAAAACATAGAGCAGGCCTAATTTTCTTCTAGTGAGTCCTCTCTCAATTCTGCTACAAAAGAACTCTCCAAAGTGTTTGTAATAGGAGAAAATAAATTGTTTCTGAACCAAAGATAAATTCAGCAATCGTTGTATTACGCACTAGCTGAAGTGTTGGCAGACAATAAAACATGACTGTAAAAATTGCTTCAGCCTTATCTTTCAAAAAATCATAAAGTCAAAATGCCGTTATTTCTAAACATATAAAGAATGCATTTATAGCAAAAAACACTCTCTAGTTGAATAAGACATAGAGTCAGCCGTAACCCCAACTATGTGTCTGACTCCATGTCACAAGGAAATCCGTGGGTTGCTTATAAAGATACTGAACCAAAATATTTAGGTTATTATTTGAAAGGATGCCTCCACTGAGATTAATCCAGGAAAGTTAAAAACCTAGAGGTTGCCCTACAATTATATGTGTATGTGTCTATAAATATTCCAGCATTTCCTGTAATTAGTGTTGCTTGATACTCCCTGTTTTAGGATCTTTTATTAGTTGCTCATAACTTTCCTAATTGTTTTAATTAAGAATTTTTCCATGCTGGTACTATCCAGACAGACTCAGAACTAGTTTGTTTGAATCAAAACAGCTAAGGCTTTCCTGAGAATGCTGTTGTTCAATATGAGAAAAAAACATATGGAATGTTTTTTTTCTTAGAGAGATCTACAAAGAGATTAGCAAATTACAAGCCTTGGGAAAAGAATTCGATTCATGGATGCCTAAGAGAGATCATTCTGAGCCTAGCAACTGAAATTAGCAATAGTACTCTCTCCCCCCTCAGCATCCTTCAGTCCCAGCATGGCCCATCAGTGTCCCATCCAACATTTCCCACACAGAAAGCAAGTATGCCCCAGACAGTTCCCATCTCTTTGGCCAGAGAGTTTCTTCTTCAGTCTTCTTGGAGACTTTCCTTTTTTTTACCTTCTCACATCTCTGAGCCCCAGCTCAAGCCAGTTCTCAGACTACAGACGTGTCCAGCACTGACCTACCCCCACGCTTCTTGCCCCTTCATGGACTCTTGGGCCAGACTTTTTTCCTGGACAACTGCCATCTTTCACCCTTCTCCTAGTGCCATAAGGTCTTCCTTATTTGTACTTTGATGTTCACTCTTATTCCCTTTGATCTGTAGCCCTTAGCCATCCGGGCAAAATATGTTCCATATTCCAAATTCTTATACTGCCTCCATGTTGTACGCCAACAAATGGGCTTGCAACATATTCCAAACTGTCTCACTACCCAAACCTCCATCCCTTCATGGCTCTTTGACCATTTTATGCACCATACCAGTCCCAGCATCCACCTAGAGTCAATCAGTTCCAGTCTCTACTCTTCATGCCTAGTCCCACCAGATCTTTTGACTTAATGCACTAGTTCTTAGGTTTTGTTTTTTTGATTTTCTCCTTTATTTTACCTGAGTCCAAAAAGTGTTATTGGTACTATGGAAGACTTAGGCTTTCTGATTAACATTTAGCAAGTCTGTAGGCAACTGCCCTTGTCAGCTGAGATGATGGGTAAATTTAATACCAGATGGTGCTACCAGGCCCACCACATACTCGCGGAGTTGTGCGTGTGTACGTGTAAACACACATGCATGCACACATGCAAACAAATACACTACTGTATATATGCCAATGTTTTCTTCTAACTATGTTCAGTAGAAGAAGCTTTATCTGTCTAGAAAGGCGCAGCTGCCACTTGCCCTGGATTTGTTGATACACCAGAGCTCTTTGGCATTGCTCCACTGATGCAGAGAATCACAAACGCTGCTTATACCAGTTTACAGCTGCTTTCCATCATCTGAGATGCACCACACAAAAAGCTCATACCAGCAGATCTGGTCTTATCTTTATGTTCAGACATTTACAACCCTGATTGCTCTGTCCTTTACCCGATTATCCTTATGTAAATGGTCTTCAGATTTTAGATGATGAGACAGATTTGCACTGTGATTTTTCACCCTGGAAAGTGAAACTTGTCCAAGGACAAGTTTTCTTGGAACATTCCCAAGTGAAATTATCCTGCCCCACAAAATATTATGAAGCAGTTTCAGATCGGTATTTTCTTACCAAGAATAGGCTTTTTCCTCTGATAATTCGTAGGAGGAACTAAAAGCAAACTCAGAACCTGAGTATAGAAATCATGGAGAATTACAATATTAACTCATTTTAGAGGTGAATGATGACCCTCAGTTACATAAGTTCGCACCATGAAAACTGTGGGATATGTAATAGGTATCTAAATGGAATCTGTGTAGATATTCACTTTGAGTAATACTGAGAGTTTTATTTATTAGCACTCTGAGTGTATTTGGTAGAGGAAAATGCTGCCCAAAAATTACTGCATGCAGCTTTAATGTCACCAGCCTATACTAACATCTGATCTTTTCCAACAGCTGAATGAAAGTCTCCTTTAGGATAAACTGATTTGGGAATCACCAGATTTTCAAAATAGGGAAATGCTCGTTAATAAAAGATACTCACCTGATATTCTTTATGGTATTAAACTATTTCAAACTTGAATCTCTGAGAACAACTATTTGACGTAAGTCTCTCTAGTTTATGAAGTCTGAAGTAACCTTCTGTTTAAAGATTGAAATTATGATTGAAATTAATTGATTTAAATGAAAATGAGCATTTTCAGCTGTTATATTTCTCCTTGAATTTGAATGAATTCTCTTCTTTGCATCAACTAACACTGCAGATGTTATTCCAGTGTAAGATGAGACTATAAGACCAGAATCCAGTCAACACAAATGAAGACAACTGAGTTATTAGACGATGAAGCATCTCACTTCTTTTGCGGTATCTTGTTCTCAATAAAATCCAGTGCACTGATGACAAAAGCATTGTTTTTTATTTAGTTATCCTGAAGCTTCACATAACAGTCATCAGCCAGTTCAATTGATGCAGACACTTATAGAATCACAGAATGACTGAGGTTGGAAGGAACGTAGGGAGGTCATCCTGTCCAGCCCTGCTCAAGCAGAGTCAGTCACCCAGTCAGTTGTCCAGAACTGCGTCTATAGTTTTTTAATAACTCCGTTGGACTAAGTACTGTGCAAAGTTTGAAAGACATCAAGTAACATTTCTAAATACCACTGCAACATAACAACCTGCAGTTCGGTTTTGCCATAAACCTTTGGGCCTGGCATCTGAATAGGTTTTCAGTATTCGTTGAGCCATAGAAGTTTTGCCCAAAAACATCCTGCTGTTAGGATGAAACCTACAGGACTGAATATGCCAGCCTTCCTAGGGTTTGCAACTTCAAAGCAGCCAGCTTTGTTAAAATGTCCAGGTGGACTGCACTGCTGACTTATGGCTTGAAGCCATGAGACAGATTCCCAGTATCTGAGAGGCTGGAGCAGTCAGCAGAAAAGGCAATTCAGGTTTCAGGAGCTTTGCAGCAACTGAGACCATCTGCAGTTCAGTCTAAATGCCTGGCTCCATTCAAGTATTTTCAGAGTTTCCGGGACCAACACCCTGGATCCTTGAAGGCCTTCTCCAGAGCTGTAAGCCTGAGTAGCCACTGATTGCATGAAATTTTATGTTCTTGATCATTTTGCAGCTCCTACTACTGCTGTGCAACTGACAAAAATATCAGGCAGACACGCAGTAGGCTTAGTTCTACCCTGCATCAGATGAAGTCCTAAATAAGAAGAAAGAAAAAAAAAAGTGAAAGAAGGAAAGAAGTCACTTCTAAAGCAGAGTTTCACTGACTTCAGCACTCCACCGTGGGACTGAAGGTTTTAATAAAACCTCTGTGGAGGTCATCTTTTACCTGGTAGGCTAGAAATAGTGTATGGAGAGATGAGAGGCACCTTGACATAAATTCCATCTCTTTGTGAATAGATATTGATCCCCAAAGTAATTTTTAAACATCTCTTCTGAGGCAAGTAGGGACAGTGCTTCAGTCAAGATCTACTTTACATGACTGGCTAAAGACTCCTCCCCAAGTTTTCATTCTGATCTCAGTCATCCTTTAATGGTCACAGGTGCAGTGAGAAACTTTCAAAAGAGCAGCTCAGAGATCCCTTTCCTGATAACTTCTCTCTCCTCTGCCTCCAAAAGTGGAAGCCTGGTGGTTGCATATATTCCTCATACAGGACAGATGCAAGTTTGTCTCTCTCAGAGCTCGGTGACATTTGGATCTGAACAGCCTTTCTACACCTCATTTGAATAAAATCAAGTTATTGGGGAAACAGAAACACGTCTTTCTTGCTGCTTATCCAGATATTGCGGGTGTGTAAGGACTGCTGCCACACTGGGCTAGATTAGAGGTAGGTGCTTTGCTCATTACTCCAGAGGATGTTCAGCCATGAGATTCAGTGCTCTTCCCAGCACTGTCAGTGTTTCATTGTTTTTTTGTATGCTGAGTACCACAAATATATGGGCTTGACCAAGTCTTCCAGTAAGAATTTGGGCTGTCAATTACTTCAGTCATTCACTGGTTTAATAACATGGAATCTTAAGGTTAATACGTTGCTCATGGTTATCAGAGCATCTAGTGGTTTTACATTAGGCATACATGTCATTTTGGAAATTAACTTCTGGATGGTCTACATCTTTCTGAAAGTCACTGGGGTTTGTTTTCCTGTATTTTTCAATCATGTTTAAATATACTTTAGACTTCTAAATCGTGTTGTGGTGCCTAAAAATTTTGATGAGGAGCTCTGTGTAATATACGATCTGTATTTAAAAATGGCAGTGTGAAGCGCTTGCTGAAGCTATAAATCTGTCCAAGTTTCAGAAGCTAAGAACATTGTTATTGACTAGCTAGGCAGAGTAAAATTTAAATGCCAACTTTCCCCCCAAAAAATCAAGACACCTTCAAATCCAGATATTTACAATTAATTCCAGATGTGTTCTGTTAAGAATAAAGTTGGAAAGGAGACAAATCCCATATATAGGTCACTATTTGCTTGCAGCTGTTTGTCAAAATGAGAATGCTGTTTTTCACATGTAGCATTAAATTTGAACAAATATATTGATCATAGGACTGCAGTATAACCAGAATATGCTGATTTCCCCTGTGGAGAGCAGTTAGCTAGTATTGCAGAATTTCTCTTCTTATTCTAAAGATATGACAAATCTCTTCTTGGCAGCAATACTGTGAACCATCAAGTGAATCCATTGCTCAAGGAGATTACTTGGATTCAAAGAAGTCCCAGAAGGACCCATGCAACTTCAAGGCTTGCAGCTTCACAGCTCTAAGAGAAAAGCTGATACTGGTCAGTCCTCACAGACAGCGCTTACAGTATTTATTTATTGAACAGCTAGAAATTTCCGTATCCCCAGTCTTACAACTAGTATCAGATTAAATCAAACACGAATGGCCTAATAAAACACTTGATGGCACATGGAGAATTGAGCACGGTTATCTTAACAGAGATGTGAAAAGGTCATAAATACAAAACAGGGTTCATAAAATAGTACCCAAATCCTTGCAAGCAGCAATGTTTCTTTTTCAGTATCATAATAAACATTTCCTATAGCTAAGCATTTTACTTCTCTTTGTTTTGTACTCTGGGATTTTCATTTTCTAATCCCACCCTCCTTATTCTGCTCCCCTGGTGTGTAATGCTCTAAATTCAATCTGTTTTCGTTCATTTTAACTACATGGGAAGTCTGTAGAATTCTTTAATTTAATTGCTTTGCTGTGCTGCAGCCTGGAATAATGGACCTTTACTCACTTGGGCTGAGAGGAACAGTCTGGTTCCATCAGACACGCCAGCTCCCATTCGCCTCTGCTTACAGCAGGCACTTGTCAGCATAATCCCATTGGTCTGACTTTTTTCTGGTTTACACAGATGTAAATTAACATTATCTAGAGGGAAAAAAAAAAAAAAAAGAAAAAGAAAAACACAACACTACCAAATTTGTCCTACACATAAGATGTTTTCAGGCATTCAAACCCTCATTTGTACAAGAAAAAAAATATCTCTTCAGAACACCGAAAGAGTTTTGTTTTGACATTTTTACAATAGCATGTTATCATCTAGGAGGCAAGATTTAGAAAAACAGTACTGATAACAAAACTGGAGCCTTTTTCACAGTTTTTGCATAGACCTCAGATAGTGGAATATCCTGCAGCATGTGGAAAGTCCACATCCAAACTGCTTCTTACTGGACTTGGAGTATGGACAGGACCTCTCTGGATCTCAGTTTACACCACTCAAGCCTCAAAGAAATTTGAGTCTCTGCTTCTTAGATAAATGTTTTCTCTCTTGCAAGCCAAGAGAAAACCTTTTTGGCACAACAAATGGTATCCAACTTCCCTATTCAATCTAAGATTTTTTCTAATTTCTTTTTTTTTTCATCTTAGTTTTTTAGACAATGACCCACACAGCCAACTATTTGCACAATTCTAATTGGGACTAACTACAAGAAAGCCAGAGGGCAGAAAGAAGTTTGTTAAGTAAATTCAGTGAAATTACTCCTGATTCACACTGACATAAGTGAGAAGACAATCAGACACTTCACTTTTAACACTTCTGTCATTTGCATCCATATATTAAAAAATTTCAAGTAACAATAGCCAGATCCCCTGTTTTTGAAAATCTCCACTGAGCTTAGAAAATTTGCACCACCTGTTGTTCTGGCTCAACAATTTAAGCCAATTAGCATCATGCTACATGGGCTTGTTTTGCTGTGGTCTTAACTTTCAATTGATTCTAGGAAGTGACGTGCCACACACCAGCCCTGGGAACATCCTTTGGCAACGGCCCTGCTTCTGTTTGAGCCACCAGTATGTTTCACCTGACCCTTCTTTAAGTAAATAGTATATCCTGATGTGTTTGAATCCCTGGATAAAATTTGTTGTGTGACAGTGTTTGCTTGATCTTATATATTCAATGACTATTCTAAGAAGCGATGGTGTTATTTTGTTCTTTTTCTTAAAGAGTTTCAATTATTTTCAATAAAATCATTAAGCATAAGGGTATAAAATATGCACATAGAGTTTTCTTAAATTAAACTGTCACCTTAGTCTAAAAGTATCTGTTTCTTTATATAACCCATTATGTACATAGATGATTTACTGGACATCCATGACTTTTCTAAGATTTATGTGTGAACTATCTTCTTAAAAACAATAAAGCACAGAAAGGCTTATCATTCAAGTTCTCAAATAAGGGCAGTTACCCTTTGGCAATTCACTTCCACTGCCCTGATTGGGTACCCAAAAGACAGAGTCTTCTCTGTACCCAGTTTCTGCTCAGTGCAGCAAAGGGGAAAAGTCACCATGGGGGAGTCGCAACCCCTCAGCCTGAGAGGATTGGTCTCAGCCAGCATGAACTAAGAAACACCAACAGACTCTTAAACCAGCTAAACATATGGTGAAGATCTGCATCATGTCTGTCTCTTACATCCACCTTTCCCATCAAACTGTGAGGACAGGAAGCAACTCTGCTATATCTATGCCAGCTGAAAGCTGGCCATAATGTGAGAAGCCCTTGTAGGTCAGCAAGAATCAGAATCCATCTCTGTTCCTGCATTTGGGCAAGGAAATATCTGACAAGCTTTATGAGCCAGTACGTTAATTTCAAAACTTGTGTTTGTCTTAACCGTTCCTCTCTCAGCAGTACTCTGGTCTGTGGGGGATTTCAGTCTATTTCAAATAAGGGCATCAGGACCAAGCCCCAGCTGAGGATGGGTCAGACTTTGGGTCTTATGGGGATATATAGTACCATTTTCTTTGCATAGGAGTGTGGGAGAATTGCAGTCTCCAAAATGAGGCAGATTTTTGAAAGTTGGACTAGATGATCTTGAAGGTCCCTTCCAACCTAGATGATTCTATGATTCTGTGATTCTTTCTTCACCCAAGAGGCCAAAAAGAAAAAATGGGGAAGAATCAGCTATCAGCATAGATCAGGATGGACTTCACAGAATCACAGAATCACCATGGTTGGAAGGGACCTCTGAGATCATCGAGTCCAACCTTAAAAAACAAACAAATAAACAAGCAAACAAACAAAAACACCCAAACAAACAAACAAAACAACAAAACACAACACCCCACCACATCACACCCACCCACAAACCAACAATCTCTGGCACTAGAGCATGCCCTGAAGAGCCATGTCTACACGTTTCTTAAATACCTCCAGGGATGGTGGCTCCACCATGTCCCTGGGCAAGCTGTCCCGGTGCCTGACCACTCTCTCAGTAAAGTAATTCTTCCTAAGACTTCTCCTACACGAGGAGCCTGAAAGAAAAAATTGCAGACTAGACGTACAAGATTTGCGGAGTCAATATTCAGAAGGGGAAAAGGTTCCCTTCTTAGTACCTCCTCCTTGGCAAATGTCTCATCTTCAGTCCCATGAAATATTACTGTTCCTTAATGGTAAAGATATCTCCTCAGATCTCATTCCATCATTTCAAATGGGATTGCTCCCAATCCAAAAATGGTGTGGATAAGGTCAGAATAAAGCCAGGGTTATTACACTTCCTTTAAGTCTGGAGTACATACAGGATAACTTCATAGTCTTTGCTGCTTCTAAACTTCTTTCTTCTTCAGGTCATCCCCTTGTGTGTTCTTTGCGCACTCCTCTCCTTCCAAGTTAGGAAGCTTTGGTTAGAATAACAATAAATAATGGGGGTAAAAAGAAAAGCAGCCATAATTCACCTGCATTTCAAAAACATAACCAATAAGTAACGAAATACTAGCCTAAATGATGAAGAAAGGTAAAGGCACTGTAGCCAGTCACAGCACCAGATGGCGAATACAGATAATTCCTCCCAAGAATCAAGTTGATGTGCACATCATCCAAATGTCTGTTACAGAGATAGCATAGTCAGATTTCAGAAAAGAAAGGGATGAAGCTACATTTATTTGGTTCTTATAGTTGTTATGGTTTGTTCTGCATCTACAATAACCCCCTATTGCTTTTGTATTCCACATTCAATAAACTGTTTTTACGAGAGATTAGTACCTCAACTTTGCTTCTGTATTTGATTAGCCAGAGCAGCTGTTCATTATTTTGTGTATTTCAAGGCAGCAGAGATTATCGCTTAAACAGACATTAAAACTTGTGGTGGGGCGAGTAATCACTTCAGCTGTTGGAAAACAGATTTTTTCACTCTCTTAAAATATTGTAAAATGTTCAAATGTTTCTTTGACAAATGTGCTGTTTTGACAGCACACTCTATTGCTTTGGTTTAGTGTATGGGCAGTAGTTACCACCCTTCTGCTGGCCTGGTAGGTGTCAGAGGCTTGCAGGAAAACCCAGATGTTTGTTTTAATAGAAGTCAAGACTCCTGCCATAGAGAACACTATACCAAAATCCATATTTTATTCCTGGCTCTGTGTGTTACTTTGTCTGAGTCATACAGGTCCAGCTATCCTAACATAGTGAGCAATTAAAGAAATTTTGGAGAATCTAAATTGCACCCTGTAACTCTCCAAAATAAGGTAACAGATTCCTTTAAGAGTTAGCTACAAACTTTGAACTTGAAAATCAGTATCTTTTACTAAATACTGTGACCTCTCTCATATAAAGAAGTAAATCAGATGAAAACTACTGTGTTTGAAATCTGTTCATGTGTTAATTCCCACTGAAGTGTTTACATTCTGAGAGAGTTATGAGTCTTCCTGGCCATATTAAAGAACATAAATTGATAAAAATGCAAGATTGTCATCAGATGTGGCCAGAGAGTCAAAACAAAACCCTACTCTATAAATGTCTTCAAAATTTAAGGATCTAATGTGCTCTGTTTGTAGTATCCGCTAAGGTCACAAGTCTCCAAATGAGAAGAATCTGTTCATTTCTAATTTATGAAGGCTGAAAGTGCAGTTGAAAACACTTGTTTAGAAATTGTGTTGATTAGAGACAATCTTCTTTCTCCGAAATCTTGTGTTCATCCCATTAAGTGCAGAAACATTGTTCTGTTATTACAGAAGCCCTGTTGCCTGCTCATGCTGTGCTGCATGAATATCTATATAAAAAGAGAAAGATATTTTATACTCTTTCTAAGGACTAAGATCAGCTAAAGACAGCTGTTACACTGAGAAACTAAGGGCAAAGCAGGCTGATAAATGTAGATATCTTGTGAGATTTTCAGTTGTGCAAATATATAAGCACCTAAAGTACATTAGCCGGAGTGAAACCACTGAGGAAATATCTCAAGCTAGTAGACTTAAAAATCTTGCTGGAACATATAGGTACCTTTAGGGGTCTGAACAGCTTTGAAGATCTAGTCCAAGACTGGGTCTGTGATAGAACAAAGACTATGTGTCTCCTGTGTTACATCAAGCATCTTGGACTGTCAAGCAATGACTATAAGGCACAATATTTTGTTACAGGACGTTATGAAAGCGTCATGGAGAAAAGAAAAAAAAAGAAATAAAGTTCTTATTATAGTGCAAATCCTCACTGATCACTTTCCTGTGTCATAAAGTCTAAATGAAGCTACTCTGAAAATTTGGCAAAACCCACACGAGCCTTCCTTGCTGTCAGCCTCTGGGGATCAGAAATACTCCAGTAGGTTTCCTTCTAACAGCTTCCTTGTCCCCATCCATAATCAGCGAGCTGAGGGGCAGGGATAACACATCCAAACCGCAATCCTTTCTGGCAGCTTGGTGTGATGAGATGAAATCAATGGAGTTTAACATACGTGTCTCTGTTTTTCCTTTCTTGCTTATATAGTGAGGCAGCTGAGTTTGCAGATGTCCCCCTTTACCTATTAGCATATGGCTGGAAAATCAGCAGAAAGTCCCTGCTGGAGTTTTGTTCTAGCATAACTGACCTTCAAAGGCACAGGGAATCTCATCATATTGAACATTGACTGGGGAACTTATTACCTGGGCAAAACAGCCTTGGGGACCACCTGTCTTTTTGTTTCTTCCTTCTCTAACATCATAAATCAAGCAGAGACTTCTGTTCCTGTCGCTGAGTAACATGTTAGGACCTGTTTTAAAATATATATTTGTATTCATGAGGGGATAGAAATTTCGTCAATGTAAATTATAGATTCTCCAAGAGTGTTATTTTGCCTCTTAACTCATTGCTATATCTCTGAGTAGATTCTACGGCACAATTCCTTTCAAAGCTCTAATTTATATTCCGTGAGGAGACTGCATCTTTCCATTCAGTGTATCCTCTAGATTTAATCCACCTTGAAAAGTTCAACTCCATCCCAACATGCAATTCACTTCTCACCATGGTAAGGTATTAGTTTATTTAAGTGCAATTCAAATTTCTGTGTCATTCTGGAGTCATCAGGTTAATTTTATCTAAAGAAATTGAGAGCTTGCAATGAAGTATTAGTAGCTATTCTATAATTAATACCATTTTGTCAACACAGGAGTTGACAGGAATGGTTTTCCTCCAATGTCACTCTTACTTCCTCCTTCTTTTTTTTTAATAAAAATCATTAATTCAGAACCTCATATCTGAATAAACCCTAGTGCATAGGATGCTAATTTGAAAATACCGCGAATTAAACTTTTTTTTGCCCATTTATTGGTTGGCTTGTTGCATTAACAAGAAAACTGATAAGTTTAATTACTTTTATGAAAATGAAAGGGAACTATTATTATTTTCCTAAAGCTCTAACGGTAGTGCCACTTTAAACTAAACTAAAGCATACCACAGGCTAAGTGACACGCTTGGTAGGGAGCATATCAAGTAATGGAAGAGAATTCTTATTTATTAGGACAACATTAGCATTTTATGGTACAGAGATTGATTACCCACCCCTGATTTGTTTGTTTCTTGCCTGCTATGCAGTGTTCTCCTTTAGGCTCTTGTATAATTCCCTATTTCCCAGCAGTAATAGTGATTATTTGATTCAATGATAGATTATGTAGCCTCTATGTAATCAAGAGCTAGTAGCAATTACATTCCAAATTTAAAGGCTTTTAAAAATATGTTTACATGGTACATTTAAAATAATACAGATTAAGTGTCATGGTTTTCCTTGCTGAGAACAAAGTAAGGGATTTTTTGTGTGTGTGTTTTGATTCTGTAAAGAATCCACTATCATGCATACCACGCACATTTTATTGAAGAATTATTAAGCCAGCTTCCCCCTCATTAAAACCACAAAGTTCTTCTGCCCTCATTAACACTGTCCAGGTGTGAGTTAGGAAGTAATTCTGCCCTGGGTATACTCCCACATAAAAGTTACTCACTTGTGTAGTTTTATTAAGTGTCTTAAGTGTGACTTCTAACTTCACATCAGTAAAAGTTAGAGGGGAATTCACCCCTGAGACTGCACTGGGTGCATCTGTCACCAAAAGCTCCATTATTCCTCCACTACAACTTTAATTTCCACAACAGACTAAGAGGGGGAAAAAACGGAAAGTGTCATATTACAGCCAAAAATAATTGGAAGGCCATTTTGAATTGGGGTCATGAGTTGGGTCTTTAACTGTCGCCAAACATTTTCAATGTCACATCTTTTCTTAGTCACTGCATTAGTTAATTTAGCTGTTGGGGAACTTAAGATTGAAAGATACAGATGTAGTCTTTGTCTTCTTGCTATATTTTAAGTGATCTGGTTAAGCTTTGAGTGTATCCACACCAAGTCATCTGATTTTTACCAAAGGCAAAATAGTTTATACAACTGAAGATGAAGCCAAGAGATAGGCCTTAAACAGAAGGAGATGGGCAAGATCTTTTCTTGTTTGGTTACCTGGGAATTTTTGACCAATATCTCAGAAACAAAGAAAAAGCATACATCCCTTCCATCACTAACAGGACTGCAAAAGATAATTTTCATAATTATTTATATCACAGTGCTATCTTGCAGAGAGGTGGGGTAGGATGAATTTTGACTAAGATTAAGATGAGGGGGAGTCTGCAGTATAGGAGTGTAAATCAGCTATCTGAACAGAGATTTCTGTAGTATTCTGATTGGCTTCTAGTTGCTGCTCCAAAAAAGTATGAACCTCAGGTAGGTCTCGTGTCTTATAGCCAGGCAGGTAGCTCAGACATCCTAGGGTGTCTCAAATGACACTCCAAGACTGCATTTAGGTGACTGATGTACCTCAGGTCCCTACATTCAGGACAGTTGTCTAATCTCCTGTTCTAGTCAAAAAGGTAAAATCAAAATTGTCCATAAAGTCTAGGGAATGAGTCCTCCCATTGTTAAGTTCTGCAAAAGGTCAGGCGAATGCCATTCAAGAGTTTAGCTCAGTCTGCACAGTTAGGCACAGCCAGGTGTAGCCATCCATGCTGTAAGTGTTGTAAGCTCCCACCCATCCTGCCTGGGATGTTGCTGACTGTGTAGTAACCCTCTCCGTATCTTGTTTGTTGATTATCATCTTTAAGTTGCCTGGTTTGACTTAAGCACAGTAGACCCTGTCTGCAGACAAATATAGGGATATCATCTTTAAGTTGCCTGGTTAGACTTAAGCACAGTAGACCCTGTCTGCAGACAAATATAGGGACCCGTGAACTTCAGAGATCGCTTTGGAGCTTTTTCTTTGCAGTGCCAGGATGGTTTGGTGGTCATACTCCCACTTTCTTTTCATACTAGAAAGTTTTGTGCAATTTAGTAATCCCATCCTTGGGATGCCTTCTTGTCTGATTTACCTTCATTTACAGTCGTGTCTAAAAAGCTGAGTTGAACTTTTCTTACATGTGAAAATTAAAGTCAGACTGCTTCAGTGCAACAGCACCTAAAGACAATTTACTTACAAAATACCTAGGTGCTTAAATGTTACATGTACTTTGGAAGTCTTCTGCTTAGCCTCTGGACAAAATCTAGGCAAATGTTTAGATGTCTGCATTGCCTCTGAGAGAGGGAGAAATTAGGCATTCAAGTACTTTAACGTATCCATCTCTGTGCCTGATCCACTAGTCTATATAAAGGGGCCATTTCTTTATCGTTCTTCCACCTTTTGTCTCCCTTACACAGAAGCCGGATAACTGTGTTCTCAGGCAATCCACAAGGAACTGAATCACCATCATCCAAGGAGTAACTGTAAAGTACTAGAGCTTGAAGGCACAAGCCAAATTTCTAGGTTAAGTTGAATCATCTTGGGACAAACAAGAAATGATAACTCATCTCAAATAATTCAGTAGGGTAATTGTCATTTGCACTTGTATTTGTGTGGTTATTATTTCTGTGTGGTCGGATTATAATGCCTCACCCAACTGGAGTTGTTTTACTGTGGCTTCTGAACACCATACCAAAATGCACATAATAAGAAATTCTAGTTCTTCGCTCTGTTTGTTATGCTTCCTATTAGTGGTCTGCCTGATGAGCAGTGTGAACTTGCACAGCAGAGAAAATACACTGGTTGCACTTCTTTCTGGGAAAAAAACCCAACTGTTTGGAAACATATCAGCTTGTAAATTTTGGTTTATGCATATGAATTTATACTACTATACAGTGGGGGAAGGATGAGAAGGGGAAGGTCTCATTTTACCCCCTAAAACACTAACAGAAAAAGTTGTATAGAATTTGCAAATACCATTAAGCAAGACATTGGGTATCTGAGAATTCATTGATTACACTGGCTCATTAATCAAACGGAAATGAGGTGTCACCTTAAGAGCACTCCTATTTTTTAAGTATTTGCGGTGCTAATCTCACCACCCAAACAATAGCATGGGACGGAAAAAAGACTGTGAAGAGAAAAGCTTTTAAGAAAGAGTGATTGTTCCCAGCATCAAAACAACCTTCTGAGATCCTTTACTAAGTCCTGTTCTTCTGCATCCTTTTATCTACAAGTAAATGTACCCCAGATGGAGAGTGTTGATTTAAACACACGCTTGGACAGAATGAATTGCTATAGAATAGTCTCTTTGAAAATGAGACAAAGGAACTTTGGGCAAGAGGAGAAGCATGAAGAGGTAAGGCTTTAGCAGAGAATAGAGAAATTTAACAAAAGGTTATTATAACAAATCTGCAGACAGGTTTGTTATACTTCAGGCACTGAACTATAATGACATCTGAAAATTCAGCAGCTACTCTAACTGGGTAGCTAGGCTTTCTGTGCAGTCACTCACAGCAAGGAAAGTGACTGTGAATGATCCAGAGAATTAATTTGCTGAATGGAATGACTAGCCAATTGAAAAACAAATAAACAAACAAACAAACCCCCAAAAACACAATCACACACACACAAAAGGAAACCCAAAACAACAAAAAACCCCAAGTCCAACCAAATAACCAAAACTAAACAAAAAAAACCACAAGTCAGGGTGTGAACGAATAGGTAATAATTTTCTGCAGGTTACATGCCTGACCAAGACCAGCCCTTAGCAATGCCTCCGTTCAGGGTTCAGCCCAGTTCAGAGGTTTCACACCCAGGCTGTGGGATACTCCGTCATATTGCTAAAGTGAGGTTTCAAAGATGGAGAAGGCACAACAGGTGCTTTATAGAAGATGGCTTTATAGCCAAACAGCAAGGGCACTTAGTTGCAAAGACCCACTTCACTACTTCTCTACTGGTTCTTTGTGGCAGGAAATGTATTGTGATTTGATTATGAACACGTGCCAGGTGAAGCAGCTCAGGGCTACCAAGATACAGTTAATCCACAGAGTGAGGGTAAATAATTGAAATATTAAAAAAAAAAAAAAGGGGAAAAAAAAAGGCAAGTGACTGATGCATAGCGAGACATAAATCCGGGAAAGAAATATTTTGGGGATGAAGGCTGAAGACTCTTTAAATTCATGCACTTAAAAGCCAATGAACCTGAAAAGGCAGTCAGTGGAAAGGACAGGAAACCAGGCAGAGGTTGAGGGAACATTAAATTCCTACCGGAGGGGTAAAAGGATGGAGGAAAGGGAAAAGGAATAAGGCTTAAAAAATGTGGCAAGTCTTCTAAATTATTGTTTCTGTATAACCTGTCTAGGACAAATTATCATTTCCAGTCTGACAAGGCCTGAAATGATCACTACAGCCTGCTTTTCTGCCTTTTGTGTACCCTGCCCCAAATTAATATATGTTCTATATCCTGTGATGGGAAAGTAACAGTTATTTTCCAGAAGGAAGCAGAAGTGCCACATCCCTGAACACAGTATGAGTGAGCCAATTTGTAGAAAGAGGGGCAGACCCCTCTGCCTGCCTCTGCAGGTTGCTCCAACACAGTAAGTCCTGATGCATATGAGTAACCCTGCAGATGTGAGCGGCCCCGCAGCGTGTCCCATACTTAAGTGTTTAGAGGAATAAACTGTTGTTATTGCAGGTGGGATCCATCTCTCCTAATTCTACAGGACAGACATCTTCACCTGAGCTGGTAGCCTGAGGTTGCCTTCAGAGGCAGCAGAGAGGAAAAGACACCTTCAGAACCCACTTCACCTTATCCTAAGGTAGACATACAGAAAGCAGGTTCTGAGTGAGTAACTGAGAGAAATATTATCAATATCTGTCTTTAATCAGATGAATCCCACCTATTCTGTCAGTGTCCTCAAGCAGAAACTCCCAAACCAGAGACCCAAAGGGACATCAGGCATTGTACCCACCAACAGTGCAGGAACATCTCTCAATCTCTGCAGGGTTTACAGGTGCAGAGGGAAGCACACCCCAAGCTCCCAGTAACACACATTAGGTGTGACAGGTCCTGGAGAGATGGATTTGTGAAAGGTCACAAGCAAAGCAGGTTTGGATTGAGCTTCACAGCAAAGGCTGTGAATGCTTAGCAAACATAATTATTTCATTGGTGCCGATGGGACTTAAGTGAAAGGTGGATGCTGGGTTGCTCCACACTGTGCAGCAGCTGCAGCAATGCACATTCCAGAGTTCACAGAAGCACAGAATTACAGAATCACAGAATCACAGAATGATAGGGGTTGGAAGGGACCTCTGGAGATCATCTAGTGCAACATCCCACCCAGAGCAGGTCCACCCAGAGCAGGTTGCACAGGAACATGTCCAGCTGGGTTTTGAATATCTCCAGAGAAGGAGACTCCACCACCTCCCTGTGCAACCTGTTTCAGTGTTCTGCCACCCTCAAAGTAAAGAAGTTCCTCCTCATGTTTAGATGGAGATTCCTATTTTCAAGTTTGTGCCCATTTCCTCTTGTTCTGTCACTGGGCACCACTGAAAAAAAAACTGGTCCCATCCTCTTGACATCTAACCCTTTAAGTATTTATAGGCATTGATCAGATCCCCCCTGTCTTCTCTTCTCCAGACTAAAAAGAACCAAGTCTCTCAGCCTTTCCTCATAAGAGACATGTTCTAGCCCCCTAATCATCCCCTAACCCTAATCATGGGTTCCTTGCAGAGCCATCCAAAATGAAAGATTTTTGGGTGCAAAGAGATGGAGGTTTTATGGATAGCAAGGAAATATGCATTATGTAATGCCTTAGTATATCTTCAAGCCTTTGATTTCCATTAGCGAATATTGTCCTCAAACCCCCAAAACACCTAAGATAAATTCTCTTTGAATAAGCCAAGGCTTTAAAATCTGACATACTTAGAAATCTCCTATACTAAAATAAGTGGTAAGTCTTATCAAAAAGCTGTAAGTCTCTTTTTTGTGGTATAAACATCCCTTCCTCATTAAAAAGAGACATTAATTATGAAAATAAAAATATTTGGGTACGGGAGTGTGTATAAAAAAAACATAACTAGGCTAGAATGTAGCTTGTGTTGGATATTGTTTTTTCTGTTTCAGACAAGTGTAATTCTGGGGACAGAGAAAAAAGTGAAAAAATGCTCCTTTAAATGAAAACCACTTTTGAGATGAGTTGAGCTTTATTTTGCTGTGTTTGTTATGGTTTTATTAGGAGCATTTCAGATGTTCACAGTGCTAGTGTCTGAGTGAAATGAAAGACTTCAAATTTAATTTTATATGCGGTCACCAAATGGCTTTGCAATATATCCCATTCATATTGTATCACAGGTATGTATTTGATATAGGTTTATATGCAGAAGTTTTAGCACTATAATATATAAAATAAGATAAGCAGAGTTTGTTCCCAAAACTGTGTTTTTACTGAAAGAATAGCTGCTGGCAACATTAAAATTTCAACATGGGTGCAACATTCAGAGCAAAACAGTATACGCATCTGTTGGAAAAATATTTGCTGCTCTGTCTCTGCAATTTCTGATGTCTCTTCATTTCATTCTCAAATGAAAACTAAAAATCATTCAATCTGTAGTTTTTATTGCCCCTTGAAATGCTATCAGTCACATGGAAATGAATTTTAGGTTTAGAATAGATAAAGTATTACAAATCCTAAAAAGGTTTGGTTTTTTTTAGTTGCTAATCCTTTTTAATTAGCCTTATAAGTATGTAATTGAACTTTTTTTCAGTCCAGACTTTTCAACTTCCTGCTGGCACAAAAGGATTAAATACATCAGACCAACAAGGAAGCCACTCTATAAATCAAGGTGATCCTGGCGTGTCCATTACCGTGGTCCTCTGCTGCCTCAAGGCAAAAAGCAGTAGGGATTTTCTTTATTTATTTTTTTCTAATCCTCTCAGTTTCAATGAGTGACAGTGTCAATGACACTAAGAGGGAGAGGGAAGGTTTTGTGGCCGTGCTGCAGCCATGTGAGCTGCAGAGCTGGCCATCGCAGGGCTGCTGCTGCGTGACACGAAGGGAGGATGGTAATTGCCGGGGGGGGCTGAAGACCCCCCTGACCACCTCACCTTGTACATCCCCACGTCTGCCAAGGCTTGCTTAGGACTTGTCTGTGTGTCAGACACAGACATCAACTACAGCACTTACAGAAGCGTTGATCTGGTCAAACGTCAAAGATGCAACTCTATTTAAGTTGGGCTCCAATATTCACTTTACAATTAGCAGAGGGAAATGGGAAATTTTAGAACGTGAATCATCTAACGCTCTACATCTAAAAGGAAATGTCTGAAATGGGTAAGATAGGTTACATTCCTTAAATAAATAAATAAATAAATAAACAAAAAAAGAGGGTGGTGTTTCTCTCCATTGACTATATAGTGATGCAAAAGTGACCAGTGCACTCTTTCCATTTGTGCCATAGATGTTTCACGCTCTTGAGGTCTAATCCTCAGTGCTATAATTCACACCTGGTATGTCAGCTGAGTTTCAGACCTTTTTCACTCTTTCTCAGTTGCTTGGATTGTAATCTATAGCTAATAAAATTTTTCCTTTGCCTTTCTCATCTGCTTCATCAGTGACAAGGATTGATTGCTTCCCACACCTGTGGTCTCTGCAACGCCGACCTGAGGCAGCTGCACCCCAGCCATTCTCTTTGCCTTAGTCCCGCTCACATGGGAGATGCCACACATGATTTCATACCTCCATTTTCACATTTTGTTTCCTTGTGTCTGCAAGAATCACTCCTGAAGCCAAGAGCTGAGGGTCTCAGCATTGCCATGAGGTTCATGAGGTGATGGACTTTTTAGGAAGAGCAGAAGGGAACCTTGGAAAGGATGCGGAAGATTAGTGAGACTCACTGTAGGGGTAAAAACCAGCATCAGCATATATTGAGAGGCTGTGATAGCAGTTATGGAGCTGCACTCGGATGTTTTGCAGCCTGTCCGTCTTTGGAGCCATCCAACTTGAAATACAAACCCCACTACATTGTACAAGATATTGTGTTTGTGTGTTTTGACTGAATATAACCGTAGAAAAGACAAGTCCCAGTATAACATAAAACATTTATTGTGGTGGCACCACATTTCAGCTAAGGCTTCTATGTACCATGTTTATGCATTATGTGTAACATATATAACATATTAATTATGCTAGTTATAACAATCCTTGAATAACATAAGTTTGAGAACTATTATAAGTCATAGCCTTAGGTTTTATCAGCTGCAGCTCTGACTCCAGCTTTGTCCTTCCACACGTTTTTCTGCTAAGGTAATGTGACCTCTTTGACATACATTTGCATGTGGAGATACTGTGGTCCCCTGTGGCAACATCAGTGTGTGCTTCAGAAGTGCCTCTTCTCAGTTTCCTTGTGTTCTTATGTGTTTATACGTTTGACTAGCTTTTTATAACTTTGTGATTAGCAATTTAGGAAAGTTAGAGTTATTCTGACAGTCACCTCTGGGCATAAAGATATCTCAAGTACTTAGGAATATGTGCTTATATGTCATATACAGGTAGTTGGAACTCGGTGCTTGCAATAAATCTGCCTGTTGTTAAGTACCCGGTGCCAGTTTTCCTCTTTCTTCAGTTGAGCTACATCAACAAGAACCATTATATTGGAACCAGAGGGAAGCACCTTTTCTCTGCAGACATCCTCAAACCTTTTTATTCATTAGCACACAGGGGTTTCCTTCAGGTCAACCTTGCCCAAAGTAAAGAAAGTTAGTTGCAAGCTATGAAACCAACTATGCCAACTTCATCCTTCTGCTGTAGTGCAAAAAAAAAGACATATATTGATCAGTCTGCTGTAATGATAGACGTTTCACTTCCCTTTCTCCTTTTCTGCTCTCATAAAAGTAATTCAGGAAATATGAAATAGAGACAGAAGAAAAAAGCTCTTTTTTACTGCTAGTGTAATATCTCTGACACTCTTAATGTTTAGAAGTATGTCCAGAAAGGTGAGGGAGTCAGAAATGAAATAGCCAGTCCAAAGAGTAAGCATCCTTTTGAGCAGGGTCAGCAAAGTATTTCCCTTTTATTTCTCTGCAAGGCTTTCTAAAGTAAGCCTTGACAGCCTGCTAAGAATTGATGAAGTAAACCAGTGTTGCTGGACCAGAGGAAGAGGTAGGTGGAAGCATACTTTGAGATTCCACTAAATTGACCTTAAGAGTCCTGGCATCTACCTCACAGTTGTACGACTTGCTTCAGATGCCACCCAAATGGTCACAAATTTCCTTGTCTTCAGACATAGTTGTGAAGCTCATCCTCAGCATTGCTTATTTACATTTTTCCTTCTTCAGCAATAGATCCTTATTGGTCTTAGATACAGGATTAAGGCAATTTCTTTATGATATAGAAAATGTTCAGTGCGATGCATTAAACTGAAAAAGGTTTTGAGGTGCAAAGTGCCAAAAAAAACCCATAAAGGCAAATGGCATTTTTTTTTCTTTGTTACATCAGAAGAAAGATGCCAGAGTTAAAGGGTCAATAAATAGTCCAGGTATAGAAGAAGCACTGAAGGATGTTAAGGCTATAACAGAAAACACAAATTATTTTTTTGCATCAGTGTTCACCATAGCCTTTCTTTACAGGTGACAAGTCTGAGGAACTGCCTCAAATCTAGTTGTCAAGAGCAGGGATATATTAAAAAAAATGATAAAATGAACAATAAAAAATTGCCAGACCCAAGCGATAAAGGGATTCAGATATGAAACTGCTGACCTACTGCCTGTGGTCTGTAACCCACTTCTTAAATCAGCCCTGTTACTAAAGAAATAGAGTATGTCAGGAGTTGTTTAAAAGCATTTGGGGGTGATTTGGTGAAATACAGAAAAATAAATCTTTTCATATCAGAAAAACACTAAGAAAACGATGGTGAGGAATGGTTTTAATCCATGTGAGGAAAAGTCTATTGGGAATATGTTCTTGAAATGGAGAAAGCAATGGTACACATGGCTGCAAGAGCACTTTGGAGTCCATAAGCAAACAGATACAAGTGACCTATATTTTGGATATTTGCAGCATTTTTGAAAAATCTCTTCATAAAAGCTTCTGAAGAAAACTTAGTGAAGACCAAAGGAGATAGATAGAAGATGCCTGAAAATGAGGAAGCAAAGGGTAGGGATTCATGTTCAATTTTCAGTATGAAGGAAGACCCTCCAGTGAGTTCCCCGAATGTCTGTTCTGGGTCCTATGTTGCTTAACATGGTCTGGAAAGATCCAAAAAATGATTGACTAATAAGACATGAGACTGTTACTCATATAGAGAAATATTAAGAATAGTAAAAAGTAAAACAGTTACAAGACACAAAAGGATCTCACAATATTGACGGATTGGACAATAACACTGTAGATGAAAGTCATTGTCAATGAATGTGTAACACTGCAGATGAGACAAAAAATAACCTGAGCTATGTGTATGGTACAATGGACTCTAAATTAACTACAGCTGCTTAGAATAGTTCTCTGAAAATACCAGCTCAGCTGTCAAAATGACAAAGATATGTTAGGAATTATTAGGAAGGAACCACAAAAAAAATAAAGAAAACTAATATGATCTTTATGTCAGTGTAATAATAGATGTTTCTCCCATACTTTGAGGGCTTCAAATGATGTTTTTTTGATCTCAAAAAAAGGTACTGTGAAGCTAAGAGAATACAGAAGGGCAAAAATATGGCCAGAAGCAAATTGTGGCCAAGGAAAACTAAGCAGGCTAGAATTTTTCAGTTCTCATGCAGACGAGGGATATGGCAAAAATCTAAAGCTATGAACAGTGTGAAAAGGATGAGGAAGGAAAAAAATATTTGTGGTTTCTCAGAATACAGTAAATCAGGGTTCTCAGGGAGGCATACAACACAAAAAATTGAAGTGCTTTTCACACAACGCCCAGTTTCGTGAGGGAATTCCTCGCAACAGAGTTTTGTGAAGGCAAACAGAATAATGGGATCAAAAGAAGATTAAAGTCCCTGAAGCACAGGTTACTGGAAGCCAGAAGTGGTATATCAAGAGAAAAAAAAATCTGCTCTGTCCATTCCCCATGCTTTTCTGAACATCTGCTACTGACCATGACTAGACCGAAAACACTGTCCTGGATGGACACTTGGTGTGATCCCATAATACTGTTCTGAGAAAACTATTTCTGTTCCCAGGCTAGGCTCTGATAACTGTCACCACATGAGATGCTTCTTCCAAACCATAATAAAGCTACCAAGGCACAATCCGTTTAGGACCAGTACTTTGGGGATCTTCTCACTCTTCTTTTCCCTCCTGAAACCCTTCCTCCACAATAGTCCAAATCCAGACCTTTTAGAGCATGCTGTAAGGTTAAGTCAGTTGACATAAGGTCATACTACAGTGAGAGAGTTTGATGTTTGTTGCCATTTATTACTTGGAAAATTGATGTTTTTTCCTTTGTTAAGCCTTTGCATGGAAAATTAGGATGTGTAAACAGAATTACTCTCATGTATCCACAGTCAGACTGTCTAGTACTGGTGCACAGCTGGGGTCTTATGGCTACGTAAGAGCCAAGACTGGCAAACCCCTCTACCAGGAAGTCTGAGAAAAATCCACCATCTCTAGCATCTATCTGTGGGTGATCTCATCATTCCCTTATTTGGAAAGCAGGGAGGAAAGACCCACAGAGATACACCCTTATGAAGTTTGAAAATAATATGTATTTGGTGAAGAAACCATAAGAGACAGAGACCAAAGAAAGAGCAAGCCACCTGCCCCCCTGCCATCTAACATGAGTCATGAAAATGGCTTTGCAGGGTGAAAGTATCAATAAGCTTTGGATAATGTATGGTCATTACCCTGCTGATGTCAATTAGTATTTTAAACCAAATTATCTTCACGATTTAATACCAAGTTACTGGAGTCTGTTAGAACTCCAAGAACAATGCCAGTTAGTAGTCTAACTGCTGCACTTTTGCCATCATGAATCTCTGATTATGATGGCTTACAATTCTGCCAAAAATGTAATTGTCAGGATGGACTTATCCATGTTGATTGTCTTTATGCATAATTTCATACAAAAACATTTAGTCACTTAATAATGAGTCTAAGAAAACGATATTGTTCTCCCAGCCAAACTAGAACCCAATAAAACCCAACTGGGAGCACGGACTTCCCACATTTGAAAAATTAGACACTCAGAAGCCACAAACACCTTCAGGTTGTAATGCCTATGTTCCAGCTGTGGAATGGAAATTCAAAGCACCAGCCTTTACTTCAGGAATGCAGTAAAACTAAATGGAAAAAAAATAATTTGCACAACAGTGGATGTTTTGCTGGAGAAGAAATGGACTTTTCTCTCTCTAACACAGGGCAAGAATAGTGCACAGTATAAAAGGCAGAGCCACTGAGCAATGCAGAGAAATCAAACTATTGAAAAGTTCTATTTCTTTAGGGTGCTGAATGTGTCAGGATTCTCTAAAAAAGAAAAAAAGACAATATTAAACCAATTAAATAGGGAGCTGAATTAGGATTCCACTGTCAATGTTAATTCTCATATTTCCTAAATTTAATTTCTTTGCAACCTTAAGTTATTCTCCTAACCACATTTACTGGTGTATAATTTAAATAGAACAAGTTGAAGAAAAACATACAGTGCTTTCAATTTGCTTGTATTTCCTCTCTCTTTTCTTAAATTAAAAAGGACAACGGCATTCTGACAAAAAAAAAAAAAAGCAAAAAAAAGCCATTCAATAAAAGGCTTTAAAACAGCCCAAGTGTTATTTTTGTCTACATCTGCTCAATTATATTTTGTTCTAGTAGCAGCTTTCCAGGCACAGGTATGTCTACCTTGTTGGAAAATGGTTTGTCTTTGTTAAGGGAAAGTCAAGATCCTTAGCTTGTGACTGGTTTGGGATTAGTTTTATTTTTTTTTCCAGTCTTATTTCCAGGAACTCAGTTCCTTTTATTTCAGCTTTCTAACTCTGGACTCACTGTTCCTTTCAGGAGTGCTAATAAAATTAAATGGTTGGGAAAAAAGAAATAATAACAATAATAATAATAAATTAAAAAAAAAAAAAAAGAAAACCAACACCAACAAAAATCCCAGCCAAGATAAAATCCAAAATATCTTTCAGCAGACAAACACAATAAACTTCCTGTTTATAAATTTAGCCATTCATTTTTAACTAGTGGCAAAGCAGAATCTCAGCAGGACATTTTGAGAGTAGTATATCCAGATGGATTCTCAGTGTGAAGGAAGGCTGAAATACGCTCACTGACATAATAAAAACAGGGTTTTCAGGCTTGCGAAATAGTGGCACAGGGTCTGTGAGTAAATTTATTTCACGGGAAGCCCGTATCTTGAGCTAATGGGAAAATGTAGATCTTTTGCCTTGCTCTGTATGTGGTAGGTCATAGATATGATAGGATTATAAAGGAAATGGATCTATGTGCCACAGCCCCTGACAGCACTGTGCTACATTTCTTGGCCCGTGCCCTAATTCAGAGTCACAAGCAATCCTTTCTATCAGGCAGTCAATGCTTTAAGTGGCTCACAGCTTGACTGTGTCGCACAACCCCCAGGGGAAAAGCAAACTTGTCAATAATTCCTAAGCACCTTAAACGAAATATGTAAATGCAGTAATTCCTACAGAGAGGAGGGATGGGGGAAGGGAAAGTACTTACGAAGAAACGTTATTAGGGAATTTTCAGGGGGGAGGAAGGAGTAGTTTGAAGAAGCCAGATTGCTAGCAGCTGAAATACTAATAAAGATAATGATGATGCACAGAATCCTAAAGGTGACTTAAGTCAAAAGCGAAATGTTGTAGATGATTCTAATATCTGGTACCCAATTATTCACATGGCAGGAAAAAGAGATAACTGTCAGGGTTTTGTAGAATGGGGTCATCTACATGTATTAATTCAAAGAATATGTCAGAGACTGGAATGTGCTACTGTGCCCTGTCCTGTCCCCTTATGAGGAAGACCCCTGCTCCTGCTGGGAAAGGCTAGTCTCCTCTCAGAAGGCAAATATCACCTCCTATATCACAGACTTAGGGGAGAACGGAGTGAGAGGATGCAGACTGATGGTGGACTTTGGCTCCAGAGCAATGGAAACTGGAGGTGGTTTAAAGCCTTCTGCACCTATCAGGCTTACACCAGGCAGAGCCTGTGCTATGCTCATCCCTGCACCTGCACAAACTGTGGCAGGATTTTGTCTAGGGAGAGGTTGTGGGGTGCAAGTGGAGTGTGTATACTTGTATATCTGGCAGGAGCCCGGAGAGACCCTTGCCTGTTTGTGTATTTTTACGAAGGAGCCCCACTTGGACGACAGTTGGTTGTCATGTGTGTCCCCAGCAGTATGTTGGAAAACCTGATTTCTGAGAAGGGAGCAGAGGTGGAAAGAGGGCAGCTAGTTCCCACAGTGAAGCCAGACCTTTTCCCCTGCTGTAACCAATGAAGATGAACAACAGCTGCTGGTTTTTTTCCATGGAATGAGGTCTCTTTGCTGAGAAGGGGCAAGGAAACCTTGGGGTTAACTGGAGACACAGCCAACAGGCATAAGCAGGCAGCCAACTGTCTAAAGAGTAAAGAAGAAGAAGGTGAGAAAGGCAGAGGGAAACTGAAGGAAATGGAAAAGTTGGCTGGAGAAAGGGGAGCTAACATGAAGGGACAGGTGGTTACACTCGTGGTCATGGGAGGTGGAAGCAGAGGGGAGGATGCTGCTGCATGTGCACAGTGTTGAATGCAGTCGTCCTTCCATGTGCCATATACTACCATGTGAAACCCGGGGTTTTGTTGTGTTGAACCTTGTACTCAGAGCTTCCACTGTTCTTGTGGCTGAGAAAAGCTCTGGCTGCCCAAGACGTAAGCACATCATGGTATATTCTCCATGTTGGTGCTAGGCCAATATTCCTTCAGTCAACTAAAAAAGTCCTCACTGGACATCTGACAGGAGATAACAGTGTTGCTGCAGTCCCAATGGGTGCCAGAAGAAGCAGCCCTAAGAGACTAAGTGTCGTTAGTAGTAATGTACATAATGACTTTTTGCACTGTGTGTATTGACCTAAAATCTCTTCAAAGCCACTTAACAATGAGAAAAGAAGACACTTGATTTTGATGATGAGCTTCATGATGAAGTTAATCAACCACCGGTGTTACGAGGGAAGAAAGCACATACTTGTCCCAGGAGGAACTCACTAGATTGCCACTTCTTGGTAGAGCACATAATTTCCCATGGTGATTCATGAGGCCCTTTTGTACGACTGAATGACACTCCTTACATGTTTCATACCTGTGGATCTCCCCTAGGAATTACCAGACAGGGACACATGTCCCTCTGAAAGCCCTGTGCCACTGGGCTGTTCCTTTGGAATATGTCAGTGTCACCTACAGTTGGCAGGTAGAGATGAGCCAGTGTGGGGCTTTGCATGACTCTGCATTAGCCACTATGAACTTTTTGCTTTTGTATCTCCAAAGATGGAGACTGCCATGGCCACAGTCTTGTGAAGGCACATCTAGACCTCTGTGCCTACCCAAAAATGGGAGAGTAGCCCTCCTGTTCCATCAAACCAGTGTTTTGCACCCTGAGACTGGCAGACTCCCGAGAGAACATATCATCTCTAGGTGCTGCTGATGTGTGCCCCAGACTCAGTGAGATACACCAGGCTTGGTCTTGTGGTGATGAACACAACTGTTAGTTCAGGACAACTGCCGCAGAATGGGATCGTGCCCAGCCACACACAAAGGCAGCAGCTGCAGAGCTGTTGGAAATCAGGTGACAGGGAGCAATTTGCTAGAAAAAATCTCATTGATCCATGGCCCTATTCCCTGTCCATTTCTATAAGGTCCACAGGAAAGGAGGAAAGATCATAGGCTTCATGAATTATTCAGGTAGGCTGGACCCAATCCATATCTCACTCACTGCCTGTACATGCACACTTGCAATTTTTCTAAAGCTTCGCTTTAGGCTTTAATCTGCAAATAACTTGAGCGTGTCTCAAAACAGCTGCTTACAGGAAGTCAGGGAACCCTGCAAAGTGTTTTGATAGAACAGTATCTTGCCATCAAATGTAAAATTGGAAAGTTCCCACGTTTACTATCTTGAAGCTCATGCTAAAATTCCATGTAAGAAAAAGATACCCATCTGTTTATTTGTGGTGGTAAGCCTGTTAATTAATCACATTTGTGAATTTTATAAAAACAAATTCTTCTGCTTATCAAAGCTTTCTACAAACTCAATTTGGTGTGATGTGGGAACTCAGTTTGAAAGGAATCTGTGTTTTACCTTGTTCTATCTATTATTTCATTGACAGATAATTCACAAAGGCAAAATATTCCTATTTCAGAAACTTTTGATGCTGCTTTGTGTCAGAGAGAGAAGAAAAATAAATACATTTCATAGTAAGACTCCTTCTTTGGATCCAGGTCAAAGACATGGAGTGCTGTTGATTGTTTTCTCAAAGCTGTCCCCTGGCAGAACTCATACTGCCTGATTGCTGTGTCTAACCATGGGTATATCTACAATCAAGCGTAGCATAAGGTGCACAATTTAGTCTCAAGTGAGTAATTTGCCTAATAACACCCAAACACAGCTTGGCACAGAGCTTCACTGAGTTCTTTAGATTGTACCACTGTGTGTGCCTGGAAGTCTTAGCATCTGACTGACTGAAAAGAGATGCCCAGTATGGGACTGTATTTTCACAGCACCCTCTGGATGTAGCACATCCTATCCTAAAAGGAAACTGAGGCACAGTTCTTTCCTCTACAAAAATAAAGTTGGTTCTGCCTGAGTTTTACATTGAAATAAGGTCTCCAGGATCCTGCTTTGCGAAGACTGGGGTAATTTCTCCTGTGGCTAAAATGAGATCCCATTATTCTAGGATAACCAGCTGAGGAACAGCACTGGCAGAAAGTGGGACTGAAAGCCTTGTGCCTTCACCTACAGCTTGGTCAGCTGGTCAGGTTTATTTCCCTACTTCTCAGTAGTCATAAATCAGGTGTAAATGCAAGTAGTAGCATTAGGGACCATTATCAGATATTGCACAGCAGCAGGCATGGAAAAGAATGAATCACCAGTGCCAGGGATGCTTCTCAAAGCAAAGGCATGAATGACCAGGTCAGCTCCTTGCCCCTAAGTGGCCTGCTGCAAATCATACAATACAGCTCAGCCAAATTCCACTTGGTGCCTGTCGTGACCAATTTCATACACAGTGGGTTTTATATCCTAGCCTACCAAAAAATTACTTTCATACTCGCTTGGAGCCATGATTGCTGTGTACAAGGCAATGCAGAATAAGATCCTTCCTTCCACTAGTTTTTCCTGGCAATCAGCCTCTAAGACTGTGGAAAAAAAAAAAAAAAAAGTGTTCCAGACCTGTTTGTCAGATTGTGCTATGATTTAAAAGACATGGGACTGATTTCCTATTCATTCCACTTTACCCTGATGTTATTGCAGTGTCTCATGTGCATTTTAATCCAGTTTACAGTGGGGTAACCCTGAGAGGAACTGGGCTCTCTCATTTTGCTCCCTGCTTAACTTTGAAGTCCTTAATGAAACAGTTTAACATGCACATGTTAGCTAATGTCCTTGGCTTCCAAGGAAAAAAACTATAAAATTAGCCAAGTAGCTCCAGTGTAATGGGTGGATCACAAAAGTAAACAGATGTTAAATAATGTAACATAAAATATTAAAGAGCAGAAACAGATTTTTTTGTTTTATTTCATTTTGCTTTGGCTTAATTCCTCACTGGAACCCAGGCTGCCGGAACAATAGTGGCCCCACGTGAGTTGCTGGATTGCAGCTCCTGGCTGCAGTCCCTTTTTCTTTTGCTTTACCCAAGCACTGATGGTACTTGAGTGAGGAGCTGGGCTGCTGAAGAGTCAGAGGTGGGAAATTCAGTGTCCCAACCAGAGCTGTGATGGAAAGGGAGGTATTGGAATTTTATGGACACCCTCTCCATACTATGCTCTAACAGCAGGAAGCAGCTGCTCACTGTCCCCTGTAGAGAATGAGCAATGAAGCCACATGTAACACCAGCAGTGCCCCATGCAGCACAGCTTAAACGCACCCTCCTTGAGGTCAACACATCCACCCTCACTGACTACTACAGCACGCTCACCTCGTGGTGTTTAATTCTCTTTTTAGGACCACGACCTCCTGTTAGCACTTCAGGGGATGTAAACCTTTGGTTTTCAGATGTAGGTAATACAGAACATGGCTTTCTTTTTCCGTTTGCATCCAGTTTTGCTGGAGTGATCTTTCCTCAGTAACTATTTTTTCTCCTGTCTTCCCATATGGGAGAGTTGGAATATAGAGAGATAACATAGAGAATACAGATAGCATGTATAGAATATGTATGTTTGCTTATATACAGCTATATATAAATACATAGAAGTGTATATTTGATATCTATATCTATGATATATACATATATGTGTGTATATATACACAAAGACATTCTTTTTCTATCAGATGTAGAGCAGAAGCAAATTTATCGAGCCAGCTGGCAGAGAGAAGACAGGAGGATGGCGATACCCCCTGAACTGCCTCGGCTCTCCCGTCTGCTCCCAGTGCCCCCTGCCCGCTCCAGGCTTTTTTGAGGATGCGACAAGTCGCAGCGCCAGAGCGCAGCATCCTCGGAGAGGCGTGTCCCCCCACCGGCCCCGTCCAATCAGGGCGCCGGGGGAGGGATGCTCGGGGCAGGGATGCAGGGTTGCCAGGCGACAGCAGCGTCCCTGTGTCCCGTCCCCCTCCTTTTCCCTCCCTCCCTCCGTGTCCTCCCCCCCGGGACCGGGCTGCGCTCCTGCCCGCGCTGCCGGCGCAGTTAAACAGCCGCGGGGAGCTCCGCGCCGCGCAGCCCCGCAGTGTGTTGGGGCGGGGAGGGGGTAGGGGGAACACAGGGCTCCCTGCCACAGCCCTGCTCCCGGCCGTGCCAGGAGCAAACAGCCAGGCTTCAAAGTTAGAAGTAGAAACGCTGTAAATGAATAAACGGCAGGAATAAGCCTGAGCCAGCCCCTCCGCGCAGCGCCGGCCGCGGAGCGAGAGCCGGGAGGGGCAGCCTGCAAATGCCAGCCGGCTCTCGCTCCTTCTCTTTCCAACTCTAGGTCGCCTCCTAATTTAAAGCTTTGCACCAACCCCCTTTGCCTGGAAAGGAAAGGAAATCTAGAAAGATGCCCTGCTGCGAAAGGGGACCCCAATTAACAGCACGGGCACCAGGCACTGCCTGGCCAAGGAGAGGCAAAGTTGCTGAGAGGAATGGGAAGCGGGTGCTCCAGAGGAGAGGGGAAGGGAAAGGGATGATCGCTTGGTGATTGCAGTCTCTCCCTCCCGTTGCCCCCTTCTCCTCCCTCCCAGCCTTACCCCTGACCGCTTAGGAGGCCTTTGACGAGTTTCCATCAGGATCCGATCCAAGGTGGGTGGGGGGAGAAAGTGTGACTGTTCCCAGAGAAAGCAGCTCAAACAAGTTTGGGTGGTGAGACTCCCCGGTGGATGTTTAACGAGCACATCGGGAGGTCCACGATGCCCAGGAGCAGCTGGAGACCCTCGCTGGGACCCACCTTCATTACACGGTAAGGAGCTGGGCACTGGTATCCCTGCATCCCACATCCCAGTCTCTGCATCCTACGTCTCAGATCCGTGCATCCTGATCCTCACATCCCTGCATCCTGCATCCCAGTCCTCTCATCCCAGTCCTCACATCCCACACCCTGCAGCCTTGATCCCTGCATCCTGGGTCCCTGTAACCTGTACCCCCCCCTCCACATCCCCCCCTCATCCTGCCCTCCGGATGAGATGCAGCCGCTGCCCGGGGGGATTTGCGGGTTCCGCAGCCAGGGGAAAAGTTTAGACTGGGGGTTTGCAAAGAGATTTGCTGACGGGAGTCAGGGGTCAGGAGAAATGGAGTTGGGGGGAGGTGGGGAGAGAGGAGGAAGGGCTGTCACTCCAGCAGAGGACAGGTAAGCTGCAGGAGGACCCCTGTGGTCCACCGCTGGGGGAGTAGGAGGGGGGAGGCGGGCAGAAAGGGGCTGGTTCGCCCATGGCAAAGAAGCTGCATCCAGATGTTACCCAGAGGTTCCTGCTCCCGCAGAGGCAGGCTGTGGGGGTAAGGAGAGGAGATCTTTAGCTCGCTGTTCTATACCCTTCCTTAAGGTTGGGTGGAAAGTGCCAAGCCAGCAGCTGGGAGAGCCGTGCTGGGTACCCAGCTCATCTCCCTGAAGCTGCTGCTGAGAGAGAGGGGGAAAGAGGCAGGGAATGTGAAAGGAACTGGAAGTGCTTTGCTCCTCCTGAGGTGTCTCCCCTGCAGGGACCTGGCTCACTCCAGGATCCTAAAACTGGAAGGCTTCAAAAAGAAAGGAGAAATTAACAGGGATGATAGAGCCAATGTAAACTCTCCCTCATATATGCCTGTATATCTATCTGTCCATGTGAGTATGCATCCAGCTGTATAGGTATATATCTGTGCTTCTAGAGTGGTTTGTGCCTATGTATGTGCCTTGCCTATGTTCCCGTGTCTCTGGGTGTGTATGTGTGTATCTATGCTTGCCTTTTCTTGGGTGCATTTAGATGTGTTATATGGATAAATTTGCAGGAATGTGGTTTTATTCCTAGACAGTGTTTATTTAACTCCGTGTAGACCTGGAGGTGTTTGGGTACATACCTTTCACCTGTGTGTGTGCCAGGCACACGCATCTGCTGAGATACACATGTGGGTGTGAGAAAGTCTATCTCTATGCCAGTGTGTCGGTAGAATTGGGGGGGTGTGTTGGATTTCGAGGGCTTTTACCCCCCAGGTTATTGTAGTGTTTCCATGGATCATTTTACATATGTATCCTGTATTTCAGCAACCTCGATAAAATCCAAGCAATTTTGAAAAACTAGGCATCTTACCGATACTGCAGTGAACTGAACTAAGAATTTGCTGCTAGTTTGTGAGTTCTTTGGCTTTTTCTCAGTTTATGCCACCTGCTGAAGATTATTTTAGTTCATTTCTAAAATAATTTATTCAGCTTTAAAAAATTTCCATTGGAAGACTGTGAAACAGAACAGCCTGGGACACAGACTGGTACCTTTATCAGCTTGCATAAGTATATGTCTCACATTGATTAAATATTCATGAAAACAATTTAAAAACCACACAGCCCACCTGATCAAATACGTCTTTTAGGAAGATTACTTTTTCCATTTTCTTCAAATTCACCTAAATCATTATGACTTCTTCTGCTGTTGTTTATGCTGATAAATGCAAGTATTAGAATAAAATGTAATTTCCCCAGCTATTTTGGGGAAAATTGCACATTGAGCTACTTCTATTCACACTTAGGGTAACAGAAAAATTGCGTGTTTTTAATGTTCACTCTTTGAGTGAAATCAGTAACCCATGCAAATCCATGCAAATCCTTTTTAATAAACTGATTACTTGAAGAGCAATGCAAACTAATTTGTCATTTGCTAGAATATTTCATACTTGAGTTTCTGTGCCTTTTTGATTATTGCTTTCTTTTAAAGAATGATGCGGTCCACTGCTACTCTCAATATTCCTGGAGTCTTGCATTATATATAAAACCTAAAATACACCTCAAAATAGAAAATCCACTTTTTTTTTTTGTTGTTCTGTAACTTAAAAACAAGTAAAATGGCATTGGTATCAAGTACATTAAAACAAGAGTTTTTTCCAGAGCTGATATAGTTTTCTAATCAGTGAATGTTTGTCTGGGTTACTTGTGCTGATGACCTACTTATAAGCTTCTACAAATAAAGTTTTCAGGCTAATGTTGACACCTTATCTAAGAGTAAGATTCTAATTTTATCATTGAAAGAGTGAATCTAAATCAGGAAGCAGGGGTAAAGTATCTTTCTGGGTTCACTTAATGTTTTTATACTTAATCAAATTGTGACGAAGCAAAGTACTACATCAGGCTGGAAAGCCAGAAGAAAAGAAATACGTTACAAATAGAGGTATCATTCAGTTCAGGGTATGCATTACATAAGTGGACCTGAATTTGGAAATGAAAGAAATGTAAGGAGATGTATTTAAAGAAAGAGCTATTTGGATGTTTTCTGCAAATACAACTCTCCCATGGAAGCATCCTACAGAACATAAATTATTCCGAAGTTCACAGAGTCCCATATAGAAAACTATAAGACCTAAGCCACCTGGTGCTAATATCACTTGTGCTGGTGGGCATAAGCAACATTTTACCTTTTAAACCTGGTGGGCTACGTTCTCTATTGGTCTACGGGAATTCGGTTAGGATCACATGAAGTGTTCACCCACCAAGAGTCTGGTTTAGCAGTGTGATTTGGGTATCCAGCCTAAAGCTTTTACAGGGTGTGAGAACCACCTGTGAGGCTGTTGAACTTGCCAACAGCGTCCTGCAGAAGGGACCTCACTCTCTGTTCAGTTTTTAAAAGCTGTTTCCAAAGCCCTATAAAATGTTTATGAGGGTTTCTGCACCTTGTCTCTTCTAACTTGTTGTACTATGGTTACTGATCCGTTCATATGAATTTTTCTGGTTGAAAAATTGCTAGGTGTACTATCAGTCTTAAGATGCCACAGAACACAGAGAAGTTTGACACACTCTGGGATCAGACAGCATTACTGTTTCTGTGTGAATATGTATAACTACAGTAAGCTACATAAGCCCGTGAGAAGACGACCATGTAATATTGACTGGTTTGTTGTTTTTTTTTAATTCTGCTTGATGCTATAAAACTGGCAGCTGGTTTAAAGTTTAATTGAGAACTTAGTCCAGGTCAGAGAGTCAAAGAGAAGATTGCCTTCTTGCTCTCTGCTAGTGTGGAAAAGAAGTTTGTTCTTTGATCCCTGGATGTGTTGTATTTGCAACAGAGGGATACCCACAGCCAGCAAAAAGGGGTGACCAGAGCGATGATGAGTTACCCTGTCCCTGCACCTGGCACAGCTGTAGTGGACCTGGGCTCCAAAGGTGTCAGGGAAGGAGCATAGTCTTTGGCTGGTACCGTCTTCCTAGATCTCTGCCTGTGACAGTTCCTGGCTATGAACTTAATAAGGCCAACTTTCACTGTGATAATCTAGCCCTAAACTGGCAGAAAAATCTGGGACACATTTCATTTTATGAAACTACAGATTGGCTTGAAAATCATGAATTTATTTAAGTAGTAGGAGTAAAATGACAAAAACCCAGGAATTCCTCCTGGGCACAATGATGTCTGGGAACAGCCTCAGTGCAATTGTCAGAAATTTCCACTGAGACAAAATCACAGTTCGTTGTTAGAAGTGTTTTAACTATTACAGATTAGTGCAATTGGTTCTTTTTTTCAGGTAAGCCCTGAATTCAGGGTGTGATCTAAATGAATTTCCTAATTTATCTAGTGTCTTATGAGGCTTTTGAACATTTTATTTAAGGGACGTTCAGCTTTTAAAAAATACTGCAAGGAGTATGCTGTCTTTCTTCTATCTGGCTTTCCAAAGCTATGCAGCAAATAAACATAGGGGGTAAATCGTTATGAATTTATTGAAGTCAAAAATAAGAGAATTTACTAGAGCTATAGAAAATTACACACACACAAAAAAAAGAGGCTGTAGAACTATATTGCTTTTATCTCATATTGACCCTCTCAAATACAAATTATGTAGTTGGAACTATTATCATGCTATTGTTCATAGCTATACTGAAATTATGGAAGCATTTATGTGGTTAGTAATAGTAGTACTTATATAGGAACATGTGGGCTCCTCATGTAAATCCATAGGTTGTCTCAAAAATCTAAGTAACAGTGTAGCAGCTTTTCCAAACCTTCTAAGACCCATTTTTTTCACATGCAAAAACATAGTCTTAACCCCAATTACTGAGCACTTTAAAGTCTAGGAAGTGGCTTGACCTTGATGGTACTGATGACCTTGACCTTGAAAGTCCCTTTCCCAGTACATCCAAAGGGAGACAAGATGACAACCGAGTAGATAAACTATATCAAATATGCATCAAGCAAGGTGTGTACAGAGGAAATGGTTGATGAACATTTCATGGATGAAATGGGAACTTGGATCAGACTTTGGTGGATGCTGTGAGACCTTGAAATACTCTGTTCAAAAAATGAATAGAGAAGACAAAAAGTTGTGAAGATATAAAAAAGTTGAGGAAAATGTATCTGTAGGAGACAAAATGGGAAAAAATAAAGAGAAGAAAGTAGCTTCTAGCTAGGAAAGAAAGAGCAGTAACGACACTGAAATGAGTATTCAATCTGGAAGAAAAGTAAATGGAATGATAAGTCAGTTGTGGGATAAAGAGACTGTAAAGCCAGTGAAGGTGGTGAAGAAAGCATTCTCATTAAAGAGATTAGAAGTTTTCCTGTTATCCAACTACCAGGCCAAAAATATTGCACATGTTATGGAAGTGATAAATGCAAAATTTGGCCAGACAGAGGATTGCATTCAGGCATACTGACTAACAAAGGGAACAGCATCAGAGATGTAGGGTGAGCAAGTAGAGAAAATGTCATAGAGCTGATTTTTTCCATGGTAATATGAAGTAATAAGAAAGAAGCTAGGTGGAGAGGTGGAATGTCAGAAAATTTAAAGTCCGTTATGACCAAGTCTTACCAGGTATAAGCATACAGTGAGCACATATCGACAAATTAAGCATATCCTTGAGAAAAGGAGGGAGAGGAAACTCTTAGTAATGTATGGGCTTCTGGTAAAATCCAGAGACAATGCAGTAAAAACAAAGGAGGCAGAAGCAGATTGTCAGATTCCAGAAGAAAACCAAGCGAGTGCGAACAACGGAGAATTAAGTCAAAAGCTCAGTGGGTGACCACAAAGTTAGCAAATTCATAGGTCAGAACTGTATTAGGAGAATTAGTGTGTTAAAATGAAGGTATTTGTGGGAAGAAGGATGAATATGTTAGATTAGAGTACCCTTTAAGGAACAGGGCATCTGAGAGGAGAGGCGCTGAGAAGGGGAGGTAGAGAATGCAGGTGAGAAAATGAAGGGTGCTTGAGGAGAGGACAAAGGGAAGAATAAAATAAGGAAGGAAGGGAAAAAAATAGTGAAGGAAAATGAAAGGGTTGGGACTGAGATTAAATCAGAGGAAAACCACAGACAAAGGCTGGAAGCAGGGACTGCCAAAAAAAAAGGAAAGAAAAGAGGAGCAGAGGGGGTGGGTGGTGTGGGGAAGTCACATCCCACTGGTACAGAGGAGGAGACAGAGCCTGGGCTCGCCAGGAAGAAGGAGCTGAAAGGAACCTGAAAACTGTGAAAAACCTTTTTCTAGAAGATGACAGACTGGTGGAAAACAGAGCAAAAATAAAATGTGCAGGATGTAGCGACTGTGTGCATCCTGAGCTGAGAAATATAGTAAGATTCATACATTGGCTTCCATTCCCATGGAAAGCTCCACTAATGAGTCCACATTCAAATTAGAGAAAATTTTTGTGTCACCAAAATGTTGTACCTGGAGAGGTTAACATAAATGCATAATCTAGGGCTCTGCAAAGCTTCATCTCCTTTGGTTTGTGGTGGCTGGTCCTCAAAAGCACAGGTTGTTAGGCTGACGGGGATATTTGCAGTCTGTGAGGGAGGACGCTGCAGGCAATTTACGGAGTCCAAGATCTGGCAGTGCTGGAACTCTTCTCTAGAATTAGCCCCTCAAAGAGGCTGGCTGAGATAAGTGGCCAACAAGGGGCTGCCTGATGGTATGTTATGACTCCGTAAACATCTTCCAGCAAAACTAGCGTGTTGGATGCCAAATCTAGCACTATGGAACATCAGTAGTTTGCAACAGTCATTGAGCACTGTGTGGTCAAACCAATGACCAATACACCTACTTATGAAGTGTAGGATAGGACACCATTTGAAAAGGCTTTAAAATCTTACAGGCTTTAAAATCTTACAGAATATCGTTTCATCCCAAATTTCCTAAAATTTATCCCTGAACTTATTCATAAATCTTTTCATCCCTAAAAATCCCTATATGTTGTTTCACCAGTGGTGTAGCTCCCTGCTCCACTGACGTGTAACAGCAGGGCTGAGGTGGTGCAGGAGCTTTCAGGCAATCTCAGTCCTCTGCTATGGAAATAGTGGTCCTGGGGGATAAATACACTCTTCCTCCTTGGTGAGGAATGGCGCTCTATAGAAAGCTAGTCTGTTCTCTGAGAGGCTCCTAGAACATTATTGACCTTGCTTACCTTGACTATCTGATGTAGGCAATGTATTTCATTTCTTGACCATTTTAATGTGTAGCTCACAACACAGTTTTGTTTTTTTATATAATGCTGTGATTAAGGCTCCTTAGACCCCATACTGGCTCCAGCTTGTATATGCCATGCTTTCCTGATGGAAGACTTACGGCTGTACTTGAGTGAACATTTCTATATGTATGTTTTATAGGACATCTCTGGCCGAGCTCTTCTCTGATCTGGTACTTACTGCCTAACAATTTTTGTGTTAATTCTAATTTTTATATATTGATATTATTATGCAACAGTGGTTGCATAATCCAGTGAAGAAATTCTTAGAAAAACATGAGAATACATTGTTCTGCTAGGATTTGAAAATGCTACATTACATTTGTGATGTTTAGCAGAAATTGGCTGTCCTGCTGTTAGAATCACATATCCAAAGAGATCTGATAAAAATCAGGAAGTAAATCTTGGGGATGTTTCCAGAACTCAGAGAACTATTTTTTTTTCTCACTTACATGTATTATTTTGTGAGAAGAGAAGACAGATAAACAGACAAAAGGAAGGAGGCAAGGAGACAGAAAAAGCTATTGTGCAATAAGACACATAGGGTACAGTGGTGAAGTGTTAACATAGTCTGATTGTTTGGATAGGCTCACATGGCTAAGAAATGACAAAAATTATCTTTATCTGCAAGACCATTTACAAATCAATAATTTATGCAAAAATATAATTGGTTTTGCCATGACAAAGGAGTTTTCAGAAGGCCTCATTATAATTTTTGGTGAGATTGTGTATTTAATTGTATGTTGAGTATCACCAGTTGAGAGTAAGGCCAGAGTCTTTCTGGATGTTTATGACAGATTTAAAATGGCATTTTACTAATATTCAGTCAGTCAGAAAGACATCTTCACTGTATGTCAACTCACACCAGGTTTTGTTCCATTGTAAAACCTTCCAGATGTTTCAGTATATAACAGATGAAAGATCTTGATTTTACCTCATAGCAGATGTATTTTGCCCATACTTAACTCTTTTCCTTGTAAAAATCAGGACAAAAAAACACCCACATGTAAAATCAATGCAGTAACATTGGATTAAACTTTAGCAAAATTGTGTGGAAAGGATACCTTACAATGCTGGTCTGTGTAGCATTATTTGCTGCAATAAGGAGTTTAATCATTACAAAGCACTTGTCCACAAAATGCTACCACAGAGTGATATTTTACTAGAAAATTTACAAAGTTTGTAGGAATCTTCCTACCAATTTTTTCCAAACACTATAGGAACACACTAAAGTACACTTGTCAAATCTGCCTTGCAACTGTTTTCGGTGTATTCCCTTGGGCTCTCTTAATTGTGTTTGCTCACTTTCTTCCTTGGAACCATCAGGGCTTTAGAAGAGCCCTGACAATAACAGACAGTGAGATCAACAGACAATACATTTTCTTAGAAAGGTGCAAGCCCATCCTACTTGGGGCTGATGCACTTGGCTGAGTTGTCAGGCTAGTCTTTGCTCTCAAAAGCTGAGAAAAGAGTAACAATTGTCGGTGTGGGAATGGTAGATAGACACCAAAGTCTGTTTCTGCCCAAAACTCTTAAACCATCCAGCACACATTTCTTTGTCTTACCATTATTACAGGATACATTTACCTTGAAAAAGACCATTTTTTTCATAACCAAGAAATAAGCTGTCTGCCTCAGGGTCTTGAAAGCGGAACAAAAACGACCGCTGTTCTAGCAAAAGCAACATACAGTCCATGCCCTTTTTCATCCTTTCACTTGTCAGTGTGGCTGTCAATAAGGATGTATTTACATATTGCTAGTCCCACAGTTGATTCATTAAGATGATTTTATGAGTGAAAAGGGAAGATGACCTAATGGGGTAGGTCCAGGAATACAAATAAAGTGAGGTAACTTTCAGAGAATAATAATTCTACTTTCTGAAGTGGACTCTAAATCTCCAAGAAGAGACTAGCCCTGCTTAAAACAACCTTTTCTTCTTCACTCAGAAGTGATCGCCAATTAATTGTGCAGTTTAGCTGAACTTTGCTTTCCTTGGTATCCTAGGAGAAAAGCTCTGACAGACTGGGAATTTTAACTTGTTTGTAATGTAAACTCAGTATACTGGTGGTGCCTTTTAACACTCCAGAAACTGTTTGGGAGAAAAAGAAATAAATAAAAAAGCTTTGATCCTCTAAGCAAACAAAGAGGAGAAGGAGGTTAAAAGAACCATCATTTGTGAAAGGCAGAGAAGGAGAATGTGGGAAAGGTGTCTTTATTTTAACAGCTTCAGAGACGGTTTGAAAGACTATTGGAAATATCAGGCCCTTCAACAGCACTAGAGCCCTCTGATGAGTAGGAAAAGATTTTTTTTTTTTTTATTGTTTCATTGACATTTTCAAGGGTTCTAAGGACTATGAATTTCTCAATGATATGAGTCAATCTGACCAAGATTTTTCCCCGAAGCTGATATGCAGGACAGAGCTTAGGGATTAATGTTAATGCCTTGACTATCAAGCTCAGATAATCATATTCTTAGTGGCATTATTCAGTATGAGAAAAGAAAGAAGACTCTAGTCTGGACGTAATGCCAGCTCCTGGGAACTGAGAGATGACTTGAAGCCTAGGTTTCTTGATCAAAGGGTGAAACGGAAATTGAAACATCCAGATGCAACAGCAAGGAGTGGTGTAACCCCACAATGTCCTGTTGTCTGCTTATTTGTTAGAGATGTTCCTGCTCCGTGAAATGTCATTGATCCAGCTATTTTGGTCAGTAGGTAAGAAGGTGGAGCCAAGTCTCTACATACTCCTTTCAGCCTGCCTATCTATTCCACATTTACCAATTTTAGGGAAGGAAGCAGACAAATAGCTCCGTTTAGACATAGATACCTTAAATCAATGTCCAGGGAGCAGTTTCGGAGAATAATAGGGTCTCTTAGTCCCTCATTTCCTGGTGAGGGCATAAGGTCCCAATTAGAACTTATCCTGAATGGATGCAGTATCCATTAGGATAGAAAGAGGCTAATCTTCTTCATTTTCAAAGATTGTACACAATGTCCCATTTTCCTGCCTGCAATATTTAGTTTCACAGATAATGACACCAGTAAGAACTTCATCTTATCCATCTCTGCCTCCAAAGATGGCATAAACTACCTCTAACTCTTTATAAACTAATATTTGAATGATTCTCTTAAAATATGCAAAACAGTTTTCACAGCCTCCTGCAACGGCACATGCCTGTGCTTCACTGTTCTTATAGACAGAAGGTCTCCAAAAAGTTTAACTAACTCACACTTTTTGCAACCAGGCCTTTCACTCTTGTCCTGTCTGCTATGGAAATTAGAAGCAATTCAGTACTTTCCTTTCCATTCCAGTCTTTTATATAGCAAAGGGATTGGATTTTGGCTTTTTAACATTCATTTATGTAGCATTTCCCCTAGTCATTGTCTCTTCACTCAATGAAATAACTGCTTTTCTTTTAGATATGTGCTTTTTTTAGAATCTTTTTATTCTTGGTGTTTTCCTTTGGACCTTCTCCAGTTGCCCATTTGGATCCGTACCCAAAAGATAAGTATAGCTGATGAATGGTTTGACTTCACTTGTCATGAATACAACATTCGCCAAAGAAATCCTTTGTGCTAGTTCTTTGTTATACTCTCCAAGCCTCACTCCAACCAGCATTTTGCCCAAAGAGCCCTCAGAACCCTCACAGGACTGCAGCGGTGTCCTTGTCCTGACACCTTCAATTTGCTACATTTTTACTTGAGTGCTTCTGGTCATTTTTAGTCCACAAACATATGATTCCAACCAAACAATTGCAGCCCTTGTATCCGTGTTCACATTTCAGAAGGAAAACTCTTAAGTCATTTGAGCAACCTGTTACTTTGTCTTTGCCAGAGGGAACTATAGGGGCAATGGCTTCTGTTGTTTCAGTCATTACTAAACAGAGGGATGTTTAACTGTTTTATTGTCTAGCATGTATCATGTTTAGCATGTTTAGCATGAAGTTACCATCGTGATCACTGACTTCAGCTAGCAGCTCGATCATTCACAAGTCAGAGAAAATGTCCCTGTGAGCATTTGTAGAGGGGAAGCCTCAAGGCCAACTCCAAGCATAAAGTACACCAGTGAATATTGCAGACCTGGGTGATGGATACAAATAGGGGATCATCATTCATTTGGGTATTCCAGCCATAGCCCCATGAAAATGCAGAAGCTGCTCATGCTTTCAGGATCGTAACTACAGAGCAATGCATCAGGAAGTCTCAGATGAGAAGTTCGACTTTGCTGCTGGCAAACCCACACAGATTTCATCTACATTAAGCCTGATGAATGTGGCATTAGGAAAGAATCCAGAACTTCATGCCCCCCAGACACACTTTCTGCCTCTCTTGTTTAATTTTTCTTCTGTTATTAAGACTCAAACTTTTCCCTGGCCAGCCTAGAACGTATCCCAAACTGGCTAGGGCACAGAGAAGAGCAGAGGGGTCCTGGTGGAGCTGCACAAGTACTTGCCCCAAAGGCTCCTTAAAGACCCTTTGAAGCTGTTAGTTTCATGCATATGAGAGCAGTAGTTACTACCAAGAAAAACCCAAAAGCCTTAGAAAGGAAGAAAAAAATAGAAAGCATTCTCTCAAATATCTGCAGTAATTCATGAAGGACCTTAGCATTACAAAAAAAAAAAAAATCCCTCTAGCCTTCAAACTAATCAACATGATGTTTTAATATATTTCAGTAAATTAAAACACATCCAGTCCATCTCATTAGTTCCTGACCATTAACTTCCAACCCTTCAATTCCCAGTGAACAGGTAAGCAGCTGCTCTGAAGATTTAGCTGGAGCAACTCTATCAGAGTGCAAGTCACCATTAGGCATGGGAGTAGTCCTTTTCCTCCACCCTCCGTCTAATATGATCAGACTGGGACTGCTAAATAAACACTACTTCTATGCACTGAATGAAGAGGAAGATTGGTCTCCATGCAAGAGAGAACTGTTTTAAGGTCTGGGAGACAAAAACACAGGGGGTACATTCTGGAAATCAGTGGAATGAAGCTTGATGCTTTTTCCCTCCGCTGGCAATACATGGATTCAGAGTTTAGCAATCCCAAATACTTACCTGATATGTTGTCTCTTGAACCTAGATCATGCCAAGTAAGTGTCTAAGATACATTGTCTGATTCATGGCCAGCAGAGCCCAGCTTTGTAATGCTACTTAATTAATGATCAACAGTCTGTTCCCAAGGCCTTAAAAACACCTTCTGTGTTAAAAGTCATCTATATTTAATCAACAGGAGTCATCTCAGTCTTATTTTAGAGTGCTGCAAATTTTTTGCACCAAGTGATAGGTGCTCTAGCATGTCCCATTTTTGTCCATTTCCATTTTTAACATGGTTTCTATGTCCATGGTTACAATGTAGAACTAAAACATGAGTACTTTCAAAAATAAAAGCACATTTGTAATCATGGTGTTTATCTTTAGAGAGTAAGAGCTGTAAGAATGAATGGATCAAGGGGGATTAAACACTAGGCTAATTGTTCATTAGGCAACCCAAGACCGATTAAGTGTGCTAATCCATTTAATATTTTTTCTATTTGTTTCCATTATTATCCCTGCCAAAATTCTTCTGCATGTATTAATTCACCTATGTTTATTTATTAATAAAGGAATTCACTTGGAATACAGACCCTGAATCCTATAGTTCTTCCTCAAACAAAACCTCCCTTTTAGCAGTAGCAGAAGGACTTCAAGGTGTGACTGGAACTCTCTGTACTGCTCTTTTCCTAAAATAAAACTTAAACTCTTTCAATAAGATTAATATGAATGCATTCTCCATCTGTATTGATTATAGATACTCTCCATGCTTAATTAAGACATATTATTCTGCAAAATTATGCATAGTTCTATGTAATGTCCCATGAAAGTGGTCCTGATCGTACCTGACTCAAAAAAATTGTTCTAAAATTGATTGCTGACTGATGACTACTATTATGTATAATTTTTTACATTATTTTGATGCGTAATTGTTTGCCAGATAAGTAGAGGACAGAGATTTATTGATAGATAACTTGATTGTCATGTCTTCCCAGTTCCAGAAAACAATGATTTTTTCAGATCAACCAAACTTTAATATTGCCAGATTCTGGTTACCAAAATAACCCTTGGAGGAAAGTAGACTCGCCATAAAATTATTCACATAGGTATTACCACAAGTATGGGAAGATGAACAACAGGCCAGGTAGCAGTTCAACAGAAATGGCTAGTACAAGGTCAGAAGCAGAGCATGATTCAACACCGCGATACTGTATTGGTGTGAAAAGGGGAAATTTCCTACTGGGATTAATAAGTAGGAATATTGACTGCAAGATATGAAATGCAAATTCAATACTCTTAGGGGCACATTTATAGTATGGTGCCCAGTTTTGATTGTTATGTTTTAAGAATAAATATAAATCACTGAGACAAGAGTCCAGAGAATATAATAATAATAAAAAAAATTAGAGGTTTGAAAAAATGAATTTATCACAGGTAAGTAACAGGCTTAAATTGTCACATAGAAGACTAGAACTCAGGAAAAGCTTTTAATGGCAAGGAGAGTGAAACAACAGAATAAACTGCTGGGGAGTCTAGGAAGTTCCTGTCACCAAAGGTGTTTAAAAACAAGACATGAGTTAGATAGATACAAGTAAAGTTGATTCTGATTTGGGTGATAGCAAAGAAAAATCAAGATCTTTCAGTGTCCCTTCCAATCCTCTTCTTTCCTAAGTGACCTGAACACCATTCAGGGTTCTTACTCCAGGATCTTACAGCATAGCACTCCGCATTGCAAACATCTACTTCCCTAGGAGGCAGAAAAGACTTCTGCCAGCAAAGCAGAGCTTCTACTCTGGGAGGTGAAGCAGAGGCAGCAAGAGAACAACATGCTTCTCTTGGGGAACAGGGAAAAAAATGGACAAATTTCAGAAGCAAATAAGGTTGCGTTGCAAGAGAGAGGTAAGGTCTGTTGTGCAGAGGTAGAGCATGCGTGTATTCAGGGAGAGAACACATGAGAAGTCACTGCTTAATTCAGACACAGATTCGTTATGAGTGTCCATTCAGTTCCTGCTTTATTCGAGGAGACGCAGCATGCTGAATCATCTTCAATATAGACAGCAAAGTAGTCTGTCATGTAAAAGCAATTAGCAGTCCCACCTTTTACTGTAGGGACTATGCAGAAGTGCCTGTGTCTACAAAAACCAATATTAAATGAGCTCTAATATTAGGGCAACAGAGAAACAAGAAAGGAAGGAACAGAACGACTTGCACTGTCAACTTTAACGTCTACTTTGCATGTTCATAGGCTTTGATACCCTCAAGCACAGGCAATTTGCCATATAAAGTTATAAAGTAATGTGTATTTTTTGAATATTTGCATAAGGAAATGAATGCAGTAAATCTATTGATGTCGTCAATGCAGAACTACTGTAACTCTAATGCTTTCTGCACTGCAGTGATGATTATGAAACTAGTAGCTATTTTATGTTATTAACTCAAGGTGTCATCTTTAATAAATACTCATAAAATATATTGGCAAAAACATAAACTGCAGAAATATGAGTAGGAAATGTATGATATGTTCCCTATCATAGACAAATTGTTAATACCGTTACCCAATAATTATTTAATCAAAAGTAAACTTAAGAAAAATCTCAAATAACTGAGAGATTTCAGTTCTTAGAAATAAGGGCCCTATCTTCATGTTAATTACTGAAGCAGGGTTAGAGTATATTTTAATAAAAGTGTGAGACAGTATTGAAATTCAAATAACTCCTTGGAGGTTTTATGGCTTGTACAAAATGCAACGAAATTCAGAAAGATTTTTCAAAATTAAATTTCTTAAAGAAAGATAAAGAATTATATGTTGTCTTCTAAAAAGACATCATGTTTTGTCGTGGTTTTGTGAAAAAAATGTATTATTCATATTATTTATAGAAAAGATATTTAGCTTAAATTACACTCTTTCCTTTCTACTCCGAAATTTTTCTTCCATTGGAAAACTACCACATCTTTCATTATTCAAGGCCCCTGTATTGACCCCAGAGAATACTGAAAAGTTCCTTTTATCCATCCTAAATCAGGTGAACAATAAATAGGTATTGATTGGTCATGCAGTATAAAAAGTTCACGAATATATAAAAATTTAATTCAGGATTCAGTGGGTCAAATCCTACACTATGATAAATTAGCAACAAAGTCAACAGAGCCACTCCATGTTGCACCAACTGGCAATGCTCTCCAATTTTTCAGGGGTACTGCACTTCAATCATTTAATACTTTCCAGAGATCAATAAGATCTGCAGTTTCAGGTTTTCAGATGTCAGCCTTCTTGCTTCCCATACGCTTACTCAAGCAGTAGAGAGGACTTTGCAGTAAAATCCTTGCCTTGCAATAACGTATTACCTTCAGGCATGCTCACTAGCCTGGCTAATTGAGACTGGATACTGCACTTTGGCTCTGAGCTTGGTTGTCACTAGTGGGACACTGTTGAGGAGTTGATGACATGAGAACATGAGTCATGAACATGTTATCCCAGTCCCCCAAGTAGAGTAATCAGTGTAACTGCACACTTACAAGCTCCAAGGACAGAGACAGTTTGTAAATATGGGAAATACAGGGGTTGTGCAACATATGTAAGGCTGGAAGAGTCAATAGAAGGTAATTTGGTCTAACTCCTGCCCCAAAGCAGAGTCAGGATTATTGTGCCATTTCTGACAAAAGTTTGATTACAATTTTCTTGAAAACTTCTGATGGTAGAAGCTCCACAGCTTTCCCAGGCAGCATGTCCCAGTGCCACATTATCTTTATGATCAGAACATTTTTGCTGGTATCTCAACAAAACATTTATTCTTGTTGTTGAGTTTTCATTTCTGTTTGAGCTAATGACTGCAGCCAAATTTCTCCTTTCATCCCAATTAATTTCTCACCCGCTGAACTTGCTGCAGCTTTGCTTGCAATCTGGTCCAGTCACGTCTGTGATGAACGTAAGAATGCTGATGTGATCTGGAAAAGTGTGAGTGTCAGGCTAGTCTGGATATGATTTCTCTTGTCTTCTGAAAGCGCTTCACTTATTGGTCTGAGAGGGCTTCCAGTCTGGTGAACCGGCCGTCAAGCTATGATACTCAAGATATGAGTCCTAAGATTTATTTTCTTTAGGTTGTCACCTATTACAGGGACATTCTGTTACATGCTATTTCTTAGCACAATAAATAGAAACCAAGACATGCTCTAGACTGTTTGTGGTGTGTTCCAAGGGGAAGTATCTCTTTCTGGTTTTTGGCACAATCTCATCAATAGGATAAACTTTCCTTTCTAAGTTGTAGCACCAAATAATCTTATGGTACTTAATGAGATGACATCTTCAGCCTGTGCATTAAGTGTTTTTCAAATGGTACCAAGTTCTTTTTGCATAATGGTTCCAAATAATGATTAACATGATTCATTGTCATCTCTTATGCTCATTAAAGAAAATATTTAGATTCTATTAGAGTAAAAGACTCAGTGTTTGGTGAAGGAAATAATATTTATTTGAAAAGAAAATAGAGTGTAAGTAAAAGAAAGAGTTATTGCTGGTGAAAAGGGATTAATGAAAAAGGTATTGAGAATAGCAGAAATGTATATTTTTCTCTGATAATTTTTTGTCTGTCAGTGGACTATTCTGCTATGATCAATAAAACCACCAGACTGACACAGATGGTTTAAGAGTAACCATGCTTCCTAAATTGATTATTGAAAAGAAAACAAATCAGTTCAAAACCTTTCCTGAGTAAACAGTTACTGGAAACATTTAATCCTCCTTGTTCATTGTTCTTCACCAGGACTTGGTCTTCTCCAGCAAAGCTACTTGGAGGCAGTAGCCTTGGCTAAACCTCAGGCAGGTGGGTATTTCTTCACTGAGGACACTCACTACAGCATTTTCTGGCCTGTGCTCAGATGCCAGGGCCAATTCTCTTCTGCTGAAAGGGAGGAAAGGACATTTGCACCGTCTGGTGGCCAGAGATATGTGCAGACTTTTCAAAGCTCTTGTCTTCATTGCTGGCTGTCAGCCAAGCTCTAGGGCCTGAAGCTCTTCCTCTGTTTCATCGTCCTATTTCACTGCAGAACGCAGGCACACAACTTAATGACATCCTTCAGATGCTCCAAGACACTTTCTTCCCTGAAATTTTCTAGGAGCTTCCTGACTACGGAGACGCTGTCTACCAAGTTCCTTTCAGTCTCCTGCACCTTCAGGAGGTGGTCCTCTCTAGCTTCTAACACCCACGCTGATCTTTTCAGAGCAACAGCCGAGAAGAATACCTGAAATCACAAAATCAGCTTATTTTCTCAGCTGAGACACATTCCTCTGGAGTGGAACTACAACACGCCGGAAGATCTTTGGGCCTATAGAGAGTAAAATATGACCTGGATCTATGCCTGGCACGTAGGCAGTTGTCTCCTCACTCTTGCCCACAAGCCTCCTGCTGTCTGTAGCACTGGGAACCTTGTGCTCTGTGCCCTTGGGGTCATGTGTGACTCCAGTCCAACCAAGTGTGTGGAGAGCAATAAAAACTCTTTTGAAGAAAGCAAGTAGTCCTTTCCCCTTTAAATTACATACTTTTATTTATTTTGAATCCTTCTGTTTGTAATTAATAATAACAGTGAAGGGAATATTTAATTTGTCTCACATCCCTCATAAAGACCAAAACTGCCTTGATTCCCACTCGGATGTCTGGAAGAACAAGCTGTGTCTCTCCACTGCCCCTTCTGTAAGATAGTATCCTTTTCACCAGGTCAGAAGGAGTTTGTGGACTTTGTGGGGGGAAAAACGACAGTGTCTGTAATGATCTGTTGCACTTTTCACCTCTTTTGGTGATTTTACTCCACATCCTTTGTTCAAATCAAGGAAAAGAAGCATCTGAGAGTGGGATTTATCCCAGCAGACAAAGCAGGAAGACAGAGACAGCCACAGTGTGGAGGACTACATATTTGGAAAATTGTATTTCATGCTAAAAAGAAAAATAACACTTTTAAGGAGTGATTCAGGAGACCTATTTTAGACATTTCTATTCTATTTTAGACTATTCTACTACAAGAAGAGAGCAATCATGTCCAAAAAATGTTGGGTTTTTTTTCTATATACCAACTGTAAAGGGACATTTCACTAACCAGATCACATGTAGGAACATATAGTCTGGCTGTTTGGTTAAAAGAATCTCACCTAAATGCCTAGGGCAGAACTCCAGAAAAGCAGGCTTAGTTTTATCTGTGTTTCTCGCATGATTGAAATTTTAGTCATAGTTTTAGTCAAAGCCTGCTCTGTGGCTGACCTCAAATGTCAGCAAGAGAGGAAAACCTGGTGCTGCTGTTTTTTCTCTGGTCTTTGCCAGATTGTCCTCCTTCATTCAGCAGACACACGAGTCTGCTCTCCATCTCTTCCAAAAAGGAAATCTAATGCAAGACAGGATCCTCAGTAAGAGGAAGTCAAAGTGTGTGTGTCTGAGACCCTACCGTACCACCTTTAGTACTTAGAGATAAGTTTATCTTGCAAAGGGAAATTTCTCTCCCAGAATTCAGAGTTTGCCTTTCCACTGAGCTTTAACTTTTTTACCACAGAGAAAAAGCAACAATTTACTTAAGCGGACGTGGGTTCTTTGCCACTTAAAACTTTTAGAGACATCAAGTTTTTTAAAAACTTGTCATCGGAGGATGTTACTGACAGGATTACTCTATATATGCATTGTTATACCTGTGCTTCCCTAAGTGCACACAGATGACCTCTGAGAAACTGAATATTAACAGACATGGGCTACAGAGGCATTTGCTTTAACCCAGTTAAAGGTTCTTAAATTCTTAGGACTAAACTGTTAGACTTGAAGCGGGAATTAATCCAGGGAAGTCCTTTTGCTTGCTTTACATGACACATCAAGTTGGAAGGTCATTTTGGCCCATATTCTTTTCAAGTCAGTAGATCTGTGAATTAGCTGCTCATATTCTTGAGGGATGCCAAATTAAAACTGTGCTAAAGTGAGGCAAAGAAACACGAGAAAACCTGGCAAGTATTCAAGCATAAGCTCACTGTTGGTCTTGATCTTGTTGATTCGAAAAAATTTGCATTTCAGACTTTTCTGAAAATATTAAGTTATTCTTCAAATAATCTCACAGTGTCAACACCCTGGTCCAATATTAAAGTTTTCAAATATACAAACTCTTCTCAGTTTACATACCATGCATATGTGATAACTTTCATCTTGGTTATAATAAGGACTCAACCAACAATTTCTTAAGCCAAAAACTTAACATTCTTCAACTAAAACACAGCTTTCTGTTCTTAAAGCTGAATTAGGCTCAGAGCTTCTGTGGTTTGAGTGTGGAGGAGGTTGCACTGCACAAATTAAAGCAAATATACTTCCTTCCAAGTGATGCTGTCAGAAAGTGACTTCTGCTAGACTCGAAGTTTTCGCGTAGAGGCGTTTGCAGTATCATAAATACCTGCTCTTCCTCCTTGAGGTAAGAGTTCGTGAGACCTTGAGTCCCCTGATTTCCTTTTTGAGCACAGATTCCCTGGCAGGGTTCACCAGAGTTTAGTTTAGTTTAAATTCAGTGACTGGTGGGTTGAGTTCTTTCTTTTCTTTCTTTAGCCTTTGCTGTCTTCCCTGTTAAAAGCTGTCATGCATTTGAAGTTCTCTGATAAAAGGCTAGATTTTGCCCCTTCTGCATAAAACAGCATGAATCTGAGCCTTATAGCCCCCAGGAGTGGATTCTCATTATTTCCCTCGTGTAGTTCTTTCTCCTCCTCAAAGCTACCTTTTATTCCTACTCCCCTGCTGCACTTTGCAGTGTCTCTCATTCTGAGGTTGGCTCAATTAGAGATAGGGAAAGTCTGTCCTGGGGCTGTCAAAGCTTCCTGGAGATTCCCATGTAACATAATCTTGCAAAGATTTCCCCACCTGCTACATTTTCTCCTCTGTAACCAAGTCAACTGACTTTAAGCCCCCAAAGACAAGACTATTAACAGGATCAGGACAAGGCCATTATAACATCCATCATCCATTAAAGGTGTCTTCCCCACAATCAGAAATAGAATTGATTCCCTGGTATGATTTGGGTTAATATGGTTCATTCATTTACATATTCAAATTGTCCTACTTATTAGTCCAAGATGGTCCTTCTGACTTTGAGTGGCATAACCAGGTAATAGCAACAATTACAAGTACATTCCCCTGCTGAACCTCAAGAGGATATACCATCTGCATCATTCAGTCATAGAATCATAGAATGGTTTGGGTTGGAAGGGACATCCCAGATCACCTAGTTCCAAGCCCCCTGCCATGGGCAGAGACAACTCCCACCAGACCAGGTTCCTCAAAGCCCCATCCAGCCTGGCCTTGAACACCTTCCAGGGACGGGGCATCCACGGCTTCTCTGGGCAACCTCTGCCACTGCCTCACCAACCTCACCGTAAAGAATTTCTTTCTAATATCTAATCTAAATCTCCCCTCTTTCAGTTTAAAACCATTGCCCTTTTTCTTATCACTCTACTCCCTGATAAAGAGTCCCTCCCCACCTCTCCTGCAGGCCCCTTTTAGGTACCCATAAGGTCTCCCCAGAGCCTTCTCTTCTCCAGGCTGAACAACCCCAACTGTATCAGCCTGTCCTCATAACAGAGGTGCTTCAGCCCTCTGATCATCTTCGTGGCCTCCTCTGGACTCGCTCTAATGGGTCTGTGTCCTTGTGCTGGGGGCTCCAGAGCTGGACACGGTGCTCCAGGTAGGGTCTCACCAGAGGGTCTCACCAGAGAGATCAGAATCACCTCCCTTCCCCTGCTGGCCAGGCTCCTGGGGATGCAACCCAGGATACGGTTGGCTTTCTGGGCTTTGACTGCACGTTGTCAACTTATGTTGATCTTCTCATCCATCAACATGTCTAAGTCCTTCTCCTTGGGGCTGTTCTCAATCCATCCTTCACCCAGCCTGTATTTGTGCCTGTATTTGTCCTTATAGCCTGGGTTGCATTTATGCTTTTGGATTCAGGAATTTGGGGAAAGTTTTCCCCTTTTCACCACTTTATGTCCTGTGCATGTATCAATCACACACACACCCTTCCATTAGTATCTGTTAAAGTGGTAGAGGACTAATTACAATAGAGGACTAATTACAATAGAGGCAGCCACTGGACCTACACAGAGATTGCACATAACCCTGCCCTGCTAGTACTGGTCCCCAGTACTGACCTTGCAGGATGATGCTGCTACATTGGTGTCTTTGATAATTTGTTTTTCCTTCTGTAGGACTGCATTACAAAAGTTGGAATTTATTGTTAGCATAGTCCTGATGTGTTTAGGAATGTCCATTTTTGTTAATGTCTTTACAGCTGAAAATGTCTCTCCAGCATAAAATTGAAGGATCTCCACCAATTTTCACTGAATAATTTTTGAGTTACAGCACCATAAACACCAGGGAAGCAGATCAAGTTATCTTTTGTAGCCTTTGAATTCAGAAATCCAACAGCTCTAACTTTCTTGTGGTCATAGATGTAGATAAATAGACTAAGGGGGCTGTTTTGTAAATCTTTGTTTATGTCTCATCAGGCTGAATATTTACTGCTTAAATCAGTCAAAAAATACTAACAGAACAAGGAAACATCTCTCCTTATGACTCATATATTAGGAGGTCCAAACTGTTCTTAAACTACCAGATTTAACTGTCCAGATTTAACATATTTTTAAAATAAATCCCAACTGTCAATGGATGACTAGAGGTACAGAGCTATGTCTAAAAATTATTCAGTTCCAATGTCACGTTGTGTTAAAAAAAATGTGTGATATTAGGCTAGAGATTTCATAATACTGGACATCTGTCTTTGACAAATAAATATGTCATATTCAAGCAAAACAGCCCTGGGAGAATATTAACGACATTACTGATCTTTTTAGAAAGAGAAGAGCATAATGAATTGAAAGAGTTAAGGCCAGGTTTTCCACAAATACTGATGAACAAGCAGCTAAAGAGTATTAAAATGACATCAAAGACTGTCATTTCATAAAGTTTTATCTGTAGCTTGTATCCTATGTCTGAGCTTTGCCATTTCAATGCCCCCTCCATGATTTACTCAAAGATGTGGATTTTACCTAATTGTTCCCATGGATCAGGGGTTTCATCCAGCCAATTAACATTCTTTTTCCTTGATGATTTTTTGGTTTGGCTTGGTTCAGTTCTGAGAGTTGAGAAATGTCACAGATATTAGGCAGAGCAGACAACCTTTGACCTCCAATCCACCTGCTAATTCTCCATTGGACGTCCAACATAAATTTCTTGTACAGACCTACCATGGAAACGAGCAGCTCAACATGCAGCAGGTGAGGAATACAGAAAATGCCGAGGAGAAAGCTGGCTGTTGCTCGCCACTGATGGGCTATTTTTAGCTCACAGACTGTTATTCCACCGAGTAAACTCAAGTCAGGTAAAAGAAAATGCACTTTGCAGGCTCATCTGCATAGAGCGCTGGATCAATCGGAATTCTCAATACCTTTAATGTGTTCATATTTTTAACACTTGGCTGGCGATGTTGTTGTCTGGCAGATTGATGTGGCAAATCCAGCGGAACTTCTTCCATAGACCAGTCATCCAGTATAACAAAATACCCCCAAAATTTACATTGTGCTATAATAGATGCCACGGTCACCTAAGAACTAAACATGTTATGTTTAGATAGTAGCAATAAAAATCACAGAATCACAGAATCATATGGGGTTGGAAAGGACCTCTGGAGATCATCTAGTGCAACGTCCCACTCAGAGCAGGTCCACCAAAAGCAGGTTGCACAGGAACATGTCCAGGCGGGTTTTGAATGTCTCCAGAGAAGGAGACTCCACCACCTCTCAGAGCCGCCTCTTCCAGTGCTCTGCCACTCTCAAAGTTCCTCTTCATGTTTAGGTGGAACTTCTTATATTAAAGTTTGTGCCCATTTCCTCTTGTCTCGTCACTGGACACCACTGAAAAAAAGACTGGTCCCATTCTCTTGACACCTTCCCTTTAAGCATTTACAAGAAATAATAAGATCCCCCCTCAGTCTTCTCTTCTCCACAGTAAAAAGACCCAAGTCTTTTTCCTTGTAAGAGAGGTGCTCCAGGCCCCTAATCATCTGTGTAACCCTAAAAATGGCAATGAGTACTTTCTACTTCCTACCAGCCTCTTGCCAGCCCCCCGGCTTCCTTACCCTGCCATCAAGGGTGACAATAAGATTTCAAGTCTCCCATATCTCGGAGCAAAGGACTGTCACTCAGTCACCAGGTTGGAGATTTGGGTCATAGTCTAAATCTCCAGTTCCCAGTGATCAATTTAGCAAGTGTGACTTCAGTTCAGCACTTTCTGTGCTACTTTCTTTGGGCAATGACAGTGTCATTGTTTCTGACAGTGTCAATGACTGTCACCATCTACCTTCTCTGCCTTTCAATCTTTCTTGATACAAGTGTAGGTGGTCCTCCATTAACCATTGTATTTCCATTTTAAAGAAAAGAACACAGGAATCTCAATCTCTTTTTCCTTGTGTTGACTTTAAAAGTGTTCCTTTTGTACCAGTGGTTTTTACTCTTTTTCTTGTTGCTGAACCCTTCCTATTTCACCCTGCGGATGCAGATTCTGCTCTAAGTGTATTGGCATTAGGGTTGCTTTTCTCAGAAAAGTAGAAAAGCAAATTAGTCCTTGGTCCCATGTGGATTCAAAGACTACAGGTTAAAAACTGCAATTTGACTGTTATCGGGAAACAGCATTAAAAATAAAACAAAAAATCATTCTCTGGGCTACCAGATCACACAATGAAAACCAGTGTTTCCAACAGATTTCTGGCTAAGGCAGAGCAGAGTCAATATAGATTAAGTTTTCTTCACCTAAATGCTTTTCCACAGTATTTTCTTCAACATTACCCTACTGAAGTAGGATTTTGTACCCTCTGCTCCCTAGGAACACATCCCTAACTGAAGGTTTTACCCAATTCCCCTTTATGCTATCATTAAAAACAACATCAGTACTATTTATGCTGAAATATATTCTTGGAAACATATCTCACCATGGTGACAGACTCTACCTGTGTTCTCAGTTCAGCCGGTAGGGCTCATCATTTTCCTGTCACCCTGGCAGCTGCACCTCCACGATGCCTACGTCCTGACACATAAGGTGTTTGTGATTGCTGGGTGGGATGTCCTATGTATTTGTCCAGTTTTATGCCCCCAAAATGGTGTCCAGCTCTCATTCTGTTGGTTTGTTACTGGGAAAAATGAAGCAGATCTCCCTTTTCAAATCAGTGTGACCACTTCCTACATCACTTCTTTCAGTTCTTTTCAACCTATTAAATCAGAATGATGTACTGTTCATGAGAGGGCAAGGCTTCTCGGGTTTGTTTACCTGTTTGAAGATTTGTGGCAGCTATTCTTAAACCCCTCTGTGATATTAGCTCACACAGGTAACTTCCCCTTAGGCTCACGCAGGTACACAAAATGTTTACAAAGATGATATATAGTTCTTTGAGCATCTTGAGCATCTGGTACAACTGTGTAGCTCTGCTTCCAACACCTCACATCTGGCAGAGACTCTACAGTGCATCTAGCAAAATCCATGAGCTGCCTCTGTGTTATCAAATAGAAATAGTGTCATCTCCACTTCATTATAGCAGAAACCACAAATAATTCTGCTAATCCTGGACAAGCCATTGTGACCTTAGGCCATTTTTAAAAAACGTCTCAGAGAAGGAGGAAGCTCCAAGGTGGAAGGGTTAGATATCCTGTCTATGTAAGACTAGTTTAATTAGTCTTCTCCAGTTAAGGGAAAGGCAAGGTCGTCAGCCCCCTCCTTATTAAGCCTTTTTCTTTGGTTGGAATTAATCTGTCTCTCTTGAGATCTTTGCCTGCCTCTCTGCACTGATGAGAGAGGGGGCTCTGTTGATATACATGGCTGGAATCCAGACCTTTGGATGATTGAAATTAAATAGGATTAAATTCACCCATTTTGCTTATTTTTTTTTCACCTATTGTAACAACTGGGAATAATTTGCCTAACCTTCTTTCTTCTCAGTAGCAGTTTGGAGGCATTAATTTTTTATCACTTTTAAGTTTCAGCTATTTTAGCACAAACCACGATGTATATTACCAGTGGAAATATTATGACATAGTAGGGGCTTCACCACATGCTTCAGTTGTTTTTATACCCATTATTGCTGTGCCATCTTAATGTAATTTTCCACAGACTCCCATGTTATTAACCAGCATTCATCACTTATATCCCTCTCCTGAGGCTTGTTATAAGACTCTATAGAAGAAGATAAACAAATTATAGATACTGGAATTAATTGCTGCCTCATCGGAATATCCCAAACAAGGGATTTTAGGAACATTGGTTGGAGTGAAGCAACCCATAGGCCACGCTGACGGGGATGGTAGGAAGAAAAGTTGAATAGAACTGGAGAAAACAGTAAAAAAGAAACCACACAGATTAGGGCAAATATAAAAATGGAAGCCAGAGAAAGTGATAAAATGACTGTAGACCTCCAAGGAATGAGGCTTTGCAAGCCAGATGTTGAATACTTCTTCCAGCAAGGTTTGTTCCCCATTGCTCTCACAACCTTTTCTACAAACCATGTCACCTCGGCTGAGCTCTGCCTCTTCTTCCTCTTTATTTCTCTGTGCACTTAGAATCCCCACTCCCCCCGAAGGGAGAGGGGTCAAAGTGGCTTGATCCTTCCTGGCAGACCCTCGTTAGCCCCTGGCCCCGGCCCCATCTCCAACCCAGGACAGCTTGGCAGCACAGCCCCAGAGGAGGGCAAGGGGAGCGTGGGGAAAGGAAGAAAGACGAGTGCCGAAAAGGAAAATGGTGTTAAAAGAACAGTAGAGAGAGGAAGAAGGAGGGACAGAGGGGTGAAGTGAGTTCGGAGAAATGTGAGGGCACATTAAAATGACTGCGTACATTAAATAAACATATGGTGCCTTGAAACACAGGGGAGCTGTGTTGTGCTACAGTGGGTAACGACAGAGAGTAACAGACTGTCCCTTCCTCTGAAAATCGTGCGGTTCAAAGGGACAGGCATAGAAATCCCCACTCCCCCCGAAGGGAGAGGGGTCAAAGTGGCTTGATCCTTCCTGGCAGACCCTCGTTAGCCCCTGGCCCCGGCCCCATCTCCAACCCAGGACAGCTTGGCAGCACAGCCCCAGAGGAGGGCAAGGGGAGCGTGGGGAAAGGAAGAAAGACGAGTGCCGAAAAGGAAAATGGTGTTAAAAGAACAGTAGAGAGAGGAAGAAGGAGGGACAGAGGGGTGAAGTGAGTTCGGAGAAATGTGAGGGCACATTAAAATGACTGCGTACATTAAATAAACATATGGTGCCTTGAAACACAGGGGAGCTGTGTTGTGCTACAGTGGGTAACGACAGAGAGTAACAGACTGTCCCTTCCTCTGAAAATCGTGCGGTTCAAAGGGATAAAATACGTCAGAGAGGACTGGCACAGCTGTCAACAGGAGCTCTGTGTCAGAGCCACCGGCAGCACCCAAGTTAGCCCCAGCCAGATGTGCTAGCAGCAAGGCACTTCTGCCCTCCAGAATACAGCAAGACAGGGGAAATCCCAGGAAACAGGAGAGAGAAAACTGTGATGAGGCAGAGGGTATGAAAAGGGCAAGGGAAGGATGCAAAGTTTGGCTCCTGAGAGAATCAGGTTGGCTAGCCTGACCTCAAGTGTACACAGAGCCCATGAGAGGGTGAGAGCATGACTGAGTTCTTTGCTTGGAGCAAAAATAGCGACTGTGAAAGAAATGAGAAAGAGGCAGGCAGACACAAAAAGAGAAGAAAGCTGGGGAAGAAAGGGAAAGAACATGAAAACACTATCCTCAAAACCAAGGCAGACATGCCAGCCATGTTAATTTCCAGTGCAAATGCCCTTCCTCTGCTGCAGCTCAATGAGGGATCTGACCACAGTTAAGTTCTGCTTTTTTAATAATAATAATAATAGCAAAAAAAAATTAGTGTCAAGAAATAAAAGTCAAATGCTCAGCTTAATTCCGCAGGAGGAACATACGGAGAAGCTTTGTATAGAGGTGAATGTGTTCTTCTCTGTCTGAGGAAGAGATTTGTGGGTGGTTTCAAGCAATTTCAGTGGTGCAGCCGATTGTCCTAAAAAACAATCTCTTCTGTCATGTTCTACGGTTACTTTTTTAGCCACAGCTATCAATCAGACCACTTTTCAAAGAAGGCAAGTGTCAGTGTCTCTCCTCTGTAGAAGCAGCACAGGGAGGGGAAACAATATGCCTGTAGGCAGCCAGTATCAGTAAGGATTCCTAGCAGCCTGGCCCACGCCTCCTCTGTGTCCCCTCTGCAAGGACTGGGGGCCTTATCGATCTGCTGGTGTGACAGTCAGAAAAAGCCCCACACCTCACTCAAAACCACAGGGTAGGTTCCCATTTGCCTTGACTGCCGTGTGGCCAAAGGAAAGTGGTCATTTCTATGTCAGCGAGCTGAAGCAGATTATGGGAATCTGTATTGGACACATTCACTGGAATAATTAACTGCACAAGTGGAATTCAGGCTTTTTGGCTTGATTATAGTCATTCAGTGTATGACTGGGAGGAAGCATTTTACACTTTGGACAATGATAGCTAAACTCTGAAGTAGGTACCTCTGTTTAATTTTTGTACTGTAGATAGAAATTAAGCCCACACATAATAGCAGCCACAACAATAACTGGAAATTAGGGAGATGTTTCCAACACTTGTAAAAACATAACATCTACAAATTCTCCTGTACTTTCCCCTGCAGCATTCAGTGCTGGCCACTCTCTGAGATAAAATACTGGACTAGATTGGACTTGGGTGCAGTCCAGCCTACAAATGTCTGTGCTCCTAAATAAGTTGTGAAGCACTCTCACATTCTGCTTCTCAGGCTGTACAGAGAAGCCCAAATAAAGCATAATCTCCTCCTTCGAGAAATCTCACATTACATACTTTCTTATATTCTGCGGTAAAATTCCTTTCAGTGTTCTCTTCAAAGCACTTGTACTCCCGACAATGGTTTTGTAATGTGCTTATCAAGGCTTCGCTTTCCCAGCGGAGAGCCACAGTTAATTACTACAGTCACAGAGAGTTCGCAGCGGTGGTTCTTAAACACCCTGCCATCCTCTAAGGCATCTGGTTGGTTCATTCTTGAAATGACAGCCTAAAATAACAGAGTTGGTAGAGATGCTCCAATTGCTTTGCAGAGTTTAGTATGGTGTTATTTATCACCTTTCCTACTTCAAATGTGCAGCTTGTTAAACCAGAAACACAAAAAAAAAAGGAGATGAAAACACAGCTTTTGAATCTGAATTCCAGGGTCCCATGGGAAAATGTGGGGGTTTTGTGCTACAAATGGAGAATAGATGAAGAAAAGGTATTTGTTTAGAAACAGATTGGTGTCAGATTGGTGCATGGATGAAATAATTCACTTTCATTATCTCTTTAAATTCAGATCAGTGTTCTTTTCATATACTTTTTGCAATTACAAAAAGGATCGTGTCTTTTATTACATGCATGTAGCTTGCTTCACAGAAATGAAACGTCTGTGATCCTTGACTGATGCTGCTTCAAACAAACTACATAATGAATAATCAGCACACACACTCCATCTCAGAGGTATTCACTGTCTCAGGTCTCCAGCAGGCACAATCCAAGATATAAACCACAAAATCCAAAGAGCTAATGGGAAGAGTTTTCTTTGAGGAGCTTTCTTTGAATGGCCGGTTTTCTTTGAGGGTCAGGCACAGAGCTGCTGCCCTATATAAGAAGCTGGTAGGTAATGGATCCAATGTTGCAAACAGTGGTGAGCAGCCTGAGCTTTCAGATAGTTGTGTGGGAATGACGAGGGAAAAAACAAGTCCACATAACCAACAGTCTTAAGCAGAAATAGTCTTAAAGGAATTCTTAAGCTGTGGATTTCCAGAAGCTGGGAGCTTTATTAGGAAAAAAAAAAAAAAAAAAGCACTAAATGTTTCCCTGTTCTTGTATTTTGTGTGCTTCCATACCATTTAAGGAATTAGGTAACATACAAAGGAAGAGAACAAAGAAAAACAACCAATCCTCTAAATCCATATAACAAGACACAGCAGAGAAAGCAATCAGGTGGATTTATCATCTTCGGTTCATCCACTCTACACCTGCTGTAGAGCTGACCCTTGCAGGAAAAGAAATACCTGGCCAGTCACGTTAGGCATTACATTCCTTTCCTACAGACCCCCAGTGGCTAATACATTGATTTTACAATCAGTCCAAAACCAACATTTTTAACACCATGCTGGATTACTGCCCCTGCTCTGACTCAGGGAACATTTCCTCTAGCTCTTCTGTTTTCTTTGGAGGCCATTCCATCTACGCACTGACCAAGCTCAACGTGCTTTATCTTTTGAAATATGACAAAGTGATATATCACGGCTGTGGGCAAGTGGGGTGGCTGTGGTGGTGTAGTTTAGCAGGAAGGCTGCCATACAGTGCCATGACAGCTTCCCACTTTGTTCTCTGTGGGTGGCAGTCTGTATATCCAAATTATACACTGAGATCAACAGACAGCACCCCACCTGCCTGCCCACACTGGGGTGGTGATGGGGAAGGGATACAGGAAGCAGGGACACAGTTACAATGGCAGATTTTCAAAAGTTACCTGGATGTTGCAGACTTCTCCAAAAGGCCATAAGACTCCATAGACACCACCCTCCATGGGTAAGCCCTTGTCTCAGGTGTTGGTAACCTGTTTTCTGCCCTGTGATCCTCCAGGCTGGAGGCAAGGGAGCTGTAAAGCCCTGTTTTCAACTCATTGGAGCAGTGGACAAGCCCTGTGAAACAGTCCCCATGTTCAACGAGGCTACAACAGAGGCATCTGCTGCCCACCCCGGCAGTCTTTCCTCTCCCACACAACCCAGTAGGCATTGCACTCTTTTCCAGCACTCCTCAGACCATCACACTCTTGATAAGTAGTAAGAAACTTTGGAGATTTGGTGCCAAACGCTGGAGAAGTCATTGGATGAGCTTCAGATCAGTTTGGGGAAATTTTTGTCCAGCAGATAAGAAATACCAGGCGATGGGGTCCTGCCCCACAGCTGCTTCACTGCAAGGTTCCTCACAGCACGGCTCAGGGGACTCACTCTCCACCTGGTGGACCCCATCTCAGCAGACCAGCTCCCCACTGAAAAGAAGGATACTCTCCCAGGCACTTGCATCCAGCTGCTGCAACCCTTTACAAGGGAAACCTGGCCCTCTGCTGCCAGCAGCAATTTATGCACGTTTGCAGGTGTGACACATTTGCTTCACATGACCTCTGGGAAGGCAAGAGCATTGTCGAGAAAGTGTGTCAGTGATGCCACTTAGCACTTACGTTTTCTACTTCAAAGTGTTCTACCAACATTAATGAAGTGAGCTTCATGAGTGAGTGAAAACACCCTAATAACATGAAAACACTGTCCTGGAACAAGTATATAAGCAAGAAGGCGAGAAAGCCATTATAAAATGAGGACTTTTTTTTTTTCTTTAATGAGCTGGCTTTGCCCAATCTATTTTAAATGTAGCTCATCTGTTTAGCTGAAAGCCTCCAGACATTTCTTGATAGTACTGTGCTGTGGAACATAGCACCAAGGGATATAAAATTTCAGATCCCGTGACCCTGGTGGCCTGGGAGAATATAGTATTCAATTTAGAAAGATCTTAAATTATTTCACTTATCACTCCAGACTATTTTTCGAGATATATGTAAATGTATGGTACAGAGTCCCTCAAAGAAATATTCAGCCTGTTTTGAAGCTTGCAGACCGAGGAACTCAGCTGAGATTTGACCGAGAGCTGTAGACAGTCAGAGGTGTAATTTTCCTCTGAAAGCATCATCAGGACCCATGTAATTGTGAACAGATCAGAGAGGTTTGAACAAAGCAGGCAAAATTGCCAAATCCAGGCATCTCTTAAGCTAGCCTCCCATTGCTTTTAATAGGGCTAGGATTTTGCCTGCTGGACTGAATTCCCAGCTCTACACTGAATTTACTGTAGTAGAAATCCCTTAATCTCTCTGTGCTTCCTTCTCCCTGGGCTCTTTCCTATCTCCTCATCTGCAGATAAGGATGATACTAAGTCTGCCTCCATGGGTGTTATGCGAACTAATTAACTGAGCTTTCAGGGAAACTTCAGCAGCAAAGGCAATTTTCTCATCTGGAGATGAAACACATATACACACACATGTATAGATATAGATATTTGTGTGTGTGTGTATACATATACACATATATATATATAAAAGCCATACCTATCACTTACCAGACCTTTCTCAACATCAAGGCTCTTCTTCTTTTTGTCTTGTCTTTCTGTTATAAACCCACTATTTTTAAATGCTGGGCTTTATTCCAAGTCAGTGTGGGAATGTCAGGCAGGTAGTTGTTAAAAAAAAAAAAAAAAAAAAGAAAAGAAAAGAAAAGAAAAGAAAAGCCTTTGCCTTCTCTTTTTTTTTTAATAGCATTTTTGTTCTGTAACCGTTGCTCCTGCCAGTCGGAAAAAACGTTTGGTTTTTAATGAAAAATCCGAATACCAACAAATTGCAACCCTCCCTTTCAACACAGACATGCCCTTTGAATTTAATTACGCCTCAGGCAATGCATTATAACAGGCATGTGATAAGTGACACCAAAAATCTTACAACAAACACAGCAAATATCCCCCACTGGGCAAAAATAACTCAGTACCAGATTGCCTGTTTTGGTATCGAGTCACTTGGGGCCAGAGTCTGCCTGATTTACCCCATTCAGTACTGGGGTAAATCAGGTCCCCGCTGATGCCCGGAGAGCTGGACCCCTTTATAGCCACCCAGATTCTGCTCACTGTGTCCCCCTCGATCCCTGGTTCTGGCAGAGGGGGTGGCTGAAGGAAAATATCAACCCCAAGGAAGGGGTGGAGGACCCTGCTCTGGGGCAGGGACATTCCTGGCAGGGTGATGGAAAGCACCCAGCGGGAGCCGAGAGGAGCCAGGGGCAAAGGAAGTGGAGGGGTTTGGGAGGTTTTCTTTCCTCCCAGAATAATTTCTCACAAGCTGTGTCAACTATCCGCAGTTAAACAAATACTTGAAATATCAACATTTCCCGTTTGGAGGGTGAGGCAGCACCAGTTGCCTTCGGTTTTGTTGTCTTGGGAGCTGCAACAGTCAGCGAGAGGAGACTGCCTGGGATTTTTCTGAATGTTTGCAGAAGAAAATTTCCTTTGAAAACAAACACCCACAGCCCTGCCTGTAACGCAACACCGGGGTCAAACTCTGTCCTTTGCATCTTTCTGGATGCTAACACAGGATAATGCAATGCCCCTGGGTTATTTAGATCCTCTGTCATGGCCAGCGACTCCCAAGCAGCTGTAGATCTATGTTTGCCACCTTTTTGGTGATGCTTGTGGCACACAGTGGTTGGGTCTGCTTATTATCGCGTTGAAAAGTATTCTTATGTATAAGGAGACAGCAGTCGCAGATGTCTCCTGACTGCTGGTGGGCAAATATTGAGACAAATTCCATCAAACCTCAAAAGCTATATGGCTATAAACACAAAATGAAGCAATTGCAATCCTGACAGAGAGATTCATTCTTTCAAAGTGGCTGCATTTGACCTGGTCTCTGTCTTTCATTCCCCTTCTCTTCTAAACAGGTGCCTTGGCTCACTGACATTTTTAAGAGCAGCAATTTTTTTTCATTGTATATCAGATATAGCTGCTCTGGATCTGAAGACCCTTGTTCATGTCAGGGAACTAGTACCCTGCAGTGGTGCAGCTCTCTTGTGAGCTTCTGCAGCAACTGTTTTCACTGAAGTCTTAAAGAGGAAAGAGAGAGAGTCCTTTATAGAGGGCTGGGATGCACAATCAAGTTATTGCAGTTTAATGCGTTTCTGTGCAGCAGCTGAGCCGTACCTGCCAGCTGGGTTCATACCTTCAGCTTGTGGTAAATGCAGGATTTGAGACACATGTTACTATGGCCTGAGTATGTCTCTGGTCAGATATTCCCAGTAAGTCATTCACTTTCTTGAGCACAGTAACTCCATCACATAACTGAGTCCTCCAGACTGTTTAATTCCTGATTTCATCACTAACTTGCCCTGTAACCATGGGTCGTATCACCTCCCTTAGGTTTCAAACTTCGAGTGTAAAATGGATATAACAGGAGCGCTCACTCAGAAGGGTATTGTAAGGACAAACACAACAAAGCTTGTGAGGTGTTGAGGTATCCTGAATACCAGCTAGCCTGAGGGACATCTTACACACACCATTCTGCTAAGAGGAATTGGAACTACAGTGCTTTGCTTTCAGTCGTTCACAGTGCTCCTCACTATTTATACAGCTGTGGAGCTGACAAATGATTTAGAGTCTTGTCTTTTGCTGCAATAAATAGAAGCAAACAGGGCTGTGTTGCTCTACAGAACCTGAGAAGATGGCCTGCTTTGTTGCATGTTTTAATGTGAACCTGCAAGTCACAATTCTTGCACCAAAGTATTTTCACATGTATCTCCTGTGAAAGGTGAAATTTTGGAAGCTGCTGTCGTATATCCCACATAAACAATGTGAAGGATAACATCAAACATTTGGAAAGTGTGCAAGTACACCGAAGGGAAATATGGTGATTTACTGAGCTTTAATCAGTTCAATATAATTCTGTGAATTTTACACCTAAAGGACTCAGATTGCTGTAACTGTTACCTGTGAATAAGGCTTGCTTCTGACAAGCGATAATTAATTCTTAAATCTTGGAAGCTTCTGAGTTTCAGAGACCCCTGAGCACATTTGTATGAAGATTAGACATTGTTTCTTTTCTCCTCTTTTCTTTGAAGTCTTTTCTTCAAAGATTGCAGCTCGCTGTTCAGACTGCATAAACCCTCTCTTGACAGAGACCACTTTTCTCTGTGCTCGCAGAGGCTTGGGGTCTGACTCTGCCCTCCCTTACTCCTCTCTGCACCCCACTGAAGCCAGCATCGCATCACTGTGAGCGGGGAGGAGGATCAGACCCTTTGCCAGACACGTCAAGCAAATTTGCTCACCCCCTGCAGGGAAAATTTACCACACAACAACGCAGTAATTGATATTGATGGTGCATGTTGTTCACATTTCATTTTTTTAGGCACTTGTTTTCAGGGTTGTGAGGAGCCAGGTTACAGTGATCAAAGGTCGAAGCCTTAAGTTCCCTGTAAAACAACTTCCCTGAGGCTATGCTTAATGTGGGAAGAAATTAGTGGTGAGATTTATACAATGCACGTACCCTGAGCTAAAAAGGACCAAAGATGCTAAATTACAAGAGTGAGGTTTTCTTCTTGTTTACACCCCTGTGAATTGTAAGCAACTCCTCGGATGCTGAAGGAATGACCTCCTCCCCATTTGTGGTTAGAGTGGGAAGTGTCTGGTCTGTAGCAAATGCATCTGAACTCTTCTGTTCACACCTTAGATGAACTTCTTACTTCTCTATCCTCAAGCTGTGCTCTTCTTGATCCTGTAGAGAAAAAATACGTTGCAACTTCTTTTCTAATGAAAAAAAAAAAAACAGAACTGTGCAGTCAAGAATTGTCTGGGCTTTGTGTTTTCTTTTTTTGTTTTTCTATTCTGGGAAACTTTCTGTCAGCTTATTATAGAGGGAAGGGAAGGCAAGGGAAAGCAAGGCAAGGCAAGGGAAAGCAAGGCAAGGCAAGGATTCATATAATACAGGAATTCATTTTTTTATATTTTGCTATAAATGACCCTCATTAGTGAGAAACTAGAAAAACAGGATTCCACCTTTGTAATTCAGAAACCATAAGGTTGAATCAGCTGTAAATATAGCAGAACCGCAGGATCTTAGTGTTGAACAGTGCAAGTCTTCAAATATTCCTATTGCTGCCAGTACTCTCTGCCGTCCTCCCTCAGTGACCCTTTACCACCATGACTTGTGTGAGGAAGTCAACACTGAGGTGAATAAACTTTGCGCTGTCTGGATGAATTCTTGTAGATTAATTTTCTACTCAAAGCAATCACAGTAATGACCCAAGACATTGGGAAAGAGCAATCAAAGTTCTACAGTCTGGCCAAAATCGGCACCTTTCCATTCGGTGACAACACAGTTTTAAACAAGTCACTGCAAGTCACTGCGGAATCCTTCACACTGAAAATACATGGCTGTATGTTCAGTGATGCAAGTGATACTTAATTTACACAGCATCTTGCTCATTAGCAGTTATCTTTAAGAAAAAGTTATCATTAAACCTCTGTTAGGCATGAGAAAATAGAAGTACCATAGAAGTGAAATGTCTTGCTCAAGACATCAGGGCCAATGACAGAATCAGGAGTGGAACCCAGAGCACTCACACATTCCATCTTCAGACCACCCCTGATGTTACATTACTTCCCATTTTAGTGTCCTAACTGCTCTATTCATGCTCAGTTGTTCTAAGACCTCTTGAGAGTTTGCTGTCATGACATTTCATAGCGCGCAGCCTAATGAAGAAACTGTTTCTAACTCTTGTGAGTCTTTTTTTTTTTCCCCCAAAAAAAACTTAAATGCACATACCGGAAATTTTGGACAACTTCTTGAAATTGGCACTCCAAGCCCCATATCCCTCCATCACCCACCCTGAGCATGCACAGCACTGCCCCGTGGTGGACCAATATGGGAGATGTGCAAGTGCAACTGCACCAGGAGAGTTCTCTCCAGGGGCCACAGGCCAGATGACAAATAGCCAGGAGAGGAGGTTTATAGCTGAATATCTTTGCCCAAGGGAAAGCAGGCCAAAGAATACAAAATGTCGGCAAAGGGCATGTTGCCCTTGATTGAGTAGAGAAGGGCCCCCGCTGGCTGGAAACCCAGAATTAACAACAACAACAACAAGAAAATTAGTAAGCCTTGCCAGCTGGGGAGAGACATCTGGCTAGTGATCAGAGGGGTCTGTGAGTCAATTAATCCATCTCGGATCTGGATTAGCACATTGAAACATGCTTCCCTTCACTGCTGCAGAGGGACCTGTTGAATGAGCTGTAAAGATGAATGGAACTAAAGAAATTTCATTTAGATGAAGAAAAATGGCTCTGAAGTAGTGGGTGGGTGGTTTTTACATGCCTTATGTGCTGCAAGAATTAAGCACAGCTCAGAGAATTTAGGGCATGGAACAGCCATTTGGATATAAAACCTCTTGAATTTAAGATCTGCTCGATTTAAAATGTGTATCTAGATATCTGCCTATTTATCTATCATACTTGTAGCCTACCCAGGACAAAAGAAACTGCAAACACAGTTAGGATAAATAACTCTTTCAGTCCATTCTTTCCCAACTGTGCTACATCAAATAACTACGTGTCTTCACTGAAGCTATTCCTGGGCTCTTTTGCTATTATATGGAATGGCAGAACTGTTGCTCAAGGACATCATCCTGCATTTACCCTGAAGAGACTGAGACTCAGTTTCCACCTTCTCTGTCATCTCACATCAAAAGGACATGGTCTTCTTAGATACTTTTCAGATTATCAGAGATAGGTCTTGAAGGGTCGTCTTTGTCACTGAGTTCAGTTCCTGCTGTCATGAGCCATCAGGTCATATAATCCCTTTCATGGATTTCTTAAGCCCCCTCTTAAATTTTGACTTTTTTGTCTGTTACTTCTGCTGTCGGAAGGCTTTTCCAAAACTTCATTCTCCTGCTGTTTAGAAGCTTCTTTATATTTCCAATGTCCATTTATTCAGGACCAGGTCTAAGCTACACCCATTTGGTCTTGTGCCAGACATGTCTTCCTCCCTCCTGAGTACTCATCCCCCTGAGGTACTTACAGATAGCTGTCAAAAAGTTCAGCTTCTCTTTTACATAACTAAATAAGTGAATACACGTTGATCACCTCCCCTAAAACAACTCACCTGGTTATTGTAGTAGTCCATTTCTGCACCTATTCCTAAGTACCCTGGTTGTTGTAGTAGTCCATTTCTGCACCTATTCCTATTTAAATTATTATTTTCCTGTGCAATGCCTTGCACTGCATTGCATCTACAGAAAATACTGTCTCTCTCTATACCATGGAAGTCGTATTCACTGATCAGGTGCTGCATACACCCAACAGCCTCCTCTGTTGTTTTCAGTAAAGGCGCTTTCAGCTTTAGGAAAGTACGAGGAATTTCTGTTAGCACCTGGAAGCTTACCACCGTGGAAGTTGTATTCACCTGATCAGGTGCTGCCTCCTCTGTTGTTTTCAGTAAAGACACTTTCAGCTTTAGGAAAGTATGAGGAATTTCTGTTAGCACCTGGAAGCTTACGCTGGAGATCTCTTAGGAAGAGACACACAAGTTTTCTCATCCAGGAGAGGATGCCCAGGAAAAATGTTGATGCATATTCAGTGCTAGGATGCATCAGGCAAGATTTCTCTAACAAAAATAGTGAGGACTGTCTTTGTGTATTACATTGATGCAAATTCAGTGCTAGGATGCATCAAGCAAGATTTCTCTAGAAAAAAATAGTGAGGACTGTCTTTGTGTATTACTAATAAGATAAACAGTGCCAGTGAAAATTCCTAGACAGTACAATCTGATCACCCATATTAAGAAATTGCTGGAATGGTCTCTGGCATAGTTCTGACCTGAGTCACAAAGTTCTTTTGGTACATGACACTGTCCCAAACAATTCCTATACATGGCTTGGGACTTAGCACATACTTGGGACCAATCCTCATATACATTTCCAACGTGGGCAGCCTGTTTTTAGAGACTGAGAGAGGTCAGCTGCATGGGTGTGCACCACCGTGGGCCTAATGATCTCATTGCCTAGAACAGTCCCACACACATCTAATTTATGAGACTCGACATAGCTATTGACACCTGTGTACAGCTCCTGTCTGAGGCACTGTGCAGAGTTCTGATCATCCATATTCATGACAAAGAAGCTGGAAGGCTGCAACTACAGCTCTTAAGCAGTGACAGACATCAGAATATGAGCATCCTCATCACTTAATTCCTAACACAGTCCCTGGCCCTTGAGTTTTGGCCAAGGTAGCACTCCCAAGACAATTCCTGGGAAGAGGCTGGAGACTGTTTCAGCCCCAGTAGCATTCACAACAGACCCTTAGGATGTGACCACCCAGTCCTGGAGTGCCTGAGATTTTGCCTGTAAGTGCACAGCACAGCTGTGTCAGGTGATATCTGGACCAGGGAGTGGTCCCTGAGCCATCTTGTTTGCTAAGATAATTGCAGCCAAACTGGATGAGACACAGAGAAGAGCTATTATATTCTATCAATGGGTTGACATGGTCCTCAAGAATATGGTTTAGTGATTTTTATTTTTTTTTATTGCTTATTTCTTATTTATTTTTTTTCAGAATTAGGTTGATGGTTGGACTAGATAATCTATAAGGTCCCTTCTAACCTAGATGATTCTATGATTCTATGATTCTATGATCAAGAGAATGTAAAATTAACTCTATGAGAGCAGGTAAAAGAGATCTTAGAGAGATCTTGAATGCTTTTGAAACGTTCCCCTTATACTCAAAGAGAGTTTTATGTACAGAAACTGGGCACAGGCCCTGGAAATATGGTTCTCAAGTCCTTTCACTGGAACATCCCAAATGATTTCAGCTGTCACATGTCATATCCGAGACACAGTGAGCTTTGACACAATATGTACCTTCAAATGGATGCAGGGCTTCTCTGGGAGGCAATGACAATTGCTGAGCATGATTTCCTTCCCAGTAAATATGAAAACTCCACAGGCAGCAGTCAAAAGATATTTACTCTCCTTTAAGATATTTCATATGGATCCCCTTCTTTCTTGTCTCCCTCTGCTATCTGTCTCCTCTACCAAGGAAAGTGCCAAAAGTGGATAAATTCAGGGCTTACCCTTCTAAAAAACGAAGGGGCCTAGAGTAATGAAAGTCCCAAACCATGAACATCTATACATAACTAGGGTCTTATCAGGTTTTCAGACATCTAGTTCCTATTGCTACTGTGTCACTCTGTCCATTGCCAGCTATTGGCTGTTATCCAACACTGACAGTCCCAGAGATAAAAAGGGAAGGACTCCCTCCATTTCATATGGCTCCCCTTCTTTCCTGTCTCCCTCTGCTATCATAGAATCATATCTGTCTCCTCTACCAAGGAAAGTGCCAAAAGTGGATAAATTCAGGGCTTACCCCTCTAAAAAACAAAGGGGCCTAGAGTAATGAAAGTCCCAAACCATGAACATCTATACATAACTAGGGTCTTATCAGGTTTTCAGACATCTAGTTCCTATTGCTACTGTGTCACTCTGTCCATTGCCAGCTGTTATCCAACACTGACAGCCCCAGAGATAAAAAGGGAAGGACTCCCTCTTATTGGCTGTTATCCAACACTGACAGTCCCAGAGATAAAAAGGGAAGGACTCCCTCTTGGCATGTGTGCAAAGCCTACCGCAGTGACTGTTTTGCCTTCTTAGAACTTCTAGTTATACTTACACAATGTTTAAACTACAATATTTGTCACAAATTCTGTATCTCATCCGAGGAACCAGGGAGGGGATGAGAAGCACTTATCTACCTTTTTCTTTAAGCGCAAAGGAAAGAGTCAAACCTGGTCCCCAGGTTGGGACATGTTCAGACTAGAGGTCTAACAATGCAATACCCTCTTTTCCTGGGGACCACCGTCAATTCTTTCTGCTCTGATGGTGTCTGAGAAGAAGCAAGAGAAGAACGTGCAAGTTTTTTAGAGAGGAGAGAACACATACAGAGAGGGACCAATGCCATGGACTATAAGGGTGCAGAAGCACCTCTATCCACTTTCCTGCAGCTCTGAGGAAGGTGTCTTGGGACTAATCCAGCTGTCATCATGTCCCTCCCCACCAGCTGCAGACATCTCTTGCTCGGTATGCCACCAGTCCAGCTTCTCCTCTAGGGCTCCTTGATTTTTGCTCTGTGCACGTGCAGCAATGCATTGAGCAAGGTGATTCAAGGGCCAGTGGCTTAGGACTTTTGTTTATCCACATGTTTATCCCAATTAGCAGCCAAATGCTGCTAATTTTTATAGTTTTGAGATATCTATATACTCCTCAATTCATTCATTTCACGGTTGTGTTCTAAGCAATGTGTCTTCTAAAACATTTTAATCCATAAATCTAACCAAACAAGTGATCATAAATAGATATGCATGCTTGAAAATAAGAATTTTAACATCAAATGCAGGTATATATAAATAGAAGAAAATCTGAATTTATGGACTTTATAAATATACCTGAACTTACTCTCACAGCTCATCAGTGTGATGAAAAGTCTCCAACTTGTCTCATAACACCAGTAGGAAATATGGGACTTACAGGGTCGGAGAGATGTGTCTACAGTCACACTTGACACTGAACTGTGAATTCAGTTGAGATTTCCTGATCATCAGTTCATAAGTGAACCATGATGAGAGAAAAGAGTCAATTAGGACAGCTCTAGGAGCATGAAGTAGCTCTAAATATCCCTTTATAGCCATTAAGCCATATTTCTTCAATATGGCACAGCAAGAAGCAAAGGGAAAGGATCAAGGAAAGACAAGCCTTTTGAAGATGATTGTCACCCACTTAATCTGTGTCAACTGTAACACTGCAGGTGTTTGCTGCCAGCAAACCCAAACCGCCATCACTGGCCATCTCAAAAAACAAGCAGTCATTCCTTCAAGAAGGAAAAGCAAATGAGTGCTTTAAACCTACCTGCAAACTGTCCTGACCTTGCACTCATGTGTAAGGGAACCTGTGTATTATAAAAAGAAAGTGTTGTTTAAAGAGAGATTATTAGCTTGTTTAAGAGCATGTCCAACAGAAGCTCTGGGAATAATAAGGAAGTGTTTAAAGCAGATTGCCTGCCTCATTCAGATGTGTCAAGGAGCTGATCCAAAGACACCGAGGAACTTTAAAAGGCACTGGAGCAGGCCCATCAGTTTCTGGTACTAATAGAAGCCGAGCTGTTAGTGCTTTCGCATGACATCCTGTAAGAAAAAGCACTGGCATTTGGCTTACTCAGGAGAGATTTCACCATCTGTTATTGTAGAGACCCAATAATGATACAAAAAACAAATAAGCGAAAAACCCTAACACCCTGTCACCATTTCAAATTTAGTGAGGTCTTAAAATATTCCTGCACAGGTAGAGGACTTTGCTGGAGGAGAATCAGCACGGCAACAGGCTCAATTACATCTGAGTTTCCAGTGTAAGATCTGTCAAGCAACTCCTATCACCACATCTGTAAGTGAGTGTGAGTAATGGGTTTTATTTAAATTCATGTGGTATTTACTACCTACACCCAGACAGATAACGGACAGATAGCAGAACAATGATCAGCAAGTGGCTACCATTTAATTCTTGTTTTATTCTGCAGTTTGCCTGCCTTAATCTGTCTTCCCTTCTAAAGAAGTAAGCACGTTCCTTCTGTCTCAGATGGAAATGCAATGGCATATTATGAATTCATTGCAAGTTTTCCATTTTCCATCAAAAATCATGACAGCGATAAAAAATATAAAATCCCACAGTATTTGTTTCCAAAATCTTTCAGCTCCATGCATATATGTTTAGCTTTCTGCAATTGGATTTCTTATCCCCAAAAAGACACAGTCAACAACTGAACTTCTAAGTAGCAAATAGAACATTTAAGGTGTCTATTTGTGTTTCCAAAAACAATAGGTACTAAGTGTGGTGGTAAGAAGCAGAGCATCCTAAAAAATACTGAAATGATCTGTTGACTTGCTGCAGTTCTATTGATTTTGGAAACACAAAGAGAATATGCTGAACAGGAGGGAAAAAACCGTTAAGTAGCATCACGTGAATGCAGTAGTAAAACATCCTACATACTCTCATCACTGTCAGCTTCCTGCAGGAAGAAAATATGTGTTCGGCCCTGAAAACTACCTCGTTTCAATACGAGTATTGGTACGCATTCATTTGCTCTAGCTATCTGAATTCCTTTGGGTTTAGTGAAGCTGTCAAAACCTCACAAGTGCGAATGCTGTTGTGTAAGTAAAATTAATGACTCCTTTTCTACTTCCCATATTTCAAAGCTTTAAATGAGTTCTTAGTGCTGGGGGAAAGGGGAGGAGGAGCGGAGGGGGCTGTCAAAATGGAATTGTAAATCTTTTGGCGTTTAAAATCTTAGACCTGATTGACCTCATGACGGTGCTTCAGATGGGCATTTATCTTGGTGCTGTAAAACAAGCAAACTGTCTTTACCCAGGCATGAATCCCACTTCGCAATCTGTTGTAACTAACTAGGGTATGAGGCTCAAGTGGAACGCTCCAGTCAAGCAAGTAAACATCAAAAAACAAACAAAAGCATTTGCATTTGTGGAAGTATTAAATGTATTTATAGTATGCCCTTTAAGTGTAAGTGTTGGCATTAGGGGACATTAATGTGAACATAGATGTAAGTCAGTTATTAAATAAAATGGAAATATATGAATCATTAATATCAATAATAACTCCTGCTTGACAGAATGGTGTGTACTGAGGTTTTAGCTGACACTTGTCATGGTATGGGGTCATAGACTAAGGGCTGTCTGGGGAGAGGGCTTCCTCAGTGTGCAGATCCCCCAGCACATTGCAGGCTTCACTCTGAGCTAAGGGCTGGCTATTTTCAGTACAGAGAGGAGGACTTCCCAGTGACATCCTGCTTGAGGTTGCAAGATGAAGGCTGGCTTCAGAAAGCAGTTTCAGCCTACCTACGAGCTGTCCATCTACACCAGAGGCTCTATCCCAGGGGAATTTTGACTCAACTCAGTAGAGGTAATGACACCCTCATATTTCAGCTGACCACACTACGCTCCCCCACAGTCATTAGAAAGCTCTGTAGAAAGCACTTTGGAGCAGGAGCCAGACCCAGGTGCTCTGAAAATCCTATGAAGGAACCTGCATGGGGGTTCCTTCCAGAAAGGAAGACCCCAGGAAAAATGACTAGATTATGACTCTTTTTTTACATGCTAGCATCAGAGACAACCACACCTGCCTCATTTAATTGCTCTTCCATCAATCCATTCAGCAGATGTGTGAGATATAATGCTCTAGGGAGTAGATCCTGTTTTACCAGGGTATGTGCTTCCAGTTCTTACTCAACCTACCAACATACTCTCTCACAACTGAGAAAAAAAAACTTTCCTTGGAAGAGAAGTCACAATGTTGAAGTTAGGTCTGAGGTATGTTGCTAGCTGAATGAAATCTGGCTGAAGCCTGGAGAAGATGGAATTAATTCTGGACGAGGGGATTGAGTGCACCCTCAGTAAGTTCACAGACGACACCAAGCTGGGTGGCAGTGTTGATCTGCTGGGGGGTAGAGAGGCTCTGCAGAGAGATCTCGACATGCTGGATCGATGGGCTGAGACCAACGGGATGAGGTTCAACAAGACCAAGTGCCGGGTCCTGCACTTCGGTCACAACAACCCCCTGCAGCGCTACAGGCTGGGGGCAGAGTGGCTGGAGAGCTGCCTGGCAGAAAAGGACCTGGGGGTGTTGGTCGACTGTCGGCTGAACATGAGCCAGCAGTGTGCCCAGGTGGCCAAGAAAGCCAACAGCATCCTGGCCTGTATCAGGAACAGCGTGGCGAGTAGAGCCCGAGAGGTGATTGTCCCCCTGTACTCGGCACTGGTGAGGCCTCACCTTGAGTACTGTGTCCAGTTTTGGCCCCCCTACCATAAAAAAGACATTGAGGTGCTGGAGCGGGTCCAGAGAAGGGCGACAAAGATGGTGAGGGGTCTGGAGAATAAGTCTTATGAGGAGAGGCTGAGGGAACTGGGGTTATTCAGCCTGGAGAAGAGGAGGCTGAGGGGAGACCTTATTGCTCTCTTCAACTACCTGAAAGGAGGGTGTAGAGAGATGGGGGTCGGTCTCTTTTCTCAAGTCACAGGCGACAGGACAAGAGGAAATGGCCTCAAGTTGCGCCAGGGGAGGTTCAGGCTGGATATTAGGAAAAATTTTTTCACTGAAAGGGTTGTCAGCCATTGGAATGGGCTGCCCAGGGAGGTGGTTGAGGCACCATCCCTGGAGGTGTTCAAAAGATGGGTTGATGTAGTGCTGGGAGGTATGGTTTAGTGATGATGCTCCTTGTTTGTTGTGTGGGTGTCTATTTTTGTCAGTTAGGTTGACGGTTGGACAAGATGATCGTTAAGGTCCCTTCCACCCTAGAAGATTCTGTGATTCTGTGAATATTGCTGTCCAATGGGGCCAAATTTATGCTGCCACTGGAGGAATACCTCATTTGCCTCCGTGCAAAGAGGAACAGAGTGTACCCACTAGACTACCATTCACTGAAGCAGTGTGTAGCACATTGCAACCATTAATTCTTAGGATGCAACCACAAGGTCAGAAAGTAATATTATCCCTATTTATATAGGTACAAAAGAGATGAGCCAAAGACAGAGACAAGACTGGAACCAAGTTTCAATGCACTGTTTAACTTACTAGACTGGAGCCCTTCCAACAAAAGGAAGTGGATTTTGTATATTTTATTGTGAGCCCAAAGCCATTAAAAAAATTCTCATAGGTTTTAATGAGTTGATTGCAGGAAATATTGAGTGTACATTAGTTTTCAGAAGAGATTAGGGGAAGTCAGTCTTTAAATTAGAAATTGTCATAAAGTCTAAAAGTGCTGAAGGACACCATCACAGAAAATGCCAGGATTTTCTCCTTCTCATAAATAATAAAATGAATATTCAGGGAACTTTTAGTGGTTCTGATCTAATGTTGTAGAGTTCTTTTCTCTTGGTTCTGCTACTGGTTATGCAGTCACTTCCCCATTGAAATTCATCACTTTTCTGGACAAATAGCTTTGTAAAGGGTTAGGGCTGTGGCCGTTGTGGTCTGGTTTAAATGGGCAACATTTGCAAAGAGCAATGGGAATTCAATTAATGTTTTTGGGGAGAAACAAATAAGTTTGGATAATGAAGACCTGAAAAAGTCTTTTGGTATCCACTAGAATGGTATCTACTTTTTGCAGCTATGTCAGTGCTGTAACAGGAACCGCTTCTTCTGGTGAATGGACTGGGCTGCACTGAAGGTAATACCCCACTGCCTTTAACTTATTGTTCTCCTCATTGTTCTTATACACTAGATCCTGGCACTAGGAAAGAGGTGATCTTTGTTTCTTCTGTCATTGATACATGCCATACTTTGTTTTCTCCACAGCTTCTCATAGGTAAAATACAGGGATGGCACTTAACCCCGGTCATAAAAGGATTTGTATGTGGTGAGGAAGTAAAAAATACTCTTGTTTATTAGCTCAGATAGTAAAAAGAAGAGAGTTCTTCACAATTCCATGAAAAAATATTTCTGAGTGGAAGAGTTAGGTGTTCAAAACAGAGAAGTAACCAAAAGAAAATGAGGTGTGTTGCGGGTTTACTTCCTTGTTGCCTTGCTGAGGCATCCGGGGTACTAACAGTCCCCAAGTGAAGATCATGCCATTACTTTAGACTCATGGTATGCACTGAAGCACAACTAATGCTCTCCTGTAATTGTTTCCTGAATGCTTAAAGCAGCCAGAAAGCCCACACGCATGCATACAAATATATGCTCGTTGCTACTCTTAGGCTGATGGAAATTTTATAAATTGCTAACCCTGTCTGGAACTGTATTGCTTCCAACCGAACATCAGCACATTGATTTGAGCAGCAGATCTAGGAGCTGAAAATGGGTTCTGTGAAACAGCAGGCTTAACAGCTGAAAGAATCAAAGCTCCGAGCCTCCATGCTGGCCAGCTGATGAGTTTTTAATTTCTTCTCTGTGGCTTCTAAGACGCAACGGATAATCAGGAACAAATTTGTAAGTTGACCTTTAAGTATCAATGAGGAAAGTTTGTACCTTTTATCAGAAATTACGATAATCAATTGATGTATTTACACGGATCTCTAATAGTTCTGTTAATACAGCCCATGTACTCATTTCACAGATCTGTCTGTTCCTATACTCAATGTTTACAATGAGTACCTAAACACATTTGCATCAGTCACTCAGGAGCACCAGCATAAATCTGACAAAATTGATTAGTTCACTTGCATATATGTCAGGTAATCTCCTGCCCCAGACAGTGAATTGTGTCCATGAAATATGTCCATATACCTGGGGATAACCCCCAGCTCTACATCATATGCAGATAGCTATTAAAGCGTTCTTTCTTACTACACTTATTCAAATTCCATATACTTTGTACTGGGTCCATCAAATAAGAGAGGGAAGGAAGGTGGAATTAAATTTTTCCACTTGAAAAATTATGGATCTTTCATTTCTATGCCTTCCCACATAACACTCATATTTAATTTAAGATCTTAAGTGGTTCTAAATAAGCTCCTAAGATTCAGTTTAAGCACAAAATATTCATTCAGGATGAATGAATAATTCTGAATAGCTGGAACAAGAGAACAAAAAGATTTTAATGTTAACAATGGGTCAGATCCATCAACATGATAACTATCATGACACAAATGGAGTCTCTTTGACTGGTATTTAATTTGGAGTCTCTGGTACCTAATTTGACCATTGCATTGCACCGTGTTTTATTCCCTCGATTACAGTCCTAGCCTAAAACAGTCTGTTGGTACCAGAGAACTCAGAGTTCAAGTCTATCATGCTCCTGACTCAATGAACTAATGGAGCCAGTCAAAAGTCTCACATTGATTCAGCAACTGACACAAATTATATCAGCTTGAAAATTGTACGAGTTTTCTCTCAGTGTAAGGGACTCCTTCAGTGGTGCCTGTTGCTAAAATTGTCATAACATTTCCCATCCTATGGCTCTCTCAAGCCCTATTTGAATGGAAATGTAGGGTGTGGTCCGCTTGAGGCTCAGTTTAAGGTGAGCTGAGAGTGGCCTCACGGTGAGAAAGTTTCAGCCACAAAGTTTTTCCAATAATGGAGGTGGAAGGATGGCTGCTTTGACTTTAAAAAAAAAAAAAATTAGCAAGCTTTTCTTTAAAAAGCAATTGCAGTTTCTTACACTCTGAAGCAGGACACAGAGAGTGGGCACAGGAGTTATTTGATAGAGACTTTTGCTAAACTTCTGAGAATATCCTGAAACTGGGCTGTTACCAGCCCTTTGACATAATCACAGCTTTACACGTACTCAGGAAAACCTTCTTAAGAGAGCAGTAGTAGAAGCCTTTAAAGAACCTGTCCATGCTGAAAGCACTTGAGCCTCTCAGCACTTCTAGTGCCATCCAGAATAATCCCACACAACAGAGAAGGAGGCTGCTTTGCTTCACTCTGTCTGCTTGGGACCAGCTTATCCATGCAAAGAATGACAAAAGCGAAGAGGCAAAACCAGGATTTTACTGCAATTGCTGTTTTCAGCAGCCAGCCATGATAGGGCTGACCACCAAAGAGTCTCTTCTCCGTTGTCAACACGGTCAGGTAGAAGGAGGGAAAAAACCCATGTCACTGAAATATTAAGGGCATCCAAAGTGTCTAGCAGCATACAAATAACTTGGGAAAAAGATACTGCTAGGAAGGCTTGGAAGAAAAAGACAAGGAGACTGCAACTGGGAACAAGGAATGGGATACACCTGAGAGCTGCTGAGGGACTGAACTGAGCAGTGATCGATGAAGGGAACAGTTCACAGACTGAAGAAATTGAACTTTTAGCATTTGTAATCCTACTGTATAAAGCAAACCTACACGCAAACACCTTAACTGCAGGGTACCAAGTTAACTCACCAAGTCTATGCTGGACTAACTGGGGCATGCTGTAAAGATAATAAGAGCATTTATCTGTCATGCATGCAAGCTTATAGATTGATAGATCATTTGATCTGTATGACTGTATTATGGATTTGCCATTAGCTTTCATCTTTAGCCATGCTGACAGAATCAAAAACCATATTTATTACACTTGGTGGGTTTTAATTGACTTTGCATTTTCCTGTGAGTAGAGTTGGAACACAGATAATCTGCAAAAGACACTGACAATCTTCCAGTTTATTTTGGTTTATTCATATTTTTCAAAAAAACAAGCAGAAAAGCATATCACAGATGTATTCTCCTGTAAAAGCTTTACATAAGATTTGAAGGAGAATAAACTAGCATAAGCCATAAAAGAGAGAAAGATGCAGTGCAAAAAAAAAAAGCTTATCCTCTGGGCTTGATGAAGAAAACAGCTCGAAGCCAGCAAATCAATGATCCCAGAATGAAACTGAAACACTGCCCATAGGGAGAATGGATTTGCAAAATGCGAGTTCTTCCTATTTCATATGGTATTGCTCCTGCACACAGAGTGGGGCTTTTTAGTACTAAGGCACAAGGTCTGACGCTACCAAGGTCTGATAGCACACAAACAATGTGACAGAGGGAGTGGTCTTTAGCTATGTCAAAAGGCTAAGAGTGCATGAAGGGGAATCCATCTTACCTAGACATCTTTCTTATAGATTCCTGCATGTGGACTAACTGACTTGACATGGATTTCATCAACATGGTCAATAGTGTGTAGGGTGTAATTCAGCCTCAAATAGATGTGTCTCTGCTTGGTGAAATGAATTGCATGCTGACCTCTTTTGGCTACACTGACCTCATTGACTAAATGGGAGTCTAAAGAGCTCACTCAATGCAGAAAACTCCATTGTCCGGCTCCACGAGCCCTGTTCGCTGTCAGTAGAGAGAAATAGACTTGGTTGGGTGCAATTTATTTCATCCTATTCCAATGTCTAAAGTAGATTAGATGAATCACATCCTATAATTGACTAATTCCAGGAGTAAAACCATGCTATTGGCTTACATAACAATAGGAGAGGTTTAAACGTTAGAGCTTGGGATGTTGCAAGGATAGAGGAGTGCTCAGAGCATGCTCTGGTCCTTTGAAGGCTGGTTTCCTAAGGAAATAGGGCTTATACAATTACATTAACTGTCAATTCCAATAAAGCTCGAATGCTAGCCAGTTTCAACAAAATTGTGCAAAATAAAGACCTCAAAGGCATTCATTTGCTACAGGTTTCCTGTTAAGGAAAGGAAGGTGGCTGAGTAAAGAAATGGAGAACAAGACTAAAATGCCACTGAAAAAGAAAGGCTGAGGAGTGAGCTCAGACACAATAACAGACACTGGAGAAACCTTCTTGGAGAAAACCACAGGAAAAGAGGCTTCCCATACAGTCCTTTGCTCGGATTGGCTGTATCAGTGTTGTAACCTATCCTACATCACCTGGAAACTGCCAGACAATGCATCTATCTTGGAAAAAATAAAATGTCCTGGCCTTATACAATGTCAGAAGGAAAACACCCAAGCTTGGACTCAAGTGTCGTCTGCAGCAGCCTCCATTTGAGTGAAATCAGAGGAATTTTGGCTCTGAATTTCACACCTTGCAGCCTTGTTTTAAAGAGGAAAGCTACAGGTAGGGCACACTCAAAGCATTCAATAGCTTATCCAAGCCAGTGAGAAATCCTTAAGTCAGGATGACTGACTGTCTCTGACACCTGCTGCTTCTGCATGAGACACCTACATGTTGCAGATGAAGGTGTCTGTTCTGCAGACCACTAGGATTTACTGAGAACATGCAGCCTGTAAAGAAATGCAGGCTGTTTCTTGATTATTGTCTTCTTTTTATATTTGAGAGACACCATAGGATTTACCCTTTTAATTATTGTCACCTGCTTTCACAGGCCTCCACCCTTCTGCATGTCTGTTTTTCATTCCTGTGTGTAATAGGAAAAGGCAGAGCATTTTGGCCGCACTGATCTTGCTTTTGTGAGAAATGTGCCAGCACCCTCCATAGCCAGGCAGCTGGGCCTGAGCCCTGAAGGGAGGATATTTCACTGCTTGTTGCCAAACTGAGTGTGATAGTCCTAAAAACGCATAAGGTCATTTAATTTAAAACTCTGTGAACTGGATTTCTAATCCCCTGCAAACCGTTGTGTAGCTTAAAGGTCTGGGATTTGTCAAAGCTACCATTCTGCCCCAGAAAACAAATTGCAAAATTTCCCCTCAGAATTCCTTCCCATTTATGGGTTTGTTCTCCTTCCACAATTCCGTCTGCCCAGGTGCTATTAGTGAAACCCCCGGAATTTTTCTCCAGGCAACAACCTGACTTGCCACTGATCTGCTGCTGGAGCAGAGCCACTTCCAGGGCTGCCATTTTCTTCCTAATTTATCTCCTTGCTTGAAGACACCTCTGCAGTCTATCACCTGGGATGAAGGGTCCTTCTCCTCTTAGAGCCATTGGGGTGGCACGAGGGGCTACACACCGCAGCCCGAGCCTCCCTCTGCTCATTTGCTCCCCGTACATCTGCACGATGGGAAGAAGACATGATCTGCAGAGATCACCCTTCTCCCTCATCTCCCTGCCCCCTGAAACAAGCTGTGGATCTAGAAGCATACGCCCTTGAGGGGAATGCAGCCTGGATCACAATCTGGCATGTAGGATTCCCAACCTACTTTCTTCGCATGCACCTGGTCTTGTGGTTTCTCAGCTGACATTTTTCAATCACTGCTCGACAGAAGAATTTGGGGCAGTTGTCACAGAATAACACTCATTGCGTGCCTGCTGCTGCATGGGCAGTTCAGTTGGTGTTCCTGTGGTCCGCAGAATTGTTGGCAGACGTGAAGCTTCCTCCTGATCAAAGCCAGAAAGTGCAAGCAAAGCAATGAAATCCACACCTCTCGTTCAGCTTTGTTAACAAATACAAGTAGTGACTCTTGGCTGGTTCCTGGATTCTTTAATAGGATTATTATTCATTCATGCTGGCCTCAGTGAAATTTAGGAGACAAGTATTAATCTTAAATTGCAATGAGAATTGTAATAACAAGAAAGCTTGTTATTACAAGGTGCACAGGCCACACAGAAAGAGTATTCAGCCCTGGCCCTCCCAAAATAAATCAGATCTAACTCCTCCTGGAGTGAGAGAGGAGTACACACCTAATGTGGACTGTACCTTCCAAGAAATAATAAACCTCTATACAAACAGCCATGCAAAAGAGTTTTAACTCTCCCTTGACCAAAACTGGCTGGCTGGCCCCAGTAAGAGATGAAAGGAACATAGTTAGGACCTAGATTCATCATCCTTAGCTTTCGGCCTTTGAGGTAGTGAAGTTAGGGTTGTTTTCACCCTAAGCTCCTGCTCGCCACAGTGGAGGCAGCATGCAACCTACTGCCTACCCACGTGCTACCTCCCTCCTCTAGCAGAGGAGGCAGTGAATGGCCATCACCCACACCCTGCCCACGTCCACCATGGAAAGAGATTATCAGCACAGCAGTTTTCAGCTTTTGTTAGACATCAAGGAATGGTTCATATCTGCATGCCTGCCCTCTCGTCATTCTTGTTTTTACCCCAGATTAGGGAGCAACCTCACTAACTTCCTTTTAGAAGCAGGTTTACTCTGTTCATATCCAGATTGCATCTTCTTGTACCATTAACAGGATCCAAAACATATATAACCTCCATCTTCCTAAGACTAAATCCATTCTCAGGATGTTCAGTTGCAAACAGAGCCTTTTTTCTGTCCATAAATGCCCACTCCTCCAGCCACTTTGAGGTCCAAGTAGGTTTGACATCATTGTGCACTAGTTATCTGATTGAATTTCAGGAAAGAATTTCCCCAGGACTTTTTATGAAGAAAGAGCTTAGTGGCCAAGATGTCTTTCTCTGAATAGTTTTTACCAATTAGTGCACTTTGTCCAAAGAGTAAAGTATGAATAGGGATACCTTCATCTTGCCTTATGTACGGTGTGGCCATATGTCAGAACAGGGGACAAAGTTTGCAGAGGTTTAAAAAGATGTGAATCTCCTTAATTCACTAGGAGTTGTTGAGACTATTCATGTTGGCTCTTCCTCTATGCTATTATTATGTCTGAGATTTGGCTCCATGGAGGGACTCCTTACAAGGAGTCACAGACATGTGGTGTGCTTTGTTGTACTACTCAGCCGGGCCCTTCCTCTGCCACCAGGCATGCTGATGCACAACAGTGGTACCGTTCAAAAGACTCTAAATAGGGCCTGTGTCTTTCCTTTCCTTCATTAGGAAGGAATTTCCCCCTCATGCTATCAGACCATGAAGTATTCTGGCAGAGGTATTGAGAACCAGGCCGGGCAGCCTGTGAGTTCGGTCCTGTGGCTGATCAAATGGCTGAAATTACATTTACTGTCAGCAGAGAGAAGAATAAAGACAGAGCCAGCCTTAGAGAAAGCTATTTCCTGCACCACACTCAACAGAAGGTGCCAGACCAGAGGTGGCAAGGTCCCTGGGGTGTCCTGGAGCAATTCGCGACTGGAGCCACCGTGGGCCATCAAACGGTGGCTTTACACAGAACACTGCCACATCCCTTCTTTCATAATTTGTGCTAAGAGCCTCCCTAAATTTTGAGTTAAGCAGTTGTTGCCATAGCAATGGCCATTTAGAGCGAGAGAAAGCAGCGAGAGCAGTGGGGATGTAAGGTTCTGGCTTTTCACATAAATATATATATGTGCATGTACATGCACTGCTGTGGAGCTGCATGAAAGGAGCCAAGCAAACAGCTTATACCAGATCTGAGGGATGGACATGGAAAAAGGAGCAGCTTGCTGCAGGCTGGAGGTGTTTGTTCCAGAATTGTTTGTTCCTGGATGCACCTTCACCTATAAAGAGCTGGGTCTAAAATACAAATGAGCCTGGGTGGTGACTGACGCATTTGGTTTCGTACCAGTAGAAGTCACTCCCTTGATCAGGACAAGGCATGTTTCTTACTGCCTTTGTAGGATACATCTTTGCAGAAATGGGAAAAAATGGCTTTCATGGGTTTATTTTTTTATTTTATTTTTTTTTAAAAAGCAAAAAACCCTTACTGCTAGCTCTACAGCAGGAAATGCTTTTCAGCAATCTAGTGCCACTGTTTATATTAATTTATTTGCCAGGGCACAGGCTGCCAAAAAGTCAATAAATAATGCAGATATTGTGTTACCTTATTTTGGGACCTCTTCTAAGATCTTTCTGTACTCCTAGCATTAACATTTCTGGTGGTCACAGCAAGACAGAGTCACAACTACTGGGTTTTATTCCTAGCTTTATGCCACCTCTCTGTGGGGTGAGAAAACTATATGAGCTTAAATACCTACAGCCAGGGCAAGATCCTGCCCACATACCTCAGCGTATCTTCCTGGGGATTTTGGCAGAGTTTCATCTTCCTAATTAAATATGGTTAGTAAGTAGAATTAGGTATCACCTTGATCAGCAAATGCAGGCAGTGCCTGAAGGTAAGTGCTTTGGGAATTCTTAGCCTCCGAGTGAATTTAGATCCCAGTAGCACTAACTGATGCAGAAGAGCAGGCAGTTTGCATCACTGGCTGGGACCTGAATTCTGTCAAAGTCCCAAATTAGACTGATTGTGAATGGCCTTTTTAAAGTCCATAAATTCATAGCAGGGCATCCAAGTTTGAAAAATGTAGCCATAAACTTACTGTGGCATAACTTGTCTGTCCATGAGCCCAGGCAGGGTCATGGATCAGAATTAAACATTACTGGGTTCCTGTAAGAATACATGATTGAAGGTTTGAAAATAATTGTGGGCCCAAAGGAGAGAAATATATGTATTTTCTAAGTATAGCTCTATATTGTTGCTTGTTTCTCAGCAAATACATACTGCCAGCTCCTGTTCCCTGTCGGTGACATTACCTGTTTCTAAGGGCAAGCCGAGTGAATGGCAGGTCTGAGAAATTGAGGATATTGTTTCCATCAAGTTCCCAGTGGTACTTTCTGGCAGAGGCATGGCAGCCTCACACCTTTCTTTGCTGACTGGAAAAGAAAAATGCAGAGGATCTCTAAGTCAGCAAAACACATAGGCTTCAGCAGTTTACTGATTTACAACAGATGCAAATCAAGTTCAGTAAAATTTTTAGAACAATCCAGTTCCCATAGATAGCTGAGGGCAGCTTTTGTTTCCAGTAAACTTCTATGACATTTGTGATTAAAATTATAAAGGCAGTAAGCACAATTCACAATCAATTATGTTTTATTAATGGTTTTTTAACACACGCCACAGCCCAGTAATCATGAAGCTGTTGAACAGTGTTGTTCTAAAATCAGCTAATAGCAGGATGTAATTTGCAGCCGTCTCTGCTCACTTACAAAACACTTGCTCCGTTAATTGTGATTTCACACTCCACTGAATGCTGTAGCCTGGAGGTAACATTCATGTGATGGAAGAGTTACCAGTCTGGGCTCTGGGAGGTGGGGGAGGCAGGATCATTTTGAGAGAGGCTACTGTTGTTAAATTTTTAATCCTTTTATATTAAAAAAAAGACCCAATAAATTCAGCAGAAAAAAGCTACAATCTACCGTTAAACAGTTAGTTCCTTTCTTCCTAAACCTGAACAGCCTTTCCCTGTTTGATCCCTTTCTATTGTTTTGTGTTGTTATCAAGAGCACAACAAAACCTATGACCAGCAGGCAAGACCCTGTTCCTGTGACAGGGTACCTGCCTTATCTCATATTGTAGCCATTAAGTGAACTAGTCTGCCTAAAGCAAATGCCTATGTTTTCATTAGCAAGATTTTTGTGCCTTTGGGGATCTCCAAAGACACCTTGTGTCTTTCTTAAATCAGAATAGGCAGGAGATTCTCCCAGGGGAGGTCAAAGGTGCCTAAAACGTTGCCATATGTTAAGTATGCAAATTAGGCAGATTGAGTCTCATCAGTATATGGTCAGTGGTGATGAGACACAGTTCAGCCCTGAACAGCCATGGGCAAGGCAGCAGCTCCTGCTCTGAAAGGCTTCCAGTGCATATGTCAGAGAGAGAAATATTGCCTCGTTTGACAAATGATAGGGACTATCTTCACTTGGAAAATTCCCAGCTCAGTGTGTCATACTTCTGTGGCAAGCTGGGAGACCCAGCTCAGACCAGACAGGGATGGGAGCACCAGCCTGGTAAGACTTTTATTCGGTTTGTGGATAGGTTACGGGGTGGAGGCTGAGAAGGAGCCATGGAGGGTCTTTGCATGCTGCTGTCCATTGTCTTTGCTATTCCAGTTTCTCCTATCCTAACCCCTGATGTGGAGGGCGCCAGGACAGGTTTGACCACCTTCGTGGCCCTCCTCTGGACTTGCTCCATGTCCTTCATAAGTTGGGGTCCCCAGAGCTTGACACAGTACTCCAGGTGAGGCTTCATGAGAGCAGAGGGGCAGAATCCCCTCCCTCAGTCTGCTGGCCACAATTCTTTTGATGCAGCCCGGGATGCACTTGGCTTTCTGGGCTGTGAGCACAAATTTCCAGCTCATGTCCAGCTTTTCATCCACCACTACCCCTAAATCCTCAGCAGGGCTGCTCTCAATCCCTTCATCCCCAGCCTGTATTGGTACTGGAGGTTACCCTGACTCAGGTGCAGGGCCTTGCACTTAGCCTTATTGAATATCATGAGGTTGACATGGGCCCGCTTCTGGGGCTTGTCTAGGTCCCTCTGAATGGCATCCCATCCCTCAAATGCGCCACTCAGCTTGCGATCATCAAGTCATCTCACATACAGATGGAGAAGAGAAAGGGTGCACACTTAGCTGCTTTGCAAGGTCTGTATGACTCCAAGGCTGACTGTGCTGGCAGCCAAAGTGAATCTCAACAGAAGCAACAGTGAGAAAGAACTCTCTGCCCTCTGCACATGCAGAGGCTCAGCCGTATTTTGGCCCTGTTGCCACGATGTGAGGGAAATGTCTTGGCAGAGGAGTGATGAGAATGAAATCTGGCAGCTCGTGCTGATGCCATTTGGAGGGAACCAAGAATGCACAGGCAGAGCACCTTGGCTGGAGCACAGACAGAAACTCACAGGGAGATCTGGGCCCAAGAAACACCCTGCAGATGTTGCAGAGAAATGATTAAGAGCACAAGGCAGAAATGAGCTCCACAAGGGCAGAAGAAAATAGATGCATAAGAATCAAGTAAGAGTGAAAGGCTAAATACTTGTCCAAAACCCAAATGCACACATACTCTTTGGGAAGCTATACTTAGGTTGATGTTAGCTTTACTTAGCTAAGCTTCACTTGTATTAAGCACAAATGTTAAAGCTCCTCTTAGCTAAAAGTTTCATCCCAGGACGCGATGCTGAAAATGCCATGGTTCATTTTGAGCAGGACAACTCTATATTTATACCATTACCTCTCACCCAGTCCTTGACATTGCTGACCTTAGCCTGGCGATGGTGTCCCTGCACGACCTAGCAGGAATAATTGCTGTGACATCCACAGTTCACAGAATTCAGCTGCTCCTTTGTCCCTAAAGTCTTTATATTCCCATTTTTCCTATTCCATGTCTTTCTGGGATCACACAGGGAGACTGAGACTAAAGTCGACTAACACACACTCAATAAGCAGACAGCACTTGTCTGTTCATTGCTGTCTCTGCTGGTGTGCTTTCAGCTGTCATGAATGCCTGGAAGAAATAAGCAGATGGATAAAAAGCAGTAGGATTCAGCTCAATCCAAAAAAGACAGACGGGAAGATGGTGGGACTTTCAAAGGTCTAACCCTGCATTACATCAAGATCATTACACCACAAATTGTCCAGATGGTGCAAAGCCTCAGGCTCATGGCTGGACTTCTCAATACACTTGAATATACTTATTGTCAAAGTAAGGAAGAAACTGTAATGAGTTAGGAGACTGCACAGCCTGACCCAGATCTCTAGCTGTGGTGGTATGCTCATTGCAGCTCTCTCCTGAGACCAAACTTACTACAGAGGGACTCAGTGCCAAACACACTCATTTGCTATAACAAGTTTCAAAGACCCATGTTTCCACACCACATCAGTGTCCGGTAATCTCCAGGTGCTCCTTTCTCCTCACCGGGCTAAATTAATAGGTCTTGTTCTGATCTATAGAGTCCTTTAATATCTAGAAACTTCAAGAGTATCATGTCAGAGACATCTCTTTTCCTGTGTGATTAATATTTTAAATTCTCTTTTTGAAACAGATTGACTATATCAGATCTCTGAGGAAAGGGCTGGGCATCTGTTGTATGTTGACATTGTAGAAAACATAAAGCATCACTTGTTGATGCTAACACAGTATGAACAGTAATGCAGTACTCTGATATTTTTTTCTTATTCTAAAGTAAGTTTGTATTTTAAGAGGAATGGTCTCTTTCTACACTGGCTTATCTTGCTTTACATATCATTCTTTATATTGAAGTTCCTACTAAATTTTCAGGGCTTTTTGAACTCTTCTATAATATGCTATACATGGGATGATCTTGTATGGCTTCTACTTCCACGCTACTGGCAGTGGTAATTGTATTAATTAGTGTTTTTCGTGTATGGATTTCCAAGTTAAAATGGAGCACACAAGATCACCTAGCTGTAAAGGCATTTTTAACATTTTTCCCAAGGAAAGAAAAAAGAATCTGATACACAACAGCCAGCAATTCAAATTTAAAGCACTTTGATTCATTTTCACTAAATATATGTGTCAGCACTGGATTAACATTTCATGAAGGAAATTTATCCATTTCCATGGAGGAAATTTACTTGTTTTCTCTACCTTGCCACATTTTTTGCAAATTTTCACTCTTTTTTTCAGTTCCTGATTTAAGCTATCTGATTTCAGCCAGCCAGAATCAAGATGTGAGCAATTTGTGTACCTGGCATGTATCTGTCACCCTGAGGCTTGAGTTTCTTTACAAACATTTTTCTTCCAGAGGTGACGGCATCCCTAATTATAATTGGTGAGGAGACTCAAGCTTGTCCATCATGTTTTTCCAATGAAGAGAGACATCTTATCTTTCAGTGCAGTTCTCATCAGGCATTAAGGTCAAGTTCTGGCAGAACACATATAAATGTGCCAAATGTGTTGGATGAGCAAGGCTGCTGTGCTAGTTATCCATGATCTCTGAGAAAAAGAAATCATGGCATTTAACTTATCATCTCAGTCTTGAAAGACCTGAAAGAATTTTGAGCCAAAATTGGAACTGTTTTAGAAATATGTTTCCCTAACATAAGATTTCTAGGGAACAGGAAGGGCTTGGTATATTGATGGAACTATTAACTTTGATGTTGTAACGTGCCACAAGAGCACAAGTGTGGGGAACCTCCACTGAAACCTTCCACTAAATACAGGCCTCCTCCAAAGAAAGTTCACTAAGGGTGGTAAGTGATGCCAAGTTGACATACAGCTCCAGGCACCACAATATCACATTATAGTCCTGAATAATGCAGTAAAAATCCACTACTGCCAAGCAGGAGCCACCCACAATAAAGCTAAACATAATCTTCTCCAGCACCCACGTCAGCTCCTGTTGCATCCTTTTTCAGGAAGCTGGGTACAGAGGTGATCCCTGCAAAGTGCTGCAAAGGGGAACAAATGTGGGGGAACTAGGATAGCACAGGGCAGGGATGAGGGGAAAACCTTCCAGGGTTTTATCCAGGTCATGTAGATTGTCCCATTTGTTAATTAATGGTGTGGAAAAATAGCTAGGAGATCCAAGATACCTCAGCTCTCAGTACAGTTTCCCATTCCATCCTTATAAAGGGAAAACTGGAAAGTCCACAGCTGTTGGATGGACTGCTAATGCCAACCATAGGTGCTGACATGGTGGAAGGTATCAGCAAAATTGTCATTGATGTATGAACAATAATACTCCATTTATAAGTCACCTGGCTAAATGAAAGATTCAACTGTACTTCTTTTCAGTTTGACACCTAGAAAAATAGACTGACAAGAGATTTAGCCTATTGAGAATTCACCTCTGAACCAATAACACAAGGGGAGCTACTCTGTGAGCTGAAGACAGAAAGCCTGCGGATCAGAGCTGTCATGTGGATATAGCTCTGGAAGAAAGCCATGAAAGATGGGTTTAGTTTCAGAACAGTATCAGTGGGATACTGAACTTGGAAAACCCAGACATCCTCTTTCGCGTTCTTGTTGCTTTCACAAAATCAAGAATGTGCACATCCTTAGTAAATAATCAAACTTGCACCAAGAAATACTGGATTTGTGCAATCAACTTTTTATAGGCATAGAAATAGTCCACTAAAACTGATTGTTCAGATCAAGAGACAAGGGTATTTTCAACAAGAGCAGCACAGCTGCCATTTAACACGAGTGAGTTGCTTTTACTGAGGGAAGTGCTGATGGTGTCCTCCAAGAGCAGATGTCTCCCCTGTGGACATTTGCTCATGGAAAGAGAAGGGGCTCTAGAGTGCTGAGTGACGGTGTTTCACAAGCCAAGTGCTGCTGGATCATAGAATCAAAAAAGTCATAGAATCATAGAATAGTTTGGGTTGGAAGGGACCATTAAAGGCCATCTACTCCAACCCCCCTTTAAAGGCCATCTACTCCAACCCCAACCCAACCCTGTCATCTTCAACTAGATCCAGAGCTACATCTAACCTGACCTTGAATATTTCCAGGGATGGGGCATTTATGACCTCTCTGGGCAACTTGGGCCAGTGTTTCACCCCCCTCATTGAATAATTCACATAGGAAAGTGCTAGCAGAAGCCTCCTGATCCAAACATGGAAACCCCTCTCCTTGTTCCTGTTTCTGTTTATTTTTCATTTTGATATTTGGATCACTCCTGCACCTAGCTCTGCATCTATTTCCACTGGGGATCCAAAGCCTATAGGGATGGAGTGTACATATTTTTAATATTAACAGAACACCTAGAAAAATATAACCCTGTCTGTAGCTGGAGTTAAAACATTAAATACAAATGAAAAACGAAAGATTTGCAGCTTGATCAACAGGTGCTTCTTTCTGAACCATCCCAGAAACGTGCTTTTAGTAGAAGCGGGTACTGCAAAGCTAAATTGGTGTGGTTAGTGTAGTGAAATCACTTTGGGTAGGAAATGGCATACCTAGACTCTGGGGTGCTATCTTTACCACAGTTGAGGGGTGCAATATGGGCTGTATTAGCCTCAAATAGGTAAAAAATGTTTTTATATATAGTAGTGAGTTACACAAGCTGCAGAGAAAGCATGTGGAGGTGCATGCAAGAGAGAACAGGAGAGAAATTGAGTTGCTAGCCCATCTTTGCAAGCTGCTTTAAAATAACCTCCCTTCTTCACATCAAGCTGTCTCTTCAGTGTCACCATAGTGATGCTGCTCACCGGCCACCCAAATCTGCCTTGCAGCTTCCTTCAGGAGTCCCACCACTGAGAGGCGGTTGCTCCTGGAAGCATCCCTCCCTCTCAGCCCCGAAGGGGAAACCTCCTCTGACAAACCAGCCTTCACATTAAGGCTTCTGCTCACAACCCGTGCACAGCATCCTTGTTCTTTGGCAGGACACTGCGATGCCACCACACAGGCAGCGGTGCAGAAGGAGAGAAGCACATTTGACACCTGAAGCTGTGTTTTGGGCATCCTGTTTATAAACAAAGGATTTGAACATGTAAAATAGGATGATAGTGTTTTCCTGGAAAGCAGAACCCTGCATGCGTGGTGTCTTCCTACAGGTTCAAAGCCTCTGTGAAAAGCTCAGAGCTTCGCAGGAATTGACAACTGGGAAGGCTAGGATGGTTGGTGTAGGTGGGTGGCCCCCACCCATGGGCACCCTTTACCAAGCAGTGTGTCCTCAGATAGAGTGGGAATGTAGGGCTGAGTCTTTACCAACCCAGCTGGGGTTTCAACCATCCTCTCTTCATATGCCTGGATGTCTTCAGACCAGTACTCCCAACACAAAGCAGCAAGAAAGAAGCTGAGAAATGGTCATGTGTATTCCCAATCCTCACCTTCTCTAGTTGCTCCTGGAATTCTGCTGAGACTGACCGTCTGCTGTACCATAACTGATATTGGTTTCCATTAGCTGGGCCACTGTAATAAGCTTCAGTGATAAAATATAGAAATCCCTTGCATTTCTTGCAGGGAAAAATCAGTTCCCTCTATAGCATCATTCATTTTATATATATGCTTGTTATGTGCAACTTCAAAATAATTTTCAGTGCCTTTCTAGGCTTTATTGCTCACATATCAGAGACACATGGATTCCTGAGATACGGATGTCATGCAAGGTGGGGGGTGATGCCATTTGCAGAAGCCAACAGCTTTGAGGGAATCATGGGATGAAAACAGCCTCCTTGCTGCCCAGGCTAAATCCACTTCAGCTCTAGGTATGTCCTGGGTAGGTTTTAGAAAACCTTTTAGAGGACGATCCCATTACAAGCCTTTTCTTCAGCAAAGTTAGTTATTTTTGGTAGTGCTGAAGGGCTGTTGAAAAGAGGCTAGTTTTAATATGACCTTATAAAAGACTCACATAAAAGGTAGAAGGAGCAATGGGAAACACAGGAGGTTTATTGTTAAGGTATCAGAGGAGAACTGGAAAAGATCAAAGTTTGATTCTTGGCTGTGCTGATGACCTTAGCTAAGCCATTCAGGATCAGGCTTGGAAGAGAGACCAGCTCGCCTAGGAAGTTTTTCAGAGCCAGTGTCCCAGTGGGAACCAGGGGATGCAGGGCACGGTTGAAAGCATGTTCTTCAATTCCTAAAGGGAAGCAGAGACCTTTTCAAAGTTTGATAGTAATTGTGAGGGCCGAGCAAATCAAAATCTGAACTTAGACTCTTCTGAGAATCTCATTTCATCTTTCTGTGCCTCTTTTTCCCCAAGTATAAAACAGGGAAAATAAGTATTTTACCAGTGTTGTAAGGATAAATGTATGAAGATTTGCTGAGATACAGTGGTGACAGAAGCTGAATAAGTAAATTGGATAGATATTGCATTAAAGAAAAAAAAAAATCCCAAGTCCTGTTTTAATCCGAAAGGCAGACTAGTGATGAGAACAGCAGGGTCGGTCCACCTGAATTATTAACCACACAACCACACAACCATTTCAGTCACAAATGTAACCTTTTTGTCTGATAATTATTCACAATGGGATGGTATCACCATTTTATATGCCCTGTATATGCTTGAATAATATTTGGTAAATTGTAGTATTAAGTCTGATACAGCAAGTACTGCTACTGAATGTTACAGTTCCTTCATTACTTCTCCTAACATTACCAGAAAATAGATCTTGAGGACGTGCTTAATAAACCACACGTGGTCAGCAGCCTAGTTCACTTATAGATCACTGAGAGGGGATGAAGCTTGTTTTCCATTGACATATCACTTATTTCTGAGTGGAAAATTCTGCTGAGACAGCCTGAAGCTCAGACTACATGTTACTAGGATTGCAGAGAAAGACCTTTAACAGTGCATCTGACAGATTACTGATTTATGAGAGAACAATGTTGCACTAAATATGAATAAAATGCTATCCTTTCACACAATTTGGTACAGCAACATTGAAATTGTTCTGGGATAAACAACTGCCTTGTAATAAGTGTGCTCATCCATCTTGCAGTGTTAAATACTAATTGTTGCTTATTGCAATTTCTTTGGTTGTGTTTCTAACTTACAAGTAACCCTGCAACTCTAATAATAATATACACTCTGTTAAGGAAAAAGGTAAATATAGAAATAAATTATTAAAGCAATCTGGTTAAATACTACCACATTTGATTTATCTGGTGATTTGGAGATCAAGGCAGCCACTGTCATATTTGAGAGATATTGACAAGGAGTCTATGGACAAATCATGCATCTATACTGCATGAATAGAGTTTGTGCATACATATTTACTTACAAAATTGCTACAACACTATCTTCACTCTAAGGCTTGATTTTTCTCTATTTAAGGTCATTGGCAAACTGTATTGATCTTAGTGAGAGTAAAATCATATCCTAAGTGCATACATCAGTGCTCTCTTCTCCCCGTGATCTGAGCACTGAAGTGTGATTAACATTAAAGACAGCAAGTTCAGCCGTAAGCATTTTCATGTCCTAAGAAAGAATCAAGTACAAGGATCCTCCTTGTCATGTCTCTTCTTTTTCCCTTTGGTCTCTCTTTTTTTTTTTAACTTAATTTGCTTGCAAGAGAATCTTTTGTGCCTTAAGGAGAGAAGGTTTTGTGATTAAGGCATTTGATGGAGAGTCAGGTTCAATTTCCAGGACTTCTACATAATAACTAGCCTTGGTCGGTCACTTAGTAAAGTGCCTTGCAGAACTGCAGCACTAAGAACTAAATGGACGATGGACCATTCTCTTTTTGTGATGCCAACCAGCATGAAATGGCTGAAAATACTGTGACCACATCAAAACTGGTCATTGGGAATAATGTCTGGTCTCTGCTTGTCTGTGAACCATGGCTAGGCACTGTTCAGTAGAGCACTACTTGAGCCGAGTCAAAACTGTCCCAGGGAGCATGTTAACAGCTAAGTGGTGTGACACGGACTTGATTGCTTTTCTATTATAAACACAGCCTTCAGTTCCCACCTGGTATAACAGGACTTCTCCCATGCTTCAAACATTTCTCACAACCTGAAAATAGAGGTAAAGCCCCAAGAGGTTTCTCCCATCCTCTCATTGCCTGCACCAGGTGATCAGGCTAGTAAAAGAAGGCAGGGCAGGTGGACTTCGGCAAGAGACTTTGCATCTGGAAGACAAATGCAGAGTTCAGCAAAAATTAGCAGCAGGGAGATAACACTGACGGTGCTGTAGGTGAAGGAATAGTAAGTATATTGCAATAAACAAAACAAAAAAGAAAGAAAAATGTATTAAGGGAAGGCTGGAAGCAGCTGGAGACACAGTGAATAAGAATACATAAGAGACTGAATCCAGAAAAGAGAGGGTAGAATAAGAGAGGATGGTATGAGAAAAATGTCAGAAGTGGTCTCTGTCCTTGCAAAATGTAAAACATCATTGAGAAGTGGTCAACATCAGACATATTGCCCCATATGTCTTTGTGGATAGCTGTCATAGTAGGTGCTTAACCTGTAATCAGTTGTGAAGCAAATGGAATAAGGTGCTCCATGAGAACACATGACAAATGTATTTCTTGCTTTCTGAGCTATCCAGCAATCTCTTAACATTGTTCTTGAATATTTTATTGATGAAAATTTCATAACCACTCACATGTCCTTTGCCTTTTCTAATGCCTTCCATCTCTTCTTTAGAGGTCCAGTGGAAAGACTTGCTGGCTTGTTCTTCACTGGCTTGTGGGACAGCACTTCAAATTTGGCAATGGATCAGAAGGACTGAAGAGCACTTTTGTTCCCACCAATGTTCCTTAGAGCTGCTAAAACAGGACCAATGAAGATGTTCACCAGACTCCAAGTCCTTGCGCTAGCTTTGTTTTCCAAAGGAGTTTTCCTTTCCCTAAGTGACCACAGTTTTGTAAGGAAGGAAATTAAGATAGAAGGAGACCTGGTCTTAGGTGGCTTATTCCCAGTCAATGAAAAAGGCACTGGGATAGAAGAATGTGGAAGAATCAATGAAGACCGAGGCATCCAGCGCTTGGAGGCCATGTTGTTTGCCATTGATGAGATCAACAAAGACAACTACCTGCTGCCTGGAATTAAGCTCGGAGTTCATATCTTGGACACATGTTCCAGGGATACATATGCCTTAGAACAGTCTTTGGAGTTTGTCAGGGCATCTTTGACTAAAGTGGATGAAACAGAGTATATGTGCCCCGATGGCTCATATGCTATTCAAGAGAATTTGCCATTACTCATTGCAGGAGTCATAGGGGGTTCCTACAGCAGCGTCTCCATACAGGTAAGTCACAGGAGCCTCATCGGGTGAGAATCATTAATCTGCAATTCCTGTGAGAGAACCACTGCTTACATAAGTTTGCCAATAAAGCAAGTCTTAGCTCAATCACAATCTAGCATATCATTTTTACTGAATTTCTATTAGTTTGATTTTCTCTTTAAAACACTTGTTGCACTTTAAACCTCTGGCAGCTGCCCACTCCCTAAAGTTATGGTGTATTCAGAGGGCACCTGAAGTTTCCAGAAGTTTTAGCATTTATTTTGAACTTTGGATTTCATGGATTTTTTACAATCCTGAGTTCAGGCCTCTGCTTTCACATCAATAATAAATGATGTCACCTATTTTTCTGAATATATATATATTTATGCATGTACATAACATTTGTCATTTGAACAACAGAGATTTAAAATGAAAGAAGAAATACTTGTCTTACTTCCAGGCTGAAATAAAGTAAAAATGGCATACTAGCCAGAAACTTAAATTACACCTGACCAAACGATTGCAAGTCTTAGTGTCTAATTAAACACACAGAAGCTAATGAAAATTATTCTGCTGACTTCAGTCAGTTATTTGAGCAAGTTTTATTTCTGAATGTATTCTAAATTTGCTGTCTTTCCTTTTATTTCCATATATAGCTCATACTAAGACCATTTTTGCCAGGAAAGGTTGCCAGGCAGAGTGCAGTGTAAGCACTGTCAGAAGTCCAGCACAGAAGACAGATGCCCTTAGTATATCTTGCTCCCTCCTTCTGGCACATTGTAACTGCAGCTTTTGAGTTTACAACATTGGTCCTAAATGGGGTATCCATAGGGTATTGGAGAGTTTTTAGTGGCTTGCAAAGGTGTAAAGTTGCAGGTGGGTTAAATCCTCCATATATCCTTCCAACTATAGTTTTATTGCATCCTTGGCTTCAGTCCCAATGGATAAATATATAATGTTGATTCTTTTTGGTCTTGGCTTCCCATTTTTTTATAAATTCATGATAAAAATTTAAGTCCTTGGCATTTTTTTTTAGATGAAATAAACATGAAGAACATATATGCCCTCTATTTTATTGGCAGAAATTCTGTATTTCTCCTCTCCAGAGCAGGTAGTCCTATGGTAGTGCAGCCTCAGATATTCTGAAGTTCCCCACCACTGCCAATGTGAACTATCCACAAGCAAAAATGCCCCCTAGCTTCACTGAAGCTACCAAATGTACACATATCTCATTTTTGGGGGTTAAATTAAATAAGCCAGTCCACATCACCCATAAGCACAAGTGATTGGTATCTTAAGCCCAGGTTCAGGTAGGCTGAGACACTGTATCTAGTATTTCCTAATGGTCAGCTGTAGGCTTCCAAAGGCACCAAGCCTTGACAGTGCTGGACATAACTGAAACAGGTCACTGGACTACTGTGAGCAATATGTTTTTTCCAGAGTGTATACAGGCCTTAATAACTGCATTAGTGTCTAAGGAGAAAAATGTTCTTCTGTTCTGCCAACCATCCCAGCAGTGAGGGAGCTCCATTTACCTGTTTCATAAACAGGCCAAGAGTTCATTCAACGTTCATGTCAGTCACAATTACACTGGGGAACTGGCTTCTGCTCTTGACAAGTCATTAAATCCCATCAGCTTGGGAGCAAGTCCAGTTTCCATCAGATGTGCATGAGCACAGAAACATTTCAACAAATTACATTTTATTCCCTTTTGTATTCCAGTATGTGGCTCATCTGTGCAATCATAGTGGGGAATATATGGGCAAATGGTTACCCATACCACAGGAGAATAGTTTCTGCAAACCAGAACCTCAGTCATCTCTCATACTAGGCGTTGTTTTGTCTCACTGTGGACCAGCTAGCATGGCAGGGATGTATCCTTCACCAGGAAGGGTTTGATCACTTGGAGCACAAAGAATAAGTAAGTTCCAGGGCTGGAAAAGAGACATGTGAAGAGGAGAAATGATAGCTACAAAACCGTAGGTAACACAGTCAAGGAAATCATGATTCATTGTCTCTCCCAATCAGACAAAGCGTACATCAAGTGAAACCAACAAATGGCAGGTTGTTGTGGATAAACTAAATGAGGTGGACAAACTAAATGTTGTAGGAAAAACTAAATGAGGTCAGGAAGTGTCAAGAGAAAATCAGGAACTTCTGGACAGACACCACCTCTGTCTCCGACATTCCAAGAGCTGCAAGCACCTCAGGGATGATAAAATATTCTGAAACATCATATGCTTGCCCTGTGTCACAGGTGGAGAGGTGGTAGTAGTTTTGCTTTACCTTTCGTCTAGTTGTTTGTGGTCAGTCTGTTTCTCAGTCCACTCTGAATGGAAGTGTGTCCAAAGGATATGAAGTAGCCTAAAACGTATATCCATAAAAGTAGTTATAGCTGTGGAACCAGCACAGTTATTTCCTTCCCTCTCAGAAACCCCGAGGCAGGCATGCCAAACTCCTAAAATGGCCTGGGGCCTCTTGCACAACATCTGTCAATCTGTCCCTTTGAAGCCAGTCTCTGGTGCTCACTGCTGTAAGACTAAAACCTTATCTGAGGCAGCAGGCTGAATGCAGTGCACATTGAATACACATAGTATATACAGATGCTTCACATTCCAAAAGCTTGTGTATGGAGCAGCTGTCAGATGGAAATCAGAAGCCCTGATATGAGAATTTCTCATTCAGTACATATGAAAAAAGCTGTATGCATATCTGTATGTAGCCCCGTTTCCAAAACTTATGAGTGCTAATGAAACAATAGTTATGTCCAATATTCCACTATACTCTATATAACTTCCCTATAGTTGCCAATAGTTGTTCAAACATAAGATTTCTCTTACACAGTTCTTCAGAAAAATAAAGATATAGGTTCACAACTCATTCAATTGAGGATTTTCTGGCTAGAAAAGAAGTATTCAGTTGATTACTTTCCCTTGACACAGATTGTGTTGGCCTTCCTTCCGTTTCTCTTTTCTAGCTTTCCTCTAGATTTTCACTATCTAGGAAAGATGTAATTAAGCCATTCACTGCTGCTCATCTTAAGATAGCCAGTCATATCTTCTGTTTCAAAACAAAATCTTTTCCAAGACTAGACATTGCAGACTCAAGCCTGAAGGGGTAATGACTTCAAAGCACTAAAGCCACATGTTTTGGTGCCATGCCAGAAGAAGAGACTACCAAATTTCAGAGACAGTCACCCGTGCAGAGTAGCTCCATTAGCAACTGGAATCACACCACCCCTGAACATCAAACCACATCAGCAGGCGCGTGTGCAAGGCTGAGCACCCCCGTTCCCCGCGCAGCGCTTAGAGTGCTGCGTGCTTATAGGTCTAGCCCTGTCGAGCATTACTCTTTTGCCTGAGAGCTGTAAACGTCATAAAGTCCACAGTGCAGTTTCTTAGCTTTAAAATAAACCACGCTGAGCTCTTCAGACAAGAAATTATTTCTGCCTTTTTTTTTTTTTTTTCCTCCTGTGAATTTGCTGTTGTATTTCAATACTTTCTCTTTCCCTCCTTTCACTCTCCCTCTCCAGATTTTTGTCTGGACAGCTGTCTGCCAAATCACTTCATGTTGCTCCTGCTGTCAGATTTCTGCTTCTTTCATTATCCTTCCACCAAGGAAAAAAGAATTCACTGGTAAATCAGCAATGAACACCTTCCCCACTGAGTCAGTATGCGCAATAGGCACTTTTTGCAGAGACTAAAAACAACAAGAGAATGCAGAATGCTTAATTATTTTCTGGTCAGAGTAGGCTATTATCGTTAATGATGATCTGGATAATTAGGTTTTGGATGTTGTGTTTAAATTAGCAGTGAGCCCAATCTGCACAGCTTTTGATCCCTCAAAACCCAAGCCAGAATTCTCAGTCAGTGGAGGGGCTCATGTAAAAAACCTGCTTTCATGAAATAAAATTCTTATCTGAGCTGAATCTAGGATCAGAAATTGATTTTTCAAAAGTTTAGAAGACTTTATTTTGGGTTCATAGCTTTTCATTTGAGCCAGATTATCCACTCTCTCCTAGTTCACAACACAAACTTAAAATACTCTTTTCCTTGGAGATGTTCAATGACATTGTAAAAAGGATAAGAAAAAAGTAGTGTTCATTTGCACAGAGAAGCACCTGCATAGCTAATCCAAATGCCATGTTTAAAATACTTAGGTCAGCTGTGTCAGGAATATGCATTTGTAAGCAGTAATATGACTCTTCAAGTGCTGGATTTGTTCTCTCTTTCTGAAAACTGGACCCATCTCTGCAAATGAAGATCGGAGTCCATTCCCTGCAGTCAGCCTTTAGAAACATTAAGACATTCCCTTAGGTGGGCTTGACTTTGCATTTCCATATATATTATATTCATGTTGATGTAGGGCTTTAGCCCTGTGTAGAGTTTCCTTTACAGAACCAACCCACAAGACCTCCAGAAAACAGTCATGAAAGTTATAACCAAGTTAGAACCTCATTCAGAAAAAATGGCAGAATAGAAACCAGTACTCAACTCTCTTCATTTGAATTCCTTGCCGTGTCTCAAGTAAACTGTAGCAAAACCACTGGAGAAGGTTTAAAGATACATTACTGCTATCGCAAAAGCTAAAGTCTCTCTCCTACATGAGTGACCATCTGGCATGAAATTCAGAATATGTACTCATTTACTGGCAATCTTTTCCTGGCTGTCTTTTCTCCTTAGCCACACAAGTCTACCAAGGGCTCATGGAGCCTGAAAGATAGTCACCTCCATTTCCTTCCTCCAAGAATAAACCATCTTCTCACCAGAGTCTTAAAACAGTTTGTCACTTCCATAACCACTGAGAATAGTGCAAAATCCTAGAAGAAATGCATCCGAAAAAATCCCCCTTAGTGTATGGAGGTCAGTCCCCTGTGTGTGGACCCAATAGGAAAATGGGCAAGAGAAACATGCTGGGGGTTGCAGGGGTTCACCAGGGACTGTAGACCACGTATGGCATTTAAGCCATGCTTATAGGGGAGCTTTGCAATCAACTGGGCAACAACAGCCTCTGGTGATTTTGTGCTTGTAAAAGTAAACCACATCCTTATTAAAAGATCTGTTCTGTGAGAGGGACCACCTACCGCTAGCATTTAAGCTACAAATGCACTTGCTGACTTCCTGGTGCCTCCTTTAAACCCATTCCCTCTTTTACCTCTGTTCTTCCTCTCCCTCCACTACCTCTCAGCGAGATCCTTGTTATTTATTCCTCTCTTTGTTTCTATTCCACACTCAGAAACTTAGCAGGCACTAGGTTGAGATGTTCAGAAGTGCCCAAACAACACTGGACATGTCTTTGCTAGAGATGTCAAAGAAGTGTGAGTACCTCCCTCTGGCTCGCTTCTTTAAAATTCCCAAGGTAACTGATTCTTTTGATTTGTGTTTGGGTTTATTTCTTTTTCTATTTCTTTTTTTTTCTCCAGTGTGCATATTTTCTCCTTTTGCCAAGGGGAAATGATACAATTTTACAGGGATGGGTAAGTAACCTGTGAGGTCACAGGTAAGAAGGAAGGAGCCCTACCATGTTACAAGTGGGAAAGGACTGAGATACAAGAGAAAGTGGCCAAAAATAGGAACTAGTTAGGGACATCTTGACATTACCCATACTCATTTTTATCCTTCTGACTGGGACTTAGGCATCAGTTAATGAGTCTCAAATAGCCATATTTATCAATGATAACTCTTTTAACTCCAGAAGCTATTTCATGCTTTTAGAACCATCAACCCCGGATTCAGTCCCTCTTCCCATCATGTGGAAATGGGCCATGAGTCACTCACAGCAGGTTTACCAAGTCTCAGGGAAGACTTGCACTCCTTGTGCAAAGCCCTGTCTCCTGCACAGATCTCTTCTCAGTCTGCAGACTCTTAACTTCACTCCAACGGTTCATGCTGTATGGAGGCAGAGCGCATATGCGACATCTCACTGTACTATCCCCTGCAGGAAAAAAGAAAAAAAAAATATTTCCAACAGTTCTTCTCTCTGAGTACAATATTTTTCTGCATGTCCTTCTTGGTTTATTTTTTATTACACAGGACAAGCATATAAAAAGAAACTCCCGGGTCCTCTGCAGAAACCCTAGAAGTTACTCTGACAGTATTCCCTATTTCTGATGTTCTTTTCGCAGATGCAATTATTTCACTGTTCAAACACTGCTCCTCTGGATGTGACAGCTATTGAGTCTGCTGCAAATATTTAGCTGTATTTTTCCCAGCTTCATTGCCAACGTTTTCAGGAGAAGAGCAGCGATAAAAACAATGTTGTCATCTCCCCTCCTCCTGCTAACAAAAAAATGCCAGATGTTTTTGTTTGTTTGGTAATGAATTGTTTTTTCCTGAGTTACCTTTTGGAAGGAATTTTGTTAAGGAGCAAAGCTCACTAACCAGTAAACAGCCCCCTTAATACCAAAGAGAGAGAAAGCTGATGGAAACCCCTGCTTCAGTCCTGCAACGTGCCAGAAGATTACATTGGAGTACAAGCCAGGCTGGCACTCTTAAATAACTTCACCGATTCTGGCTTAGTTCCTTGCAAATGACCTTTAACAATTAAAAGACAGGGATGTCGGCATTGCTGATGCATTCCTGGGGTCAGAGCTTGAAGCCCAGCTGAAGCCATCTGGGCATTTTCTGTTGCAGGTGGTAACATAGCCCCTGTGTAGAGACTGTCCTCCATAGTACTCATTATGACATCCCAGTCATGACACCCGCAGTTTTAAAACAGGCTATGGAAAGAGGACATTCCAGACTGATAAAGGTATTCCAATTCTGGAACCAGTAAGGAACTTAAGCTCCTAATTTCCCTTTGAAAACAAATCCGAGTTTGGAGTGAATTTTTTTCTTGGGTCCAAGCTGAGCAGCTGCCTTTGCATCACTGAGGTCTCCCCCTCCCAAATACACCTAACTATGTGAGTATGTCAGCAGTGCCCAAGCTCAGTCACATCGTCCCCAAGGTGAGAGCCATGCCTTTGAGCTTACTGAATCCCAAGAGGACAGGGAAAGTTATTGTGAAATCCATGCCTTCAGTATTGTTCATATTTATTGCCGGTGATGCAATCTGGCAGCACTGTAGGCTCACAGCATCCAGGGGTGTATCTACAGAAATATAGCGAGTAGATAGATGTAACTGGCTATCTCTATTTATCCTGTTTATTTCTATTTATTCTATTGTCATTGGACCACATCTGGAATACTACATCCAGCTTTGGGTGCCCCAGTAAAAGGAAGATTTAATAAATACAGAGATGATTGTGGGGAGGAGAGTCTGGAGCATGTACCCTACAAGAAGAAATTGAGGGAACTGGGTGTGTGTTTAGCCTGGAGAAGAAAAGCTTTGGTGACAACCTAAAATCAACTTTTCAGTATGTGCGGGTCCATTCTCAAGAAAACAAAGCAAAGGTCGTTACTGAGATGTATGACAAGAGGACAGAAGAAAAAGGTTATAAATTGAAAGAAGGGAGGTTCTAACTTGACATAAAATGTGCAATCCACAAGCTGGGAGCATGGCGAGGGTGTACAGGTCAGTGGAGGCAGTAGACTATAGAAGTACCTCATTTAGTCTTTACATTAGGTTTATGCCCACCACTTATCACACACCCACACTCCAGCCCCCATTCAGAACCAGTGTTTCTTTCCTGCCTTTCTAAATTGACACTTTCTGTCAAAATTTTGGTAAAATATTTTTTAGATTTCAGAGAAAAGAAAAATTCAAATAAACAAAAAATAAAAATTATCTATTGGAACAGATCCTTTATTTGCAGTTTGACCTGCAACTGCCCAAATAATAACAAAAAAGCCCACACTGTAGATTACCATTGTTAAGGAACTAGATACAACATACACTGGCTGCAGCACACATGTCTTCAAAGCAAGAGCTCAGCTCCTGTGTGTATATATGTGTATAGCAATGATCTAGACATAAGGAAATCCTTGGGACATGGCTTTGACATGGTCCTCCTGGAGAATCTGGACACGCAATTTATCCTCAGGAACAGAAAAACTTTCTCAGGAGACCAAAGGCAACGACTCACTCTCCATTAGGACAGATTGCAGTTCAGAGAGAGGGGGATTTCTCCAGTTTCTCGATAGAGACAAACCTCCTTTTCCTCAGTCCCCTTCTGCTCAGCTGCCTAATTTACGGTCTGTTCAAAACAGCCACAGGACCTCCTGCCTGTCTCAGAGGAGACCTGTGAAATTAGATTCATTAAGCCGTGTTAAGTGCTATGTGGTTCTCGAGTGGTAAAATTTTAGAAGTGCAGAGAGCCCTGTCATCTGTTACAAGGGGCCTCCTCTGCCCAAAAAATGCGTGATACACTCTTGTGTATTGCCTTGAAGAAAACCTATCTGTTCTAACGCTTTTGAGACTTCTCTTTTCCAAAGCGTTTTCTGTGCTCCCGAGCCCTGAACACATTGAAACAACCCGTGTAACAGTCTCTGGGCTGTTAAGAAGGCAAATTTTAACCAAAACCATCAGAATAAATCCTGCTGCCAACAAAGAAAGTCCTACAAAGACAGGCAAAATGCTGGATGGGGTTCAATAAGTCCATATATGAGTTTGTGACACATATAGTTTTACCTACCTGACCCCATCTATCATCAAGGCTCTTGAATGGCCAGAAATATACTCAGAAACCAGATGGACATGTTTGATAGCTGTGCCTAATTCACTGCTCTTTGCAGGAAGGTATTAGGAAGCCATTTTTAGTGTTATAAACTAGATTGGCAATTTCCCACAAGCATTTGTGCTGTCCCTGATGCACGGAGGAGGAGGAGAAGTGACAGATGTGGCTCCAGCACCGTGAGAGGGACATCAGTCTCTGCTGGCTCTGCCTTGGCCACTCCGTTTGCAGGGTTTGCTGGTGCAGTCTGTCCCTACAGAGGGACACGGCCCACACTGGCCTTTCTGCTGTGCTCATGTTGGGCATCTCCTTATGGCTCACCCACCATCCAAGCAGCTGGGTGAGAGCCAGGTTCACTTAGGAAGCAAACACTTTAGCACAGGACAGTGGCTACACTGATAAACCCAGCAGCGTGAGGGCAAATAAAGTTTTCCCATCATGCTGGAAGCAGACTGTGTCGACACACTTTCCTCACAGCAAGCTGTGCAAAGTGGTTGTTTTTGGGTTGCAGCAACGGAACATCCAGCCCTATTTTCAAAGGTGCTAAGCATCTGCAAAACCCACTGGTTTTGACAGCAAAAAAAAACCCAACAGGCTACTACTGCTACTTAAGTGCCAACATATGGATTTCAGGCTCTAATTGCATGCACCGTGGCTTGATTAAATTGCTGCCTGGAGCTTTGCCAGAATAGATTATTTCACTTAGCAAAAGCTGGATCTACACTGCAATTTTGAAGCTGTAGCACACATCTCAAGGCAGCTAGTGATAGGACAAGAGGAAACAGCCCCATGTTATGCCAGGGGAAGTTTAGATTGGATATTAGGAAAAATTTCTTCACCAAAAGGGTTATCAAGCACTGGAGCAGGCAGCCCAGGGAAATGATTGAGTCACTATCCCTGGAGGTATCTTAAAGACGGGTAGACGTGGTGCTGAGGGACATGGTTTAGTGGTGGTTTCATCAGTATTAGGTTGATGGCTGGACTTGATCTTAAAGGTCCCTTCCAGTCTAGGCGATGCTATGATTCTGTGGGGTAGGTGTGCCTTAGGTGATTCAATCTCAGTGCACATAACACCAACCAGTTCACGTTGCTCTGTCCTGTAGTACACTGAGACACTGCAGAATGGACATAGCCTTAGATACCAGCTCCTCTCCGGAACCTGCCAGCAATGCCCTTATGTTGTTACTCCTTTAATCAGGATCTGATTTTCAGAACCAGATGTTCAGATCAGCATGGAAATGGCTGGAAAGAGTCCTGAAGCCGGCTCTGAAACTGGCTGTTTCAAATAAATACCTGAGACCTGAGCTCTTTTGAACAATGAGTTCCTAAAATCAAGATATTGCAATATTCCAGAAAAAAACCCAACTTCAGAATTCCACAAGAGTGTCCTGATCTGAATTAATAACAGATACAACTTCACTGAGCTCCATGATCAGTCGCAGTTCTTAGAGGTCACTATCCTCTATGATTAATCAGAGTTTCTTATATTTTTTACTTTTTGTTCTATGAAAAAACTGACATCTGGATGGCTTGCAGTAAAGTGTTAACAGCAAACAACATCACCACAGGAAAACATTCTTCTGCCCGTAGCAAAGGGAGTAAAATTGCAGGAAGTTTGCAGGGACCCTAGAAGTGCAGTGACCTCCAAGGCTCAGGACCCCCTTCTAAAATGGGAGTGTAGTTCTGTTTCTCTGTATATGGACACTTTTGCTGTTTAGACTAAAAGAAGAAAGAAAACAAACCTCAGTAGAAAATTTACTGTATTTGTTAGGAGTATCTTTCTGTGAGCTGATGGCTTGCCTTCCATTGAATAACTTTCTTAGCTAGAAAATTTACTTCTTTTTTAGCCAAATGGCGGGGCGGGGAGCATGCAGAATTATATACGTGCAAATCTTTATTATGGTTTAGCTCAAATAAAATAATTCCTGCTAGAATAAACTGAGATAAGAATAGCAATTCCAGCCCACACCGTTCTGCAAGAAATGTTCCGGAATAGCTATATGGAGGACATTCTTATTATCAAATCAAAGTGCTGTTTTTGAGTGAGGACATGTGAAACAAACCATGTGGGTATGTGGGCATGTAATCAAAAGTTACAAAGCCACAATGCTCAAAGCATCCGTTGCACCTTGGTAACAAAACAAGCCTCTCAGCCCACCTCGTTGCTTTAAAGCCGTTCATTTAAATCACCACAATGGAAATTAAATCCCACATTTCCAGTATAAGGCAGTTTAATGTATGTTACCACGTAGCATGGTGGTTAAGGACGCACTGGCTGTTTCCTGAGGGACAGTAACTTGTTCAGCCACAGCACTTCCCAGCCATGTACCCACACTCATAGGCAACACAACATTAGCCAAACCTCCCTGTCGGGATACTCCTTCCAAGCAGTGCAGAAGTGGCTTTATTTTGATTTAAACTAAAATAAACTGCTGTGGGTGGTTTATTTGATGAAGACGTGTTTCAGCTTCCCAGATACAGCTGAGATGCCAAGGCATCCCACCTGTTCTTCCCTGGTGCCCCAGAAGGACAGTAGGACATGGGTCTCCTCGAGTCCCCTGTTTCAGAAGGCCCAGGTGGTTGTGCACATATGGTTAGGCAGCAGTCTGTCCCAGAGAGGATATTGCACCGATTTACAGTGGGAGACAAGTTACAGACAGACACTGGCCCAGTGTCTACATTAAAGAAAAGACAGAATCTAAATCTATAAAATCCCCAGAGATAAGAGTTGCTGAAAAGCAATAAAATTCTGGTTTGCTATTGACATCTGAGCCTTTAAAATTTGTCTTGTTCCATAACATTTTTTTCAAAACAGTCCTTTGCCTTTGAACTCTCACAGACATAGCCTGTGGTCAGGGAAACATTTGGGGAAAATGTGAAAAATTAATTGATTGGGCGATTTTTAATAAGTTTCCCTTAGAAATCTCAAGTACACTATTGCTTTTCAGATGGTTTTGTCAGGCTGCACTCAAAGAGTAGCTTTAAATTTAATTTACTGGACACAACTTCCACTCATCAAGAGCAGAACTCCAAAGTCTTCCCTTTGTCATTTAAGAAGCAATCACAGGACAAAAATGCCATAACCTTTCTTCATTTCTTTCCAGATATTATTCCAGTAACAGAGTAGATTTGGGAATACTTAGGCAAGGGACATAGCCACATATAAAAAAAAAAAAATCACACAAAACCCCAGGACTTTGAACAACATAAATCACATGAGAAGGGCAATTAGAGATTATTAAAAGTTTTTATTACTTATGAAAAGCTGTAGGTCAACATGACATTGTGCAGCGCTCACGGAGTACTAACATGCAACAAAAATGCCATCTCAGGAGGGCTGCAGTCAGAACAGCTCAGAAAAAAAAAGTTTAAAATTAAAAAGTAGGAGAGGTGGGGAATCACATCTTGAATAAGTGGGGCCAGAAAGTTCTATGAAAGGCCTGTATGAGTATATCTGTGATATTTGCATAAAAGAAATTTATGCCTTATTGTCACATTTGATTATCAACTACAATGAGTCTTGGAGAAGTTGAATCACCCTATGTACAGGAAAGGCATGTAAGTCCCCAGACCTTGGTAAGGAGCACAGTCTGAGAATGAAGTATTGGTGTCAAATTCTCTGTTGGTTTAAACAGACCCAGTTTGGCAGAAATAAAAGGTCCATTACAGTCCCAGTAGGACCCTGGGAATTAACTGGGCAGCAGAACAGCTATTCTCCATATGCACAGTGCACTGTTCTCTACAGAGTATGTTATCAACATCCTCTGTCACTGCCCTTAGTCTGTGGTTGCCAGAACACCTCTATGCCTTTCCCTGGATTCTCCTGTTCAGTTTTATAAATACCACCCTTTAAAAATCTGTGTTGTCCCCTTTCTCTCTAGGTGGCAAATTTGCTCAGACTCTTCCAGATCCCCCAGATAAGCTACGCTTCCACCAGTGCCAAGCTGAGCGACAAGTCCCGCTATGACTATTTCGCGCGGACAGTGCCCCCGGACTTCTACCAAGCGAAAGCCATGGCTGAAATCTTACGGTACTTCAACTGGACTTACGTGTCAACAGTAGCTTCAGAAGGAGACTACGGGGAGACGGGGATCGAAGCATTTGAGCAGGAAGCTCGCCTCCGCAACATCTGCATCGCCACCTCAGAGAAAGTGGGCCGGTCCAACATCAGGAAGTCCTACGATGGCGTGATCAGAGAGCTGCTCCAGAAACCCAACGCCAGAGTGGTGGTGCTCTTCATGCGAGGTGATGACTCTCGGGAGCTCATTGCAGCTGCCAACCGCTTCAACGTTTCGTTTACCTGGATTGCCAGTGACGGATGGGGAGCGCAAGAGAGTATTGTCAAAGGCAATGAGCACATAGCTTCTGGGGCAATAACCTTGGAACTTGCTTCCCATCCAGTTAAAGAGTTTGACAAGTATTTCCAAAGCCTCAGCCCTTACAATAACAGACGCAACCCCTGGTTCAAGGACTTCTGGGAGCAAAAATTCCAGTGTAATCTCCAGAACCGAAAACCACATAAGAAGCCTTGCGACAAGCACTTCAGCATCAACAGTTCCAACTACGAGCAAGAATCCAAGATCATGTTTGTTGTGAATGCTGTGTATGCGATGGCCCATGCCTTGCATAAAATGCAGCGGACTCTGTGTCCAAACACCACCAAACTCTGTGATGCCATGAAGCATCTGGATGGCAGGAAGCTGTACAAAGATTATCTCCTGAAAGTAAACTTTACAGGTAATAACTTCTCTTTTTGTACATAAAGACTGTCACTGTAATTAATGAAATGTTTATCAGTCACAGTGAGAGCCAGATGATTTCCCAGTAGTGCCTCTTGTCAAAGTTCAGACCAGGGTGCCCGGGTAAGGCCGCTCCTGTCACAGAAGGGGACAAAGAAAAAGAGGGACAGTGAGTGTCTTGAGAACCCTAAAAAAACAAGCTCGATGCTCCTTCAGTTTCCAGCAGAAGGAAGAGGTGGAGGTGGCAACAGCTGGTCTTGGAAACATTGCCTACCTCCACACACCAACTTCCATTTCATTCACAGCCCATTTGGCTTCAGCTGAGCATGTCTGGAGGTCATTTCACCACCTGCTAAACTAGGCAACTGCCTGCTATGCCTATGCCAAGCCTTGGCCTCCTCTTCCTCGTTTTTTTATGAATTTACATAATAGCTGGACCCTGGTCAACGGTTAATGTCCCTGCAATAGCAAAGCAACAATTCCTGCTATAGAATTAGATCAGTATAAAATATTTCAATATGTGGGATAATGCCATTACCTGTGTTACAGATCTTTAGGCTTGATGACAAAGTATAAATAGGTAGATTAAACATGTGCAGGAGGCTTGTGGAGAGAAAGTGGCTGATCTGGCAATGACATAAGCAAACTTCATGGGCACTGGCTGCGCAGCACATGACATCTCTTTGTTTTTGCCATCACATATGGCTGAGCTTAGGTTTGTTATTAATATTACACCATAGCAAGGCTAAATAGATCTACAGGGGAAACAAGTGTAGGGCATCATGTCTTTTTGTTGTTACATGTCCAAATTTCTTCTCAAGCATCTAGGTTGAGCTTGCATTCCTATGTATTATTAAACTTATATTCTCAGCTGACCGAGTTCATAGTAAGGAAATATCATGCTGTGCTTTGTATGAGAACTAGCTCCAAAAGGAATTGAAGGATAAATACATGTGTGATACAACAAGCTCAGTCCCAAGACACCCTCAATAATGGTACAATATGAATAACACTGGAAACTATTTGAAACTGTCAGATTGGAGCTTGAACTCTTCCCTCCTTCAGAGGCCTTCTCAGCATTTGATTCAGACTGTCTCTAGAAAATACTGACTACATCCCTCGAGCTTTTGTCAGGAACTGTAGGGACAGGACAAGAGGAAATTATTTTAAATTGGAAGAGGGGAGATTTAGATTAGGTACCAGAAATAAATTCTTTACTGTGAGGATGGTGAGACACTGGAACAGGTTGCCCAGGGAAGCTGTGGGTGCCCCATCCCTGGAGGGGTTCAAGGCCAGGCTGGATGGGGCTTTGAGCAACCTGGTCTGGTGGGAGGTGTCCCTGCCCATGGCAGGGGGGTTGGAACTCGATGATCTTTAAGGTTGAGAAGCTTCAAAACCTTCATCTGAGCATTGCATGCAACGTTGCTGAAGCAACATGCCTGACCTAAATACTGCTGTATCAGTAAGAATAGTCACATATCATGACATACACAGATGCATAAGCAATGTATACTTTTGACGTCACACTTTAATTGCGTTTGAGTTAGATAGTAATCTCATGTGTTACAGACAACAACACAAGACAGAATGAATAAACCTTTAGGCTTTAAACCTATGAAAAACAAGAACCATCATTTCTCCTTCCCCTCCACACAGTACTTAAAACACAGAAACTATTTCCTTGTTTGCCTACGTTTATCCTTAGAGACACCTGACCATCTTGAAATTGTTGAAATCAAAAGGTTTTAGGAGCACAGCACTTCCCAGAAGCTGGGTCCTGGCAGATGGATCACAAGGGATGGCAGTGATGCACAACATGCTTCTGTCCCTCTTCTATCATGCAAAGAGTTTTTTAAGTACCCAAACATTTTTCCACTTAGCATTTAGATGTGAAGTCAAAATAACTACCATTTTCTTTGACCAAAACTCAAGGAAAATTTTCATTTACATACAGAGAGAAAAAATCATTTTCAGTTTGATTGAAACATCTTTTATACTTTTTATATATTGGAAGTTGAAGCTGTTCAAGCTGAAAAAAACAAAAACAAAAACAAAAAAACAAAACAATTCAAAGCCTATCATTTTGCAATTCTGAAAATAGAAGGCTCTTTTCTGTACCAAATTTATTGGTTTTAAAATCAACATGGAAATCTTTGAAACTCTGAAGAGCTTTATTTTTAGTTAATTTTCATTTCCTATTTGAATCATTTAAAAAACTGTTGTGTTCTTTTCCAATGGCTTTGTTCCGTATACATTGTTACTAGCTTACAGCATGATCTGCTCGTCTCCTGTTTCTTTTTTTATCAGTTCTTCTATTACAATGTGAATCCATGTTTTAATGTCAGTGATTTTTTTAAGCAGATGAGTTATTTTTATGTAGTGAGAGAATCAGAAATTCTCCCATGCCTTCTTCCTTCCAGAAATGTGTGAAATTTTAATACATACAAGTCTCGTCATTGATTTCCATGGGACCAAGACCTTTGCTCTTTTCTGGTTGAAGAAAGTCTCTGGGTGTGTTGTTAATACAATGTCAGGATCCTGCAGCAGGGTACATTTGATCAGTGATGCTGTCACATTTCCAGCTCCAAATCTGAGAATGTATCCCCAGGATGGGGAGAGAGGATGGCATGGAAACTACCAGCCCACCAGGTACACTGCAACCAAGGCAGGTTGTGAATTTTCTTTCTTCTTTCACCTAGGTAGGGCTCCACACCCACCAAAAGGAAGAAGGCAAGAAACAACAGGGATAATCATATTCAGACAAACAAACATGTTGCTATTTAAGCAATGCCTCCTCTGCTGAAAGGCAGGGGTACAAACAGATGAGCTCTGCATGCATAAATCACCAGTTTGCCGTGAAAAAAAATCTGACAAATGGACCTGAATGTTTTCTCCCAGTTTCCAGGTACAGGTGATGGTGCATTTCAGACACACCAGTCTGAGTAAATGATAAGGTGCATTTATATGACTGGTGTGGGACTGTGCAATTTTAGACATTTACCCCACGCAGTTGAATTAGTTTGGGTTAGTCTCGGATTACAGTTAATGGAGGGGATCAGCACTTACCGAGCACGGTTCAACCCACGTGAGGTAGCTCAGGTAAAATATGATTTGGCCCTACATCCCTTGCTATCGACTACAGATGGAGCATAGAACAACTAAGATTCTCACCTGCCATTTAGCTGAAAGCCTGAAGTGAGGCTCTCAGGCACAGTAATAATGGGATCTGTAGGGAAATACTCAGGGACCAGCTAATGGCAGGGTTGGAGTGGAGGACTGGGCAGGATTTGTGCACTCTCATGCTGCCACTGCTGCTGACATGCTGCGTGACAGGTATTTCATTAACATCTCTGGGGTCCTACTTATTTCTCCTTTTTCTTTAAATTGAAATAACTCCATAGAACTGCAGTGTGGCACGAAGGCAGGGTGAGATTTCATTCCTTATTGTCTGTGAGATACACCAAGCACATAATTTTCTTGCAAGCCAGTAAGATGTATATGACAGATGTCGTGATATTCTGAATCTTTTCAAAAAGGGTGAAAAGAGACGCCTGTGCCTGATTCCCACATCCAGCAGCAGGATCTGAGAATGCAAAGCCCAGCCTCTAAATAAACACACTCGCTCCATCTCAGTGCTTGTCTGGCCTTTCAAAGAGATATAGGTTGGTTCATCTTCTTGATCTTCCCATTCTCTGCGTTCCCTCCTGAGGGCACAAGTGCTGCACTTGATGTTCTGAATTGTGATGCACTTTGGCTGATAAAGAGATGTTGGTTCAAGAGGCTGTTAACTTGTATTACCAACCACAAAGAAGAGCAGAACAAAAGTAAAGGGCTCCATAGGAGAGAGCACAGAGTAAACTGAGCTTTTGACCAACACCCAGCCATTGTTTGGTAGAGTGCACTCCTTTTGTGGAGAGGACTCTTGGGAGGGCTATGAATCCAAGGATGTAGCCCAACACAGCAGATCTCCACATATCCAGAGGCCTCCCTCCCTCACAGGGATGGAGGGGTCAGCGCAGCAACCAGGTCTGTGAAGAGTTTTAGTTCCTTTAAGCCACAGAAAAGCAGAGTTATTGCCCACAGTGCTATTACATGCCTCACAACATTTGACTTGTGTCAGGACAGTGAATGTTAGCATGGGCAGTGTGAAAGGGAGTGAAAGTTAAGTGTGAAAGTCCATCATATGGGATGAAGTGGCAGGGTCCTGGACAACGATGCCTCACAAGTTGCTACCTGGTGTTGCTCCTCCAGGGCGTTGGGCTCCAGGTTGGCCAGGGGTGAAGAAGGGTAGCAATGACATTCAAGCACCAGCATTAACTCCATCTGGCCCAGGGTTGCTGAGCTGGCTGTGCAGGATGGCAACCTTGGCACCCAAGGGCATGGGTTCCAACTTCTGCCACCGCACAGTTCGTGGGGTTGGTGGTATTGCAGGACTAACTGCCATGAGTCTGGCATGGGAACCTATGGGCAGAGGGAGGTTGGCTTTAGGGGTGTATGCATGTCAACCTGTCTTGTGTAGTTTCCTGAATCTCCACAATAAATTATAGGTGGAATTTGGCTAAAGGAGTAACCCTGGAAAACAGATCATTAAAAATTTTAGGCAACACATATGTTTATAGTACTCAGTGCCTTTTCCTACACCTTTCTTCCTGCACAACTATGAAAGTCACTGTCGTATTCTTCACTGTATTATGTTCAGAAATCCAGCTCTTCTACAGCAAGGCCTGTATCATCAAACCTAGCTTATACTGGGCAAAATCCTCTCCTGTGGCTAACCAGAATGACTACTCAAAACGAGAAGAGAGTTGTAAGCCAGGTTTGATTTGTCTCCTTCCACCCCTGGACTCTATGACAAAACTTTTATTCCTGCCTGACCCTAACTTTCTGTGTGGTTTATTCTCTTTTTTTTCCTTCCTCCCTACTCTGCCCCAGTCAACATTCAAATAATATGAAGTGGAAACAGAAACTCACCATCTCATTTACTCTTGAACACTGCTGACTACCATGGTGGGAATATACTTTAATGGACCATTTCAATCATAACTGTTCCACCCAAGTAGGAAGGAGTTTAAAAGTCATGGTTTGCAACAGGCAGATGCCACCTCACTTGTGAGCACAGCAGCATTGCATGGTCCCTGCTCTGTGATTTAGCCATAAATATCTCCTGGTAAAAGCCCACTTTGAAGCTCAGTGTCCTGCCAGGCATGCATGGAGCACAGACTAGAAAACAATGCATCTACTACCACAGGCAGATGAGTGATGCAGGAACTTCAAAGGCCAGGGAGCTCCTGTCACTAGATGTGCAGGCTAAAGCTAGAGATTATATCCCAGGCTCTGCAGCAAATGGCCCTTCTATTCTGTCACTCCCTTCACCTCCAGTACTCAAAGAGTCAGATGTAAGGTCCTGCAGGTCTTCCTTGTGATGCTTATTTGTAAAATAAACCAGATCACCACTTTCTATTGAAAGTAAAATTTTCATGGATAGGAGGAATCTAACACCTTGTTAATCATAAAAGTTTTAAAGTGTCATTCATAATAGATTTGTAGCCAATAAACCCAAGAAAATACAGAGTGAATTCCCCAAGATGTTCATTAAAAATATACATGAAAAATATGTCTAGGATTTATAGGAAAAATTACTGTCTTTTTTGCTGGGACCACAAATGTGTCATAGCATTTAAAACCTTGAAAGTAGCTGAGGGACAGTTTCTGAAAACACACTTGAGACCTGCTATTTCAGAGCAGACAAACAGTTGAACCTGCACAGTATTTTCCCATATCTCTCTCTATATAAAAGTTATATTGGTATACGCACAGAGAGCTGTAGTGGGATTTTGGCAGCCTGGTTTTCCTGATGACCCCCGTTTACTTTCTCCTTCCCCAGACTCTTTGCAGACTTAGCTGTTGATGTGGATCTGCAGTTGCTTTCTTTTGGGTGAAGTTACACCTCTAAGAGGTTCCTGGGCAGAAATCTCTGCTTAGTCTTTCCTGAAGCTTTTAATATATGTGTATAGTCATATATTTATGTACATGCATATTTTCATACATATATAGTTAAGGAATAAATCACGTTGGAAGGAGCCTCAGGAGGTCCCAAGTCCAACCTCCTGCTGAAAGCAGGGTCAGCTGCAAGATCAGACCAAGTTAATCAGGGCTTTATAGATGTAAACTGGCTGAAATTAAAATACTATGGAACCTTTCCATCCCTAGTTTAGGTTTAAGGTACTGTGATGGCAAAGAATCAGATCTGCACCCTGGACGCTCCCGGTGTGTCACACAGTGCACCATGCAAGCTGGATACTTGGGCTGGCAGCAGGACACAGGCACTGTCATCTCTAAGTCACAACTTCCAAATAAATTTTCATTAATACTTTTATTGCCATGATGGCAGGTCAGTGACCTACCTGTTAGTGGTGTCTGTTATCTAGCCAGGGACCATCATAAAACACTTCTTCTTGTGATTTCATTTGGTACTAATTAACAGTAATTGGCCTGAGTGAGCAGGAGCAGAGGTTGAATTGTGTTCTCACCTCTTGAGATAAGCTCCAGCAGCAGAGGCCAAAGTGTGCTGGACCATTGCTTCCTGGCTGACTCAGGCACAAGGTACTTTTGCCTGCTGCCACCACTGTCCACTGTCACCACTCTTCTGCCCGACTCAGGTGCTGAGCTCCCATAGACAAAAAGATGAGAAATGCAGCATTAGCAGGACACAGAACAGGGACAACTTTTCCTCCTTAGCCTTTACCCAGCTGGGTGCCATTCCTGGGAAGTCTGCAGAAATCGCAGGCCAGCAATGGCCTCAAAATTGCTATAGCAGTGTATTTGGGTGAAGATGCTTTGACATCCTGAAAAGAGCAAATAGATCTCCATCTCAGTTTCTTCCACTGGAATATTTATTCAACCCACCACTTCAGCTAAACTATGAAAAAAAAACAAATATAAAGTTATATAGTCCGTGCCTTGTATGTAATTTGTAATCAGCAGCTTTGATCATATTAATAATTTAGCCTTTAGGCATCTTATAAATCTCTAGACAGAGCAGTGCCTGTGCAGGTGTGTAGATGAGGATGAGATTAGACACACTGTGTTTACGGAGAAACACGACTGAAAAACTGAGCAATGATTCTCTTTCAGATCACATACTTGAGAGACAGAAAGCTCAGTAACCTAATTTCTCTATTACAGACTTTTGTGTTTGCTTGCTGCTTGTTTTATAATAGTTATTGTTTCTTGTCTTTTGTATCACTGGCAAATGTCCTGTGAATCCCAAACACTCATGGTCTGCACAGTCAAAGTGCGTGGAAGAGTGGGAATAGACATACAGCCTTTTTGTCCCCCAGCCATGCGTGCTCACTTTTCCAGTCCCACTGGTCTCTACAACGGAAGGACAACACAGGACATACCATGGGATTATATTATTATTCTTCATGCAGATTTACCTGTGAGGGGCATCTACGCATAACTGAGAAGATTTCAGGTCTGCTTCTTTCTCCTTGTGACCTGGAAGAACAAGATATGTGAGAAAATAGTTTGATTCAGGATTCCTACCTCTTACATTTTAGCATCTAATTTGGCTCTGAAAAGCCAATGGGAGGACCAGATTCTGCTCTGTTGCCTCCTATGGAAGAACACTTTAGCACTTCCAGAAGTGATGTCAGTTAGTCTCAGGTGCTATTTTAGGGGCTGAAAAAGGCAAAGGCTGTGCTCAGAACATGACCACGGCAGCATTTATAAGGATGAGGACAAGGAGACGAGGAGATTGCATAGGGGCACACTGGGGCTGTGTGACATATTGGGAAGATAAATTACTCTCTTGAGGAATCCAGACATGCTCTGGTCTTCCAGTGAGTCTCAGAGAAAGCAATGTTTTTGAAAGTTGATGAAGGAACCTACTAAAAGTCATAAACCCAGATGTCTAATCCCAAAGATAACTAAATGCTACATTGTTTTTTACCAAGCTTCTACTTTTGTTGGCAGATAATAACTATACTGGAAAGGCAGAACTGAAAGCATAATCTGTAGAAAAGTGTCTTTCCTCCTGAAATAACCTTAATATCACTACACTCCTGGAAGCCATTTGCTTCACCCAGTAGAGCAGAGTGGAAAGGTATTCCCAGGCTAACACTGGCTAAATGGGATCTGGTACCAAACCAATATAGCCTCATTAACATGACACGAACCTTCAGCCTAGCCTGGTGCTGCAAACTAGACATGGATCTTGGTCTGAATCCTACATCACTCCCACGCAGCATATTTCCAGGCAAACCTGTCACAAGCTGACTGCTGTACTTGTACTTGATAAACTGCAGCCCAGATGAGCATGTGAATCTATTTCAGCTTTCTGCAAAGCCTGAACTATTCCCTTCAAGCTTGTCTCTGCCCATTTCTGACTCCCAGTGCAGAAAGGGGGATAGTGTTTCTCTGTCTCAAAGGGAGAAATGAACTCAACCCAACCTCAAAACATCCCTTGTGTAAGTTTTTGCAATAAAACACACACTCTTCCTAGATAGTCACAACCTTTTTGTAAATTTCAGGAATCAAAAGAGCTACTTAGGGCAAAAGTTTCAGAGCAATGGCTGAAAAGATTTGCAGATCCTACCACAAATTTACCTTTCTTATTCATGCAAGTGTTAGTGAGCATTTTTATCCTTCTAAAAATGTCTCAGGCCAGTAGATCCCACTTGCCTTCTAAAAGATAATTCAAAAAGCAACCATTCCTGCACTTTCATTGATCAGAAACACCTTTTATGTATGAGTACTCTTTACAACTGACCTTCTACACAATTCCCATCAACTGCAAACTGGATGAACCTGGCAGACAAATGTGTTCTTTCATTTCCTCATCTGTTAGAACCACATTTCTAAACACCTCTAAAAGCATCTCAGAGAATGCCTGCTTTGGCATTGCTGCAATATTTATGGCTATTTTGTTAGCAGACACAGAATATAATGTAAAAAATATTTCATTGCTGTTATCTGGGTGAGTCATTTCCTTTTGTTTCCTTCTTCCTGCCATGAAAGTGTATTTTTTTCTGATGATATAGCCAGTGGATACAAAGAATACTAAAGTTCTTCAAGGCAGGGGGAAGAACACACACAGTCAAGGGTAACAGAAGCAGAGAAACTTCTAACAAAAATGTCCACAGAATCCTAGCTGCGGCATGGCTTAGGCACAGCAGTAATGCTTTGATTTGCTTTCTCACCCCGTGCTCCAGCCGTGGAGCAGTAAATCAACATCAACTCACCTGCTCACTATCTGGATGCAAAGGGGTTCAGGACTAAGCCAGAATGATATCTCCATATATAAGTCCTTAAATTTGAGACATGTAAATCATAAACTAATTACCAAGATCATTAAGGTGGCTTGTACGGTCTCCACACCAAAACTCACTATTTTCTTAGTACATAGGAAGAACAGACCAGAGCCAAAAGCAGCCGTGACGGGAATGGTGGTTGAAAAAGTCCCGTAAATAGAAAGCAGGGGTTAATGTACCTCACAGTCTGAAGGCTCCTGCCCCCTCAGTCTTTCATCCACTTTTCATCTCCTACAGTTTTGCTTTGCTTGTCACAAGCCCATCTTTCTACTTGCCAATATGTGAATCATCTCATCCCTCCTAGACTAATGGCACATATATATCTAGCACTTTTCCTACAGAAGAAATTCAAGAGTACTTCTGAAGGCTGAGAGATACTACTCACTTTCTAAATGTGTATGTGCAATTGCTCCTCAATTCAATATGGGTTTCATGAAGTAAATTTTTCTATTTGTCGCTATACACAGATTCCAGACAATTTGATAGACAGCAGAATAAGCTAATGAAGTAATTCCTTTGTACGTATGAAATATTTACCACTTCTGAGGCTGAAGTATGAGGCTCAGATAAGAAAACACCATATTTTTATCCAGGGGAGGAACTGCACCATGATTAGTAGAAAAAGGGAAGCGATTAGTGTGAGAAAGCTGAGCAAAGCACAGCCTTGAACAAAGTCTTCACACAGAATGTATGTGCCACAGAAATCCCATGTGATACTGTAGCTGCAAGAGTATGGACTTTCAGGTGAATAGTGATTTCTAACAGCTGCATCTGACACCACTTTGACTCCATGACTTGGTATCAGCCACACTGTCACATGGGAGGTTGGGATCAGAAAACACACACGCAGGCATGCACACACACACACTTGCACACACACACACACACACTTGCACACACACACATTCGCAAGAACACTCACTCATTGTTCTTGAAAATTCAAATTTACTTACTCCAATTCTACAGTAAAAAATATTGCTTGATGTATGATTGTTGAGTTTGCATTTGCAAAATGTGAGTAGCAAATCAAAAAGTGGTGATCTTTTTCTGCCAAAGAGGGAGAACCTCCTGGTATTCAGGTGACATCACTGATGAGTTGCAGCATCAATAACCAGAAGACAGTTCAGAGTGCTTCTTCTCAGTTTTCCCTTTGATCCTTTTCTTGCAGAGTACATTACTGTCCTTGTAGCTTCTTGTTATCACAGAATCATAGAATGATACAGGGTCGGAAGGGACCTCTGGAGATCATCTAGTCCAATACCCCTGCCAGGTTATTTCTATAATCTTCTCACCACACACCAGAGTTTTTGCATAAGCTGTATACATATTCTTCTTTCTTTTGATTGTGCCCTAAAAACAATCTTCCCTTGTTGCCAAGGTTGAATTTCCGTAGTGATCAGTAGCTGACTGTTTGTAGATACCTCTGGACCCTCAAGCATCTTCCTGAGCTTCTGCTGCAGGACTCTCCCACTCTCTTCCTGTGGAAACACTTTCTCTGTGGCTTTATGACTTTTAAAGTAGGTCTTATATTTTCTACAAAACACTAACCAATGCTTGATCGTATGCAGAAGTATATGGGATGGGTTTGCTGGACTCTTCTAGTCTAAGTAGCAATGACATAGTTGCCGGTAACAGCAGAAAGTTGTGCTTTTGAGGTCCCATCCCAGTCTATTCCTTTGACATAAATAACTGTACATTGTGTGCCCCTATAGATAATTTTTACCTATAGTTTCCCTGAAAGTAGAGTTTTCCTGTGGTATTTATCTATGGCCCTGACAGATGGAGCAGCTGATTACTGCTCCAAGATCTTGATGCTAGCTTGGTAGGACATATCTCCACCAGACAGTGGCAAACAAGACACCATATGAAGTTAATGTTAGAAAGTGACAAAAAACCTGCTGAAAAACTTTGTTAAACTTCTTCAACTACATTTGCACATCTATTTGAATAAATAGCTAATGGCTAGTTAATGGTCCAGTAACCAAAAGAATAAAAATCCCATCTTTAAAGGCTCTTTAGAGAAGAAAATATCTCAAGTCAGATGAAGCTTTGAGGCAGTGCTGTTAATGTCCTTTCTAGATCTCTGAAATACTTTATCAGGCTAAGCCTATCAATGTGTCTCTGCTTCCACCATTAAACAGGCAAATAAATCAACATTTTCTTTTTACATTTTCCCCTGAGGTCCAGTGATTGCTGTTGCTGTTGAACTGATTCAGTGGAGCAAAACATTAGCAAAAATGATTCTGTGCTCTCAGCTTTATCTTTTCTTCCTGAGAGCAGAAGAATTTGCAAGTGTTAATAGGACATGCAGCTTGCATGTTGTAGGATAATGCACACCAATGAACACTGACTTCGGGAGGTGACGTGCTACCTTTGTAGCTGGTGTGTGACAAACATGAATAACCTTAAAAAGCCAGGAGTTCTTATTCTTTATCTCACTATCTTTTTACTGAAATTCATTGTTGTGGGTAGCCCACTTCCACCTTTAAATTAACTGACTCAGCATTTTGTCATTCATGAGATATAATCTATTAAATACTGACTTCACCTGTCATTTTGGTAGAAGTGTATTTGTAGCCACCACATTATGATATGGAAATAAGCAAAAAGAAAATCCAGGTTCAAACCTCTACAAAGTGGGGCGAGTCACTTTTAATGCATGTGGTGGGCCTTACTGAAAGCATTAGTTTGATGATTTCTCCATCAGTGGCCAAAATTTGACCCAGCCACCTTTCATGTCCCCTTTGACACAACTCACTTTGAAGTCCAGTCACTGGAGAGCTATCAATGGAGAAAGATACCCACCTTCCTGACAGCAGTTTGCTTTAGCCAGAGCCCGCCTTTGGAGGGTCTATTTCTCCCCACTGACTACAAGAGCTCTTTAAGAAAACTACACTCCCAATCTAGAGACCCAAATTAAGTTAAGATAAAGAAATGTAGGCCATTTTTTTCATTCTCATATTACATTCACAGAGAAAACTGAATCTCACACCATAAGATGTCTGAAACATTTAGATCTCCAGCCGAATTCCACCAACATTATGTTAGGTGTGCCAAATACTATAACTGAGCTGCATAATGCGTCTGAGCATAAAAGCTGGTCCGTGTGCTTCACCATAGAGTTGTTTCTTTATTCCAGCTCTGAAGCATTCTACAACTCCTTTTTTTTTTTCCACAAAAGGTTCAAATAAATTTGAGCTTCAGTTAATTCAAAAAGATGCTCTCCTTAGAATTCACTATTTATGGTTTTATTTTCCTACTGGAAATACAATTTCATTTTGCAAATTACCTCATTATTAGCAATTTGTAGGATGATTGCTGAGCATTTTCAGTAGCTTTGTAACAAAAATAATAGCATAGAGTTATAAGATTTGTAGGAAGAGGCAATACCTTTATTAGACTGCCCACATATCTGGAAAAAAAAAGAGAAGCTTTTGGCATAACATCTCTTTATTGTATCTTGTCTTGCATCTTGATCAGACCTTGTGTCCCTAAACTATATAGTTTTAAAGAAATGAACAAAAAGCTCTCAGCAATCACTCTGCAAATGGATAATAATGAGGCTGTTTGCAAAGTGAAATTGTGTTTCCAGCAGGAAATAAAAAAAAACTGATATACTGAACTACAAGCAGAGCTGTTCCTTCAAAATAATTGAAGGTCAAATTTATTGGGGATTTTTTCTGATGACCTAATGAAGTGACCTTCTGACTGAAAGCTTGTGCACTCCTTCCTTGCATAGACTAGTATAATAAAAAAATACTGTCTTTCTTTTGAGCTTGAAAGTTCTTGAATCTTAGACCCTAACAAGTACAGTATTACTACTACTAGCATTGCATTATAAGTAATTAAATCTATGTCAGCCTGCCTGAATTGGGAGTGTCTTCCTATCAGGTCAATTAGGAAATAACAGCCAGAGGGTCTATTTCAAGGTTCATTTGGTTCTGATCTCTAAGGGCAAGCTATCTAACTAAATTATTCAGAGCACTGTCTGGAAACACCTCTCTAATCCTCAAGTCCCCACAGAGGAAAGAATGTTTTAACCAACTTCCTTTAATATCTAGATAACTGCATCTATTCATATTTCCTTCAGGCTGACAAAGAAGGACAAAAAATATTATTAGGTATTCAACGCTTCCTTAGCCATCAGCTGCGATATGCAATCTGGGGGTGGAATTAACACATCATGGAATGGTGCCTCCAAAAAGAGAAAGGTTCATGCCTTTGTGAAATAACCGAGTCACTAACCTAGTCCACAAGTTAAGTCCACAAGATTAAAACACAGCTTCAACCTCCTTCAGCTGCACCCCAGGCACACCGAGAAGAGAGGGATAAGGCAGAGCCCCAGTTCTCAGCGCTGACCTTAAATGAGAATGTCCCTCATCCAGAAGTCCAAATCAGACAAATGAAACTCAGAACCCCAGGACTGGCAGAAAGTCACAACCAAAATTTCAAGCTCTGAATGTTCTTTAATGTTCAGCAACTGGCGGATAGCTCACTAGAGAACTCTTTTTTTTCTCAGACCGTAACACTTCAAGAGATACCAAAGGCCAGTCCAGAACTTACAGTTCTGGCTCCCAGGCTTTTATGTTGTCACCCTAACAGTGGCCATAATTCCTCATAATGGGATTAGGTTCCCCTTGCTTCTGTTTACAAAATAACTGGTTGGCCTGAGGGAGGAGTTAGGCAGTTTAAAGTCATGGTTTAATTTCCTTTGTAATTGCAAGTTGATTGCTAGCATAAATTACCTTGCATACATTTTGCCTCTTGTGTCAGCCATTTCCTAAAGTGGATAATCTTAAATTAAAAGAATGTTATCAATCGAAAGGCATTGCTATGTTGGAATCTCACAAATCATTCGTATCAATTATCAGCCTAGCAGACTTATTAAAAAAAAGAAAAACACCTTGGATGTTTTTACATTAATGTTTGATTTATTTTAAAGATGGACTAATACAACCTTAACCAGAAAACTTAAAGAAATTTTCTTAATTTCAAGGGATATGTTTTGTATTTTTAAGGAGAAATACAACTGCAAAACATGCAGCTGTATTTACATGCTTTCTGCCTTCCATGTCTCAGAACCCAAATCCTCTAAGAAAACATAAATTCCCTTTTTAATTCCTTAAATTTCCTTTAAAAAATAAGAGTGATTTCATAACTTCCTTGATGAAGGGAAAGGAAATATTTCCTTTTATATTTCCCTGATGTACCTCAGCATATATTTCATTCTCCCCGAGTCCTAAAGACCACACATATATGCCCAAGGGCCACACAAGCAAGGGGACAACACACACCTTAAAAGGTAAAACACTGTGCTCCAGGCAAGCGTTGCACAGGAAAAGCATCTGGGGAGTTCTGCATTCAGCCAGGCTGAGGAGAATGACAAGGTGGATGAATTCTTCTAGTCTTTTGGATCCTTCTTAGCTTACTTTGCCAGTGTCCACATGACTTTTCTCCTGGACTGCTCTCTCCGACAGCCTCCGTGGCAGCCTGTGCAGACAGCTTGCAAGAGAAACCCCTTCACAGGTACCTTGCAGAGTGCTTGTAGAAGTTGCTGTCACTTGGTGCTCCAGCTGTGAGCCTTTCTATTCGCGCCACCTGGGTGATATTAATCTCACCTCACTTCAGATACCTCTGTTGTAGATGGATCTTAGCCAGTCACTGCTGTTGTGGTCAGCAGAAAAGAAACAGGTACAGTTCAGCTGAGCTATCCTAGATACCTACTAAGGTGAACCCTAGAAATATCCAGTCTATTTTGTAGGACAGCAGTTTGGGATAACTAATTCATCTGCAAATACCCGTGTGACAGACCTTTGTGACCGGGTATGGGGAAACATTGCTGTCTCTGACTACTGCAAACCCTGTTGAGGGTCTGTGACTCCTGTTGAAATTCCCTACAGCAAGTTTCTAGTTTCTAACCTGAGAGAGGAGCCACAGAGCTGAATGGAAAACCTGTACACGTAGATAGGAAAATTACATTTGTAGAAGACTAATCAGGGATGGTCGTAATGAGGTGTGACCTCACGCCTCTCTCGCAAAATAGCCTCACACCACTCAAGATTCTACACATTTACACATTCCAGACCTCCCCATCATATCTTACCCAAGCTGCTTTCAAGTGCAGCTGAGCCTTGGGATAAGGTGTTGACAGGTTTGCACATGTTTCTTGAATGAGAAGCAGTAACACTGCATATGACCCAAAGACATCCAGAAGCAGTGGTGAGGAGTTTAAAAGTGACTGCTTGTCTCTGTGAAAGCTGGTATTTTAAGCTCACTCATTATTTATTAATTGTGGAGAGGTGCAATGTAGTGACACTTCACTCTGAGCATTCCCTATACTAACTTCTAAACTGCCAAATTTCAGAGTCCCTTCTGCCAAACAGGTGTGAAACCAGCTGCGTTGTGCTGTGATAAAAAGAAAAGTGGGTGCAACAGGTCTTCATTACCCAGTCTGAATGTTCAACCAACCAGAAATAAGTCACTTTGACCTCAACAAACCATATATAGCTAAAAATAAAAGAAAACGAAAAGATATATGCATTATCAGGGTCTTGTGTGATACTTTTCAAGGTAAGGCATTGTACACACAGATGAGCCTGTTGGACAAACACACCATATCCTGTTGTTGTATTATTATCAAGGCTCTTCCTTACAGTGCTTTCATAAGGCATTGCCCAGGATATGTAACAGGAAGGAGTAGGGGGCATTAAAAAAAGCTATATTTTTTCCGTTACATAAATAAATGTCTTGTTTTTCAGTCTTAAATCAGAAGTTCAGAGTTTTTGCAGCACCATCTAGTGTGACTAAAGAGGCTTTACTCAACTATTCAGAAACTCCAGCCTGTTCCTTTTTTATACTTGCATTCCTTTTTAATCATCATCTCCTTATAGTCTATTGGCTGAAAGTCTTTGGGGCCAACAAGCTGTTGAAGAAGGTTGCCTTTGGTGCACACAATAGTCCTTTTTATGCTTCTTTCTGAACAGCATGAAATCCCTCAGCTTTGCAAACTGCCGAGCAGAAAAACTGCAGAGCTTTCATCAAGCCTTGTTATTAATGAATTGCCTCCTAGCTAGTGAGCTGTGCCTCTGATCTACACCTTGTTTTGAAATAATACACCCTGCAAGCCAAGAACAGATGCGTGTTTTACTGGATATGAAGGATGTTCTCAGATGTAGGCATACCTGTCAACGTTCCTACCAGGAAGTGTTACTGATGATATTTTCTATAAGACAGCATCTATACACTCAGCTCTGTGCCAGACACATGCAAGACTTTGTATGCAAAATATCCTTCCTGGCCCAAGGATGTTGCTGGCAAACAAAATTCAGCCTGATTCCAAGCCAGTTAAGATGACGTTCATCTTTTCCTAGGCTGCCCTGTCTAAGTTTCTCTTTGCCTAATTAGGATTAAAACTGCTTTATTTTCTTCACCTACTCATCCCTGGTTAAAAAATCCTGGAGTACTTTCACCCAACTGAGCCAGTGTGCAGAATCAGAAACATTTCAAAAAAGATTTCCCATATAATCTCTTAAAATCATATTTTTGACCAATAAAAAAATAAATCTCCCTCATCAGAATGTCTTTTTCTGAATTCTTTCACTTCACCAAGAGCTGTACATCACTGACATCAAAAATGCTAAAGATTTTGAAATGAAAGCAGCTCATCTGCTTCTTACAGCACATAAATACATACTATTAACTTCTATGATGGTTGGAAGAGATTATCCCATTGTAGGAAGATGGAAACAAAATGACATAATACACTCTATAAAAGCAATGATGGCATTTTTTGTTCTTAGCCATATCTGCAACTAACAGAGTCATAAAATATGCAGTTTTTCCTCTCTCATTTGAAGCTGAAGGAGTTTGTCCTCCGCTTACACAGCGGCATCTTCTTCTCTAATAGGATTTCTCCAGTGAGCTGACAGAGTCGGGGAGCCAGCACAGGTTTCTTTCTTCTGTACTCTGTGTACCTGAATGTTTCTCCTGTTCTTACAGATGTCACTGTTGTTGAATCTTCATTGCTGAACCACCGCAAGCTGGAGGATAAAGCATCACTGGTTTATCTCTAAGACACCTTTAATCATCCTTTCTTTTCCTTGATAATTTCTTCTATAGAATTTCTCTTGGAAAACTGGTTTGCATAAGGATAATTCGTTTCATGAATCATAGAATCATTTAGGTTGGAAAAGACCTTTAAGACATCAAGTCTAACTGCTAACCTAGCACTGCCAAGTTCACCACTAAACCATGTCACTCAGCACTACATCTACATGCTTTTTATACATCTCCAGGACCAGCAACTCAACCATGTCCCTGGCAATCTGTTCCAATGCTTGACAACCCTTTTGGTGCAAAAATTTTTCTTAATATCCAATCTAAATCTCCTCTGGAGCAACTGCAGGCCATTTCCTCTTGTCTTATCACCTGTTACTTGGGGAAAGAGAGTGATCCCTGCCTTGCTACAACCTCCTTTCTGGTAGTTGTAGAGGTTGGAGCCTCCCCACAACGTCCTTTTCTCCAGGCTGAACAACCCCAGCTCCCTCAGCCACTCTTCATAAGACCTGTGCTCCAGACCCTTCACCAGCTTCATCCAAGGGAAGAAGATTCAAAGAGACTGCTCAAAGGAGACAATGTTTGTACTGTCATTCAGACAGCCTCTTAGCTACCAGCATGGTTAGACCCAGAAAGTATTGTCTCATCTCCCAAGAGACAAATCCAAAAGAGCTAGCTACAACTCTGAAAAAGGTCTGCCATAAATACCTGTAATAAAGATTGTATGTTTACTCTCAAAACTGAAATTTAACTACAAAAAAATTCTCAGAGTGACTTATGACATGGCTTGACATCATCTCTAGGAAAATCATCTACCAATATGCAAAAACTATTCATTTTATTCTAGAACATAAAGTCCTACTTTCTTATGATATTACATTCTTGCCTGTAAGCATCCTATTTTTATTATCATAATTAGATCATATTTTCCAAAAACATGACTTTTGGGAAGTGGTTCTACAGGATCTAGAATATGTTGATAAATATCAGTTAAAATGCCTTAGTGATTTTCTGTGTAATCAGTGAATATATTTATTGCTGCCACCCAGTGGGCTCATTTGTAGGCTTTGGCTCACCATACTATAATTTAATACATCATTGTTTGGTTAAATGATTTCACCTTCTCCATCTGAAGGAGTGTGATTTATTTTCCTCTTTCAGTAGCCACTGAAAATGAATGTTTCAAGCTAACAAGCTGTGGTTGACTTAAAGCATATCATCCTACAAAAACCTTTTCTTCGTATTTTTAGTGTGGGAACAGCCCATGGAAGGCAGCATACGCATGAGCTTTAAGCTAAACTACATATGAGATTACCTATTTTGCCTTCTGCACCTCCCTGCAAAGCCCAAGGCAAATACTTTGTGCTATTTAAATGATAAATATTCTATCAGAACTAAGAAGTTGTTAAAGATGTTACACGGGGGGAACTCTTTCCTGAGAAGTGCTAATATTTCTGACCCTCGCGTAACTTGCACAGGGGTACTCTTGCGCTTGAAGTTATGCACTTGGCAGAAGATAAGCCAAATGCAGAAGATAAACCAAACTGCAACCGGTTTGCAGTTTGTCTTCCTTACCTGCAGCTCTGCTGGTGTCATCAGAAGCTCTCAGCACACCTCTGGAGCTGGCCCGTATAGAACCGGAGTGAATAAATTGGCTCTTAAAAATGGGCTGCTGTGTTAACAGCTTCTACAATCTGTATAGGTGTTATGAATAATGAAATAAGACACTGGCAATGACAACACGTTATTGAGGAGCTGTTAAGTGCTGCATTATGATTTCATTTTAATGCTGCTCCTGGATGAGAGAGCTTGCACGCCTGTGCACGAGGAGGAGGAGGGAGAGAGGGGAAGCTGCTTAATGTTCTTCTTGCTGACCTATATTTTGAATTTAGCTACCTGTTTAATTTAAAGCATGTTATTTCCAGGAGGACTGGCCATTTGAGGGAGCGTTATTCTGCCCTTAATTTCTGTGCACTCAGAGGTCTTGTCGGGCTGGACAGTGGTAAAACTAGGTGCCAAGAGTGAAGAAAAAGAAAATAATCCTCTTACACATTCCTGTGTTATCCAGACCTAGTCTGTAACACTGCAAACCAAGGCTCTCCACCACTGTAGTTGGCACAGGTTAGGTGGTAAAGCTCAGGAGAGGGCAGGGTTAAGAACAGGCAGAGTCTTGGCTCAAACCCGAAGAATCTGTAGCTGGGCACAAATTATCTTCCAACCTTCTCATAAGATAAGGTTGGGGAAAAAAATGCACTACAAGCCCAGCACCTTGGGATGAGCAGGTTGTGCATCAACCCCCCAATCAGGAATTCTGTGCCAAAAACCACTGTCCCTTTTTTACTGACCCTAGTGGGGGTACTGCAAAATAGGGTAAGACTCTGCAGAAATAACGGTGAAAGAATTGGGCCTCTGTGCTTTATAGAAGCTAAATAAATCTACTTCAAGAAATCCAAAGTATCTGGAGGTTGAAGTGGAGGAAGATATTACATCTTTATACAATATTGCTCATCCTCAAGCACAGCATGGGCACAGATGCAGGGGAAAAGATTTATTCCAGCAATGACAGTGGAACCACTTCTGTAACCAAAGACACTAGGGAATGAAATCACCCTTATTGCCCATCAATGGAAAAAAAAAACCCTTTTGCTTCCTGCCTATAAAGCTGTTCACCTTTGATGCTACAGCAAACGACCAATAAATCACGTGGTAAATGTAATTTCCTTCTACATTTTTAATATTTCTTCATTCCCTGCATGAGCCTCAGCTGGAGGAAAAAACAAGAACTCTCCAGAGTTTACCAGTTGGAAGTGCTACAAAATTGATTTTACAGAAGGTCACGATTCAGTTTGTGGTTTTTTCATCTTTTCCCCAAACAAGATATAGGACCAAAGCAGCACATGCTGGGAACCTCAGATCAGACAAGAAATATCACAAACTGTTAAAATTGAAACAAAATAGAATGGATTCAAAATTCCCTTCAACACAGGGAGAAGTGAAAAAGACTAAGTAAGAAGTTGTTGAGGACTTCATAGTTACTTCTCCATCATCTTCAAAATGAATCCTCTATTCAGCCTCATTTCAGGCTCTTGGCCTCAAAACTGATGTTTATTGATCTGATCATTTAAATTTCCTTGTGTCATGACAGCCAAATTTCACCAAATAATGCTGAGTCTCAGTTGAAAGCAGATCTCTTTCTTTTAAGAGAAAATGTGCAAGGTGGCTGTTGTACATACTGGGGAAAATAATTGGAGAATTCATTTGTATCCAGGGCAAAAAAAGTAATGACATTAGTAGTCTAACATAATTCTCCACATTCACAAATATTTCTCATACTGTAAAGCGAAATAGAGTTCTATTGTCTGTGTTCTTTTCTTCTTTCAATCTCAAACAAGGCAAAAACATTTCAAAAATGAGACAAACACAGACCTCTCGACTTACCTGTTGACACTTGAATGGGTTTCTATAAGCTGTCAGGTGTCTGTACTTGCCAAAATGATGAAAAAAGACATCTGCTCTTTTGATAATAACGTTCTCTATTTCTTTTTTTGCCACAGCTCCATTCAACCCTCCCAATGCTGCCGACAGTATGGTCAAATTTGATGCCTATGGAGATGGGATAGGACGATACAACGTGTTCAATTTCCAATACACCGGAGACAGATATTCCTATGTGAAGGTTGGTCACTGGGCAGAAACCCTGTCACTTGAGGTAGACTCTATCCACTGGTCCAGGAGCTCTGTCCCTGTCTCCCAGTGCAGCGACCCCTGTGCTCCTAATGAGATGAAGAACATGCAACCAGGAGACGTCTGCTGTTGGATTTGTATTCCCTGTGAAACCTATGAGTACCTGGCTGATGAATTTACCTGTGCGGACTGTGGGCCTGGAAAATGGCCCACGGCTGACCTGACTGGCTGTTATGACCTACCAGAAGACTACATCAAGTGGGAAGATGCTTGGGCAATAGGTCCTGTTACCATTGCATGCCTGGGCTTTATTTGTACTTTTATGGTCATTGCAGTGTTCATCAAGCACAACAATACCCCTCTGGTCAAAGCCTCTGGCCGTGAACTGTGCTACATATTGCTCTTTGGGGTCTTCCTGTCTTACAGCATGACTTTCTTCTTCATAGCCAAGCCTTCTCCAGCTATCTGCACCCTGCGTCGCTTGGGACTAGGAAGTTCCTTTGCTGTCTGCTACTCTGCCCTTCTGACAAAAACAAACTGCATAGCCAGAATATTTGATGGTGTAAAGAACGGTGCTCAAAGGCCTAAGTTCATCAGCCCCAGCTCTCAGGTCTTCATCTGCCTGAGCCTCATTTTGGTACAGATTGTGGTGGTGTCCGTGTGGCTTATCTTGGAGGCCCCTGGCACCAGGCGGTACACTCTTCCTGAGAAGAGAGAGACTGTCATATTGAAATGCAATGTCAAAGATTCCAGTATGTTAATCTCCTTAACATATGATGTAATCCTCGTAGTCTTATGCACTGTATATGCCTTCAAAACAAGGAAATGTCCAGAGAACTTCAACGAAGCCAAGTTTATCGGTTTCACAATGTACACAACGTGCATCATTTGGCTGGCCTTTCTCCCCATATTTTATGTGACATCCAGTGACTACAGAGTAAGTCTTTGGATATCTGTTTCCATAAATCATGTGCATCAATTTAAAGGACCGTGTCGTCATTCACTAAAAGCTTCTTTCACTTCATTTGTTCCCCGGATCCCTCACAAACAAGCTCTGTTTCAATGTTAATGTCCACCTAAGCATATTGCGAAATTTTAGCTTATTTCTGACAAAGATGGTCTCCTTTCAAACTGAACATGTCCAGTTAGAGGTGGAAGGAACTAGTACTGTCAGTCTGATTGTGACAGAGGTGTAGAGTATGGATTAAGTATTCATACTGATACATCAGTATGTGAAGTCGTAGCCCTAACAGAAAGATCCAGCAGATCATGAGTTAGAATGAGTCATAATGAGTTATTTGGTGGAGGTGGGCCTTAAATTAAAAACGGAGCTAACTATTCTCCTTCTGCAAAAGAATCTGCCATTCAAATATGGTATTTTCTTCCAAAGAAAAATGATAAGGGAAGAAATGCAAAATTTCCTATGAAACAGGATTGTTTAAAAAAAGAACATAACAAAGGTTTTGCTTGAATATAGAACTTTCTATTCTTTCTGCACTTTGTAGGAGATAAAACACATATCTCACTGAGCAGAAAACATTGGCCAGCCTTCACCAACAAACTTAAAAAACATTAACTTGTTTAAATTGTCACAGTGTTGCAAAGCTTCAAGTTCAATAAAATTGTATTTTTGGACAGAAGGAAATTGTCTCAGAAAAAGATTCAGATCTGCTCCACTGGAAATCTCACAGTTATTATGATGTGAGAAGTGACTGCTGGAGCTGGACGTTACAGCAGTTTGCAGTGAATTAATTCAACTTTCTGCTCAGAAGAAAGGTAGATTAACTTAGTGTGGTATTATTACCAGTAGTATATACATGAAATAGCATGTAAGCCCGTGGAGGTAATAATGTCACTTTAACATACTTTTGGTGTGACCACCCTGGAACAGTATATTTAGTACTATTTTTCTCAGCCAAGGAAAGGTACAGAAAACCTCAAGAAAACAAGGATACATAACAAACGACGCAGTAAGATACGCAGAGTGACAGTAAAAGAGCTAAATATATTTAGTCTAGACAAGAGTAAACCCAGGGAGACGTGATCACAGGCTATAAATAATTTCAAGGCAACAAAAAGAAGGAAAGGGATCATTCAGTCTCAGGAGAAGTTAGAATGGCGAGTAATGGATTGAAGCTAATGAAGGAAAAGTTTAAGACAGGCACTGGGGAGCCGCTCCGGACACCCAAAGTAATCAGGAAGACAGACATAGAAGGAGGGTAATATCTGTGCAGACAGTCACATGAGTGGGCAGCACAGACACTAATGGTCAAGAGGAGCATGACTTGATTGCTCAAGCAGCATTTTTCAGCCTTATAGCCTGAGTGGGATTTTCAGAAGCAACCATAGACATTTAATTTAAATAAGTATTTCCAAATAAGCCAACTCAAGTCCTACCAAACCAATAGAAAATGCTTTGACACCATTTTTGACATTTCCATGACATGTCAGGAGCTTTTGGAAAATTCCATATTAGATGCCGAAACTTCTGGGGTGGGTTCCTTTGAAAAGCCCATATTTAATTTCCATGCAGTGTTACTTGTTGACTCTGAATCAGCTTGTGCCATCCTAATGTAGACCAACACTGGCATCACCAATAAACAAGCTTAGAAACAGAATAGTAACAATTAAAAAAATAAACATTGACTGGCTTGAGATTTTACTATTAGGCACAAACACGGCTTAGGATTCAACCTTCTGAAAAAAAAAAAAAAGGACAGCTCCTGGAAATGTATCCAGAGATTTGGTGTTGACCTCAGTGTAGTATTTAAAAAACAAAACCAAACCAAAACCAACCAAACAAAAACAAAACAACACAAAACAAAACAAAACAACCCAAAAACTGTAGTTGAACATAATATTCCCTACCCATTCCCTACCAACTTTGAAGCAGAAAGGTCCCTGTACGAATCCTATATGGCATATGCCAGACAGCATGTTAGATATGCTGGGGTGGTGTGTTACTGTGTGTTTTCCAAATTCACAGACCAAACAACCCTGCTATTTGACTAAGGCCTTCCCTGCTCTGAGAAGGGTTTTATGGTACAGCTCTGCCTCCTGTACACACAGGCTTCTTTTTCTGCTAGATTAAGCTTGCTTATATTGGCAGGATCACTCTCTTCTACCTGAATTGGACAACTTTTACCAGCAAAAGGAATTCTGGGGGAAGGATGATTCAGTCATGAGCTCAGCTGCAAGATTCTTCCGTACACAACATGTCTTCACATAATCACCAAGGTTAGAAGCGACCTCTGGGGATTGTCTTGTCCAACCTCCCCTGCTCAAAGTGGGGTCACCTACAGCAGGTCACTCAGGGCTGTATCCAGTCAGGTTTTGAATATCTCCAAGGATGAAGATTCCACGACGTCTGTGGGGAACCTGTACGAGTGTTTAAACATCTTCTTAGTTTTTTTATGTTTAAACAAAATGGCCTGTATTTTGGTTTGTGCCCATGGCCTCTTGTCCCGTCACTGAGCACCACTAGGATGAGTCTGGCTCATCTGGCTTCTTTTCTTCCCTCATCAGGTATTTACACGCACTGGTAAGATCCCCTTGAGCCTTCTTTTCTTCAGGCTGAACGGTCCCAGTTCTCTCAGTCCCTCCTCATATGACATTTGTTCCAGTCACTTAATCAGCTCCATGGCCCTTTGCTGCACCTCCTCCAGTATGTTCATTGTACTCATGAGCTCACAGCTGAGCATAGCACCACACATGTCTCACCAGTGCTAAACAGCCTTACTAAAGTCAAAATAAATAATATCAACTACTTTCTCATCACCCATCAAGCCAGACGTTTCACTGTAGAAGTCTATCAGGTTGGTTAAGCGTAATTTCCCCTGTGTAAATCCACACTGACTGTGTGAATCCATGCAAACCTCCTGCCACATTTGCTTAATTTCCTGCCCATTGGGACGGGCCATTCTGAAGCCTGGATGAGGTGATTCTTGAAAAACAGCCAGCCTTCCTGGACCCCTCTTCTCTCCAGCACCATATTCCATGGCATTTTTCATAGAAGGTGCCTGAACAGGTCAACCTGCTCTTCAGGGTGGTAATCTTACTTTTTGCCTTGCTTCCTCTAAGGATCCTGAATTCCATCATTTGCTGGTTGCAGCAGCCAAAGCTTTCCCTTCCTGTCACACTCCTGACAAGCTCTTGCTTCTTTGTAAGTACAAGATCATGTGGAGTGTTTTCCTTCATCAGTTCCTCAATCACTCTTTTTAGGGAGTTGACCTCAGTGTGCTCCAAAACCTCCTGCGTTGCCTCTGCCCTGCTGTATTGTCTCTCCAGCAGGTATCAGAGTGGTTGAACTGCCCCAAGAAGACCAGAGCCTGTAAATATGAGACTTTATGAAACTGTCTGAAAAAGACAGCATCTGCTTCTTCCTGATTATGCAATCTATAGCAGACACCCACCTCAATGTTGTCCACTTTGGCCTGCCTGCTAATCCTGAACCATAATATATCAACTGTCTCAAGACCTGTTGCCAGGCAGAGCTCCCTTCACTCCCGCTGCTTTCTCATACAGAGTCCAAAGCCCTCTCCTCGCCCTGCTACCAGGGCACTGACCTATGCTGTAATTGCAGATCTCTAAGTAGAGCAGGAGCCATCTGCCTGCTGCCACAAGTCACAGACTTCCAGCCTTCCTCATCATGGTAGAATCCATTTCTCAACCCAATAAGCATAGGCTGCCTAGTTCTTCTCTAGTACAGACCAGGGTCTTGTACCTGCAGAGCGTCAGAGAAGATCCAGTCCACCTTCTTCACATCATGTCTGATGCTGCAGAGTCTGCTGACCTCCTCCCGAAGCTCCTTAACATGGCAAGAGAAATCCTCCGCATCTCCTGCAGAGGAGAACATCTCTCCCAGCCCCCGTGAGAGGCTCCAAGTACCCCTGCAGCCCAAAGTGTATCCTCCCTCAGGAGCTCAGCCTGGGTCAATTCTGATATGCCAGGGATAGTTGCCCCTGTGGGCACTGAGGACCATGCCCTGTGGCACCCCATTGCTCTGCACACAAACAAAGCCTTCAGCAAGGATTCTAGCCCTCTTCTGTGCTCGCTTCTGCATGCACCTGAACATTTTAGCTGTCCAGAACTTACAGAGGGCTCTTCCCAACACCTGCAACAAGAGTGCCCAACCGTATCTAACTAAGAGTCAGCTCAGACAAAAGCTCCAAGCTTGTCAAGGACATCTGATAGAGCTCCTTAGGAGCTGCTGGAGATTGCTAGAAGTCACAGCCTCCTGCAGCAATCCTTTCCCACAGCAGCAAGGCACTCTGACATTCTTTAAGTGTTCTTAAGAGTCCTTCAATGTTCCCAGAAGTCTTTCCCAGAATGTCTAGAAGATCCTAAAGCAGTCTGCTGCATTTCATGGCTGACATTGTTAGCTAACTGTCAAAAAATTTAAAGAAGAGCTGCTGTAAAAGATAGAATTCTCTGTTGCCATTGATTTTCATGCAGAAATCTACATCAATTTCATAATCAAAGAGGCAATGAAATCTGATATGATTAAATAAACACATATGACATAAATCCACAACATCCCCAATATCTAGCACATTTAAGGGAATTTTCAATCTGATCACCTTAGACAAAAGCTTAAGAAATGCAGCAATAACACAGGAAGGAAAAGTCTGGACGTTAAACTGGCTATAATGAAATCAGGTGTCCAATGTTCCTACTGTTTAGGCAGTTTCTCCCTTCATTTTCTTTAGGAATAATTCTGGCTGAAGGATCTTGCCCCCCCTGCCAGTCATTCCTGCCTGGTCTACCAGGACTGACCCTGTTCTGCCAGCACACCAATGCCCATGAGGCTGGGTTACACATCGAACCACTGAAGTGACCTGGGTTAAAAGGACCCCTGTGGGATGGAGCTGTTTTTAACCCAAATCGTTTCATTGATTGAGTGCATAATTATGTCAGCACAGCTGAGCTGCTCCAGGAGGCACAAACCCTTGCAGAGCAGGGTTGGGAGGAGGGCACGGATAGTGAAGAGGACTTACCTTGAAATTACTACCTTTGTTTATTCTTGTTTTATAAGAAAACTGCCAGTTCGGTTTTGCCAGTTCAGGACCCACCCAGAACCATCTGCGGAGCCCTGTGGTTTGAAATGCAAAGAAGGGAAGGAGAAAGTGCACCCAAGGTGTCCCTTTCTCATATTGCCCCTGTAGGGTCTTCCATATTCACTCACCCCATGCAAGCTGAGCACTTTTACATGGTGCTTGTCACATCTACCTTGGGTAAAGAGTGATTATTATATGATCACATTAATTATACTCACTGCTGACAAAGCACTTGGTGCTCTGTGTATATGTATAAAGCAACAAAGTCCACTACCTACTCTATTTTTCATTTTGCACCAATTATTTCTGACAAGGAGATATGAGAAGCATTCCCATGGAAGAAGGCTAATCTCCAAGGACTGCAGGAGTGTAACTAAGGAAAAACGAGCCTTGGATGTATAATCATTCAAATTAAGCAGGAGAGTTTAAAGCAGTTTAATTCAACATCTTAATTAAGGAATCTGCCTGGAAGAAAATAATATAAACTGAAAATGAGGCAGCAAACTGGCACCTAGTTATACCACTGAACAAAAAGGAAGAAAGATAGTGCCAGTAAAGTTGCACTAACAAATTCCCTAAGGCAACTACTCTAAAATCCTGCAGTCTTACAATTAATTTCTCAGCCCAAAACCTTCTGTCTCAAAGTCAGGGCACCTATCAGGCCCAGTCTAACAAATGTCACCGGCTCTTAAGTTTATTCCAAATCATGTTTGTGGCCCTGCGAGGGATTATTCAAGCTCTGTGACTAGGTTTGAAGCTGGAGGCTAAACTGGTTTTCAAATGGATGATCTACACGAGGTATCAAATGTTAACCCACATAAAGTACAGTATGTGCAAGCTGGTTTCCCCTTTTGCCCAGTTGTTGCATGACAGGCATTCCAGAGGATTTAATGATTGATTTAGAAATCAAGGGCATGAGAGATGAGAGAAAGGGAGCAGCTCTATCCTTTCTGTGCTAAACTGATGGAGCAAACAGTCAAGCTCCCCTTGGTAAGCAGAGACACAGGGCACCATCAGCACCATGCACCTCACTCATATGATCCTAGGGTTGTGAAAGCTAAGGATGCTACAGATGTTCCAAGCCGGAAGATCTGTACCAGGGCAAACCCCCAGGACAGTGGTTCCTGCTGTTGTGTGATAATGCTGCTAACATTCTGCGTTTCAGAGTTTTCCATACTGAAACACAACGCTTTGCACCCACTCTCTCCTAGGTGCAAACCACCACCATGTGCATCTCTGTGAGTCTGAGCGGCTTTGTTGTGCTGGGCTGCCTCTTCGCGCCCAAGGTGCACATCATCCTCTTCCAGCCCCAGAAGAACGTGGTCACTCACAGGCTCCATCTCAACAGGTTCAGTGTCAGTGGGACCGGGACCACTTATTCCCAGTGTAAGTAAAAGAACTGCGACCTTTCTCTGTGGGGTTGTGCTGAGTTTGGGTAAAGACAAGATGGGCATTTTACCAGCAACAGAAAGACCTTTATAGGCTGGGGCTGTGAATTCGAAGCATCAATTCAATTGTGTCTGGAGAGAAAAGCTCATCTCCCTCCCATGGGAATGAGCTCAGAGCCTGCTCTGAAGCTCACTGAGGTCAGCAGAAGGCTTTTGGTGGGTTCTGACTCCATCCTGCTGCACAAAGCAAGCAGAGCCCATCGCTCGCTGTCACTCTCACAGCAGCGACAGGAGCAGATTGCCCTGGAGTATTCCTGTCACAATGACATGCCAACAGGACCTGGGCCACAATGCAGCATGCTCTCAATGGCTCTTATCTCCTGCATGATAAGAAAAGGCTCCCGGTCTGCAGCAAATGCATACAAGGGATGCCATAAACCGTATCTGTATTCAGAGTGCGAGCAATACCCTTTGTAAGTGCCACAGCCAGGAGAAGCAATCAGTGCTCTGTTCCAGGACAGCTCAACTACTCTGCCTCCCTCTTTTCCTTCATCTTCAGTCTCTTCCTCCCAAGCAAATTCACATCTGTGATTTTGATTTGAAGCTTGCATTCCTCTTCTGGGTGAGGAAGAACTCGCTTAGAGTTTTGGGTTTTTTTTAATTAAAAAAAAAAAATCACCTGTATGGGTTGGGTTTTTTTAGCTTGACTAGTCAAGGATGGGAGAAGACACCACGTTGCTCATGGAGCTCTGCAGACAGCATGTCTAACCTGGAAAGCTAATTGAAGAACACACTACAACTAGGAAGAGGCAAGGAATAAAAAAATAGAGGAAAGGGGGGACACAGAGCAAGGCTTCCCAGCATGTTCACGCTAACCTGGTCTCAGGATTTGGAGTATGACCTAAATTTCAAAATTGGCTAGAAACTTTTGGCACTTCAGACAGAGCACGGAAGGAACTTGGGACCCCACAGTGTATCACATTGGCAGGGATTAGGAAGTAAAGGCAAGTAAGTCCCATGAGATTATTTTCATCTCTTATGAATTTTGTATAAGTGGTCTTTCCAAGTTTTTTAATACTCTCATACTGTGGAATTAGCTTAGTCAGAAAACATTTGGATTCATGGATACTTTTGTATAGGATTGCATTTTGAAATTCGATTTTTTATTATAAGAACTGGATAATACATGTGTGTGCACAAGCATGCTACAACTGAAGACATCTTCAGTGCATATCTTTACAATAAAAGCCTACTTTTTCAGGTTTGTGAATAGCTTTGAGACATTAAGGAAAGTATAAAAATCCCGATTTACAATCTCTTGCTACTTCATTGTTTAGAAAGGTGGCCCCAGCCATTTACTTTTCCTGCTTACACTTAGCTAAATCAGGGCTGCTCATCTTTGTTGGTCTTTTTGGACTGTGGCAAGAAATGAGCCTGGAAGCAGAACTAAAGGTCCATCACATACAATGGAAAAAGCCCTGTTGTTTTCATCCAGGACAATTATTTGGGCAAATAACACAGAGAATTCATTATCTATCACAGCACCAACATTTTTAAGAAGTAAAATTTTCCCTTACTCCCTTCCATTAATTTGTAAATAATTTTCAATAAATTTTCATTTTTTTTAACTGCTTAGTCATTTATAAACCTCTGAAAATGTTGTCATCCAGATTGATTCTAATCCTTGTCTAAAATATTCCTCTCATCAGTCCCAGGGCTGTCAGTTTGTTTTTATTTTGGTCTTGATGGTGTTTTCATCAGTCAGAAACTGCCTAATGTGAGACTGATCAAAATTAGCTCCAGGGCATTTTAGTAACAGTGACATCCAAAAAGCTGCTTCTTGTTCATTATCAGAGCTTTAGAGGACAGGAGTACCCGAGTGGCTCAAATGGGCAGCGTGTTTCATGTCTCCATGGATTCCCACTTCCATTGCACCTCAGGGCTGGCACCACCTTTTTACTCCATCAGTCCTTAATGCCAGCATCGTAGTGGGTCATGACCAGCAAATGACTCATGGACAGTTTTTAACACAGTTCCTTGAACCGTGAAAACTGACCAAACACTGAGAAAAGGTAAGTGACACTCACGATGCTCTTGGGTGTTAGCTCTAAATGTCTGTTGCAATTACATCCCTAAACTGAATATTGAAGGGAGGGTCCGAGTCAATGGTCAACCACATGAGCTGCAGTGTGGTCATGAGAGCTAAACTGAGCACCTCATGCAGTCATCTGAATACAGCTCCTCCTCTTTGCTACATGCTCTGTAAAAAGCAAGTAGAGGTGAATAATTGACTGGTGAGCAAGGAAACTTGTGTTAGAGGCACCGAGCTTTGATCATTTTGACATCTGAAGTTTGGACTACAAAAGAATATAGGTTTAAGCTGAAGAGAGGCAGGATATAGGTGTACCTAGGTAAATGATGTGTTTTGAAATTTATATATTATATTATTATATATATAGCCATTTATCTGAATCTAAAAATTCACCTTTGGCAAAGTGTTGCATAAGTTCTGCTTCCCCTGCAGTGTTTCCTCCAATGGGATCTTCCCCAGTTTTCCTGCAGCCTGTTTTATGGGCTTGGCAGAGGTTTTCCCATAAGGTTGGAGGTCAGTACTCAGAAAACTTCTTAGAGAGTTCAGGACTAATTTAAGTACCTACATGATTCAGGCTGAGCTTTTACACCCAGAAGGTGTCATTCATCCAAGTTATGGAGAGCTGCACATGAACTTGAGCTCCTCCAGGTGTCCTCCAAAGGGGTCAGAAAAAGAAATGAAGCTACTGTTTATAGCCAGGATGGTAAATTTTCTCTCTCTGAATTTATTTTCCCAGCACTTGCTCCAAACTAGCGCCGACATATGGCTTTTATACGTGACAACTCAGAGTTGTCCAGCTGTGAGCATGAGTGGAGGAAGTGGCAGAGAGACAGCAGGTTTGAATCCTCGTATTTCTGACTACGTAGGCATGTTGCAAGGTGCCCACAGCAGTGCTGGGCTCTTGCATTTTACCTCTGGGTCCCGGCCTTGGATTATCTAAGCAAAACGAGGGATGGCCAGGAAAGAGGAGATCAAAAGCATGAATTGCAGCCAAATCAAGACTTCTGGTCATGTCACACGTTTTTCCTTGCCCTCAACACAAGGCCAAATGGAGGTGAAGGGTCTCCAGCAGGTCCAGCAATATTTCAGGAAACCCCTTGGCTGCTGCTGTAAGACACGACGTGAAACTCAGAACCCTGCAGGGCCAGGGATTAACATTGCGGAGGTCTGTAAGGAGAAGTAAGATCTTTTGTTCTGTCTCAGAGAGAGATGGATACTCAGTGTGAACAATTTACTCCACCCGGCAGAGTTAATAACTGCCTCCCAGCACTACAAGGGAGGTACGTGCTGTGGAGGAAGCCTGGGAACTGAAAACACAAGGCCATTTTTTTCTCGCCTACCACCATATTTCTCTGTCCAACACTGACATCCTCCTGACCCACTTATTGTCGTATTTGAGCTATTCGCGCTCATGTGTTGGGACTTCAAAAAAACCCTGAAGCTAAAAACGTTCTGGATGGGTGACTGATATTCACAGAAAGGAAACGCTTTTGCCTGTAGTCGTACTGCAGTAGGACAGGGATTTCAATCAGGGCTCCGAAGCAGTACTGGTTTTCCTATTTGCCACCAATAAGTAGAAATAAAAATAACAGCAATAATAAAAATTTCAGGTCAACCTGCTGCCGTATTATACCCAAGCTAAAAATACTGAATGCAAAACCTGATGGTTAATTTTCACAAAATCATAGACAGGATGTCCTGTGCCCTTTTAACTCCAAATGATTGCTTTCATTTATGCGATGCACAATACATAGCCAGGTTGTGAGAGATCAAACTCCATCTACCTAATTCAGAGCAGGGGCTCATTTTTGGCTCTCCTGTTTATCAAGAACATGTCCTGTCCTCTAAACAGTAGCTTAGTCCGATAAGTGTCTTTAAGTTTCTCTTGTTAAAGCAGTTCTGTTTTCCATGAAGTATTTTTTCAGTCAATGAAAGAATTAGAAATAGTAGCTAATTTGAATAAATAATGATCCGTTCTGAAAATGGTGCCGAGGGTCTTTGGAGAATTAGTTTGCAACTGAGAGCGTAACCAGCACCAGTTTTGGAAGACTGAGCATGCCCTTGTCAGCTGCATAAATTGCTTTTTACACTGGATGATTGAGTTTACTAAGTCATTGCTTGCTCTGTGTTTTCTTTGATGAAGGCATCACATTTCTCTGGGTCACTGCTATCATTAACCTAATGTATCTTTCAAAAAATGGCTTTGTGGTGCCATAAGCAGAGATGTCACAAAATATCTGAAAACACATTCCTGATGCCCAATGGATAATTTTAACAAAGAGGGACAAAACAGCTTGCTTTTAAATTAAAATCCACAAGGCTTTAACAGAATGGTAATATATCCTACAGTCAAAATACAAATACATTTAGAAACAGATTCTGATACTCAGATTTAATTGTCATATCACTGAAACAATGAAAACCTGATGTATAAAATATTAGGCAACGTAGACAAGGGTATCAGAATCTGGCCCTACCCTCTGGATGCATATTGAATCCTGATCTGGAGCTCCTAGAAATGAATGGTATTAAATGGCCAGAAAATATTCTGGGATTAGGTGAGAAATAATCTTGCTTTCAAATTCAGTTATTCAAAAATTTCTTCATTCCATCCAACATTTACTTAGAATTCTCATTATTTTTTTTAATTAAAAAGTAGATCAGTACACAGTCCCAATATGCAGAGGTGGATTCTTTCCTGGATTTAAAAATGCATATATTTTATTTCAAGAATGTCCATTCCAATTAAGTGAAAGCTTAAAGGATCAGACCCAAGCATTTCTTCCCAATAAAACACACACCAAAAAAAAGTTTAGGGTTTTTTTTTTTTCCCTACAGGAATATTTTAGCACCGCTCTAGCTGCATTAATTCACACTAGCATGCAAAGTGCTATAAAGTGAGACCCAGTGACCCAGAATCGTCCTAAATTTTATTTTATTCAGACACTTCTTGGTGCTTAGTCAGCCTAAGCCCTCTCAATGGTCAGCAAAGAGATATCAGGTTCCTCCAGGGGATGGTTCAGCCTCAGATCTGGTAGAGGTGCAAACTGTACCTCAATCAGCCTCACTGCTGACTTTTCGTTGGGCATGGTGGTTAAATTGGGTGAGATGGTTGTGTGATGGTCCATATCAACATAAATTCTAATCCTACATGGTGTTGCAATTTTTTTGTTGCCTTGAAGTTGGTTGATTTTCCCCTTTCTTTCTCTTCCAGCATCTGCTAGTATGTATGTACCGACCGTCTGCAATGGAAGGGAAGTTCTGGACTCCACCACTTCATCTCTGTGATTGTGACTTGCAGTTCAGTTCTTGAGTTTTTAGACTGTTAGGCAAAATTTTGCACATGTTGTGCACTCCGGAAAACACCAGAAAACAAAAGAAATCAAAACAAAACTAGTACCTTTTTTTAGAAACAGTGTAATAAATTATTTTTGAGGATTGTACAGTATATAGTGATGTTCTGGAACTTTTTAGACTGATTTTAGCCCTTCTGTTGTTAACGGTTGTAAGGGACATGTAAATAACCATGGTTCACAACGTGCATAGTCCTGCAGTAAGGGAGTGATTTGTTGCAAGCACAGTTGCAATGTTAGGTGACTTCTTTCCTACGAAATTTTTTTGTAGCCCCTTGTTGTAATTAACTTAGACTGCATTTCTATGTTGTATATTACAGTTACCTTACGTGTAACAGGTTGGTTTTCTCAGCACAAAACAGCAGTATTAATGTAAAGGCACCAATAATAAAAAGGTAAAAGTTTTTCAGCATGGTTTCATTTATGTTTCTTCCTCCCTCAAGGTCATTACATTTCTCTAGACTCCAGGAGAGGTAAAAAGGATAAAAAGTCTGCAGTACTAGTGTGAGCACACACGTATCTGTGAATGCAAAATCCATATCACATAATATGTGCTTATGGTGAATGCTTTGCCAGGGTCAAGTATAAATTCCCTCTCCTTAAAAACAAATGGACATTATTACAGCGTCTCAGGTGTTATTTCATTCTTAAAATGTGGGATGATTTTCAAAAGTGAAAGTGTCTAATTGCATCTCAATGAGATATTAGCAAAAAATGTTTGATCACTGGTTCGCTCATTTGGCACAGCCTAATGCTGCCATGCACACAAGAGATTGGTGGCATATAAAAAACAAAGAGATGTTAGATTAGGTTGGCAAAGAGGTGGCAGAAAAGCTGTCAGAAAATTAGCTAATATTGTTCTATAATTCCAGCCAAAACAAAGCTGGTTCGGTCTGTCTGCAGCAACCACAGTAACAGAGACCAAAATAAGTCACAAAAGAGAAATCCAGGAGACATTTACACATGTCTCTGGGGTGACCTTTGCATCAAACCAAAGGATTCAAGACACACATACCAGCTACTTAGACAATTGCAAAATACCTTTAAAGTCTGGCTTTTGTAACCGCACTCTTAAAGCTGCCCTCACTCTACTGAAACGATCTGAAATCCTCCCTTCTGCCAGGTCCAGAAAGTCATTAAGGAAACAAACACACCTTTGATTAATGTGTCTGGGCATATTTACCTAAGGGCTTGTTCCCGTTGATCTCATTCCAGCTGAGGTCAATAGCAAAATTCTCAGTGACTTCAAAGGCAACACCAGTGAGGCTTGAAAGGCAGACACTACAGACACACACTGTCGGATGTACAAGTTCTCTGGAGCCCAGTTCTCCTGTGCTTGCAGAAGTTTTTACACATTTCTGGGAAGGTGCAAGTCCTTAGGGCTGAACTGGCAAAGGAAATAACTGTTCTTTTGAATGCAAGAATTAAAGATGTAGGTTGTTGAAATTCCTGCTCATAGATATATGCTTATTTTCCTTGGATATCCACATGAACAGATCTCTTGGTGTCTGTGTTTCTGCAACTGGCTATACATGCAGCTATTTAAGCCTGTGCATCATGGAGATGCCTAATAAAAAAATCCCTGTGACTTTCCCCAAAATAGACATTGCTCAGCCCCCATTACAAGCAGAACCCAGCATTCAGCTTCTTTCTCACCGCAAGCCCTGGAGTGACTGATATTTTGGGCTTGGTTCCATGGGGGCCAAGATTTGACAGGTTGGGAGTCTTGCTTCCCAAATCAAGACCCCTTAAAACATCTAAACTTGGGCAGCAGCTACATTCATTTGACTTTTGTGTGCTCTTTTGTGGATTAAGAGGCTTTTCACAGTATGGCAAAAGGTCAGAATATCTGATCATAATGCTGATATCCTTGCACCTACATCACCTTTATGAAGCTCTTAAAAATGCCTAAGCCAATGATAATTTCTTTTCAATTTTTATGGAAAGCAACAACCAGGGTCAAATCCACCCTCAGCTGACATTCATTAGTACAAATAGCTACATATGAGATTGTCAACCTCTTCTCCCTTTGTATTCAGTAGAGAGAAGTAAGCACAATTCCCCTGGCTTATCTCAGACTGCTACCTCAGGCTGAGATGAATCTCTCCAAACAAAGCCTAGCAGAGCTTGTTCAGATCACAAAGTTTGCACTGAAAATAAAGGCATTGTGTCAGATGATATTCCACCCCTAGAATCTAAACTGGCGTCACTGAAGCTAATTTATAGCAAGTGAGGATCTTACAGTCCTGCAGTTTTCATTCATTTTGATAGCACTACTGAGAAAATGACCTACTGTCTGTGTCTGAACTGACATTATGAATACTTAGGTGGTTTGAAAGCCACTTGCATGTGGGTTTTTCATGTGAAAGAAATAACCCATGTGGAGCTCTGAAGTTCCAGCCCCACTGAATGTTCCTGACATTTTTGTACTTGAGCTTGTCTCAAAAGCTTTTCACTACTTCCCATCAGATGTCCAGGGATGCAGATTATCTGGTATTGCCTGATGATTTAAGTAATCCAGTGTCAAAACACAGCAAAACAAAAAAAGGAAAATGTCAAAGTCTGACAGAGGCTTTGCACAATATTCTGGCATGAAAAATCTCTTGAGAAAGGGATTATTTTTTTTTTTTCTGTTGTCTCACATCATCATTTTAGTTTCTCTATTTAGAACAATTTATAGTTTTTGTTCCCATTTGTGTAAAACTTGGCTTTTGAGTATAAAACTCTTCTGGTCTCTTTGTTGCTCCCATCATGTATAAAGATTTGAGTAATTCACCTCAAAGCACGGTGGGTCCTGTCACGGTTCCTTGCCTGGTGGAGGGAAGCTCCAAGTACCTTGGCTGTGAGCCTGAAGAGTCGTCACACCACTCTGAGCCCTGCAGGCAGCCAAGCAGGGGAGACGTTGGGGCCAAGAGCAAGGCTTAACCCAGCATCTGTGGCACGTTACTGCAGGCTGTAGAAAAGTTTATTTGTCATTCAGAAGCCATAACTTCAGGGTACCTTAGCTCTCTGACACAAATCAAGAGTGCAGAAAGTTTTCTGAAAAACTGGTCATTTTTGCTTATTGGATGAGTGGAAAAAATAAGACTCAAAAAATCATCACAGGTCAATCTGAAGTAAACAAGGTTTCGGGGTTTTTTTGGTCTTTGTTCTTTTGGGTTTTTTTGTGTAGGAGAGGTGTTTCTTTTTTAAGTCTTGAGTGAAGTTTGAAAGCAAAACCAAAATAAAAAAATTGTCTTCAAGTGATTGTTTTTCCTGATCTAATTGAACACAACTGGTTTCAATCACACCCAGAGGTTCCAAAAGCAATTGTCCTTTCAAATTGAAAAATGATCAAAACTTATTTAAAAAATATCATGTTCTACCTGAGCAAAACAAAACCCAAAAATCAGCAGAAAATGTCCAAAATATCCTGACTCCACCCAGAAGTCTCAGGTCTGGTTAAAGAGCTGCAGTCCTTCACCTGAATAGAATCAGAGAATCACCTAGGTTGGAAGGGATATTTAAGATCAGCTAGTCCAACCATCAACCTAACTCTGATAAAAAAATGAAACAAAACCATACAAAAAAACCCCCACATCATTACTATACTGTGTCTCTAAGTGAGTAGTACACTTAGAGTAAGGGAGACCAAAACAAGCCTGTAACTCATCACCAAACGCAGTCTGGCGTCCACGATGCCATCGCCTACTCATTATGCTTGAAGTCTGAAGGAAGAAAGTGAGAAGCTGTTTATCCAGAGCCACCTCAAAGCTTCTCACCAACAGGCCAAGCTGTGAGAAGGAAAGAGGTCAAGGCCAGGCTGGGCTGGTTTTGCAATATGGAGGGGATGGGAAGGAAGCGAAGGCTGAGGGGGGTGACCTGATGTGTTAATCTTCTCGCTTGTTCTGCCTCTGAGGTAACAGCAGGGTCAGGAAGGGGCTTCTCTCTCCCCAGAAGTGCTACTTCCCTACACACACCAACCCCTCCTTTAGAGGCAACAACAACAAGCCAGATAAGGACTTTTTAGCACGTTGCCATTTCAAATATGGAAGGAGGCGAGGGCAGGAATGGGGTGTATGTAACACCAAAACTCTCAGAGGTCATTCTTGCATGTCTTTTATTCAAGCAAACACACATCCACACAACCTTGCTTTGGATGTTAAGTGCTGTTGGAGCACCAGCCTCACAGTCTATGGGACCTTAGAGTTTTCTTCCTGATGAGGTCCAACAAATCCAGAGAAATAACCAAAACACAGCAGCAGCTTATGATCAACTCAATTTTCATGTCTCCCTCGTTCCTGCTGCACGTATTCAGTTTGGGCACATCCAGGCAGGCGACTGGGGATGTCACCATACCTTGAGACACACACTGTGTGTTTTAGGATGAGCCTGACCTCATTTTAAGTCTGTTCCTACCTCCTTACATCCTTGCCTAAGAAGCACAGCATTCAAAAGCAGCAAGAAATAAAAACAAGGGGATTCAGTGAAAGAAGAACACAACAGGAAAGACTAAGAGAGAACATCATCTAAGACACACAGAACCTCCCAAGATTTCTCTTGAGGTTATCATTCCCTGTTACACTACCTAGAATAGCTATTTAAGGCCTCCATACTTCATGATATAGACCAACCAGCAGCATTCCTTGCTTCAGAAGAAAAAAGTCATCCCCATTGGTGTGTCAGCACCAATTGTAGATGCTTTTACTCTTACATTGAAGCACTTGTGTTGGCCACTGGTGGAGATGAGTCATCAACCGCTGGATCCTAAATGGCAAGATCTGCTGCTATCTTGTCTGATTATAATTAAATATCAATTTTATGGGTACTACTGGCTCCAGCAGAACAGACAAACCAAAACCTGCAAACTTTCCCCCCTTACTAACAATGAATCTCAGAACCTCTTTTTCAAGAGCAAATAGAGAAATCCTGTCTTTAAACAAAGATGACAGGTCCTTGAAGCTACTCAGTAACTTCCCATTATGGCTCTAAGACACTTAATTTTCTCCAAGCCTACACTCTTAATCAATCGCATTATATGTTACAAACATCAACCAACATAATCAGAGCCAAGATAGAACACATTCTTTGCACATTTCCCCCCTAGCAAGCACTGTCAAAGCTGAAACAATAACATTCTGCTAATTTGCCAATAATTTATACAGAGACACTACTAAAATGTGCTTAATCCTCAAAGAGATTCAGTTGCTTGACTCCAGATTTCGAAGAAAAGCATGCAAATGCAGCAATAAAATGCATTCCGTTTAATCAAGTGAACACATAACAGACTGATTCACATTGTTTTATGGCATCAAATAACAGTTTCTGATGTGATTCCATGTGGGAGAAAAGGAGGGGGGGTTGCTGTAAGTATATTTTGGCAGAGTACTAGAAGAGGTCACACACAGCTGATTTCTTAATGAAGTGTTGAAAGCTTCCAAAATTTGGCTCTTATGGGAAAATAGAAACTTCCCTTCTCTACTATATCTTTAACAGAAGGAAAAGAATAGCAGAAGTCAGCTAAAATATGCAAGTTTTAACTTGCTTATTTGTCAGAAAATGTAATTTTCTTATTTTAAGGTAAATAAAGTCTACAGTATTGGTTTGTACCACATTATGTTAACACTGCATCAAATACACTATTAGACTGCCTGGAAGAATTTTCAACAATATCATGACAAACCATTTGGAAGCAGAGCTGAGAAGGGTCATAGCAAAGTCTGTCAGAGCTGACAAAAAAAAATTCCACTCTACTTTATTTGGAAAATAAAGGTAAAGAGAAGGGAACCAAACAAATCCTCTGTGGTATGAAGTAAAATTAAACATAGTTCATAAAAATTAAGGCATTTTGACATTACAGAGATATGGATCCAGCGATGAAAGAAAAAATTATGTTCTGGAGAATGAACTGTAATTATGGCTTGGAAAACATATATAGAGAGAAGGTAAAAAATTAAAGGAGATGTAGACAGATGCAATTTGATGGCAGTGAAAACTCTAGCCACCACTGCAGACCTGCAATGTTCAGAAAAGGCTGCAGTTCCACCAAACATCTGAAGTCCAATATTTCAAATATATTTTCACTTTATTTTATGAATGCCCATCAGATATATATCTTTGACGCTACAGCACACTAGTTGAATAAAAATCAACAACATAAAAACCCTCTTCATAAAAGATCCAAGAAGTGAAATCCCAAAGCCATAACCATTTACTCCGTGAGGATATCGTCTTTGACAACCATATATAAATGACATCATGACAACAAATACAATGTACAATAATAAGTGTGCAATGGTACAAAATATACAAAAAGGAATGTGTATTTAATATACATTCAACAATACCCCGTAAAAATCTTTGTTGGGAAAGTGAAGTGCCTTTTCAAGAACAACAAAAAATGTACACCACTTCAGTTAAGATGCCTGAAGTATCTCCCATCAAAAGAGTAAAGCCTGTGTTCTTTGACTGGAGATATAAAATAACCGAGCTGAATTTTTCCTAACAAAAAAAAAATAATCTAAACTTCATAAAATTTTTGTCCACATCTATAGTATAATAAAATATTTAGAGTGCAGAAAATTGAGTTTAATTTAAATTTTAGTTAAAAGTGGGCCCTCTTTTATTGATAGATCTAGCTCAGTCATATAAAATCAAAAATCTATATTCCATATAGTAAAAAGACCATTTCTGTCCATGTGTCTTTTCTGGTTTTGATGCATTCCACAATTCACATAATTTTGCTACAATGAAAATATGACTCTGACCAGAGGTCAATACAAGAATCATTCATCATTTTCTCCTGGCTCTGTACAAGTCTTGCATATTTTTACTCAAATATTTTTTGCCTAAGTTTCAGATTCCTTTGAGTTCGACCTCAATGGGAATTTCAGGAAATTATAACAGTGGATATTATGAAGATCACATGCTTATAATGTAGGCGATTTTATGAAAAAGTCCACCTAGGCTCCAGTTTTCAAGACATCATTTTATGCCCTTCTCCTAAAGCAGGTACTTGCATGGCCAGCAGAAAGCATTTAGATGCTGAGCTGTGCAAGTACATAATCCATGCTCAGCTCTGCTGGGCATCTGTACTCGTTCCTTGCATGGGTCCAGGAATAAAGGTGGCTGAGTATTTTTTAATAAGCCTCCCAACTGACAAAGCTGATCCTTGATTTCCAGAAGTAAAGATTCTTGCTTTACCTCCAGACTTCAGGCTTTATTGGTTTGTAACCCAGGGAAAGGTGACATATTGGCAGCCCAAGGGAGGGTCCTGAAACTGTCAATGACCTTTCTTGAAAGGACAAGAATCCAAAGAGAGAGACAAGTACAACTTCCCTGTAGGTATCACTTTCCATCTCTGTAGAGTTTGAGCCGGCTACTACCTATAAACTCATGGGCCCAGACCTACAATTCATACAACAGCAGTTAACACATTTAAATTTAATGGCACCAGGTTTTATCCCAACCATGATAGCCATGACTTAGGCGTCACAATGGGTTCAACTTACAGATGCAACACCATGCCTCTTGTATTAGAGGCCAACACAGACCATCCAGCTCTTCAAAGCATTAAAATCAAAAGTACTCTCCAAAGCTCAGAACTCACTCAATGCTCATTCCAAGTACCATTCACAATTTTGATTTTAAGAGAGACTCATAGCTATGCTACTAAAGGACAACAACCTTTGCAGGAGGTTTCAGGCCTCTCTGAAAATCAATTCTTATGAATAAGAGTAGAAGGAGTGATAGGAAATGAACGGTACCTATAAATCATATGGCATGCCTGAGCAACGCCCAGGTGAATGCAAAAAATTCATGTTATTTGCAGTATGTATATCTCTTCCTGAGTTGAATTTCATTCCCAGTATGGAATCCACGCGTCTGCTTTCTTTTTTTTGGCAAGGTACTCAATCACATGGTAAGGCAATCCAATTTTCTGGTTTGCATCCTGTCTTCTTTCCTCCTAAATGGCCAAGCATTTTTCACCAAGATCACCAGTACAATGTGTGCCAGACTATGTTTAAAATATGGTCCTGTAAAAATAGAAATTAGGTTTGTTTCTTTGAAGGCAGCATTAGTTCTTCATATATTCTGGGATCTTGAAGACTTCAGCTGGACAGATTCAAAATTATCTTCTTTTTCCTGCAATAGAAGAGACACGTTCCCATCAACTGGGATTGCTCAAATTCATTCCAACAGTTACTACAGTCACTTCTTCTCTTAATATCTCCAGAACAGCCCCTGCCAAAGACTTCACTTTATTTCTACCACAGTCATTAAGTGCACAGTTCGATCCTTTATTATTTAATAGCACTACTAATTCTGTAAAAAAATTTGGAAAATCAATAGAATTATGCCACATATACTGTTCATGGTACTTAACAAGATAGAGGGAAAGTTTGCATTTCATACTCACAGTATAGGATAGGTGTTCAGAGCTGGGGAATTGCAAGGCAATTGTATCTATGGTTTTATCTATGGTTATTATTACTTATGACTGTATTTCTTACAATACATAAAATGTTTGGAGCAAAGTCTGTGAATGTGAACACCACTATCTCACTCCTGGATTCTCATCCCAACTCCTTCTCTGGGAGACCCACAGGACAAAAAGAGTCTGCGAATCATAGAATGGTTAGAGCTGGAAGGGACCGTAAAAATCATCTAATTTCAAACCCCCTGCTATGGGCAGGGACACCTCCCACCAGACCAGGTTGTTCAAAGCCCCATCCAACGTGGTGTTGAACACCTCCAGGGATGGGGCACCCACAACTTCTCTGGGCAACCTCTGCCATCTGCCATCTTAAAAATCCTCTGCCATCTTAAAAATCAGGGCTGGAGGGCTGAGTTTTCTTTCTGTTGTTATTTGTGGGTGACAGCCTAGGCCATCAGGCAACAAGGTGAGAAGTGTGGACGTATGTGTTACTGCCGTGTGTGAACAACCCAATGGTCCGTGCAGAAGCAATGAATGAAGGAGCCCTGATAAAACTACACACTGGAAAATGCTTCTTCTTGCCCTGTGTACCTCCCTTTTACACTTGTTGATGTACAGAAACGTCTTGGAAGCTATGTTAATCTAACCTCATGGTCTGATCTTTAAAGCCATCTCCCCTGGAGATCGGAACAGCCTAGTGCAGATGTATGAAAGAACAGGGGAGAAAACTGTCCTATGCCAGCCTGCTGTAGAGTACATATTTCTTGTTCTGAAGCACCTGGTATTGTTATGCTGGAGACAACAGATGGAACGAGAACAGCCCCCAATCTGAAGCAGTTTCATAATGCTTTAACTTCTATATTCTCTTTAGAAATAACTGTCATTTCTTTCTATATTACAGGCCTAGCCCTGAATTCCTTGGGTACTCAAAACCACTAATAGCTTCACGAGATGTTTTGCTTCATAGAAATGCCATTGCCTGAAGCTTGAACATGTAGTTAGAATACTTCAGATTTTTCTTTATCTCTCAGTTTACATTTCTCCTCTTTTTCTCCCCTGTTTTCCTCCATTTTTTTTCCTCCGTATTTTACATGCATATGCAGCAGGAGATGAATTTCCTCATCTTTGGCATAAATGTAAACTGATGCCTACAACATTTGTTTTGGAGAAATATATATTAAATTCCAGTTATCTGCAGGGATACAGGACACAGATTTCAGTAAGCTAATGAGGTACTGGAAGCTGAGTTTGCCAGCTATGATTATCTAGCAGAAAAAAAAGGAACCAGCTTAGAAATATCTGACAGGCTTGTTTAAAATGGAGAGAAAACTCAGGGAGCCTGCTACAATGGATATACGAACTTTAAAAAACTCTTTTTGAGTCCAAACAGCCCAAAGAGTCTCCAATTCAGACAATTCAAGTGGTCTGAATACTGAAGTTCTAAAGCTTACTTTAAAAAAAAAAAAAAAAGAGAAGAAAAAAAAAAAACCAGAGAAAAAAAAAAACAACTAACCACTTCTGCCAAGCTCCCGTCTCTATGCTTCTAATCAGGAAGGAGCCAGTGGTTGGTGCTGCAAATGGAGTCAGCAAAGCTTTTACACCTATCAGGCATTCAGCAAAACACGAACCCTCCCCAGCAGCACTGGTCATTGCACACAGGCACCGCCAACCAGGCCATTTCACGGACAAAAAACCATCATCAGTATTTAAAAGGCAGTCCCTATAGGATTCCAAAATCGAATCGACTCCCATTTTTGCAACACCGCCATAAAATTTGATGTGGTTTTATTTTATTTACATTTTCAATATTCTCAGTATTGAATTAAGAATTAATGTTGAATTTCTGCCTCTTTCCACAAGGAACAATATTGGTTTTGCAAGACAAATAGTCAGGTTGGGGTTGAGGGGAAGTTCCGCATATTAGCTGTCTAATGGTAACTTCTCCTAGGAGGGAGATCTGGGGAGCAGGTAGTGTGGAAAGAAGACAGCAGTCTAATAAAAAAAAAAAAAAAAGTCAAAAAACAAAGAGAAGAGAAAAATAAGGGAAAATAAAGGAGGCACACAGGCTTTAATTATATTGCACTCAATCACAGAAAGGAAAAAAAGAAATACAAGGAAAAATATCTCAAAATTCAAAATTCTAGAATGCTATTTGGACAAGAAATAAGAGACTTTTTGAAATAAATTTTTATTAAGACCTTTTAAGAAACCTTACTATTTGGAAACAACCCACTTTGGTAAAACTGTTTGAAGGGGAAGATGGTATCCACCTTTATCCTGATGATCATAGATGCCCCAGCTGGACTCCCTTAAAGACAACACTACCCTTCCCATAGACTTCAAGGCACTTGGAATAAAGACCAAAGTGCTTGTGGGATCTACTATGATGGATCCTCTGTTGCTCCTCTCAGAAATGTTCAAAGGACACCAAAGACCTTTGTGCTGTGAATTCAGCCATGCAACAACCCACGTCACATGTGCTGCAGAAAAAATGCTTTTTGCTGTTGCTTCCCACTGAAATGGAGGAGGCTTCCGTATTGGGTAGCAGGCTGTCCCTGATGCCTCCTCTTCAACTGAATCCTACGGTACTCAAAATTGTGATTCTCAAGTCAGCCATGAAGCCAGCTCAGGTGAGCTGCAAGCATCTTCCCAATGTTAATTTGTTGCATGTATAATAGTTGTGTTTGCCTCAGAAATTGAGATGTCTGGTAGGAACCCGGGAAGAGAGGTTCTCCACACCATTAACTGCTCTTCTAAGGTATCACCCATACAATAAGGAATGCTACTGAAGCAATCCTTATTGCAAAAGAGGGAGCATTTACTCAATACTGTGCAACTTTTCCTATCATTACCCATACTGTGGATTTCAGCAGATTGACTATGGACTGTGTGATGTGTGCGTGGGAGGCTGCACAAAGCACTGTGCAAATTAGCATCACAGCCTCATCAGGTCCAGTAACAAATAAAGGTAATAATTATTTTTAGTATTAATAGTAGTAATTACTACTCACCTTCGTTGCCAAGGACTTGAGCTTCCCCAGCAGCGACTGCTTATTTGAATATACTATTTCTTCTTCATTATCTTCTCCTTCCATTATAGCACAGCTGTCAGCAGCTGGCAGCTCACACTCTTTTGAGTTTGCTGTCATCACTAATTTGGAATATTTATACTCCAGTCTGAAAATGTAAAGCCAGACAGGCACAGTTTTTTTTACAAATGTCCCTTATTCAAGATTTTTGTAATTCAGATTATTCACAGTCCTTCCACATGGTTACCTCTGAGGTATTTATTGGAAATTAGATATTTTTCAATCATTAAAAGCATGTAACCAGAATAGTATAAACAATACATCAAGCTCCTGCTCTCCAGATTAGACCTCTATCCTTATGAAAGAGCCATGTTCTCCCAAAAGACCACAAGTAGGCCAAGAGGACTCCCTGCATGAAGAAGTGCAACCTGCGTGTTGGCTGGGGCAACAGCAGGTCTGACTTCAGCCTGTATCAGAATCTGCGCCACAGTCCTATCCAAGAAGGCTATGGGAGAAAGGAGAGATGTGTAACAGCGTGTGGTAGGAGGCAGCATGAGTTATCATGACCATAATACAGGAGTCTACATTCGGTGAAGCTGGATGTGGTATGGGGTGATGAAATCCCATGGAGCTGGAATAACATTTTGAAAGTTTATGGCATGGGATTTGGGAAATGGAGGACAATGCAGATGGGGAACAGTCAGGATGTTCAATCTGAAAAGCAGGGATCTTTTGAGTTTGCACCAGACATGACCTGCCAAAACAGACCTAAGCAATATACAGTCAAGAACCTTATTTTAACCCAGCTGAAAGGGACTAATTAGATATCCTTTTAGTCTTCAGACTTTTAGAAAGCTGTGTTAATTCAGGACCTAAGGTCAACTTCAAACTTTTGGGCATTAAAGAGGCCTGTTTCTGTTGGGAAATTATGCCATAACAAATTACCATGAATTTTCTATGCTTTTCTCACTATCATTTTTGATAGCCATCGCTGGGAGAAGAAACATCAACTTGATGGATTAACAGACTGATCCAAGATGGTATTTCTCATCAACATTGTCATAAGATCAGATCCACAAAATGCCTTTCTGTTCACTGCATCAAGCTTTTGGCTTACTTTTATACAGAACACAATTTGCAGTACTTACTTCTGGTTCTTCTTCCAAAAATAGCAGGTCAAGGCTATGAGCAGAACAGCTGTGAAAGCACCAACACCAGCTCCAACTTTTAGCCAAAAATCCACTGTTTCACAAGTGCTGGTCCTTTTTTCAGGCAAGGGAACCCCTTTAATGCAATGCTTTGGCTCATTCCATACATACAAGGTTTCCTTTCAAATGGGAAACAAAAAACACCAAAAAGTGAGCTGCTTGTAGGAAAACAGAGAAGTATTTAGAGTTGAAGAAACTATTTTTAGCTAGAAAGGTTAGAAAATGTTCTTTTCAATGAAAGCAAATGAAAACATGTACTTCAGGTTTTCAGACTCTAGGTGGAGTCATATCATCTACACAAGTTGTGGCCCTGATTGTGCCTTCAGGTTCAGACATGGCAAAAGTATTTCCTCTCCCATATTGCTCTTCAGCTGGCACAATCTGGGTTGGACAGCCATTGTGAATGTGTTGTGCCTGCACTGGAGCTGTTCATCAACAGGACAGTTCCAAACCTTCCTAATATTTGATGAGAGAAGGCAGCAGCAAAAAAATTGCAAGCAAGGAAGGATGAGTTTCCCAACTGAAATTCTGAATCCTGTCCTAGCCTGCCGTTGATGTTTATGGCTATTAAAGGACTGAAGTCCACTGGGCGCTCCATCCTTCACAAATAACTTTGGGGTATCCATACAGAGTTCATGTCCCTACCCACCACAGCTGGTCAGCTGTAGCCAACTCTCCTCCAGGAACCACTCTGCCATTGGCACCAGTATCCCTGAGTCTCAACACAGCACTTCACTAATAAGACTTGCACCCAGCCAGCTCAGAGCCTGGACTGAGACTTCCCAGCTCTACCTGCACTTACATCCCAATTTGCACCCTGAATTTCAACAGAGTCCAAGTTATACCCAAATGAACCCATCTGACTCGGAGACATGTATCCCATACCTGAAATCCTTTTTTGCAGGCTCCCTCAATCTCGTGGTAGTCTTGCTCCGTGCAGAGAGGACAAGCTTCTGCACTTTCCCATACAAAGTAGAAAGTGCATCCGTCACAGGTGCCTGCGGGGCATGAGCTAGGAGGAGAGAAAAACTTTGTTATCAGTCAAGAAACACCCAGGGATTTGCATCCTTACTCCACATTCTGCTCCTGAAGACTGGTAAGAGTAAGTACAACAAAGAGGTAAACATCCCTCAAGTCTGCAGTTGGTAAAATCTGGGGAAAGAATTTTTCCCGGTCTGTAAAATGTTTTCTCAAGTGAAAACAGATATTGGACTGCCAAAGGTCTAAAACAACCGTTCAGTTCCTGGAAGTGAGTGTTACTGACTCACCTACGATGAAGAGAAGAGAAAGAAGTAAGCCTTGGAGACCAGCAGAACTACTCAAGCGTTTCAGCAGCATGGAATAGCCCAGCACGCACCTCTATCACTGCTCTCCTGCACTGGGTGACTGTTCCACATGAACGCTGCTATCTGGTTCCCGCTGCTGTTCTAATGATGTCTGGGTGATTTCGTCCATATGGAATGGACTTGTCCTGTCATGGTTAATTACTGGAAGGATGTTCACCAGTTAATGAAGAGATAACAGCTTCTCTTAGTCTAAGAAAGACTAATGACCCTATTTTGTATTCAGCCTGCAGAAGGAAGTTGTACTGTCAATGGCAGGACATTCATGCAGCTTTCGTTACTGACAATTACATCAGGTTTAACAGCAGCAGTGGTCAAAAGTCCGTGCAAGAAGCTAGGTCATGTAAATGTGAAATATATCCATGCAGAAAAATGGATTTAAAGTTGGTGGTTTTTTTTTTTATATATCATCTGGAAATTTGTTATCCACATCTGAAAGACTGGAAAATCCAGTTCTGGATTTTCCTGATTTGAGTAACTGACAATAGTCCCCTCTGGATTACGGAACATTTTTTCAATGGCAATGGCAAAACTGACATTTGTCCTCAGCCTCTTTCATCTTATACTGTAACTTCATTTGATACTAAACACCGTGTCTGGAGGATCAGGGAGTTACAAGCAGTATTATTTGACATGTATCGGACATCTCACTGTTTGAAAAGAGCTGTCTGACTGCTGAGCTAACCAAAGGAGGGTAGGAAAGAAGAAGCCAACAAAAACTGAGATAAGGTACGCCTTGTCAGCTGTGTGCCTTTTCTGCCCATGGTCACACTTTTAAAAGCAAGGTAGGTTACTCCTCCCTCACTACTCATGAGTTATCACAGCTCGCCTTGTGTTTAATCTGGAACACTAGAAGGACACTTGAAGGATTTTCACATTGATAGATAGTGGCTTGTTGCCCAGCAAAATCTATAATGTCAGGTCCCTAAGAAGCAGAGAAGCATCTCCAAAGGTGTTCAAATATAAATCACTAATCCACATCACCTGTAGATGCCTCTTTGCCTTCATTCAGGTGAGCACGGTTTACCTGTCCCAAAAGGCACAGTGATCAAAGAGGATCCCACACTTCTTGTGCTGTTAGTTTTTGGGAAGAGGACTTAAATTTTGGAAAGAAGGATGAGTGGCTAAAAAGTAATATTCTTTTCCTGTTTTTCCCTGAAACGTTTCAGGTGCAAACATAAACAGGGCTTTGGAGGACAGAAGCTTTTGGAGTCACTTGAATCAGAGTGAAGGGAACAAAAAGTCAGGCAAATTAAACACAACTGGTACAAGGGGTCTAGGATACAAACAGGAGTGATGAAACACATAAACAAATACACATGGAACTTGAACTAGACAGAGTCAGGGCTCTCAGAAGCATTCCAGTAGCAGATTTTGTAGTTCCTATGACAGGTTGCTGTCTTTCAAAAAAATCACTTTGTCCACAGCCACTGCTGTAGATCAAGGAAGAAAAACTACCTCTCAAAGCCCCAACTATGCAGTTCTAATAAGGCAGACCAAGATCAAAATAAGGAATCGAAATAAAGGAGAAGTGGAGACAAGAAAACATCGCTACACTTTGGTTTGGCTTTAAGCTTGGAACAACCTGCCCAAGCTCTAATCTCTCACACCACACAGCCTAAATACAGAGCAGTTGGTCTGCTGGGAGGTGACGGACATACTGTCCTTCACTGAGGAGAAATGACTAAGACCTCCTGGGTGGCTGATGAGAGAGACAGCACTCTTCATTGCTGTTAAGTATAAAATTACTAACGAGTTTTGTAAAGATTACTAAGGAGAAAAGGCTTTTTGGCACTACTAGGATACAAATACTTAAATACCTGGGCACAGAAAGCTCTCCTTGGTCTGGTTTGTTGGGGTTGCATCTCATTGTCACAACAGTTGCACGGCCATTTTCACAGGAGGTTGTCACAGTTGAAGACCTAATGTCAAACAAGAGGAGAAATGCAATACATTTCCACTACAGCAAATACATGTTGCACTTTTATAGGTGTCTGTCCATTCCTGCCACTGCAATACTAAAGAAATATCCTTTCCTGCAGCACTTTTGCCTTTGTCAGCTGGAAGAAAAAAAAAAAGGAACAACAGAAGCAGGGTAGGTTTCACCACTTCATTTACATCTCAAAGTGCTCTGAGATGCCACTCAGGGGACTGCTCTGTTTTTCTAGCTAGTTTGAATTCTGCTGAGTCAAGGAATAAACCTGCCCCACAAAACAGAACAGGATGATCAGAAAAGAGAATTGCAGGTGCTGCGGTTGGTATTACTCTGCTGGAGAGTTTATGATGGCTCTCTCCTCCCCTAGTAATCAGAGAACCATGCTGTCCTGAAAAGACATGAGGCAAAGGGCATTCAAAAAAATGGACTTTATTCCAACATGACAGCCTTTTAAGACAAGTTCATAGTATACTCAAAGTAGGGTCACTGATGTGGGGTTGCAGAATCAGACACATAATTGAAGTATTCACATATGCATAAAGTGTTGATATCCAAAGAGCTACAGCCAATTAAGATTTATCACTAAAGGCAATACAGTCTAGAGAGCCAATCAGTAGAATAAATACACATATGTGCCTTAAGATAAGCTGAATAGCCCCAGAGGTTCCAGAGTCCAAGCTTAGAAATCCTGTCACATGAAGATACCAGCGTGTAGACATCTTAATTGAAGGGATCTTTTAGCTAATTCCTACCCAAGATGAGGTACTCTTTTTATGGAGGAGAGTGAAGAATAGAAAAACCACACTAGTAACTGTCTGGACAGTTGGAACAATTATTTTTAACTTCAATTAGTTGATTTTTGTAACATCAAAGTAAATGCAAGTGAACATGAAAGAAAATATGCAACAGGAAGTGGACATATCAAAGCCCTATATGAGAAATTATGAAAAGGAACATGACATTGGAAGTGGCACCTGGGTGAATAAAAGCTCTGATATCACTCTCTACAGATCAAATGTTACTTAGATTTGAGTAAACAGTGTTTGTTGATTTGATAAGATGTTCTTCAACCTGCCAACCAAGATCAGCCAGATAGTGATAAAAGTGAGAAAGATTAAAGGTGGATTAAAGATCTCCCCTCACAGTTCTATTTTCCTTTAAACAAATGCAGAAATTTGATGTACCAATAAACAGTATTTTTTACGTACTTGTAAAAGAAATGCACATCAGGTATTTTGCTTGGAGAGGGAGGAAACATATCTATATCGATGCTGATATTTTCCAGTGTTGTTTCAACAGTAGCTCCTAAAATATGAGAAAGGAAAAGAAAAAAAGAAAAGCTAAGAATGGATTTCTGTGATTTCTCAGGGGGTCACATATAACATTTTCTCAGTCTCAAAGGTATGAATCTTACTTAATAGCATTTAATGACATTATACACTTTATTTTATTCTAACTAAACTCTGCAGATTTGTGTGTTCCTCAGACAGTCTGATTTCCTCATTACAGACATAACCAAAAAAATTAATAGAACACCACCAGTGTAAATAAGTTTTACTCTTTTGCATGAATGTAGTGCAATCACAGGATATTACAAAATGAAATAATAATTTAGGTTGGGAAAGGATTGCTGAAGATAACTGATCCAATCAACTGCCCAAAGCATATGACTTCAATACATAACACATCATAACTGTGTAACACCCTGAGCGTCAACTGCCCAAAGCATATGACTTCAATGCATAACGTTAACACATCATAACTGTGTAACACCCTGAGCAACCTGCACTACTGTGGGAGAGAAACTGAAAGATGCAATGACCAGATTCAGAAGGATTATGGAGTTGTAGGCAAGCCACGATGGCACATTTTGGGACAAATGTTCCAGGCTGGTGTGTGGAACAACACAGGTTACACAACTCTGCGCAGATTTTGGAGAAGAGCTGAGAAAAGGGAAGATTCAAGTAACCAAAGTTCTAAGGGATCCTTCCAGCCCCATGAACCAAAGAAGACAGAAAATACCGGTGTTGCACTGCAACATTTCAGAAGAAGAGCAAGCTGTGCAAATGGGGCAGGCTGCATCCTTCTAGTGAGGTGAAGAATTGCTAGAACAAGAAAAAGTGGGAGCAGCCAGTAACGGGTGGGAAAATGGGAAAAACTGTAGAAGAGAAGTTTTCCACTTATTCTTGCCACAGTGCAGACACCATAGCTGAATTCTTCGCACTTTTACTTGACTTTGACTTCACTGGCATTACATCTGTGAGGACAATTCACACAGCAGGAAAAATTCATATCTGGTTATAACCCTTTTAGGTAAATATGGTAGATAACAAAGGCGACAATTTGCACTAGACACTACTGCCTGGCTTAGGACAAGTCAGAGCCTGGGACTGTGAAAGCACATGGATCAACGTGCTCAGTAACATTGCTCAGGAGGGCTTGCAGGTGAGGGACAGCCACGGAGCATCACATCAACAGACAGAGCAAAATGAGTTGTACTGCAGCAACCATCAGGAGCACTTGCAGAAGGATGTCAGGTTATTGTGGAGGGGCCTCCATTCTGAGAACATATGTTGACATCAGCAAGGATGATCATTTCATCTCATCAAAGACATAGCATTGAACAAAGGGTAACTAAAATTTGTATTGCAACATAATGGACAGAGCTTAGTTATTCACTAGACTGGCTAGATTAGTTATCCACTAGACTGATAGCTCCTAGGGACCTTATTATATTCAACAGAGGCAGTGAGAGAATATTCCCACCTAATATGCAGTACTGTAGAGATAGCATCTCAAAGTGCAGTTTCTCAAAAATAAAAACACTAGAAGCAAAATCAAGTGTGAAAAATAGGTATGTCATTCTTCAGAGGGTATTAATTATATGGCCAAAAAGGCACATTGACTCTCTCAAGAATGACAATAGTTCTGACTAAGAGTCCACCTTGGCTCAGAACAGTGGTAAAAGAACAATTAAAATAAAAACATAGGAAAAAGCTTAATGGAGAAGGAATAGAGAATCAAATAAAATCAATACTTATGAGTTACAGAAAAATGATAATGTACGCTAAAGACTTCAGGGAAAAGCCTGTGTTTGGCAGTACTAGAAAAAATATACATTTAGAGTTTTTTTAGAAATAAAAGTACATCTTATGGACAGAAAAGGCAAATTTGATGCATTTTAAAATGTAACATTTGGGATAAAGGAAAGGCACCAGAAGAGCCTGATGTGTTTTCCCTGAATTTGGAAAATATCAGGACTATCTTCTCACTTTCCGAGACAATGACCAAACATCTCATTCTTTCAGTGGTAGGAGAGGATATTGGCATCTACTTGGCATGCATGCTAATAAACTAGCAAAACCATACCTAAGAGTGGCCTTTAATAATAGTGAAATATCAAGAGACTGATGGAGAGGGGATATGGTGAGCCAAATTACAACGTGGCTAACACGATGAGGCAAAATAAAAGGAATGGAAAGTGGAAATGGGTTTCACTAAATGGATAGATACATAATGAGTGACAGCCAACATGAATTTATGGAGAACAGCTCTTGTTGAACAAATCTGATTTCATTCTTTGAGTGTTGATGAATTTGGTTGCTACAGAAAATTATGTAAATTTATCAAGTATTTCACTAATTACCACATGAGATTCTAATTAGTGCAATATCAATTAAGTGCTCACTCTGGATTAAAAATTATTTAACTAACTAATTATAAAATTATCTGGCCATGGGAAATTGTGATCAAATGTGGTAAGTCTCCAGGCTTCTCTAGGCATTGATATTGGAGTCCCAAAATGCGAGATTATCATCAGGGATCTGAAAGTATCTGTATAATCACTGTTGGTAAAGTGTGTAGATGAGACAAAGATTAAAAGAAATAGGAATAAAATGTGGAGGAACTTGGTTCACTTGGTAAACTGGTCCCAGTCACATTAAACATATTTTAGTGCAGATGAGGGCAGCAAGTGATGAAGAGCAGTCCTAACAAAGAGAGATTTTTCCCTTGGAAAGTGTAACTGAAAAAAGATCTAGAGTGGACATCAGATCCAAAAAGCCATCATGAATCTGGAGAAAGGAGGACTCAGGGATTCCATCCTTGCATGTAAATACAAATATGGAAGTGAATTTCATTGCCATTATAGTTAACTAAATACTGGATACTATTTCATTCTCATGTCCGTGCCTTAAGAAAATATAATAAGAAGTTGCAGACACTGCAGAAAGAGCCTCAAAAATTATTCAGATGCTTGAGAGAAATAAATGATAGCAAGAGCCTTAGAAGAACTTGGTCTACTTGATTTATCAAGGAGAGCAGTCTGGGGAGGATGTGATGATTCCAGCACACAAAATATTTCTCCAAGGAGGAAAATGTAAGTTTGAAATGGAGACAGAATAACAAGAAGCAAGAGCTGAAAACTGAAGCCAGGCAAATTCAAACAGGAAACAAGTCTGACTAAAAGCGAAATACAGAAATGGTGTTTGGCCAATGGAAAAAAATACCAATGACTGTGGCAAAGCTTTTATTTCTGGCAACCTAAAAAATCCAGGTTGAATGCTCTTCCAAAGATGCGCTTTTGTCATACATGAGTTTCTGGGCTCAGTGCCAGGGAGAAAGTACAAACACACTCAGTGCCTGTAATGGATAGGTGAGCAGACAAAATGACTTCATTGTCTAATCTGGCCACAGACTCTGGGAACTTGCAAGCCGGAGCAATGAGAGACTTAACGATGTGCATGGCCCCATGCTGCCCTAAACCTCCTCCTTCCCCACCTAATTATGTCCCAGCTTCTTCTTCTGAAATTGTCCGAGTGGGGACTTGGCATGAGCAGAAACACTTGGACTAATGCGACTACTAGAGTCTTGCCCTGCACGAGGTGGGCAGGAAACATGAAAGAAAACCAGTGCTTTTTAATTACATTCTCCAGATTTTTGCGCTGAAATTCTATGCACCATGGGAGCCTACAAGACCAAACACGGGGAAGAGTGAGTCATACGGGCATGGAAAACAAAGAATGGGGCCAGCCCTTACTCTTACTTTTTGCAGCAGCAAAAAGCAATGGCATCCATCCAGAGATGGTTCACAGCTCAGGAGCAAAGTGGGACTGAATTTTGGGCTGTCTCTTCTCTCTTCACCCAGGGTAACACGGCACCGCTGAGCTGAGAAGGACTTACTCTGCAGCCCTAAACACATGAGAGTACATCCATGGTAACAATAACCAGAAGACAAACCAAGTACCTAAGAACCTGTCGGCAAGGCTGTTGGACTGCAGAGCCAGAGCTGTTCGGAAACCCTTGCTGTCCGATGGGATGATGGTGGACTGACAGACAAAAGCTCCCACAAAATTGGAAAAATCTTCTGATTCTGCAACCATGTCCTTCAAAGTAACGTCTGTGATATTGTCAGTGCAAATAGCCATCTTCTTCCCCTGTGGACAATCAGAAAAAAAATGGGGAAGCCGTTGGTTGTTGATAAGACATGAAAAAGTTTGGGAAAGGAGAGACTGCAAACTTCCTGGCTGCAAACTGGGTTTCATTACTGCACCTTAGAAACAACTTGATGTTTCTATCATGAGAGGGACAGATTGCAACAAACAAACTGTGCCATTGTGAAAGCTCCTATTAAAGTCTTGTACAGACCCAGAAACACGATGTCACCTCTGGTATGTGTCTTATCAGAAACCTGTACTATGAAGCACTCTTTGCTTATCTTGACAGCACAGTGTTTACTTGCAAAGCATAATAAATGGCTTGCAAAGGAAAACCATATTTCCCTTGTCTTTAAATACTGTAGAATACCTTTTTGTTCGAGATTTAATCCAGAGAAAATATTTTCAAAGCACAAATACATGAAATTCCTAAACAGATACATAGCCCTCAAGGCTGCATTAATGTCACACATCAAGACCAGTGCTAGAATCTTAGAGCAACAGCAATGAAAATCAGAATCACCAGAAACAGTTGTCCTGACAAAATGCCAGGCACTCACAACACAATCATATGGTTGGTAGAACTGTGTATCATAGTAGGAGTTTGGGAAAATGAAAACCATATCCACAAGGGAGTGAGCATATCTGTACCTTTGTGGATCTAGTTGTCAGCAGCTCTAATCCAGGTGGTACCTAAACACACATTTAAGCCTAAAATTATGCAAAACACTGTAAGGAAATGTGACTACTTGTTTGCGCCAAGTCATGCAGACCCTTTGGTACATGGAAAAGAGGCTTCAGAACTCTACAGGGCTGAGCATTACTATAAACTACATGGATTTGGTTTCATGGGACAATACAGATCACTGGTACTGCCCTGAAACGTCAATGTATGTATGTGACAACATGCTCTGGTACAGTCCAAGCCCTGGATACAAAAATCTTTACCCTGGGGCAGAGCCTGTTTGCACTCATGGACTAAACACATTTTTACACCACTTTAAAAGGCTGCAATAAAAGTCAGCAACAGGCGCCTCGGACACTGGCAGAGAGCAGGGTGACCAAGGGCTCTGCTGACAGCAACATCTCCAGCCAAGTCATGAGGGCAACATATGGAAAGAAGTTGGCAAGTGAAAGACTCCAACTCTTCACTTGAGTTCCTTGGTGGCAACACAAAAAGGTCAGGGTTATGACCCAAGTGACTTGAGAGCACCAGAACTAAGAAAAGGTAGGGATGTGACAGGTTTTTTCTTCTGAGCATTATTTATGCCTAAAACTCTGTCATCTCTGCTCTGGAAAATCGCTTGGCTGCTCGAAAGTCCTCTTGCACTGCCGAGCAAGATCCAGAGGGAAGTGTTTGCACGGTACCAGTGACAGCTCAGCCATAGCAGAGTCCTCGTCCTGTCTCAGTGTGATCCCACAGAGCATTAACTCGGGCAGCAAACTGGTTAATCCTCCCAGCCCTCACCACCAGCTGAGCTCACCTCATTCCCACACAGGCTGATGTTAAAGAAGTGGAAGAACTTCGTCCCTCGGGAGGTGAAGCTGGGTCCGCTCATCAACGAGCCCACCTGGCTGAGGTTGCTGAAATCGTAATTCAGGCTCTGGTTATCCTTGATGTACGACACCAGGCAGTCACTGTAGCAGGCAGAGTGGTCCTTCAGAGAAGGAGAGGCATCCATTAAAGAGCAGCTATGGACCAGCAACAAACCATTCACCTGGGAGTTAAAGCAAGCAGGTGCAGACAGCTTTCCTTGTTAAGGATGGAGGGAAGCTTTGTCCTATTCCTGTAATTCACCTTTCCCTTGGGAGATTTCCCATTTCAGTCCCTTGCAATTACATATCAAGACTTTAATGTTCCCTAAACCTAGCCTTTCTGCTGTCAGCTGCATTAGCCAAGAAAATGCAGGGTTAGAGTTCTTGCTTTGTTTTGTTGTGGGTGCTTTTAGGAACCAATGTCCCAGCTTCAAGCCCTATGGATAGACTGGAACATGGCCTCAGTTACACTTGCATCTTGCAAAGGAAACACAAGAAACAGCTCAAGAAACAGGGACAGGATAGGAACCCAGATGTAAACAGGCAGAAGACAAACAAATTGGAGCAGTTCTTCAAGTCCCCGTGCTGTTCCTTGCCAAAGGATGCTGCACATGATACGTGTTTATCTACCCTTAAGGGCAATTTCATGTAAGAAGAACTTGTTACAAGTTTCTAAAGGCACAGAAACATTATCCAGCTGAGGAAGTCCCTGAGTTTAAAACAGCAGCAGTTTGGGAAGTTTTAGTTGGAAGTAACGTATATGTTTGCCCTGTTCTTACACTGTCTCCAGCACAGCTTCTTGAAATTAACCCTTTTTTTGAGCCAGTATGATCAACTTTATCTTCTTATTGCATATACACAAACAGAAATTAGACTAGGGACATATTTGGAAGGATGGGATCCTTGGTTAAAATTATACTCACAAGTTTATGCTCACAAGGCATATACCTGTAGAAAAGCACTAAAACTGGCCCTTTGAGTGCTTATATCCCAATAAAACCTCTCTGACCACCACTCAGAGACACTTGGTTTCTGTACCTTGGTGCTCTTGCTGCCAGGCCCACAGGGAATGCAGGCCTCCATGCCGTAGACCTGGTGGATGGACAGGAAGGTGTTGGCCGGACACTCCTTGCACAGGCTGGTCTCCTTCTCAATGTAGTGTCCCGCAGGGCAGGGCACACAGGACGAGCCTGACTGCTCTGAGCCCAGCGCACAGGCCCGGCAGGATGAGGCAACTCCATCCACCGCATTGGTCACCGTGATGGAGTAGATCTTTGCCATGTCATTGATGAACTTTCTGCTCTGGAACGAGAACCAAGGAAACCAGCCTGGTTTCATCATGCCACTGCATTGGGACACTAACCACAGCTCTGTGCACCAGTGCAACAAGTCAAGGATTGACTTAGGCATGTGTCTGCCTTTCAACATATGGTTTATCCACAGCTGCCTCCCAAGGGCCACTATATGGTGAGAGCCACTCACCCCTTAGAAGAAGCCTGTGAGCTTTGATGGTGGTGAGTGTCCAAGGAAAGCTGTGCTGTAAAGCCCTGTACGTAAAGAAGTACTTACATCTTGGCCCTCGTTTATTCTCTGAAAGGCCCAGGTGAATGTGAAGGAAGCATTTTTGGAGATGATGTGAGTGTAGGACTGTTTCTCTTTACTTCTCTCCCATGATTCCACCACATTGGTATTTTTTCGATTAACATCCTATAAAATTGACATATTTTTTTAAAAAAAACAGAAAGCGTGTCATATTACACCAAACACTAGTGTTTTATAACAGAGATTAATATATATAGAATACATAGAATCATCGAATGGTTTGGGTTGGAAGAGACCTTAAAAGATCATCTAGTTCCAACCCCCCTGCCGTGGGCAGGGACACCTCCCACTAGAGCAGGTTGTTCAAAGCGCTATAAGTCCTTATAGGACTTATAGTCCTTATAGGACTTTAAAATTGCATTTAACATTTAATAAAGGAGAGTAAACACATTTATTAAGTTTTCCACCACTGGAAATTTTTTCAATTGAGAATGGGTGCCTTCCAAAAGATGCTCTACTTCACACAACAGTTAAGTTCAAAGTCCTATAGCATGTTATAAACCTTATGAGGACAGATTCAGCACAGTGGTTCTTTCAGATCTGAAATCTTGTTTATGTATAAAACATGTGGGTACCAGAGTATGGAAGGGGGAAGGCCAAAATTCAAAGAAAAAATGTAGTTTCTCACATCTTCGGATACCCAATTTGTCAGTGTCTCTAGTGAAACAGAACTGAGGCCAATAAGACAGTGTCAAACTTTACACGAGAAAAAGCCGTGCAATCTATGTTCATGTTTCTTATTGTCCATCAACTGTAAATGTCCTAGTGAAAGATGTTTTTCCTTTAAATTACCACTAGAGATAGATTCCATCAAATTACCACCTAATTTTGACTTAATTCCCTTTAAATTAAGGGCAGCTTCCTGTAAAGCACCACTAAATAATAATATAAAAAAGGAACTGCTTGCCTTTGCAATGGCAGGGCCAAGGGAAGCATTCCAGATTCAGTTACATGCCTCAGCTGATGGACTTTCAGTAAGATGAGGAAAGTAAAAAACATGGCACTTCTTGTTTTCACAAACGAATGTCTGTCTGCTGCCCTACTGATTCCCAAGGTCACTGATGGGACCAAGACTGAATTTCCAAATTTTCTCTCTGTCCCACATCTTGATTTGCGACTCTATTAAACTTCCAGAGGTCAAGTTGACTGCATTAGAGACACTGAGAACTTTATCAATCAGTATAACAGGGGCAAATTTGGCTCTTTGGTGTCCAATGCTTTCTTTTGAAATAAACAGATAACCGGGAGTGGTTCACAGCTCACGTGGAGGAGGAATTTTGCTGGGTAATTCATTAAATCCTTCCTGCAAGGGCACCTCAGATATTAAACTAATGTCATACTTAATCTTAGTCATAATAAAGAAAGTGCAACTAATCATGCCTATGTAGAGGTATTAAAGTGACATGTGGAGTATCAGGCTCAGTCCTCAGTCATGGAGAGAGAGGTCTCACTTACCGCCATAAAGTACAGCACACAATCTGCTGAACAGATGGTCTCAAAAATAAAAGTAATCCGTCCTAGTTCTGACCCGGTTGCTCCTGTCACCGACGTCGGAGGTCTGTTTAACAGAGAAGGAACAAAACATTTACAAGATGCTCTCCAGACAGGCAGCAGTCAATCCTTCAAATTGCTTTTCCTACAGCGGGGAAACCATCAAAGTCCTGTCGTATAAAACCTGCCCTTGCAGAACTGTGGAGGCCAGGTTTGCACAGTGGCTCTGCGCTGGCTATCGGGCACAGCAGGGTTAGTTTTTAAGTGTCTGACTTCTTTATGGTACAGTTCCCTCCTTATAATCAACACCCAAACTTGACCGTATTGGTAGAGAATCTTAGTGTTTAAATGCATTACGTGGTTTAAGTGATTTACCCTGATTTAATTGCATTTACCCTCCACCAGTGGGAGAAGCTTTCAGGAGTTCCATGCAAACCAGAAGTATTCAGGGGGCTCCCCTGCAAAGTATTAAGCTGTAAACAGTGAACTGGGACACGCTGAGCTTTTCCACAGATATGTTCCTTGCTTCTCCTTTCTTTTAATTGCTGTTTGCCCACACCATAAAATAAAAAACAGGGTTTGCTCATTGGGTATAAGAAGTCGCAACCCCCTTCAGCTGAGATATAGCAATGGGAGGGTGAGATTCATTTTGCCTAAATATTTGGCAGCTGATCTAAGCTCGGAGTAGAAGCTCACTCTTTTAACAAAGTTCCATCCTGCCTGAGGGTCCAGGAGAGGTGGGATTTCCTGTTCTCCTGTGGTGCCTGCATTTCTCCACTGGCTCTGGGGGAAGCAGAGACTGTGCATCCTGGCCAAAGCCACAGCACAAAGTAATGTGGGTTTCTGTAAAACACCTTCAGGGCAGGCACCAATATCCACCCCATGGCAGGTTTAGCTGGTTACTTTGGGACAATTTAGAAACAGAAGGATAAGAATATCTTTTCTCAGTTTCCAGACAGCCAGCTTCTCAGACTAAAGCAAACACTGCTGAAACCCAAGGTCTTACAGAATCATCTGCTGCAACAGGCTGACTGAGGATACAGGGATAAAATCCAAGTTTCCTTTTGCCTCTTATCCATTACATCATTGCACTTCAGAAAGGAAAACTCTGTTCATTCCAGGGATAATGTGAAATAGGTGTATGAGGCAGAGATAAATGAGAAATAGGGAAAAAAAATCCCGTTCCTTACTTAAATCCTGGGATGTGCAGGTTCAAGATAAGATAGTCATTGTCAGAGCCTCCTGCCCCACTCTGGATGTGATCACCAGCCACCTCCCAGCCTTCACAGGACAAAAAAGAAAATAAATTTCAAGAAATGGATGGTTTCTGGGTCATATGGAAAAAGATTTCTATGTAACCATACTTTCTTAAGCAACTCAATACTTTAGTACACTTTAAAGATGTCTAGTATAAACTCTAGAGCAGTATAATAATGCTTCTGAAGGAAAAATTTTAGTAATCACATTAACTGCTGATTTTATAGCCAAATGACACCTTGAAAGCACCAAAGCAATTGAAATTCCCTGACCTGTGCTGTGCAGTTCAAGGGGAATGATCCACCTGATCTCTTCCAGCCTTAAAACAGATGGATCAATGAATCTATGCATTAAAAGGTAAGCATATACTTCTGTGCCCCTCTGCTCAACACGTATAAGTGAAAGCTTGAGTTAACATCTTTCTGACAGGGCTGAGCGGGCTGAGGAAAATCTCTCAGAGAAGCCTAGAGGCAGGAGAAATCCTGAATGGGATCATTTTCACCAGTGAGCTGTGACTGCTCTCTGCTGCAATCTCAGCACATGTGCAAGGAGAAAGCTCTGAGTGCCAAATGAACAAAGATCACAGACTTTAATTAAGTTTCTCAAAAGAATAATGTGTGACCTCAAAGGGCAAAGTTATCACATAACATGAAAAGAGATAAACTGGATACAAGCCAAATTCAATGCAGATATTCAGATGCATCAAAGTCTACAGTGGAACAGGTCCTTGGCTGAAAGGACTTCACACAGGCTGCAGCTCCTGCCCTCTTCTGGTATACAGGAGGGTTGTTTTGTTTTGTTTTTTTTTAATGTATAGTGATACTGTCTCCTACAGGAATTTTCAAGCCTGATGCAATTAAAGAGGAGGAGGAAAACTCTGTTGTGTGACTCCCACAGTAAGGAGCATACTCATTTTGATGGGTGCTCCATTGTAACAGTGACCAGCGCAGACGAAAGACAAGGACGGAACAGCACAGGGAGTTTGGCTCACCGTTCATCCCGTCGCACTTTGAGTTGCCAACATTAAAGCAAGACGTTTTCATGTTGCTTGGCAGGATGTTCCACCACTTGTACTCAAACCCAAGAGCTGGTTCAGTCCCAGCAGGGCAGGCTTTGCACTCTACAGGGAAAGAAGGCAGGAAAAGAAATCACATGGCCAAAACGCATCTCAAACACTGTTTTAAAGACATAGATACTACTTTTTTATGCTCTGGGGCAAGTAATGAGCAAATAAAATAATGTATTTCCTTATAATGTAACTGCCAAAGACTTATTAGGAGCAGAAGAGTGGAAACAACACCGGCATTTTATAAACTGCAGATCATAACCTTATGGTCAGTAGTCTGCAACACATTCCCCAATCCCCCTTCCTTCCTGAAGGAAGCTGAAGTTTTGATCATACTGGTAAATGTGAGTTCCCACAAAATGCTGTAGGTGACCGCTGGACCAACACATTTCAGAATCAACAAGACAGAGTTTAGGCTAGACAATGTTGGTGGGGTACTCATCTGTCAGTGCTTAAAATGCAATTTTTACAGGGAAGAACTTGGCATGGTCAGGAAAATGGCTGAGGAGGAATTACTGACTGTGGAAGTTCTGATTCCCTTCTCAGAATCCCTCAAAATAATCCTCAGGATGTTTATATGAGTCAAGAGATGCATCCAGAGCACAGCAGGTCAACTTAGAACAGTAATTCCTGATAGGAAAGGACTTCAGAGAGAAAACAGACATCCAACTCCTTCTCTCCAATATTATTCATTCAGTATTTTATGCAAAATGAACTCTGGCTTATGATGATGTGTCATTAAGTTAATTCACATGGAAGCAGATGACTGCTTCTGGGGACACCAGCAATTTTTTTGTAGACTCCTACCCTGTGTCCCATCTGAAAATGTGCCTGGTGGGCAAGGAGTACAGGAAGATGAGGCATTGTTGTAAAAGCCAGGATTGCAGGGTGGACAATCCTTCCTCTCTCCAGAAGGAGGCAGGGTCAATGCATCGGGGAGATCCTCTCTGCAGATCTTAGGTTCAATCCATTTGTACATGATCTGAGTCTGGAAGGAGAAGACACTAAGCTCATTATGAAGCTTTAGGACTAGATGCACCAACCAAGGTCCCCTTTGTAAATGAAACTAGGGTATTCCCAGTGTTTTAGGTCAAAAACACACTTTGCACATCCAGGAAAATAAAGGGAAGGGCAGAGAAGGGCAAAAGAAGCAACATCAGATAAATAATTCTAACAACTGCATAACCGATCGCTGCCTTTTAACCATAGTAACCCAAAATATAACTTCTGCATTACAAAATCCCTTTATCAGGAAGGCATCCGTTAGCAGAGAACATCACGAGTTCTGCATTTTCTCCATACTGGCCTGTTCTTTGGAAAGTCCTCACTTTCTCTCCAGCCATTTTCACCTACTGAGCAAACGCCAAAACCACACAGGGACTCTTCCAGTCCCTCACCAGTCCCTCCACATTACATAGGAGCAGTCTTTGAACACTAACAAGAGTCAGTCCTTGGTGTTACCATTTGCAATGGCATCACCTCTCTGATGTCACCTCTCTACAAGACGACACAAGTTTTCTGACTTCAGGAAGAGGCTTGGGTGAGATGCATCATCCGTGGTGATGGGTTTCAAATTTCATCTGTCTTTGGGTCTATCCCTGAAAGGATTTAATATCTCAAGACAAAAATTAGTTGAGTTCCAGACCCTAGAAACCCAACTGGCAAGACTTTAACCTGGCCACAGCTCCTCCTCTGGGTACTTCCACCCTTTGGTCATAGAAGTGCAATCAGGGATTCTTGAGGCCAGAGACGCGGTACAGAGATTGACAGGGGAGATTTCACCTTATGAATTTTGTTCAGGGCCCTGAGCACATGCCCCTGCCTTCCTGGGCATTGAACTGCTTGCACTCAAGGTTAGTCCTCATAACACAGAGCTGTTCAAGAAGTATTGACCAGCTTTGAACTAGTTTGAAAAAGAAGCTGGAAGAAGCCTCTGTGCATGCTCAGGCCTCAGCTCCTGGGAGATGCAATTAACCTGAGGTTCTGACCCTTTGCCCCTGCCTAAGCTGTGGGGCAGCCATGCCTGTGCCAGGTCATGTACCTTGACTGACCCATGGGTTTGACATCCCAACTTGACTTTGGTCGTGCCTCATCACTATGGACTCATCTGGCGCCTTGGCTGAATAGCGATAAGACAAGAGGAAATGGCCTCAAGCTGAGCCAGGGGAGGTTTAGCGTGGATATTAGGAAAAATTTCCTCACCAAAAGGGTTATCAAGCATTGGAACAGGCTGCCCAGGGAAGTGGTGGAATCACCATCCCTGGAGGTGTTCAAAAGATAGGTAGACGTGGCACTGAGGGACATGGTTTAATGGTGGTTTTGGCACTGTCAGGTTAACGGTTGGACTCGATGATCTGAAGGGTCCCTTCTAACCTAGACAATTCTAGGATTTTGGCCGCTGTCGCTGGGTCTGCTTTGCTGCTTTGCTCAGGCACTGTGGGACTACTCCTGATGTCAGAGTGGCATCTGACCCTCACGGATCAGCCTGCCCTTGCTGCTCCTGGAGACCTAGAGAATTCTCTGGAGTATCGCTCCAGAAATGCTTCAGCAGCATTCAAAATTACAAGGGTCAGAAGCACCTGTGTGGTTGCCCAGAGCCCACACTGGGCAAAATGAAGGAAATCTACTGCATCTGAGCAGAGAGAAAACTGTGAGAGAGTGCCCATATCCAGGAAGGTGAGGGTTCCCAAGACTGGGGCTGAAGCAATCAGCCTGGGATTTTTAAGGCAGTAGAGAGGTGAAAAGACAGTAAGAGTCAAGTGCCTAAATCTCCTGAGGCCCCTTCTACACATGGAGCAGGGAGGGAGACAATAATCTAATGTCCAGTGTAAAATCTGGCTGATTTTAGTAAGCCATGGTTCAACAGGCCTTTAGGCTGGTGCTTTAGAGCCAATGTTCACCTGAAGATGGGCTGGAGAGTCAGGGGAGGGATGGCTGGGGACTACGGCAAACTTTGACTGACTTCCAGAGGTACAGAGAACTAAATGATGAAAGCAGCCCTGAAAACCCAGCTAGCATCTGCACATCTACGACACATGCTGATGAAGGGTGTCTGCAGAAAGACCCACTTTATCTTCTGATGATGTCCATCAGTGAAGGGAAAGGCCATCAAGGAGGCAGAAAGAGGGTCAACAGTAGGAGCCTATTCAATGACAGGGAGCCTTGAATTTCCCAGAGCAGTGACAGGGTAATCCACAGGAGGCTGCAATTAAAGCAGTACCTGGGGGTGTAGCAGTGAACACTGCTGCTAATTCCTCGACTCATTAGTTAACAGAGTTAACACAGCAAGAATCAGTGAGTCGATACCAGGTTGTAGAGCCTGCCACCTCTGGGGCTAAATTCACTGAAGCTTCATTATTAAAGCACACAGCTGCATTTTGGAACTGCCTGACCAGGGGGGCTCCAAAATACTCCATCCTTCCAGCAAACGTTAGGCCAGCAATCTACAGGTGCTATGGACTTTGACTACTTGCCATCCCATCCTGATCTAAGAAAGGTGGGAAAGGGAAGAAAAGAAACAAAATAGGCCTGACCACATGTCAGGCTCCATATTCCAGTAAATCAGAGTTTCTTCTCCAAATCCCACCAAAATCTTCACCTGACTGCTGGGAAAAAGGGCAGGAGATCTCCAAAGCCAGGCTGCTCCACTAGATGGTCTCTCTATGTGAGACCCAGAAGATCTAAGATCTCTGGGTGAAACAATCTACTGAGAGTCCAGGTGTTTCCAAGGCTTTCCATAAGGCAAGCATGTAATGAGCAGCTAAACTCTACTGCTGCACATGAATACTCCCAGGCTATGTGTGTACCGTTATTTCAACAGATCGCTGGCTCTTCTTTGATGTTAAAACTAAGCGACATGATACACATCATACCTATGCAGCCACTCTTCCACCTGAAATGGGCATGGTCACATTCAATGCTCCTGTGCCATGGTAGCACCTGGACTATGCCTGGGCATTGCTGGGATGGAGCAAGTTGCCTCAAGCCAAAATTATGCCAGGGAAGACTGCGAACAACTAAACCATAATGTTTATTCTGGGACAGTACTTCACCCTGTGCCCCAAACCTGTTTGTTTTTTTTTCTTATGAGCATTGAGGTAGCACCAGTGACTCAGTCAGACTAATCACAAGTGCAAGGAGCTTAGCATTTCACAACAGCAGATCCCTTAAGCAGGTCCATGACAGGCAGATTCTTACAGGTGGATAAATGCTGGAGACAAGGCAGCTAAAGGACAAGCCCAAAGCCTCAGAGAGATTCAGTGCTGGGAGTAAATTGGGAAAGTAATTGGGAAAGAGATTTCTAGACACCCTGCCTTTGTAGGGTTGATCACAGTAAGATCAATGAGCTTAAAAATAATATCGTGCCTTTAACTTACTTTTCCTTCCTTATCACATGGGGTGTGGATCTGGAAAAAGTCTTTGTTTGTGCATGGAGGACGCTCTATACACGCACTGGATCCCTCATCTAAAAAGAAAGAGTGAGGAACAGGATGTTCAACTATCAAATGGTCCCTGGAAACAACCACAACAAGCTTAAAATCTGGAGATTAAAGTGAGTCAGCGAAAAAATACAAAACAAGAATGAAAAATCAAACTCTTAATGGAATCTACATGAACTTTCCCCTGAACGAAAGCAAGGGAATAGGGAAAATGCCAGCTATGCTGTACTGTCACACTGAAATTCATTGATTCAGTATAACCAGGGAGTCACCCAAACCCTCTCCTTACCCCTTCAACTTCAAGCAGTAATTTGTGTAGTTTGCCAAGCATGGAAATATCTTCTCACTTGATAAGGAACAAAAACACTCTAACCCACTAGAAACTTGCTTACAACACTTAAAACAAGAACGAAAAATCAAACTCTTAATGGAGTCTACATGAACTTTCCCCTGAACTGAAGCAAGGGAATAGGGAAAATGCCAGCTATGCTGTACTGTCACACTGAAATTCATTGATTCAGTATAACCAGGGAGTCACCCAAACCCTCTCCTTACCCCTTCAACTTCAAGCAGTAATTTGTGTAGTTTGCCAAGCATGGAAATATCTTCTCACTTGATAAGGAACAAAAACACTCTAACCCACTAGAAACTTGCTTACAACACTGTCCCAATTTTTTCTCTCCCCAGATATTTTTGCAAAATTCCCATTCCCATCATGAGCACAAGCACAGCTCCCCAAGCATTTGCTACAATCTGTAACAGCAGATTTTATGCCTGATAATTGATTCTTCAAAAAATTTCCTATAAAACAATTAAAAGTCAGAAAACTGAAGACATTTTGACCGTGACGAATGGATTTTGCCTGTGTTATTTGATGATCACCAGCTAAAGCCAGCTGGGAATGCAGAGGACGTCGAGGACTAGGGTTTTCAACTGTATCACCACATCTTCCAACCACCGGGAAGGCAGGGGGGGCCAGGAGAGGATTTGGAAAGGAGATTCCTCGAAGAATGGCAAGTCTGAAGGCAGTGATGAAGCCAACTTAGGTCGCCGCCAACCGATAACACAAACTACCACGAGAGGGCACAGCACGACTGTTTTTATTCTTCAGATGAGCTTTCCTTCGAGGTCTCAAAAGATCTCCATCCCTTCGTGTTAGAGTAGGTGAACCTAACCAAGATCGTGTGGCCCATTATGTCTATAAGTGCCCTCTGCAGCTTTTGGGAAGCCCTATCTTCATTCTCCCTTCACATATCAACTGGAGACTGAACTTAACTGTTGGATAAAACCATTCTCACTTCTGCACGCAGAAACAGATTATGACCTTACATACTCAGATGTTTCTGGTTTTGCTTATCCCGTTTTGATTTATGTACCTGCATAATACATCTCTTCTTTACACTTGGTGCACTCTTTAGCTCCTTTCTCAGAGTAAGTATTTCTTGGACACACCTGGCACCCAGATGACCCTGGTTTGTCACTGAAGGTACCAGGTTTGCACGCGAAGCATTCAGACGTATACGCAACCCCTGTAAGACAAGTTACAAGTAGAGCACTGAAACACAGAGAGGTATGCTCCATAACTACTGCCTACCTGCTTATGGGGGAAAAGCTGCGTAACACAGCTTAAAAATCACAGATTTTCACCACTCACTTTATACACTTTGGCTTTGCTGACTCATAATTTAGGCCTTTAATCTTTGTTTCTCAACGCAAATCTGACCGATGTACGAACCTTATATGACACTCCAAGTTTGATTACCCTTAGACCAGGACCAAAAGAACAATCCCAGATTAATTAAATTATTTAAATATTAATTTAACTGTCACTGCTATGATGTATGTATCTCCATTTATCACTGTTGAGAGGCTTACCAATAAGCACGATCTTTCTATATTACATTAAAGAAAACCTGTTTATTCCTTTTTCTCTCTTTTTATTTGCTAAGCCAGTCTTCTCCAGTAGACGGCATCATTTACCAGCTTAATTATTTTTTCAGCCTTTCCCTGACAGTGAGAAGTTTTGCTGTTCTGTTTCTCCACTTCAGAAGTAGAGACAGGGGACTAAGGAGGCTAAAAAAAGGCACTTCGGTGCTGTAGGCACACCGGTAGAAATGGCACCTGGCAAACACTGTGACAAAAGAGTGAGACTAGACCTAAAAGTAAATATCACTTACCTTCAATTGTGATGTTTTTCACCAGAACTGGTTTAACTACTTTGGACCCCATGAGAATTCCTGTTGTTCTCCAGTATAATATATTGCTACCTGATTTCAGAGTTACCTGCAACAACACACACGACAGTTAGCAGACATCCCCTCACCAATAAATTGTTATATTTCTTACTTCCATTACTCAGATTTTTTGCATCCTAGCAGAAATCCTGGCTTTTCTTAAGCTGCTTAGTGAGTCAGGAATAATGGAGAGACAACTAGGCAGATGCTGTGAAGACATCTCTGAGGAGTGCCAAAGCGTGCTTTATAAAAGAGCTTCTCAACACCCCGTTTTATGGAAAAACACCGAGAGCTGTTTCTGACCTTGTAAGCAGAACTGGGAAAAAGCTGTTCCTGCCTTTATCCAGCTACCTCTGACACTCAGGAGCTTTTATCTCTAGCTCTATGTTCAGACATAGCCAATCGGTTTGTTTTTAAAGCCTTGAGATCCACTTTTATACAGAAACGTGACATGACCCAGAGTTCAAAATGTCAGGCTCACAGGCACGTTTTGTTTATAGGCTTTAAAAATCAAGCTCTGCCTGCATCTAATGGTGCAGCTTCATAATCGGTAAGCCAAACCATGAACATCCCCAGCAGCAGTCTCATCCCTCCTGCTCATTCCTGACCCTGAACAGCAGATGAGATGCAGAAAACAACCCAGTTTCCAGATGCTTTGACCTACTTGACTTCATAACATGGTTGAGCAAGCGGCTGCACAGCCCGTGTGCTGGCACAGGAAGGGTGGTGGGTTGGTGGCACCATGGCAGGGGAGGAGGAAGGCAGGACCACTTCTTTCAACTCATCTGTGTAGCTACATTATCACTCTAATTACTAAAAGCAACAGGTTTACTGAGCCTGCAAAGGTGTATCATATATACTAGCCCAGTACCAGACGCCTACTGCCAACCCAGTGATAATGGCCTGAAGGTGCTACATTTTCACACAAAAAAAATAGGGATAATCTCTACCAGCATAAGTGTCCAGGATAATGAGATTTACAGCAGTGCATGGATGGACCACAGTTTTTGTTCAGCCAGGATAGAGTACAAAAAATCTGCAAAGTGGAGATATAGAATATCTCCCATTCCCAAAACACCTACTGTCCAGAGGCCAAAGGACAGCTGTGTTACTGTAGGTAACAGCAGAACTGGGAATAAACAGTAGAATTATTGAATTAAACATCATGTTGTGTGGTGAAACGATACCTAACATCAGCTCTGGTGCAGTACGACGAGCACACTGAAAGCAGAGACTGCAGCAACTGGAAAACTAGGCTCAAAGAAGCCAACATGACAGGATTTGCAATGCAGACAAAAGCCTTGAGGAGAGCCAGAACAGTTGTCTCACCTACCTGGCATGTCTACACTTCAACCAGGCATCCAAACAACCTCCATAGTCAGTAGACACTTGCACACCCTGGACAATGAGCTCAGATGCCACCATCTCCCCTGCAGACACTGCTACATCTCTCAGCTCACCTGAGTCGATGCCCTGGCATTGGATCTACCTCCCAGCTCAAGCCACTCACCCTCCTCACCCAGCTCACCTGCCACTTGACATGACTAGCATGGGGCTTGCACCAGAGCTAAGAGACACTGCCAACCAGAGCTGGCTCGGGAAGACAGTTTCTCCTCCAGGAGGATAAGCAGACCATGGAAAACAGAGAGTGGGCTGCTGCCTATGCCAATTAAAACTCTTTTTTCTTCTGGCATAACGTCACCTATGCTGGACCTTTGCTGATATGGCTCTAGGAATTATGGTATGATGGCATAGTGGAAGCCAGGCATCTCCATAAGCTAATGAGTTGGTCTACATGTGGTCTGTTCACCGAGAACTCATCCAGCTGGGTCACAGGCCATCCAAAGGGCTACTGTTCCCAACATGGACATGCTCGTATCAGCACTGCAGGAGGCACCCTGGTGCTGCCAGCTGGCTTTTCAACCGGGTAAGTCACTGAAGAGCACAAGCTGGGTGCAGTCCAGCTCTTCTGCACACAATTGAGCATAAACTGGCCGTCCTTCCAGCCCCCACATACACACCACGCTCCTTCCACTCCACCAAGCAACAAGGAATAATCTCCTGCTCTCACGAGCAAACAACTGTTGCAGATTTCAATTACAGCCATGCAGAGTGTCTGGGGCATGAGGATTTGCGTAAATCTATTTAACCTCATGAAGCACTTGCTTCAAAGCCCAGGGAAATCAATACAAAGCCTCGCATCTATATCATTTGCTTCGGGATCACCCCCTCAGAGACCTCGGTGGCTTTGCTCTCAGTGCTAGGAAAGCTGAGTGAGCTTCTTCAAATGCATTCACAGGATCTGGCCCTTGTTTGCTGTCTGCTCACAGGAAATCACAGACGTTTATAGATGGAAAAAAAAGCTTCAGGAAGGAATTTTTTTCACACTTACGGAATGAGAGCCCCATTCCCCATTGTCTGTTAGCTTCACCCACTTGTCTGCCGTGGACTCCATCTCTTTGCACTGGTCATTTTGTATCTGTTAATAAAAACACAAGATCAGTGCCCACAATCAGATGCATCTCTCTGTCAGCATAATGACTGCTGGCAGGGAATGATAAGATACAGCTTTGTTCCTGTTGTCTACATATTTAGAACAGCAGCTGCCTTACTTGTGGCAAAAAACCACCACCCAACTTTCAAAACCTGCTAGCAGCCTAACAGTGCCTCCAATGACCACCTCTGATGCAGATGGGGAAAAAAAAGAGCAGAGGGAAAAGACCTCAGCCTTGTCCTCTCACTATCTGGTCAGAGTTGGATGCTGGGCATCTTGTCTTGGTTGCCTCCTCCTTCTCCCATGCCCACCATGATCCAGTTGTTTGAAATCCAAAGGCTTCTAAGTCAGAGGGGAGGTAGGAGAAGACAGGCAGAAGACAAACTGCTTTCTCTGCAGCCAATGTCTGCTATGTCTTTGGCTCCCTGCCACCTGACCTCACTAGGGGTGAGAGTAACGCTATCAAGGATAGGCAATACACCATGGAGAGTCTGCCCTGGCAGAGGGGTGAGGATGATTGTCCCTTGTCCAGGTCTTTCTCTGAAGAAAACAGTATCAAGTCCCTTTGAGGCATTAGTTCAATTACTCAGCTTTTATTCCACCAGGAAGAAAGGCCAGTTGAACACTTTCAGAGGACCTGGGGTCAAGTGTCCTCCTCTAAGTTGCTCCATGTCAAGTTTGAAATAAGTCCCATAACCCCACATCCTCCAAAGCATCTCTGCACTTAATTCCCACCTAGATCAACAGCATCGAGGAAAAGAGGTGAGAAGAAGCATCTAATTAGAACGTAGATCCCTAATTATCTTGCACAATCTGAGCTACAGCATCTTTGTGCTTCAGTTCCCACCTGTAAAAAAGAGGTAAGAATATATAGTCTCTTCTCACAAGGTGTAAAGGACTTCAATATGTAAAAAGAGCCTGGGAAGGGCAGGCTGCAGCAGCATTGGGTATCTAGCAAGAATCAACCACACTTGCTTCCCATGTTTGAGGACATCTCCTCGCTTACCCTCAGATGGGCACCTGCGCCTGGAGAGCCCAAAAACTTCACAATTTCTGGCAACCTGCAAGCCACTACCACTGAAATGTCACTGTCCAGAGCTTAAGTGTCATTGTTAAGTATATTTAAGCACAAAGACATGCTGGAGAGAAAAAAAAAAGTGGACTTTTAGAGGTGTGTTAAATATGGTTTCCCTGAAATACTGAGGTTGACTAGGAATTATTTAGACAGGCATTTGTATAAAGGACTGCACCACTCACTGCTTCTTAAAAAGGGAATGATAAATTTAAGGAGGTGAATGAGTGGGATATGCATAAAAGTAAGAACTAAAAAGCCATTTTCAAAGCCAATGCTCAGAGAAACAATTTATTTGCTCCATTTCAGGAGCAGATCAGTCAGTCAGTCAAGCAACTGGAGCTAGGATTCATAATCCTGGCACATTCATCTGACAGCAGAAAGCATATTTTCTGCTTTCACCCCAGGAAGAAGGCAGAATAGTCTGATATAAAACTGAAATGGCTAAATAATGCTGCCTGCACTGCCTGTTATCAAAGTGTGACAGCACTGATAGCAAGACGGTGCCACCAATGCGTTATTTTCATCTTCCTTTCCCATCTCTGCTAAGGAGAAGGCTACTTTGCACTTTTCTCCCAAGCTTCAAGAAACATTAACCAACACCAACAGCTGGGAACCCTCCAGCTCCCTGGACCCCAACCAGTCCTTCCGGGTGGGCAGAGCAGAGTTTTCCTTTCCCTCCCCCATCCTGGTCACTGCTGATCAGATTGTTTTAGTAATTTGGGTACGGCACAGTGCAAGTCCAGCCAGGTTGCTCCCATTTCAGAGGTAATGACCCCTCCGTTTCACAGTGCGGACATGTCCTCAGAGTCTAATTCCTACTGGAAGTCACCTGCATTTCTACTCCTAAATCTCTTTGGAGAACTGTTGTTTCTGGATTTTTTTTTTTAAAGATTGGTTCTTTTTAAAGATTTTCTCCTGCTTTTCTTTTCATCTCAATGGCTATGACCCAAATTTTTTTTAAAGATTGATCCTTTTTAAAGATTTTCTCCTGATTTTCTTTTCATCTCAATGGCTATGACCCAAATTGACCAAAAACTAAAGCTAAGGTTTCCACATACTAAGGGCTTAGAGCACTTCAGGTTCTAGATGCCTGCCTTGGAAGAAGTCTTTTTAAATTTCAAACCCCTTCAAAGACATCTCAAGTCAAACACCCCCAACCTGAAGCATCCACCACCAAGAGTTGTCATGTAAAAGGCTGGAATAACAGGGGTGGTCATGACCCCTAATGGAAAAATCCCAGTGCATGGTAGATAGGATCAGTTTAGCCTGAGTTCTGAAGCTGAAATTAATTGCTAAAAGGCAGCATAAGTGGCAGAAAAAAAGATATTTTTTTTATCTTGTTCAACAGTAATAAGCCATGGATGTATGAGGGATGTAAAGCGAGTAAAAAGCTGTTCTGATGGTCTTTATCTGGATTGAATTTTTACAGCATAAGGTTGGACTCATCATATAAAAAGGCCTTACAAAAAATTCAAAGAAGATGTTGTTGTCAATATACTGGTATTCAAAGAAGACAGAACCGGATTTCTTCAGGTGCACAGCATAGATGAGAGAAACTGTACAATCATCCCTGTTCGACTCTATGTAATTCCCTCGAGGTGTCCACGAAGAGCTGTTGAACACAAACAAAACAAGCCTCAGATGACATCACAGACACTGAGGAGACTTTTCTTACACTGCTATACAGAAACATGTTACTCAATAAGGAAGCCAGAATCCCGCAATAGCTGAATGCAGTGAATTTAAAACTTTATTACTGGATTCCCAGTTATTTTTTATATAAAAATAATACTTATCATTAACACGGTGCATGGAAAAAGATACGCTACTAGAAATTTAAATATATGGAACTAGAAATTTAGGACCCAGCCTACATAGGAGAATTTATTATCCATAGGTCCAACATACTTTTGATTATACTCAGAAACAGCCTTCTGCAACCACCATGGGTCTCTAAACAGGCTGTGAAAGTACCTTTGAGACACATTTACTATACCATGACCCTGGTACAAATAAGAGCAGCTCCAGGCTGCTGAAGAGCCCAATGAGACCATGATTTCACTTCCCAGCCTCTCTTGTTTTCCATTAGTAGAGCTGGATACCCTCTGGAGAGCATAGCTGAGTCATTAAGGTGGCTTTGTGCTGATGAGCCTGTCTCAGGTTCACCCATGGCTCCGTAATCCAGATGCAAACAGAACTCCTTACTTGTTGCAGCTGTCAGCCTTATTCTCAGCCGAGCCAACCGCCGTGTCCATGAAAGTCGCCACGTTGGAGAATCCTGCTGGCAGCTCATCCCACTCGTCAAACTTGATCCCACTGCCCAGCGAGTAGGTCCCCTCTGCACATTTGCTGCATACCTGGTTCTTCATCTCCAGGTACTCACCAGAGGCACAGGAGAAAGCTGGGGAGACAAACATTTCCACCATATGAATGGAGAAATTAACTCTAATTAATTTACATTAATTTTCTTTCCGCTTAATTAATTTAGAGTGAACTGTCACTAAAAGGATCCAGGTGGGAATGTCCCAGCCCCAGGAACTCAAGAGCTGAATTCCCAACATTGTCTCCAAAATTGAGATGTTCACCAGCGTCTGTTTTTTCACCAACGTTGCAGCGCTGAAACCAAATCTCCTATGACGGGTCCTGATTCGCAGTTTGTCTCCGTTGACAAAACAAGAGTTAGAAATGAAATCTCTACCCACGGACTGTGTCCAAAAGCAATTTGTGAAAATGAGGACTTGTGATGCAGTTCTCCTCACCCTTGCTCACCCACCTGTTACACTGTGAACTCAATTACAATCACCAGCACCTGAGAGCCAGAGCAGACTCGTATCACCCCCCTGTATGGTAGCTAAGAAGAGTGCACAGCAGCACCCTGATAGTAATATAACACTACAAATGTCGGCTGAGAGTTGTAGACCTAATCCAGGGGTCTTTTCACATTTCTCCTCACATGGGCTGCCCACAAAGCCTTGAACATCTTGCCTGATAGACCAGGTGGTCTTGGAAAACATCACCAGTGGGCCTGTGTCTTGTAAATGAGGATCTTTGACAGGGGGTGGTATTAGCATGCTGAGAAATAAACACTGGTTGCCAGCACAGCAAAGGCAGTAATTGAACATATCTAACTAGGGGAAGCATAATTTAAAATAAATGTTCGCAAAGAGCTTTTTCCACTGATGTCTCTAAAATTGCCTACTCCAAGTAACTATATATCCTTTGTTCCAGTCTGATCACATCTCTAAGGAAAGAATAATCTCATTTTACAGAGGAAACCTGGACAGCAGCTGAAGTCCTGGATGCCCACAGAACCCCTTGTCTGTGCTGGGAATCATAACTCCTGCCCAGACACTCAGTTCAACAGCAGAACATCCCACTTTTCCCCAGCCCCAGGCTGCACCTTGTCCTCTCTGAGACTGGACATCCTGGACGGAAAACAAATGAGCGCTTTCTGTAGAACACAATATTCCCTATGTTGCTTGCAAATTGTTAAACTTAACTGTGCCAGTCCTCGCTGGTAATGGACCAAGAAGGAAAGCAAGCAGGAGCCAAGCAGGGGTGGGTGCTGGGGTGGGTATATACAAGTAAATCCTGCCACAATGGATTTCTGTGAAAAATTGACAGACAGGCAAAAAATCCACCTATTAATTAGCCCTGCTTTATTTTTCTTTTTTCTTTTGAAGGGTGCAGAGAGAAGCCATCAGGAAGGAAAGTAAAAAGGTGAGCTCTCTCATGATGTATTTGAATGCTTTAACAGTTTCAACCTTTTTTTTTTTTTTTTTTTTTTTTTTTTTTTTTTTTTTAAAGAAAGTTAAATAGCAAGAAATGTAGAGTGCTGCTTAACCATGCGTTCCAGAATTGTGAATTTCAAATAACTGTAACTGAGTCAGTAACTGCAAGCGATTCGCTGCCATAACGAAGACACAGAAGGCAGCAGAGCCTCCTCTTCCATTGCAGTGAGGTTGAGCGGAGATTATTGCTTTAACCAAGATAGTATCTTTTAACTCCTTGCAACCTGATCGTTTTAAAGGAAGAAAAAGGGTATAAGACACCAAGCAGGCTGCCAGGCGGGACACCTCCACCCACGCTTACCTTCCAGGAGAAGGTGGGGAATTTGGGGAATTTTATTTATGGGGGGAATCACCTTCTTTCCCTTTTCTAAGAATCATATTTCAAAGGCAGCAACATTTCCCGTCAAAACACATACATCTGCAAGCAAACTAGCTCTGAGCATGCCAGCTGCTTGCCAGGTTCAATTTGGGGCTGGACGTGGCTAATGGCAACACAAACCACTTTCGACACTGGAACAGATGCACCGTTTGGTCTCATTCCAGGCGATCAGGAGTGGCTGGAGAGGGACGGGGGGGAAACCCAGCACGGAGATGGTCTCCTCTCCTCGTGTTACACAACTTGCTATTCCAGCAAGGGGGGATACCAAAAGCCAGGCCAAATTCTCTTTAACTGAAGCAGCAGCAACTCAGGAGTCCATCCCAGCTGGAGATGAGCAGGCAGTGGCTGTGCCCAGAGGGACCCTGTGGAGCAGATGTCCTCCACCATGGGCCAGAAGGCACTTGCCAAAGGTGGAGACAGGGCACAGACAGATGATCCATCCCAGGGCATTGGCGCTCTGCCTTGCTTGTGGCTGTCCCATCTCACTAAGATGCAGCTGAGCACAGATCCAATCCTGGGACCTCAGATCCAGATCCTGATCCATGACCACTTGTCCACAGAAGCAGTTGACGTTACTGTAGCACCACCACTGTGTTTGAGGGGGTGACACACACAAGATGCTGTCAACGGGAAGGACAGCATCACGACTTAGGCAACTCTGAAAATCTTTTCCAGAATCAACATTATTGACCCTGTTTGGACATCACTATTCCTCTCCCTCACAACTGCAGATTTTCCTATTTCACCTTTCAAATACCAGGTTGGGTGCTACACACCAACTTACACAGAGCAACACACATTGTGAAGACTGAATTCGATCTTCTTTCTTTCTGTGAAAAAAATCTGTGAAACGCATCAAAAGATTCCATGCCCCATCATGGGCATTTTTAAAACCAGGAGAACATTTTCAGAGGCAGTTAGGAACAGCATGACATACAGCGCTGCTGGATACACTGATGCCTTCGGTTGCCACAGTGAAGCCGATGCAATTATGGGTGATTTGCAGCCGCAACTTTCTTAAAATAAATACAGAATTAAAAAAAAAAAAAAATGTTGTGGTTTGTACAGGAGACCAGCCTTGGTCACAAAAGATGCTGTAAAGTACTGTTAGATAGACGCCAGGCAGGCAGCCACACACAATCATATGTGCACACCATAAATCTGACACCAGATTCACTTCACAGAAAATTAACAAGAGCTACAGTACTAATACTCACCGAAACCATTGCATAAGTCTTGTCAAACAGACCTCATTTGATTCTTTAAAAGGATTATGAGTAGCTTGATAAAGGTGACCGAGAGGGTGTAATATACTCAGGGTTTCTAATACAGTTAACTTAGTTTTGCATGTCATTCTGATGAAGAAGGCAGAACAACACGATACCAGCAAGGCACATCTTAAATGGATTAAGAACTGCCTGAGAAACAGATCTCAGAGAAGGATATCAATGGGAAACCATCGCTGAGCAGGGAGGAAGGGGGCAGCTCTGCCTGCCCTGGGACTGAGTCTGATGGCTGTCCACATTGTTATTAATGATCTGCAGGCAAAGAAAAGGAATGATATTAAAATTGGTGGGTGAGAGACTGACAGAGTGATAAACCCTGAAGTAACACAAGCGACTCTGTTGGCAACCCTGAGCCTGCTCAAAATCTGCAGAAGGCAGAAATGTATCCCGGAGAGCAGCAAGCCTGAGTGGACCCACCATCCATCAAGAGCTTCCACTGTCAAGACGTGCAAAAAAGCACCAGTGAGATCTGTGGATATATTTAGAGGTGGAGGTAGAGATGTGTAGCATGAAGCAAGTGTATTACAGGCAAGATCGTTCTAATACTCAATATAGTTGTTATTTGGCATTTTTAAGAGGTCAGTGCAAAACAAAAGGACTTTAAATGTTTTTAAAATTAGGGATAACATCTTGCACTGAGAGATCTGAAGTGCTTAGTCTATTTAGTTTATCAAAAGAAGATTGAGAGTCAAGCATCTCCAGGGGGAGAAAACACAGGATCTCACCAGACTCTTTAATCAAGCAGAGAACTGCATAAGAACTGCCTTCTGGAAGGTGAGCCCAGACAACTTCCAATTGGAAATAACACACACATTTTTAACTGGAAGAATGACTGATTGCTGCAACAATCCGTCATGGCATGTGATGGGTCTTTTATCTCTCAAGTGCTTCGTACCATAACTGGACACCATATGGAAGAAAAGCTCACGCCAAATACAAATTATCAGCCTCAGCACCAGGCCAACTGGATGCATTTTAATGGTCTGCAAGGTCAAAACAGAGAATCTAATTAATCCTTCTACTCTTAAACTCTTTGAGTTTAGAGCAATGGTATCTGATCCCCCTCCTGGGACACACCACCAACATGAAGCATCCTGAAGGAGGAGACCTGCCCACTGTGTAACCACTTCCAAGGAGCACTTGCAATACATTACTTTGCAGATCTGATAGCACTTTACAATCACTTTGCAGACATGGAAACGGCTCCCCAGAGAGCAAAACAGACCATATACAGGCTTGCCTCATTTGCCCTTTGACTGTAAGTCTCTAGGATCACAGTCTGCCTTCTAGTACAGCTGTGGCCCTCCCAGTGGTTTTGGTGGACTAGGATCAATGTTAGTTGGCACATTTCTCCTCTAGTAACTGACCCTAACAATCTCACGTTGCTTAATTTTCTGATGCTGGGGGTCAGGGGAGGTATGACTACACAACTTCTTCTGAGGTCTGAAGCCTTCCTCTGGAGTGTTTTTTCATGTCAAATATCTCCCAGATATTGCTATGCTGTGACAGGGATCAGAATATTTGTGATTTCACCAGAAGAAGAATCAAAGCTGCCTCAATGCCCTGCATCCTCCAGCACCAAACCTACAATATATTCAATTTCTTTCCTCTGTTATGCAGTCCTGCCACTCAGTCTTACCCTTTCCCTCAGCTACCTTTCCATCCCACTCCACTTGGACCCTCTACTTCTTGGGCCTACTACTTGAAACCTCTTCTCAGCAGACATTTTTCTCCAAACATTTCTTACTTATGATACCTAAACCTATTTCAGCTCTTCTGTTTATTCTGTTGCCACTGAGCATGTACAAGTTCATGTGCATCCTTCTGTGTCACCCTGTTTCTCAATACATTACAATTTTAAAAAAAGCAACAAAGGACTGGATTTTGCCAGATTATAACAACATTAGGAGGGGGTGGCAGTGGAGCAATTCTACCCAAGCCAGAGAAAATACACAGGAAAAATAATCTCAGTCATTGGCTTTCTGCTTCTCCCTCCTCCATCCCTATGTTGTTCATCCAAAACCCCACTGCTTGGGATTCAGGTGAGATGCTGCCATCTCCTCCAGGCAGAGTCTGGGCTGAATTATCTCAGCCTCCTGTGGGTAGAGGTGGCCCAGAAAGGAAATATGAGGTTGGCAGCATCCCGCAGTTGTCCCTCTGAACAGCTGCTGGGTTCAGCAGACACATGCCACTAAACTGGAGGAGAAGATGTAGCCAAGGACAAGCACATAGAGGCATCTGTTCAGTGATACCCTGGGACATGAGGGTCCACACAGCATGGAAGCAAGGACCAACCAAAATACGAGATGAGGACTAAAATAATAAAAAAAAAAAAGCCAAAGGACAAGAGGAAATCATTGCTTCATTATTAATATTTCCTATAATCTCAGCCAGCTTCAGAATGTCTTCCGTGAATAATTTATACGAGGCTTCTCCAATAGACTGTGAATAATTGATGCTCGTTTTCTTCAGTCATTATATCCCAATGTGTTACCAGGAACTAGACTGAATCTTAATTTAAGAAAAAAAGTCTGTCAAGCCTGTTTAGGCTTGCAACGTGATCACACTGAAAGCTGATGTAACTTGGGGAAGATTACTTTCTGTGGAAGAGACCCTTCCTTTTCTTAAGAGTAAATAATTTTTCCTTTTATCCAAGAAATTACAAAATAGTGCAATGTTTTTTCCAGTTCATCTGGAACTGTATCATTTTCTCCAGCTGTTTAGGCTGGCCTGGCACATACTATCATTTTTTTATCATCACTTTTTTTTTCGTTTGGACACTGAAAGGTATGGTTTTGGAATGGGAATACTCAATAAACTCATGAAATTGTGGCGTAGAGTGAAGGAAGGCAGTCACCACCAAGAGGTTAGCAAGCACATTTGCTGCCAGGGTTACAACAAAGTGGCTCAGCACTGGAGATGGCAGGGAACATACCTCGAGGGGAGTAAGTAGCTCCCCAGGCCCCACTCCATCCATCAAGTTTATTTTGATTGCTCACCAACAAAAGTGGTTGGTGCAAATGGTTTCTAGTGCCATTTGAAATGTCCCCTGCACTCACACACACAGAGTGCTTGCCTCTCATCCCTCTACGAAGCCATAGCACATCTCAAGGTCTTGCCAGCTGCTTTCCTGTTGCAATAGAAACCAGTGATTTAGAGAAAGGTGTGTTTAACTTATGCAATTACACCATGTACACAAATAGGGTGAAGAAACCACGAAAGATGCTAAGGCCAATCTTTCCCTTGGAAGCCTCAATACACACATCAACATGTAGCTCCCAGTAACTCTTCTCCAAGAATTAAACCCTGTGGGTTCAGTGCAAACTCTTCTGCTTTTTTAACTATTTACCTAAAAGATTCTGTGCTTCAAAAAGCCAGCAATGGGACTTTTTTCTGCAAAGACAGTGTATTGCTCATGCATCGGGGAAAAAATCTGGAAAAATTACTTATAACACTGGGGTATCTCTCAGGGTAACAATAAGCATCAGGAAAAGATCCAGATGGAAATGCCATGGCAAAATGTAGCCTCGAGCCTCAAGTTCAGATGAGAAATCGAATGCCATCAATAGGTCTCACCTACCTGACTTGAGCTAGGAACACGAGTTAGCAGGCATGTTCTAAAAGGAATAGGAATAAACATCTACCATAGCGCTTTACTAAATCCCAGCCTTTTTGTAGTGACTCTCAAACTGTGCCATGCACACCAACGCTGGCTAAACACCTTTGCTAGATGACAGACTTGCATTAATTCTTTAGCTTCACAGTGTTCCTCAGAGCAGCCTCTGCTGCTGTGTGCTAGTCCCCTCTCCAGTGTGCTCTAGTGGGAAAGCCTCTCCTTTTCCTTTCAGAAAAGACATACACGATTTTCTGGAGATACAAAAGAGGCTCAGGTAAAATTGAGTTGCCCAGTCCTGCAGGCCATACACACAAAAGTGCCCCTCTAAAGATCATGACCTTGAAATCTACTTCTTGCACATCTTGCTGTTCAAGCCAGAGATGACTCCAGGAGCGGTTATATTATGCTTTTCTTTGTCAGAATCCTTAATTGCTAGGTAATACATGACAGGCCAAGGGCCAAATCTGTAGCACATCAAGAAATTTTCAGATTCCCTGGATTTCATGCCCACTAAGAATTCACTTTTTTGGTACTTAGGTTTGAGAGACTAGCCTTCCATATGGGACTCTCACATGTTGATTGGCAGCTTCATGGGAGCCACACGACTGCTCAAAAGAGAGGGGAGAAGGGAAGGTGTTAGTCAAAACGAGGGAGGAGATCAACATATACCATTCAAGTGAGCAATCTCAGGAACGTAGGAATGAAAGGGGAGATCTTCTGAATACAGTTTTTGAACAAAATAGCACTTTTCTACAGCTCAGGATACCCAACAGCATCTGTCACCTTATGTAAGCATATCTATGGGCATATGACAGATCTAAATGACATGGTTAAACACCAGCAGCCATTAATAGCTTGACCTCATTGTTTCTTTCAATGTGAATACCCAAAGAAGCAGTATGTGAATGACATTAAAAATGAAAAACGTATAAGTACATCAACGTTGATGAAGACAAGATCCAGGGCTTTCAAGCCATGAGAAAAAATGAGAATGGATACATGTCTAGTCATAATCACAGAATCGCCCAGGTTGGAAGGGACCTTTAAGATCATCTAGTCCAACCATTTAAAAAAAACCAACCAAACAAACAAACAAAAAAAAACCACCAACCCACACAAAAGAACCAAACAAAACACACACACCAACACTAAACCATATTCCCGAGTACCATGTCAATTCGTCTTTTGAATATCTCCAGGGATGGTGCCTCAACCACTTCCCTGGGCAGCCCATTCCAAGGCTTGATAACCCTTTCAGTGTAAAAATTTTTCCCGGTATCCAACCTGAACCTTCCCTGGTGCAACTTGAGGCCATTTCATCTTGTCCTGTCACCTGTGACTTGTGAGAAGGGACTGACCCCCACCTCTCTACAACCTCCTTTCAGGGAGTTGTAGAGAGTGGTCTCCCCTCAGCCTCTTCTCTAGACTGAACACCCCCAGCTCCCTCAGCCTCTCCTCATAGGACTTATTCTCCAGACCCCTCACCAGCTTCATTGCCCTTCCATCCTCAGAGCTATGCTGATTCAATGTACTTCCTCCCTTTAGTTGAAACAAAGAAATCCCAATCCTTTCAAAGCCCATTAATAAGACCAGAAAATAAACCTCAGTGAATGTCAAATAAAAAATGGGGAAAAGCCTCTCTGATAATTTGTTAGGATTCACATTTGCTTCAAGAGGCCATAACTCTGGACCTATCTAAGCCCTATGAAAATTAGTTCTTACACACATTCATATATGAAGAAAACGACACTGTGGTGATAATAATTTTTTTTATTACATATCAAACTATTTTTAGATAACATAAATAGATGTGTCTGTGTAATAAAGACTGCCATAATCATGGGAGTATTTACAGTCACATCCACATGTGCAATAATGGAAACATTAAAGAAACTACTAAAATTTATCATTGCTATTTTCAAGTCTTCACCAGCCAAATTTCAAATTTCTGAGTAAAACTCTGGAAGAAACAATTCTTTAGTACAAAGACTATACAGAATTTGCTGGAATATGGATCTAGTTGACAATGAACAGATGTAAACTTTATGTCAGAAAGATGTAACACAAGCACACAGGTTTTGCCAGATGTATAACATTCATTTTATATTATCCACCTACACAGACACGTATGTGCATACACCATATGTTATAAAATTTGCAGATGCATACTGACTTCAGGGGAATTAGAAGCAGACCCACTTCTTACCCGCTGGGATACCCAATCTTACCTGAGACTGAGAGAACATCAAACTCAAAACCTTCTATTTAAGTTTTATGTTATGAAAGCAGAACGTTAAAACTCCTGCAGATTACTTAAATTGCCCTAACGCTTATAAAACCTACAAGCCTTAAAAAGGTCATTTGCCCTAATTGTGTCTAAAATGCACTGCAATTAGCAGGAAGATCCATATCTCCTCCTGTGGTATCCTAGGAGCAGATTACACAAGTTAGAATAGACTCAACAAACACAGCTCAGTAGCAATAAATCAGGACAAATTTTCCTCTCAGTAAAGTCCATTGCCCCAGTAAAATCCACTGCAATTAAGGACAGTCTATTCTCCGAAGCCAGCGGAGCTTTTCGCACGCCTACCTTTTGGCACAGGCTCACAGACCCAAAGCGCATTTCTGATTTCAAAGAAGCTGCTCTCGCCTTAGTGGCACCAGGTAAAAGTGGAGTTTGCTAAGCAGAGCCATCAATAACCCCACGGTACCACATTTGATTGAGTTATTCCATATTATCAATACCTTTTGTATCTCCTTTCTTAAGAAATCTTGGTAATTATAACCCGCATTTGGATGCTGACAGTAAAGAGCCACCCCACCGGCACTTTTTCCCCTTGAACACAGAAAGTTCAACTCCTTTTGAAATTACTCTGTTACTCTCACTATAGTTTGGGTTGGAAGGGACCTCAAAGATCATCGAGTTCCAGCCCCCCTGCTCTGGGCAGGGACACCTCCCACCAGACCAGGTTGCTCAAGGCCACATCCAGCCTGGCCTTGAACCCCTCCAGGGATGGGGCATCCACAGCTTCTCTGGGCAACCTGTGCCAGTGTCTCACCACCCTCACAGTAAGGAGTTTCTTCCTAATATGTAATCTAAATCTCCCCTCTTTCTGTTTAAACCATTACCCCTCGTCCTATGGCTCCACTCCCTGATAAATGCACATAGCACCACTAAAATTAACAGATATTTATGAGACAAGGTGCAACCTGTTCTTGTTTAGGATGGCAAAAAATAACTCAGTGGAATAAGAGAGTTAACATTAAAAAAGAATTTGAGTTAAAAATGTGAACCCTTAAAGCCCTTTTTGGTCACAAACTTTGCTGCGAGGAGCGTATCAGGGCACCTGGGCACAGGAAGGGCACACTCTGAGCCAGATATTTGGGTCGTGCTTGAGGGAAGGGAGAGGAAGAGGAGAGGAAGAAGAGGAGACATGGAAGGAAGGCAGGCTCCAAATTCAGACTTTTAATTTGAGCGTAAAACATGCAGCATATGGTCAGGCTGGCAGAAAAGCCTGGCGGTGGCCACCGAAGCAGACTGCAGCCTAGCGTCAGCGGGAGCGCGACACCAAGTCCTGCTCCCACCACCAGGCCCCGAGAGGTCCCCGTTAGAGACCACAAACAGCCCCCACACTCAAGAGAGAGGTTTTCAGAAATACCAGCCATATGGGGGCTAAGGCAAGGGCTCAGCCCCAAAAGCAGACTGCTCCCACTGCCTGCCTTAAACATTTTCCCTTGAAAAAGCCAAGCAGGCTGCCCTGATGGCAGTGATCCTTATCAGCTAAATTCCCTTCCTGCTACCAGACTCATGAGGAGATGAGAGAGAAATCCGTGGTAATTAAAAATGAACGAGACCAAATTAGTTAAGCACATTCAAGTCGCAATGGGGTGATTCCAAGGTCTGGATTGCGCTGTGTGCCACCCCCCCAGCGCCACGCTCCCTGCCTCCAAAACCATGCAGAGAAGGTGCCTGGAGGGGACATCTCAAACACCAAGCAGAGGAGACCCACACAGAGTAGCTTTAGGAGTAATAAATATTTGCCTTTTTCCTAGCCAAGAGCCTTGCTCCACTTTTAATGTCTCTCTTTGCAGGATCCCTTGCAACTGGGATGTGCCAGTATCAAAAATAGGACTCGTCTCCGAACAAACACAAGCATGAGAGAGGTGGCCAAGCTGTGGGGAATACCCATGCCATGGCCTGCACAGAGGCAGCCTTGAGGTCCCACATTGCACCCAACGACAAAATGCAGGCTGACGCCCTGATGTGGGCTCTGAAAGTGGCCACAGCCTCACATTGCAAGCAGGTCAGAAGAAAAGGAGAGTGAAATACAGAAATAAAGGAATATGTCATCCCAGTGCATTGCAAGTGAGCTACTGTGCTGCACAACTGCTCCTGCACCTTCCCTCCCACATCTGAGGTCACTGCATCGCAGGACCTCCTACAGCATCACAAATAACTACCATGGGATGTTCCTTCTGTCTTCCTACTGCCTGCCTGGATGGTAAAGATGTTGTAGGGAGACTTGCAGGAGGGAAAGGTGGTACCATCATGATGCTCTGTGCTCAGGGCAAGACAAAGTAAAAAAAAAAAAGAAACAACCTTCACCTAGTACCAGGTCATAGAGCAGTCAAAATTTGACAGTCCTTCCTACCCCGAACCCCATGACTAATTCTCAGAGGACCCCGTCTGCAGGTAAACTTTGCTGATTAAGTTTTTGAAGACCCAAAAGGGACAAATCCTGGCATGTTTCAGAGAAACAGACGTTCCAGAGAATGCTGGCAGTTACTCTCAGCGGGTCACTCTCAGCCGTGCTTTGCAGGTCAGCCTGTGCTTCGAAATGCAGCAGAGCACAGAGACACTCAACCCAATTTTAAATGGGTTCATTCGAATGAAAAACAGTAAAACACAGCACCCTGAAAATGAGGACATCTCGAGACACCGACTGAGCTCCAGTGCCACAGTCAGATTGCTCCAGATATGTGAAGCACCTGAGCTAATATATTTTTAGCAGTCACAAGTGTCTTTCCACTCCGCTGGAGACCGCAGTCTAGACGTATTTACAGAGATGATTGGAGACATTTAACATATTGTTACACCGTATTTCGAATTCCTAGTTCAGGGACAATTTAAAGAGAATGACTGCTGAGCATTTGGAAGTGGGAGAGATTGGTGCAGTATTCTCAGGATCCAAAATTAATGACTGCCTGCAAGTCAATTCTGTTTTCAGGGTGCAGTGAAGATCAATAGCAGATATTCTCAAGCAGCAGGCACTTCTGAATAGATGAAAACAACTGCAAACAGTAAATCATGAAGTCAGCTGCAGTGGCAGATATGCTCCAAAAAAACCCGCATTCTCACCCAGATTCCTCCATATCCAGTGTCCTAACTGCCACCAAGGACCACTGAGGGCTCTGCCAACCTCAAGGAGACAAAAAAAGCCCTAAAAGCTGCTATACAACTGAAACACTTTTTTAAGAGCAGAGACATAGTTGGCTCAGCTGTGTCTCAGGACTAGTAGATACCAACGAAAACTTGTGAAGATAACAGATCTTCAAAGCTGGAAATCATCCTGCTTGTTCTGATTGTACTATGGTCCCCAGCTCTGCAGCTTGAAGGACCAAGAGAGATACCTAAGGAACTCCAGGTTTCCATCAAATGTCAGGATGAGCCCCAGTGTCAGGATGCTCTGGCGTAGGGTAGGATCTACAGGATGTAGCAGAATCTAAGTTTGTAGAATGAGCAGAAAGACACATCTCAAAGGATACATCATACTTAGAGTATTTCTTGATAGGCCTCAAGATAAAATAACTCTAGACCTATAAGAAAAGGAAGGCATCCCATGCAGTCATTAAGTACTTGGTGAGATGTGTATGCAATCCCTGGCCAAGTCTTTAGGACAAATCTAACTCTGTAAGTGATCCACTGAGAATATGGGTTGTAGCAGCCCCAGATAAAGAACCTTTCATTTTCCTAGGGCCATAGCAACTTGTGCTTGTAGGATAAGACATCCTTAGTTCAACTTCTGTGTTGTCAGATGAGACAGAAGCCACCAGCTCAGAGAGCACAACAAGTCAGTGAGGAGGTGTCTTATCTGTCAACATTTTCAGTTCAACTCATCATCCACTACAGACCCCCATGTGCAAACTCTGAAGAGCTGTAGGGCACATAATTTTCAAAAGCTGCTTTTCCCAGTATATCCTACCCATTGAAGAATGGACTGTCAGCCAAACTCTATGCTGATTCAAATATATTCCAGTAAAAACCACCACATTAGCCAAGCAGAATGGAGGGGTGTTCCCTACACATTCCAGCAGTGATTGACTGCTGTTGACAGACTCATGTTTTCAGCCTGAAAGATTGGTTGTTCTTAAAGAAAAAGGTGAAAGACTAAGAGATGAGAAACCTGAAATGACTTTTGTCATGAGAATATAGCCAGACATATCTTGAAGCCAGATAATCTACTACAGACAGAAAAAAGACAGAACTACATTAACACCGCTGCACTCCCAAGAGCTCAGAGAGATGAGATCCGAAGGGTTCAGTAAAAGAAGTCAAATATTCAATTGTTTCTCAAACCAGCTGAATTGCCATGGGACTATACAGCAACACAACAAGGAGAAGAGGCATCAACTGAGATGAGTTTTCCAGTGTATTTAACAGAATCCTGTACTTTGAGGTATAATATCACAGCCAATCTGCTGGGCAGTTTTCCCCTTGTCTAGCAGAAGGCCAGATACAGAGAAGCCAGAGCCTCATCTATTGTTATAAAACAGTTGAATTTTCATTGGAACTGCTTTAAGACCAGAAAGACAAACAAATAAGAGGAGATGAAGAGGTAAGTGCACCATTTTCAGAAATCTGTAGCAGAAAGTCAAGGACAGTGTAATGTTGCTGGACCTAAAACCATTTATCATGAGGTTGAAGAAGAAATAGTATCTATCAGAAAAAAATTAGTTATATCTGTGTACTCCAGAGTACACCAAAAGTGGTTGTGCAGCACGATCTGCTCCTTCAAAGTGCAGACAGCAAAAAGTAATGGGCTTCAAGTCCAACAAGGGAGATTCAAGACCAGAAAAAGCTGTAACAGGAGGGAAAATTAATAGAAGAAAATAGATGAGCAAATATCCGGGGAGCTTGTGGGCTCTTCATCACCAGAGATCCCTGAAAACAGTCCAGCCAAACACCAGCCATAAATGACAAAGTCATTGCTACTATTGGTATTTGGGCTGGGGGATGAATTATGGGATCACCTGAGGTGCTTCCCAGCTCTGTATTTCTGTAATTGAAAAACACATCCCAAGGATATACAGCGATTCCACATCTAAAACCTCAGAAACTTAACCCAAATACCAGGAATGACACAGGCAGCTTCTGAAATGACTCTTGAAAGCAGTCAAAAATTTTCCAGTGGTCAATACTGCTACAGAAAACATTTATGTGCCTTACACTGGAACATATGCTGCAAAAGAATGAACAATAAACCTTTACAGGAGAAGAGTCAGAAGCAAATAAAATCTCACCTCTCCTACACTAAGAGCTGAAAGGACGTTGCCATTGTTCACCCCGCTTGTCAGATACAATAATTTATACCCTGTGGTACAAATTAATGAGAAAGTAAAGCACTGCTGGGATCTTTTGTGAAGAGAATTGTTACAGCAGGAAGGGTGATGGGAAAGAGAATTCAGCTTAGGAAGCTACAGAAGAGTGAGGGAATAGTTCAAATGTGCTTGCAGAGCAGCAGTTGGCTTCTGTCCCCAGATACAGAGGTGTTTTAACATTAAAACAATGCAGGACCAAGTGATATGAGAACGCTCCAAGTTGTTAAAAATAAATACATAAATAAATAAAATGGAAAAGCTTCATCATGAAAATAACTCAGGCAAATAAGACATTTACCATTACTTATGCATTCAGCTTATTAATTAGCTAAGTAACGCAGGTAATGGGAATGGGGACACTATGCAAATATAATTTGGCCACTCCAGGTCACTATTTGGGCCAATACAGCTATAAATGAACTGGAGAACTGCAAAAATTAAGGGTATGGCAGCTCAAGACCAGCAACCACATCTCTTCGAGGGGTGTTGTAATAGATGTGGCTTGTCTGTGAATTAGCATACAGGGGTACCTGTAGCAGATACTGAGTTATACAACCGTGCTGCAAAGGCAATCCCTGCTCCACAGCTCCAAGAGACAAGAAGAAGGATGGGAGGGGAAGGACTAGCTCAGGGACACTCAGGACGTGAATGACAGAGCCACACATGGGAAAGTAGCACAGACAGCTAGTCTGTGAAAATCTAGGGGTCTGTAAAATGAAAAGTGCCCACATACTGCATTCCTTTCCTTTCACCGGGTCAGGTAGTCCAGAGCACTCCACCGACGGATTCGGGACAGCCACCCTCCATCTGGAGCCACTGCTGTCGCATTCTGTGTACTCGAAGTGGTAATCTGTCTGCAAGCAATTACAAAGAGTTTCAGTTTCATCATAACATTTGCATATTAAGCTCATTAATCAAGACTGGGATTAGCAAACTCAGTTATAATTAAACCAGAAAGGAAGTAGCTGGCGTGGAACATACTGTGCAGCACTCTCGCTGCTTTGATGATCACCGTGTATCATCACAGAGCCAGCACAAAGCACATCGGATGCTGTGCAGCACAAATGTTAAGGCAGAGGGTGGGATTTGCAAAAGCACTTGAGAGACGGGACACAGATGTTACTAGAATTTTTTTCGCAGTTTCTTAGAGCGGGATTGATCCCAAACTTCATGGTATGTGATCTACAGTAGCCAAAAAGGTTTCCTCTTTGGTCAGTGGAGCAAGCCATACACAAAGCAAAAGTCATCCCATGTTAGGCTGTCTGAGATGGATAGGATGAATCATCTTCTGTGGGCGTCTCATTCTACATCAATTTCAGAGGAAGCCCAGACAAACTAGGGGAGATAAACCCAGTATTGGGATACCTCTGAAAATGCCAACCAAGGTCAGCTCTGAGGACTACATCATGGCAGAGTCGTGAGGGAATGGGGGGGAAGACCATCCCCATGGTCTCTGTGACTGAGATAAGCCCCGAGTAGTCATATAAGGTTTGCGTGGCAAGGTTTTAGTAATGGGAGGGCTACAGGGGTGGCTTCTGAGAGAAGCTGCTAGAATATTCCTGCATGTGCGGTAGAGCCTATGCTGGTCGGCCCCAAGACAGACTCACTGCTGGCCAAGGCCAAGCCCATTAGCAATGGTGGTAGCACCTCTGGGATAATGTATTTATGAAGGGGGAAAAAATACTGCACAGCAGTATGCACATCTAGTCACATTTTTAGTTTTGTCATTTTTGGCTTTGTTTCCAAATTCATAGCCCGGAATTTTACTATTGAAATAAACCTCAGCAACATATTATTCTTGAATTGGTCTGGTATCAAGAGAGCTTGGGTGAAGCTGGCAGAACTAGTGCATGCCTTTCTTCAGAGGGAACAAGCCTATATTAAAACAACACATACTAGCAAGCTCCATGAGATGTCTCCTCATGGGCAAGGCCACCTCCAGGTCCCTTTACAGTCAACAGAAGGAAAGTGTTGGCCACATTCCTATTTTAGACACCTGCTACAGAGGGGATGAGGAGATAACACGCATCCTAGAAATGCCTCTTCCTCTCCCTTGGCTACATATAGAGACCAGCCACTTGGTTTGGATGGAGACTTCTCCATTTCTTCAGGGAAATCCCACCTCTAACACTTCATGGCCCTGCGTTGCCCATAAAAATTACACGCAAAATTATGGGACTGAGGAAAATGGGATCAGAGCTTTAGCCACAGGCTCAAGGTTTATGCAGCTTTAGGATAGACTGGTGTGGGGGATCCATAAAATTTTTTGGTTCCTTTCAATTTAGATGGTTTCTCCTGGCAGGACTGACCACGAATCAAAGAAAGGAAAGGCAATGGTCATGTCTGCAGCCCAAGGCACAAGCAGAAGAGCTCCTTAGCTGGCATAGCTCACTCTCATTACAGCAAAAGCCACCTATGAGGCAGCATAAATCTGTCTTCCTAAAGATCTGTGTCACCATGACTGCAGACATCAGTCCTTAAGCTATGCCACCCAAGGTGGAGGTACTCTGTGCACAAAAGAATTATTTGGAGGCAATCTTTTCTTCTCCTTCTATGACCCCTTGCACTGCTGACAATCCACATGATGGAGCAGAACAGAGAATCAGGTGGGTAAGGGTTGGTCCATGCTGGCTCTAGTATAGATTAGTTAATCACTGCAAACATTCAGCTGATTCACAAGGAGAAGACTTGCAATTCTCCTCATTTACTTATAGAAGAGCAAACAATACTGTGTTTAATACTTTTCCTACTGTTACTATAGCTCTCCAGAGATATTCAAATGTTAATAAAGTTCTACCTAAACATCATTAAAGCCTTCGGTAGTTGCATCCAAGTGCAAATAATATTCTGATTTCTCTGGAATTAGTATTTTCATGGTTCAATAAATGTCTTTGTGGCTCAGCCTATGGTTTAGAAACCTAACTAACAGCACAGAGGAAAAGAAAACCGTTTATCTCAAAAATAAATCAAAGCATAAGAAGATACTATCAAACACAGAGCTACACATGAAATATGATATACTACACTCTCAACTCTACGAATATACTCAATTCAAATATGCATTTTCCCCCTTTCATCTCATTATACAATCTTCAAGGAACAGAAAAAAACCCAGTCCCTAATCATCTTGGTATGAAATCTGCCTATGAGGCAACCAGAATATATAAATAACATATCTGTAATAGATCCATCTCATAGTTCATATCATATAATTAAAAAATGACTTATTAAATTAAATATGCAAGACTGGAGTGAAGCAAAGAAAAGGATATTGAAACCCTATGAATCTGACTGATGTTCAGATCTTTTTTCCATTTCATATCTGGTCAAAAAAATTATAGAGAGCAGTTTGGTGTCAACAATCTGAGTTGTTCTCATAGCCACCTTCTCAAAATAAACTTCAGGGACTCCTAACCAGCAATTCCTCTGCAGCCAAGAAGGAGCCAGAGGGGGTCTCAGAAGTGGTGCAGGTGGGAGGGACACACAATGCAGTGCAGAAACATCCCCTTTAATGGTGTCTGACTGTCAACCATTCCCGGAGATTAAAACTCAGGAGAGTAACTAAAATTATAAAGAAAAAAGAGTTTCCGCTCTCCTTCCAAATTCAGGCAGAAGAGTCAGGTGTCCACCTCGCCTCTTCCATCCCCTCATGGAAATCTCTCCAGCTTTAACCAGCCAGATGAGGTTTCCAGGGGAGATGGACCCAAAAGATGCCCTTTCCTCTGACCACCCCTGTGTGCAGCTAGCTGTGTCCACCAAGGAGTCTCAAGACTCACCAGGAAGGTTGCACAGCAGAACTGTGTTCTTACATGATCTCTTCCCATTACTTTTTCCCCTACTGTGATCAGTTGCCTTATAAAAGAGGTGGATTTTTCATTTTGTTTTGTTTTCTATCTGACTTTTTCAACTCAACTTTATATCTGAAAACCACTTCACAGACTTGGTTGTTCCTCTGGTAATTGACTGTAATGAAGACCCTGCACAATAATACGGGCTCAAGCTGGAACAACGGGCTCAAGCTGAAACATAGAAAGTTCCATTAAAATATGAGAAAAAATTTCTTTACAGTGAGGGTGACGGAGCACTGGAACAGGCTGCCCCTGGGTCGTGGAGTCCCCTTCTCTGGAAATCTTCAAGACCCGCCTGGATGCAGTCCTGGGTAATGTGCTCTAGGCGTTCCTGCTTTAGCAGGGGAGTTGGACTAGATGATCTCTAGAGGTCGCTTCCAACTCTGACAATTCCATGATTCCATGATAATTTCTGCCCTTGGTCACACACACATAGCTCCAAATTCTTCTCCAGCCACCATCACTACCATCTTCTCCCTATACTATAGTTTTACCAAGAAACAATCACTGAGGGTCCAGTTGTATCACTCTTTGAAAAACAGAATGTATCTGCACTCCATCACAGGCATGACAGCAGCTCACAACTCTGGCTGCACCACTGGCCAGCTTTAAATTAACCAGCTTGGCTACTTGCAGCGGGTGAATATAACTGCACCGGACCCCTGGCTCAGATAAACGATCCAGCACCTCAAGCTGATTTAGCAGCCGTGGTGATGCTGTCCCCAGCAACCGGTGTAGCTCAGGTCCATCCCTAGGAGCTGTAAACCCGCCCTGACTGCAGCACCGACACCCTCGGCGCACACGTGATGTATGCCAGCACTGGAAATCGCCCATTAACGCTGGCTTAATTACTGGGCTCAGCACTCCTAATCTGCCTCAGCAACTTGAACTTCCAAATATAGAAGGCTGACAGAGGAGCCTCCTCAGCACCATGGGATGCTTACAACACCTTCTCACCTCACTGAAAAACGCCGTTCTGCCATGCTGGGATTTCTTCTCCTCCCTGATGGAGAAATTTCTTCACCCACCAGTTCTCTGAAATGAATTTGATGGCAACCCCATTGCCAGATGTTATCTGTTGCCAGCTATTACTCTGTTTTTGCTTTCAATGTTTTTTCCCCACTATCATCCAGACATATAGTATCTTTAAATTTGGCTATGGGCCTGTTTTAATTTTAACTATAATTCTGACTCTGTTTTATGACTTTTCTGGGCTTGGCATTAATGTTCTAAACATGTCCCTCCCCCAGTTCAGCTGTTATTTCCTATAACTTTTCCTATTTTATTGCTCATAATTCCTAGGCTTTGGCAAAATTGGTTTGAATTTCAGACCCAAAGAGTAGGTTTCCATAGGAAAGTGTCTCTCAGGAAAAAAAAGGAACAACACCCCATATAGGGTTAAGCTTAAAAAAAAAGCAATTTTCTAAATGGAAAATTGATGCTGTTCCAAGAAGCTGCTCAGAATCAATGTGTAGCCCTCAGCATTAAATTTCAAATGAAAGGTTAATAGTAACCTGAAAAATGCTGCCAAAAATAGGCAAGTGCGTTTGTTTTACCTTATGTTGAATTTTGCTTTATTTTTCTGGAGAATGAGCGAAATCACATCTACACCACCATGCAAAGCTGTTGTAAGAAACTCTCTGACGTACGTACTCTCTCTTTGACTCTTTGAAGGACATCATGTACAAAAAAGATGCCCTCATGTGTGCACATGACGTCAAAGAGATGATGCATTGGTCACAGCTCTGCCAGGGGCACAAAAAAATGGCAGAATTTGTCCCACATCCTGTGTTCACAAAGCATCGATATGGGATCAATGGTGTGGAACTGCTACCCTTGCACATGCCCTGGGAAACACTCCAGCAGACATCTCCTCGCTCTGTGGGGGCACCTGCACCTCCTGCTTTGCCTCACCATGAGCTGATTGATCAACACTTCAGTGAGGCATGTCCCCCCAAGGGTGTCCTGCAGATCCACTGCCCCTCTTCTCACACAGTCCTTGGCTTGACTTCAAGTGGCACTTCCTTGCCGAGGTCCCCAACCCCAGTGTATGTAGTGTTAGATGTCTCCAGTGCAGACATCGATGTACTGAGCTAATCATCTCATGGTTCTTTACAACAGTTGACAGACACAGGCATTTCCAGGGCACAGCTCCTCTCATCTTAAAGTAAATGCCTATTTCAGGGCATTTCTGAAACTCTAGAAGTATCGGTTTCTCCTCCATTGACGGAGAGCTTTCTCCCCTGCAAACCCTTGTAGAACTGAGCATTCTCCATGACAAAGAGCAACACCCACTTAAACGCCCTTCCTATTCTCTGCACCAATCTCTTCATTCCCTCCTTTCATGGAGATGGGAGACGCCCTGCAGCCCTTCCCACTTAACTAGAACTAGAAGGGCAGAGATGTCACAAGGCCTTACAACCAGTTCCCAATGCACTGAACACTTGATCTGGGCAGAAAATGATGGATGAAACCCAGCAGCAATAAACACTTACCATATCTGTTATGAAATACAATAGCAAGAGTCTCTTGCAATTTAGCAGCTTGCTCTGCTCATGTTGCTTTTCAACCACCGACACTGCTGAGCCAAAAAAAAAAACCAAGGAAGAAAGAAAAAAAAAGCTTGTACCCTACCTGCTATAATATTACTAAACAGCTCTCAAGAGGTTTGTCACTGACTCCTTCCCTGCACTTGCACTGCTTGTTCCACTGATACTTTTGCCTAACCCGATTAACTGCACACAATGCTATTAAAAGATATTGTTTGCCAAAAGGGGCATCCATAATCTTTACAGACTCCTGTGCTATCTATATTTACATGTGCAACAGGGATTAGCTGTGTACTGATTTAGGAAAAGAAAAAAAAAAGACCACACACACAAATAAAAGCCTCTATAAGGAAAGAAGGAATACAGGAGCAGATAAGAAGGGAGTCCAATGCCACTAAGCACTCTTGGGATCCCTCCAGACTAATCACAGTGAAAAGGAGACAACTCTTTCACTTCCCTGGTACATCGAGACGTGATACCCCAAGAGACAGCAGACACAGAAACACGGCAGTCTCTCTGTGCGGCTGTGCTTCCCCATGTCTGGTCCCTGTAGCATTAGCACACTCAGGGATTGTGTTTTCAACACTTTGAGACTACTCCCATGCTTCCAAGGGCTGCTTATCAGTCACTTCTCCTAATTCAGGCTTTGTAAAAGGAGATGCAAGTTCCCATTTCTTATTAGCTTTGGGCTTCTAGCCCATCCTCCTCTTTTACTGCATTCATTGTTTCTAATTATATCCCCTGGCATCAGTAGAGACTCCTGCTTCCCCTCTGTGCTCCTGTCACCCCCAGCCCATGAGTGAGCAGCACACCCATCCATCAGCAGGGCTCTGTCGCATCACTCCTTCAGACTGAATGACCAGCTCTAGGCTTCTCCTGAACATGAACACGTTCCTCTCTAATCTCCTTTGAAACTACTTATACTAGTGCTTTTCAGCTGAAAACTTCAGCCAGGCCTTCAATTATTTTCATCCTTATTCCTAAATGCCCAAATTCCTGAAGACATTTATGTGTATTCTGTCACATTTTTCTTTCCAGACTCCTAATGCATTTGTGGCTTTTTTGGCACTGAGAAACCCAGCCCTAATTGCATTACTTCGAATCCCACAAAGCAGCTGCATATATTCAGACTTTCTCAAAATCAGGCTATTTTCATCTTGAGCCTAATTCACACACCAGGTTTCAACCAGCAGAAGCTGAGGTTGAAACACTGCCAAAGCCATCTGCAAATTAAAGACGAACCGAAGAGGTTTACTGAATGAAAGCCAAAATTCAGCAAAAATATATCATCAATATTTGTGAGGAATCAGAATAAACGAAATTTTAGGTAAGTTTTTATATAACCTGCTTAAACATGATTCCCAGGATTCTAACCCAAATATGTTAAAATAAATGTCAAGTCATGGAGTGACCTGCAGTGGACAGATCTCTGCAGAAAAATGGAGTAAGTTCAGAGAACCAGGAGCAGTTCCATCAGCAAGAGAAGGACAGAGACACCCCTTATCAATGTTTAGAAACAAACTGCTGATAGAAAAGTGTTTGGATGAATATTGTGTCCCAGTGGAAATGAGAAAGGTACAGAGCTCTCATAGCAACCAGGTCAAAGGACTTCATTTGCCCTTGGTCAGCATATTGCAGCCTGGGATGATGGTCAGAGGGGGTGTTCCCAGCACATCTCAGACATCCAGAGCAGGGCACGTGAACTGTACCTGTTTCTCCCTCCGGAGCTGGAGGAGCTAACTAGCCTAGCTTGGACACGTGTTTCCATGCAAGCATCTGAAGTTAGGTGGGACAAGTCCTTCCTTGTGTACCTCTTCATCCAGCTGTGACATGGTGGGCTGCCATTTCAGTTCGGAAGGCATTGGGGCAGCCTCCAAACAGCTCCTAGTCCAAGAGGCACTCACCTCTCAACTGAGCCTCCCAGAGAAGCCTGTCATAGAAATAACATGTTATTACTCCATGTCACAGTTTCATGTGGGATAGCGCTATGTTTTGGATTTGGGATAGGCATGATGTTGATAGCGCACTGGTGTTTGTTGTTGCCAGATGAGCAGGCTGGGGGTGCACAAGAAGTTGGGAGGAGACACAGCCGGGACAGCTGACCCCAACTGGCCACAGGGATATTTCATAGCATATGACATCATGCTCAGAAGATAAAGCTGGGGGAAGAAGGAGGACGGAGGGGACGTTCAGAGAGATGGTGTTTGTCTTCCCAAGTAACCATTACACGGGATGGGGCCCTGCTTTTCTGCGGGTGGCTGCCTGCCCATGGGAAGCAGTGAATGAATTCCTTGTCTTGCTTTTTTGCCTGTGAGGCTTTTGCTCTACCTGTTAATCTGTCTTTATCTCATCCCCTGAATTTTCTCACTTTTACTCTTCTGATTCTCTCCCCCATCCCACCAGGGACTGTGAGTGAGCAGCTGCATGGTGTTTGGTTGCTGGCCGGGGTTAAACCATGACACCCTGGCAGAGCTTTAAAGTAAAAATAGCAGGGCTAGGAGGGCACTTCAGAAGCCCTTTAGTCCATCTTCTTGTCCCCATACTCAAACCATTCCTGATAGATATTTGTTTAACCTCTTAGAAAACCTCTAGTGATGGATGTTCCAAAGCTTCCCAAGGCAAAGCTCATAGTTATCAGCTATATAAAATGACGTTAATGTGCATGGGCCATTCATCAGGCAGCTAATGAAGCAGTTATCATCATCAAGGAAGCTGAGCACAAGAGCTAGGAGAAACACATGGGGGTGAAGGGTTGATTTGTCAAAGAGCGCAGCCCATTTCAACACATAACCAGATCCAGAGAGCAGGCTGGCATCAAAGGCTGGCTGTCTCCTTCCAAGAAACTGCTTTTACTATATGATACATTTACTATATGGTCTGTTAAGGACAGTGCAATTCCATCTAACACAACATCACCTGCATGAAACTTCAGGGCTGTGCTCTGGGCAGTGTCTTCTCTTGGCCTTCAGCCACCCTCACTCTGGCTGAAATCAGTGGAGATTTCACCAGCCTCACTGGGCACCGGATGGGGTCAGACACAATCATCTTTCAGCAGAGATGGTGTGCTTTTTCACTCTGACATTTCTTCAGCCTTTGCCAAATCCCTTTCAGCAGCAGTCCGGTAATGACTAGGAGAGTTTTTATTATCATTATCTTATTTATCCCTTCAATGACCATTTTCAGTCTGAAAAGGTCAGGTCAGCCAGCAACCCTTTCACTGGGAGAAATTTATTTTTCTTTTAAATAAAACTTCACAAACAAGCTGTGTGCAGCCTTAGCCCAGCCATCTTTGAAAGCGTCCAGGATTATTTATTTTTGCAACCTACAGAGAGAAGTAGTCTTTAGTAAAACAGTGGCTCTTTCATCCAGGGCCTCATCTGTTGCCCAGCTAAGTCAATAAAAGATATCCATTGACTTCAAAGGACAACAGGGTGAGCCACAGTCAACCAGCTCACGTACTCATCACCCTAAGTGTTAAATAATAGGCAATGGGCATTGCCATCCTTGCAAGCAAAACTAGAAAAAGCAAAGACATTTCTGCCTTTTAATATCATCCCATTGAATTTCATGGGTGGAGATACCAAATACAGAATTCTACAGGATGGTGCAAAATTATTTTCAGCCATACAAACTATATGTCTTGAGGCATGTCCAGTGATGGCTTAATGAGATTATAAGGGATATTGAGCAGTTTACCTGCCCTGACCCCCATTTTTCTTCTTCCTTTGTGTCAGCACTGCAGCTTAGACAACACGATCAATCAGAAAGTTAGGTTTTTTCACTAGTTTTCAGCCAGAACAGCTTCCTGATCCAGTTCATCGCATGCTGTGTAATCCCTGCTGCTGACACAGTGGAGAAAGTAGCAACGAGTGGCCAAGGTGGAAAGGTGGAGAGAGGAAGAAGAGCAGGGAACAGGTCTGATTTAGTGGCTGTGCAGACTTATACTAGGTTAAAGTGATGCTGAATGTGCACCTCGATCCTGATGTCTCCTCTCCCAGCTTTCTCAGCTGTGTTATCTGAGGCTTTTGGGTGTCTCTCAAGCACCACAAAACAATTTAATGAAGATGGAAATTAAAACGGTCTCTAGAGATGCACGTTTCTACTGCCACTCAACAGAATTTCCAAATGCATATTCTGGTTCATAGCAACAAAACCTTACAAATCTTCACCAAGGAGAGACATTTTAATGCCAATCAAGCCATAAAAATAGAGAGTTAAAGAGTAAACTTTGTGTTTTTAACTGCATCTTTGGTGATATGCTGACTCCTAATACTTCCTCCCCGCCTCACTTAATACAAAGCAACTTGAAGGAAAGCCATCAGCAAGAAGTTCAAACACCATGATACGTGCTATCATTGTATGTGAAGCCCTAAAATACTTTTTTTCCTAAAGGAGAAAGCAGGAGTTAAAGCTTCCCATCCTGCTTCATTGCCTTCCCATAGATTGACTTGGGTAATCTGAAGATGCAGGTGTGAGGACTGTAGACACATCTCAGATAAAGCACGTGAGACAGAAAGAGTAAATGGCACCCTATAAAAAAGAAGATCCCAAATCCCTCAGCAAACAGTAGGATTAGGGCATAGGCAGCTTTAGCTTGGACCAGAGGCACAAGTCCTGCTCCTTGGTCAACTGCTGGCTTGCTGTGGAGTCTCAATGAAGTCTTCACTCATTTGCCCAACAAGTATAATCTCATATTGCATACCTGGAGATGGCACACTACTCTCCAGATTGTTTTGGGACCCAAACCATTTTTTAGTGTTTTAAAGTCAAATTACAAGACAAGTCAGAAGGGGAATCCAGAAGCTGAGTTCTTAAACAGATAGTATTTCTTACTCTACAAAGGGCAAAACCACAAAACAGACCTCAATTAACTAATGTACTTCCACAGCATTTCACCCACCATGGCATAGCTTCAGAAGAATTAAAGACTTAGAGTACTTCTTCTCTTTACATTTAAGTCTCTGTACTACGTCAGTTACAGGAGTCTCAAAGAAGACACCTCTGTCGGGATAGAACTTGTAAAAATAGCAGGTCACTAACCTGTCACTGTGTCTCTGGTGGGTCAGTCCACGAGTTAGAGCCACCAAAGCACCCACCAGACAGAGGGCATAAGCTGTCAAATAGTACGGCACAGAAAGCAGCAGACAATTCTCCCCCAACACATCCCTGTCATCACTAGATACAAGAAGTCTCCTCTCTAGGTTGAAGAGATGCTCCCTGCAAACATTCGCTTTTGGGTTCCACTGCCCAGGACTATGAAAAATGGTGCTGGTTAATACCTGTGGAGTGTGTTGTTTTTTTAATAGGATGCCAGTCAAATAAGAGTAGTTCAAGGATGAGGAAGAACGTTTCAAAACAGCTCTCAGGTGGGACCTGCTGACTGGATTGAGGAGTTCCGCCTTCTCATCAGAAAACTTTTTATAATATCCATCCCCGTATCTCATGCAATGTCACCAAACTTTTTAGTTGAAAGTTAACTGTCTCAAGGGTGACACAACTGTCTCAGGTCACAAATAAATTTAAATGACGGTATGAAACTGTCTGGCATGTTTCCAACAGCGAGGATAGAAGAGAAATGAGAGAGACACGTTCGATACCCAGAGCTTCCGCTGGGAGGAAAATCTGCTAGACGTGATCAATTAATTCATTGTAATAAAGAGCACTGTAACCTGCTATCGATCATTTTTGTCCCATGGTTTGTATCAGATGGATTTCTAATATATGCACGTGTCAGGGGACTGGAAGGAATATTACTCAGAGAGTCTTTCGATTGGCTTTTTTTAACTACAAATCATGCGATTATTTTGTTAACAAGCCAAGGACATGTTAACGATCTGATGAAATTTCATTTATGACTGTTGTCTAGGTAAGACCTCCAAGGTGCACTAAACATAAACAAATAAAAAAAGCCATCACTTTTAACCAGTGTGTGGGCACGTATATGCACCTGCATGTGCATTTTCACATGCTCAAGCAAAAGCTCACGCAAGGATAATTCCGCCATCGTTTAACCCACAGGCTCCATCTCTCCTCAGCTGATAAAATTTGGTAGAACTCCACTGTCTCCAGCAGAGCGACACTGATTTACACCCACAGAGACTCAAGCTTCTTGTTTATCTTTTAACAGAAAGACAAAAGGTCATTAAAGGTAACACATAGCTCTCAGGTGAAATTTGGTGTATCTCAGCGCTGCTCCGTGAGACCACCCCCAGTCAGAACTGCAACTTTTTGTCTCTGCTTTCAAACCCTTCCAGCAATGACAGCTAATTACATGCCGTAGAATTAACTTTCATCTTCCACCTGTGTGCCGGTGGTGACTAATTGCCTTCACAGAACGAGTGAGAAAGCAATTCCAAACACGCCAGTAAACCCCACCATGGACCAGCGTGAGGAGACTCTATAAGGAGCCAGATAGATAGATAGGACTTGATTGGCCTCGCCAGGACATGGACAGTAAGGATGACTGGGCAGGAGGTTGATGAGAAAGTGCTCTTTTCACGATGCAACATCTCCCTGCAGTAGGCGCACTGGGCACAAACTGGGCACAAATGTTGCTCCCTTCCAGGGTCCCATGGCGGTTCCACAGGGTCTGGGGCAGGAGCATGTCACGGAATCATGGAATTGTCAGAGTTGGAAGGGACCTCTAGAGATCTTCTGGTCCAACTCCCCTGCTACAGCAGGATTGCCTACAGCACACTACTTAGGACTGCATCAAGGTGGGTCTTGAAGATCTCCAGAGAAGGGGACTCCACAACCTCCCTGGGCAGCCTGTTCCAGGGCTCTGGCACCCTCACTGTAAAGAAGTTCTTCCTCGTATTTGAATGGAACTTCCCGTGTTACAGATTGTGCCCGTTGCCTCTCGTCCTGTCACTGGAAAGCACTGAAAAGGGTCCATCTCCATCATCCTTCAACCCACCCTTTAGATACTTGTAAACATTGATAAGGTCTCCCCTCATTCTTCTCTTCTCCAGGCTAAAGAGCCCCATCTCTTTGAGCCTTTCCTCATAAGGGAGATACTCCAATCCCTTAATCACCTTAGTTGCCCTACATTGGACTCTCTCCAGTAGTTCCCTATCTCTCTTGAACTGGGGAGCCCAGAACTGGACGCAGTATTCCAGTTGTGACCTCACCAGTGCAGAGTAGAGGGGGAGAATGTCCTCCCTCGACCTACTGGCCACACTCTTCCCTATGCAGCCAGGATGTCAAGACGATGCCCCAATGCTCCAAAGGAGGGTTGTAGCTAACCCTTGCCTTTTCTGCATGCTCACACCCACTGAAACCCCACAACAAAGTCCATGGCTGGATTTCCTCCTGGGATCCGACAAACCCATTTCCCTCATCCCCTCTCTCCTCACATGCTTTTATCCTGTGTTGCTTATCACTGAAGTGCTGTTGCTCCAGGAGGAATATTAACATTAAATATAACTAAAGGCATTACAAACCAAAGCCATCTGTTCCTTCCTGTCGATTACAAATCTCTTCTCTTCCTCCTGCACTACCCCAGCCTTGGGCTTTCTCCTGCAGCCTGTCTCTGTGGCACCCCAACAAATATGCACATACACAAATTTCACTCCAATTACCTCTGTGCAGGGATTCAGATCAGCCTGACAGGGATTATCAACAGCAGGGAAACACGAATCTGGGCTCCTAAGGTCTGTAGAGCGGGATAGAAAATATCCTGATGGACACTGAGAGGGAAATACATCACAGGGGCAATGCAACTGCCCGTTCAGAGCAGCTTGAGTGCTTCAGCGAGGGCTTCACGTCAGCTACATGCAGAGGAACCTGTGACTCCAGTAAGATAAAAATCAGGCTCCTAGTGAAGCCTGTGCTGCCCTGAATTCAGGCAGCTGCCAGCAGAACGACACCTTAACCTGGCCTGAGACAAATGCAGACTTTTGGAGGGATTACAGGTGCCCCAAAAATACAGTAGGGCAGGAATATAATTCAGAACAAAGCAGAAAGGCATTCAGTCCCACATGGTATGTCAGGAGTGAAGGAAGCAAGAAGCAAACAAAGGCTCTTCCCTTTCCTTTAATGACTGTGACCTAAAGCTCCAGCTCAAACAGCTGCAGTAACGCTTCCCCGCAAGTTCCACTTAATCGCTTTTCCCCCTTTCATTATTTCTGTTTCCTATTTCTATGCAAAACTCTCATGGGAAAAGATCGCGAAAGATTTGGACAGAGATAGTCTTCAGCCAGCGGAGCAGAAAAAACAATTTACAACCTTTTTCCTGGGGCGGTGACAACTCTCTTCCCTCTCTCTCTCTCTCAACACTTGGAGATGCCAATGAGAATTTTGCTAGCCTTGTGTCCTTGCCAAGCCAGACCAGCATCAAAGACCTGATGCCAGAGTCCCCATCTTGTCCCTGTCCCCTTGGCCACCCCTCCTGATCGCTGCTCGTGCCTGTGTGGGGCGGCCGAGCTGCTCGGATCTGCGGTAACAATAGCTCAGGAAAGGTGTCTGCTCCCTCAGTTCCTCCTCAGGTAGCACGGAGCAACGGAGCCAAAACCCAGCAAACAAAAGTTCAATCAGTCGAGGCTCGAAATAGAAACAAGACCGTGCTGAGTGTCACAGCAAAGCACAGAGAGGGTTGCACGGGCTTGATTGCATCCAGAGCTCAAAAGAGGCGCAATACTTGTTTCTGGGGCTGCAGAATTTGCATACGACTCCCTCTGAGTTTACCAGGCGTAAAGAAGTAAATGAGAATTATTAATTCTCAGCCAAAAAAAAAAAAAAAAGCAGAAGAAGCTCCTCGACAAACAGGCATTTATAGAGCTGAAGGCTCAGGCTCGCTGCGCTGCTCCATGGGCACCAGGGACACACAGTCAGGCTCTGCATCTTCGTCATGCAGCTGGGGAGGGAGTTGTAGATAAGACTAAAACATAGAATCCTAGAATCATCTAGGTTGGAAGGGACCCTTCAAGATCGTCTAGTCCAACCATCAACCTAACTCTGACAAAAAAAAAAAAAAGAAAAAAATCACTAAACCATGTGCCCCAGCACCATGTCAACTCATCTTTTGAATACCTCCAGGGATGGTGCTTCAACCACTTCCCTGGGCAACCTGTTCCAACGCTTGACCTATGTAAAAGGTCAGTGTAAAAAATTTTCCCAATATCCAACCTGAACCTCCCCTGGTGCAACTTGAAGCCGTTTCCTCTTGTCCTACCGCCTGTGACCTGGGAGAAGAGACTGACCCCTACCTCTCTACACCCTCCTTTCAGAGAGTTGTAGAGACCAATAAGGTCTCCCCTCAGCCTCCTTTCCTCCAGGCTGAACAACCCCAGCTCCCTCAGCCTCTCTTCATAAGACTTATGCTCCAGACCCCTCACCAGCTTCGTTGCTCTTCTAAATTCAAAGCAAGTCTGAAGTTATAAGAGCAGAGCAAATCTATGCCTCTCCCCAAAGCTGGAGCATCACCTGAGGCACGGGTAGGAGGAAAGACCGCAGGACCTGTTGAAACCAGTCTCTATTAAAGCAAAGGTTTTCTGAGCGTGATGGAAATTCAGCATTGGAGCTCTCGACCAGGTTACAACACACACGTTGATGTTCACAATTGTTGGCTGCAGATTCCTGTCCAAAGCAGGATCTGTCTGCAGGGGTTTGTGTTCCCACAAACACGAACATTATGTTTGCACTGGAAAATAAGAAATTCTGAGGTAGCAGTGGTACCGTGCCCCAAAATTTGAAACAGGTGAGAACAGCTCTGATGCCAATACCTGCCCTGTACTGCTCTTCTCAACTTCTAGATCTGAGATATGAAATGAGAGCATATGAAAAATTGAAAAATCGTGTAATTCAGTGTTCAGCTTACATCTGCTTCCTTAAGACAGACTATCAAAGCTCCCCTTGGGTCGTCTGGTGTGCTTATCCTCATAGCACCTTCTCATGTAATTCAGTGTTCAGCTTACATCTGTTTCTTTAAGAAAGACTATCAAAGCCCACCTTGGGTGGTCTGGTGTGCTTATCCTCATAGCACCTTCTTATGGAAGAGGACTGTCATTATCCCCAATTCAACCTGCACAAGAGTTCATGACCAGGATATTTAGGTCCATATTTAAGAACCTTGCTCCTGTCCAAGCACCTTTTTGCCACAGCAGCTGGTCTTCTGACTAGCTTTGCGGTATGCCCTAAGAGCTGTGACAAAGCGGCACAGGAGAAAATCAAATGCAGGTCTCCTGGAGGTCTAAAGACTGGATCAATCTCTCCCTTAATAGTGTCAATCCTGCCTGAGGGACTGGTGGAAGTGAGGTGCTTTCACAGCAGGAGGAGATCTCCTTGTAGCAGCATCCACCATGGCAATTCCAACCAGCAGTTCAGCAGATCTCCAAGAAGCAGCAAATTAGGAACATTTGGCCCCATTTCTGGCATTCTGCAAAGCCTTCCTGATAATCCACCTGTTTTCTTGCCAAGGAGAGCTCATCACCTAAAATCAGGGCCATGAGCTTCTCCAGCCAAGTAGGCAGATAGCGCTGCTAAACATGCTTTTATTGAGCAAACAGGCTTCCCCCTTTGAAGGCAGCAGGGTGCCATCCAAAGGCACTTGGCATGCGGACCACTATGCCCGGCCACCAACATCATCCATCTTATGTCAGCCAGCGTGACGGAGCCAGCACAAGGTTAATGTGGTCTAGGTGTAAAAATAAAAAAAAAAAAAATAAATAAATACACCTAAAGGCCACATGCATATAAATTTCCAAATACTGTTAACTCCGTATTTCCGAGGCTAACGTTGGCATGGGGGAGGGTCCACAGCATCTTCCCACCACTGGCCACAGTGCACTTCCCAAGCACTGAAGTTTTACGCAAGGCTCAACATTTAAGGAGGGACAAGTGGAATTTAAGAGTTGTCATATGGGCATGATATGTGTGCACCTTGCAGTGGGCAGCCAAATGCATCCTTAATTGGCTCTGAAAATCAGAATTAAGCACAGACATAGCATGATCATATTTCTATTTTTCTCCACAAACTATTTAAATAGTATCAAGTCTGCCCTGAGCTGTGAGTCTGGAAGTTCGCTGTCTTCATTTAAATGAGTCTAAGTGTCTCCCTTCACCATCCAAGGAGAGAGGGAGGGCCTCCAGAGGATTGTACATGTCATCTCAGAGGAGTCTCTGCCACCTGAGGGTCTTTAAGATGAAACCACTCGGGATGTCAGAGTCATTCACTCTGAAGGCTGGAAGGAGGGAGGAGAGGAGGGAAGAGAGGAGGGAGGACTGAGTCGTGGGGTTTTCTCAGTTGAAAAGCAAAGGATATTTCATTCTGAAATATCATTTCAGCAGGAGATGGCTTGCTTTCCAGCTAAAAGCACACTGCATGCCTGTCAAAATGCATTAGAAAACATTCCTTTTAATGTAGAAGCCTTCAAACCCACCACCAAAACATTTTCTTCTAAGAAAAAAAAAAAAGACAACCCACACAAAACCAACCCAGTGGACATTTTCTCTCATTTCACTCATTTAAAATACTGCAGACTTAAAAATTTGTCAGGACTTAGAATATAACCACAGCACAATCCATATGGCAGTTCCACTTCCACATGAGCTGGAGAGAAACCAGCCAAAGCTTTGTTGGGTCTGATGGAGACACCATCAGTACTAATTCATCCTAACACCCAGTGCAGAGATAACCCAAATCAACATGACTTAAGGGTCTCCTGCAGCACTCAGGGAGACTCCAGGGACTGCCAAGGCAGCCAAAGCCACTCCGTGCCTTTCCAACCTGCCACCTTCCACGTGCCTTTCTCTGTGCAACGTCCTGTCCTATTTATTCACAAATTGTCACACGCCAAACAACTGTCTGCCTAATGCCATAGTTCAGTGTTCATAATGAAACGTTGTAATTAGTCTGCTCATCTTGACTACAGCAAATCAATATACAACTACGCACCGTTAGGCACAGAGATAGAGAAATAATTATGAATTCTCCACCACTAGCTGAGTATTTTGCACACACACGCACAGGCATAGAACCGAATGCATCAAACCTCAATTACAGCCTTTCTACCTGCCAGACACCTCAGGCAGGACTGGAAAATCCAACACAAGAGATGACAAAGTCAGCAAAGCTCCTGGGGATTTTCTGCAGAAAAAATAGCTTTATATCCATGAGATTCATAGATAGAAGGAATAAAGCGCTAAATCAAATCCTCCATTAGCAACCCCACACTTCCTAATTCACTATTGCCTCTGCGTTGGTCTCTTATAAAGATCTGTGACCCTGTGAAGCAGTTTTGCTTTTGTAGACTTTCACCTCCGGCTTCTACAAAAGTTTTCCAACACCACAATTTAAAGTCTGAGACACTTTTTTAAAACTACCTAAGCACAAGCAGAGAGCAAAAGTCACCTGCCGGCAGAGTCTTTCGATGGGAATGAGGTTGTTTCCCTTTCCAAAAGAGTAATTCCCTCTTCTGCGTTGTTCTTTTGTATGAGAGATGCTGGAAGTGAAGCAAACTGCTACAGTCAAGTTTCATATCCCAGGAAAACTGTTGTCTCTGATGGAAAACCCTGATTAGCAGTGAACCACAGCTGCTCTGTCAGGAGCCATTACGATGAAGGATTACCAGCACAGGCCATCTGCCCGAGCTTGGGGGTTTGCTTTGCTTTTTTATTATTTTTTTTTTCCTTTTTACTGTGTGATGCTGCAGTAAATCATGATGAAATTAAACCCAGGAGTGACTGATCCCTTTGGGGCTGAGCTGCTGCCGGAGCACCACTATCCCCACTCCGCTGGACAGGGAGATTAAAATAAAAAAACAACCTGACCTGGTGATTTATGAACGATGATTCAGCGCAATATGAACGGAGCGGCTGACGTGCCCTCGATAAAAAACATAAACAGTGTCAAACAGAAAGGAGGGCTAAATCAATAGCTGTGATTTGGGATGCATTAATTCCAAATCCCTTTCGCTGTACAAATACATTACAGTGATTCACAGAGACAGCCTCAAAGAAATAAGTGCCTCTGCGTTATTACGCAGCAAAATGTTAGGTGCTTGGGAGTCATCCCAGGCAGACAGATGATGGCATTAGTGATTTAATTGACCCTTATGGATAAAAACGCATATGAGGAATGGCAGGGCCATCAGCAAGCAGCGGCAGTGCAGAAGTCAGGCCAGCGGAGAGCAGAGGAGTTAAGATATTTTCTCCACGCTGGCAGAGTAACACAGCTGTTTGCTTGGCATGAAAACCATGGCCAGGGAGCAGAGTTGCTGGGGGATGGAGATGGGTTCAGGCATGGTAAGGCATGAGCATCCCCTGGAAACACTCCGCTCCTGTCCATAGCAAGGGCCACATGCTCCTCATGAAGACCACCAGGCCATGTGTTAAGATATTTTCTCCACGCTGGCAGAGTAACACAGCTGTTTGCTTGGCATGAAAACCATGGCCAGGGAGCAGAGTTGCTGGGGGATGGAGATGGGTTCAGGCATGGTAAGGCATGAGCATCCCCTGGAAACACTCCGCTCCTGTCCATAGCAAGGGCCACATGCTCCTCATGAAGACCACCAGGCCATGTGATAGCAATGGTGGGTGATGGTTGCTCTGCAGACTGGAGGAAGAAGGTGTAATCCCAGGATTATCTTTGACTTTAAAGCAGGGAAGTGCTTTGCAGAAGTACCTGGTAAAGCGGGACGTTCTGACAGTGCACATCGTGGAGGTGCAATCAAAACCACCATTCTTGTGGGATTGGGAGGTGCCTCATCAAACCTCACCATTGCAATGGAGTGGGAGATGTCCTCGTCCCACTCACAGAATAAATGTTCTTCATTGCAGGAGGGTGGTGACAAGTGCACACTGGAGGATAATGGTGGACATCCTGACCACTCTTCTTCTCCCCCCCTCACCATGGCTATGCAACAAGACCCAGCATGCCGTGGACAGACAGCTAATTCCCATCCTCTTAATCCTCTGCCCACAACCAATTTATAAGCACCAGTGGCTCAGTCCTGCCCGCAGCCCCTTGGCTACCAGGAGCCACACATACACAAGCCAGCTCCCACAATAAGCCATCCCAAATGAAGAAACACTCTGAAGAGCCAGGACCTACATTTTGTAGGCAGAGGTGGGTATAACTGGACCATTAAATGCCATTCCCGCATCCTGCACAGAGAACAGGACTCTGTATTTTGTAACAGCAATAATATAGCTGACTAACAGCTGTTCGTACAGGGCCATTGCACTTACACGCTCAGCATGGTTTTTAAGGAAGGGAAAATGGTGTGAATGATGCTACCAGGTGCAAAATCAAGTTCTAATGATTTTTTTTTTTCTCCTCTAACCACATGCTACACAAATCAGAAGCCATATCATGTTAGATGATGGTAGACAGAAGCAGAAAGCAATTTTTGGTGGCTTTCTTCATCCATAGGAAACTCAGCACGTAGCACAAGGTCCTGCCTTCAGGTCAGCAGTGGGAAACCCACAGCATGTGCAGCAGAGCCAACTGCCCAGCTGATTTAAGATATTCCCACTCATAGATACTTTACTTTACCCACCTGGGCTCTGGCCTGTAGCTGTAACAGGGCTCCCACAGGGCTAAACCATCCAAAGATACCCCATGTAGTGCAGAATGTAAATTATCACAGAATCATAGAACGGTTTGGGTTGGGAGGGACCTTAAAGATCACCTTGTTCCAACACCCCCTGCCATGGGCAGGGACACCTCCCACCAGACCAGGTTGCTCAAAGTCCCATCCAACCTGGCCTTGAATTCTTCACTCAGCAGCTGAACACCTAAATCTCTGCAACAAGCAGAGAGCAACATGCTTGGGAAAATCAGACAGAACTGATGCTTTGGGCTGTGCCTCAGTGTAGGGGGTAGGGTGGTTTGAAGGTTTGGAGGCAGGCACACGTGGGACTGGGGAAGGTGAACCATGAGTCTGTATGCAGAGCTGAAGGGGAAGAAGTTGCCCACAGAGCTGTATTTGGGGTAAGAAAAAGGACTGGAGGGGTATACAGGCTCATTAGGGGAAGGGTGCACACACATTTTCTCTTGCAATTGGGTTGTTTGCCATGTAGTTACTTGTGTCTGGAGCTCACGGACTTAACACAGCCCTAACTGGGTGGCTCAGAGAGGAAAATTTCTGATCTAATTGGGTAATCATAAAAGTACAAAGGTTTTCTAGTACTTGCATGCAAGCAAAGTTTGTCCTTTTACCTAGAAGGATCTAACATATAATTCCTCCTGTTACAAATGGTCTCATTATTCAATATTGCAGTTCACATAACCATAATCCTTTCATCCCAAGGAGAAAAAAGTGCTCTTTTATAAGCACATTCAGTCACATTTAACCAGCCTTCCCCTGAAGTCCTGATGAACCAGGGTGAACTCATGGAAATGACTGTAAGCCCAAAAATCACTTTTCATGAGCAGAAATTTAGGCAAGAAAGAGAGAGAAGCACAGATTTACTGGCATATGAAGCTCTACTAAAAGTCAGGGAACGCATAATAATTCTTAACCGCTGGAGCTCAGGTCGGGGGTGGGGTAGATGCAAGAAGATTAGGCAGGGGAGTCTGTGCTCCCTGTTTCTGAGAGAATCACATCTCCAGAAGTTAAACAAATTGATTTTCCAAAGCAAAGACAGGGACGGGTCTAAATTAAGGTTATGACATATAAGGAAGATGTTAAAGACAGCAACTTTGGTGGTCTCTTCTTTAAGGGAATAATGTCTATTCTTTAGCAGAAAACCATGGGTTTCTGAAGAAAGCCCTCCTGGATTTAGACTGTGCTTTCATGAATACCGATGCATGTGAGAGAGAAAAGACTTGTCTTAGAAAGGATTAACTCCTCAGGCCAAACAAGCTTTAACACATGACTAAGGATCCGCTGAAGATTTTAGCAGCCAGGAAAAACAAAACCAAAAGGAAACCCACCAAAACCCCAAAGAACCCCAAATAACTGGCTTTTGCAGGCCAACAGGCAATGTGACTGAGTCAGGTCTGCCTAACGCTTGGTTAAGAGCTGCAGCCTCAGGCAATAATTTTCTATTAAATAGATTATATTCAGCACAAACACAGCACATTTGTAAGATTAATGCTAAGAGGCTACACATGAGAAGGCAGAAAATAAATTGTTCTGGGAACAGGAGCAGGGGGAGAACTACAGGAAAAATAACTGGTTTAAAACTTATAAGAGGAGGTGCTTAGTATTTACCAGAAACAATGATCACCCTGCAAAGAACATCTTACTCCATAAATACATCCCAGGACGCACAGGCCCTCTCCTGTCCTCCTGCCAAAACAGGGAATACAGTGATGGCAGGGCTTGGGAACATGTTCTCCAAGGGCCCCAGCAGCCCCCAGGGCTCCTGCTGTTGCCAAGATGCTCCAGAGCACAGCAGGGCAAGATTCTCCTCCTCCTCATCTGGCCTTACACCACAGCAGAAGTTCTGGCTCGGGAAGATCAGTACATATGGACAGGAGTTTCTGAATGAAGAATGGCTGTTTGGAAAAAAACATCAGTTCCCTGAGATATTTTTAGGAAATGACCACATTTTGGTCAACTTCGCAAACTGAACCATTTTAGAAAATCAGTATTGTCCACATGCCCTCATTAGTCATTTTATATACAGATTATCCACTTTTTCACTCAAATGGTACTTTAATCTCCAAGAGAACAAACTCTAAACATCTTAAAGTGTTGTCTTCTCCAGATCTCTTTTTCACTTCTTAGTTAAAAAATTAAGCTCAACTTCCATAATGAATTGGAGAGTGCTTCTGCTGAGTTTCCAGTGCTTTTGCTGAGTAGGGAAACGGCTGTCTCCAGAGAAATTCAGCTTTTGACTAGCCCAGAAAAGGGTCACCATCCAAATCTGCTAAGCTAGTAACAATCTTTTTAACCAATTTCAAGCAGGCCAACAAAAACAATATCTCATTCAGGACCAAACCATGCAACGCACCAAACTCTCTTCACTTCCATGGTGTAAGAAAGCAGCACCCTTTAAAGGGTGAAGCTCTGAAAAGGCGTCTGGGCTTTGATGCACGGGTCCGCCTGCCAGTGGGGATTTGGCAGGCCCATCAATTAGCAAAAAAAAAGGGTAATATGGTCTCTCAACAGACAAACAGTGTTTAGTAAAGCCTGTGATATCTCTTTCTGAAGTGGCTGGAAGAGTCCTCTATTCCACTGGAGAAGCAGCCCATGCTTTGCTATTTTCTGTCTGACCGTGTTTGCCACATTTTGCAAGTTCTAAGTAAGCCAAAGTGAGCAGAGCAAAGCTGACAGCAGTAAACCCACTCTGTGAACCTATAAATCTAGTGTGGACAAAGAAATTAAATGAGAGAAGGAAATATCTCTCTTAAAACACAAGTTCTCCACACAGTTAAAAAGTACTGTAAAAGTAGACCTGAAAAGGACAAATCACCCAGCCCAAATTTCAGCTGGGCTTTCGACAGGGCTGGAACCACAAAGAAATCAGAGCAGATTGCCCTGGAAAGCGGCAGTCATTGTCTGCTGATGGGGAAATTGGTAATTAATAGCTGCCTGTGTCTGTCACTTTGGTGCTCTGTATCCCAGCAACACGGAGTGAAGACAAAAGTTACAGCATCTCACCATCGGAGGGGCTCAAACCTGCTGTGCCCACTCACAGGCCGTGAGGATGTCATTCCTTATGAGGCCCTCAGTTGGCATATATTGCTATTAACATCAACAGGAGTTTATGTGAACATATGGGGACCAAGATGTAGCTGCAACAATGAGCAACTATAAAGTGACAAGCATGAGAAAGGTTGTCCAAACATTTATAGCAAGCCCCAGCCCTACCATCCACAGGGAACCATCTTCAGGTGCAAAAGGGAAAGGGCTGGATCATTTGTAACTCTTTGTGATGCTGAGTGTGCCCTGCACCCAAGAAACCAGCAGTCCTGTCACACCACAGCAATCCACAGTCTACAGCAACCCCCTTCCCACTGAAACATGGACCAAAGACTTTGTGTATGTGGCATTACTAAGGGACAAGAGGAACGTGAGCCCCAAGAGATTCTCATTACAGAGGGCAAGAGAAAAGGGACCAGTGGGACCAGTTTCTCCCCACCTCACCCCACAAGGAGAGATCCCTCTGGGGCTGGAAACAGGTCCAAGGGGAAATCACACAACCGAGGGAAGAAGGGTGAAGAGGAGAGAAAGCTCCTTTCCCACTCACTGTTCCTGAAATGCCATGGTGAAAAGGTTTAATAGCAGCATGACCTTCATTGATTTCATGGTATTTTTATGCCATCCAAATTGCAAAAGTCTTCAGGTCTATCACCCACCCCTACTCCTTTATCTAGCTGGGAATACACAGCATGACTAGACATATAAGGACAGACTGAAGATGAGGTTTATTATAGCCTGGAACGGCTCACACATCCTCATAACATTAATGTATTTTGGTCTTACAGCATCTTATGACACTGTGGCAAAGCCAGCTCTAAAAAGAGCAGCTCTGTGTTTTCATGGTGAAGAAGCTACAACACAGCTACAGAAATGAGAGCACGGGCTGTAAGTGAGAGATGGAGGGTGGGGAGGACACAAAGCAGTTCCAGGAACCCCTCAATTCAGTGGAAAAATTTCTCCCTGCCTTCAGCACACATCCTCCTGCAGGATAAGTTGAGGGTGATTTGCATTTCAGACTTTTTTTAAATAAAAACCTAAAAATGTTTGCTTCAGAGCTCAAAACTGTCCTGGAGTTCAGCTGAGGAGAGCAGCTTTCTCATTTCTTACCGACTTCAAGGACAACTTCAATGCTTTTCAGGATTGCCACACTGCAATTTGCAAATATCTATGAATTTCCAGGCTCCTACTCCAACTTGGCTTCACTTGCGGTTTCTTATCAGTTTCCTGTTAGTAGTAAGAGTTTCCTTCCTTGGATTTCCCTAATGTGATTTTTTTAAAAAACTCCAAAGTATGATTCAATACGCAAATGATAATTCTCTTCCTTTAGCCAGACTTTAAAAAGTCTTGTAAAAGTGAAAGAGAGGTCAAATTATAAATTCAATACAATTCCCAACTTGTAGCATGTCAGACTTGAGATCTTATTTAAACTCGTGAAAGTGCTCTCTAAAACAAGAGTCAGTTGTTTACTGAAACCAAGGGTATCTATATATAGCACATTTCTACATTAAAAAAATGTAAATGCTCTGTAAATGTAATACTTTAAGCAAGCAATGAGAGCTTCCAATCTGTATCAAAGCTTGAGTATAACTGTGAAGCTTTCACCCCAAATCTAGAAATCACTTTTCATTTAAATCCTTGCTATTATCACCAAGTTATCCTTCAACAGAACAGAATCTGGTTGCCAATATTTGTCTTTCTCTATCTTTGTTGCCTGTGTTCTTGTTCTTTAAACAAACGACTTGCTCTATTTTGATAGCTCCTATCTACAGTAACTGTCTGTAAAATGACCCCTGGTGCATTTACATCTGACTTCACAAAACTAAATTTCTGCTCCAAAGCGCAAGCAGTGAAAAATGTTAAATCAAAAAGATTTCTGCAGCTCTCTTGATTAAAAGAAATTTCTTTGGTCCAAAGTCACCCTGCTACATCTATACCGAAGCTACAACTTGTCACAGTGCTTTTGTCCTAGAACATACATTGTTCAAAGGAAACTACCGAGTCAAACTCAGAATCAAAATGCAATTTTCTTTGCACCAGTGCAGTCAATGGAGTTTCCTTGCAGCTTGATCCAATGGCACATTGCAAAGAAAAGAGGAGAAAAAAAAAAAAAACCACACCATAGGCTTATGAATAGCAGAAATCTTCCCCAGCTTCCTTCAGGATTGATTCTCAAGGTTAATTGGTCTTTTATGTACAGATGACTTGCAGGAGCTGGCTCTTTATCTCTGTACAGTTCAGTTCATGAAATCATTTCTGAGCCTGACCGTGCTATAGCAGAGGAGGAAACACAAGGCTAATAGAGAAAGGAGATAAATGGAAGGATTAGAAGGAGAAAGAAGAAATAAGAACTAAGATGGAGGCAGAAGGTAAGGTCCTCACTGCCAAAGAGGAGGTAGAGGGCTGTTTTAACTGTAAGGAATACATTAGAAAGAAGCAGAAATACATGAGCTATCATATTGTACATTCACGGAGTAAACTAGACACAGGCAGATAATATTGCAGCTTGGTTATATGCAGTCAACAGAACAGCTCACATTTATGGTTGGCTTCATCTTACAATACTGCATTTTACACTGAACTGTTTTTTCCTTTAAGAGGATTTTTTTTTTCTTGTTTTAGCTTTTCTCACTGCTGCTGGGCAGTGGGCAGAGGCAGCAGGTAGAACAGGCTCTTTGGCTGCAAAACACAACATCCTCAGTGGAACTAAGGATGCATTTTCCTGATGAATTTAATGATCCTGAAACCTAAACACCGCTTATAATTGGACCTTCGTCTCCACTATTGTGAGAGGCAGACTCATTAAAATCTTTCTGGCTGCAGACAGCTGTGTATCAGGAGGGGACAAAGCCTTCAGCCCTCAAGCAGCCTCAGCAACACCGGGTGGTGTGATGGCTGGACCTAAAGGGACATGCACTTCGTGTTGGCCAGGACAGGCTGCTGGATCCTTGGATCCACCACGGCATGTGCATGTGCTTTGATAAGGCAATGTGAAAAAGAGTTAAAAGCTGTGTCAAGATTGTTTTGCTAATTGTTTGTTTCAGTATTTCTCTTACCTTTATTCACAAAGGATTTTAAAAAGGCACCATCTCCACCAGCCTTTGATAAGGCAACGTGAAAAAGAGTTAAAAGACGTGTCAAGATTGTTTTGCTAATGGTTTGTTTCAGTACTTGTCTTACCTTTATTCACAAGGGATTTTAAAAAGGCACCATCTCCACCAGCACTGTCCCTCGGGACACTTGTATTTGATTTAGAAAGTTTAAATCCACCGCAGCTTCCCAGGAAAGTATTTTTATGCCACAACCTTTTCTCCCCATGGGACAAGAAGAGCCTTGGAAAGCTTCCATTGCTGCTACCACAGGATGCAGGGATGGACTCAGGAGTCCAGGAACCAGTCCCAGTCAGCCTGGTCATTTCAAATGGGTCACCATTAGCAGTGAGATGTCCCCAGATTTCGTATTTCAGGCGACTCAGCTTCATCTCAGCGCTCAGGGGGCCACAACCAGCAGAATAAAACTGATGTCGTATTTTCCCCCTGCATTACAACCACTCACAATCTATTTGAATCTGAATTGAATTTTTGAATTTAATTTGAATTGAGTTTAAATCAAATTTGAATTTTAATTGATTTTTTTTCCCCTAAGCTATTTATTTACACCCTTCATCACTGGTATCTTTTATTATTTCTTCAGGAAAAGCCACAAAGAGACAGACTGGCACTTTCTGTCACCAAACTGATCTTTTTCACTATGCTACTTGACAAATGTAGTCTGTTATGTTGTCACCCTGTATCCCTGGATCTCTTTAGCCATTCCATTTGACTAGACTTCTGCTTTCCACTGAACATGTCTTTTAGATTATTTTTACTACAGGTACTTGAATTATTCACTGGAAGTCAATTTTTTTCTAGTTAATATAATCCTCCCTTCTCCAACAAGTCATTAGAAAGTCATTTTTTTATCGCTGGTAGGCATTAACTAGCATGCAGGAACCGAGTCATTTGGGGAGCATTCTTGCTTGCAGTTACACAGTACAGCAATTCATTACCCCTTTAAATACAAAATATAGAATATTCTTCTAGGATCCAGCCCAGCCTCAGATCTAAGCATGTATCTGTAGGGGGGTGATGGATCTGTATACTCTCTTACCAGTTGCCTGCCCTGGTACGTGTTGCACCGGATCCTTTACAGGAAAGATGGAATTTTTTAAATTAAAATTACCAAAGATGGATGTGGAAAAAAAGCTGCATAAATGTCCAGGAACAGCCTTTGAAAGGGATGTAAGAAACAAATGGATTTCCATTGCAAATCTGACCAACATTGGCGCAGTCTCCTTCTGAGTAAAGCAATGCAATTCTGCTGTTAAGACACATCCACTGCTTATGGCCAACCCTTCTCTTGCACAGAAACAAGGAAGAACTTCATGTCATTTTTTCTTTGTGTACACCTAAAATACTAAACAAAAAATAAAGCAAACACTAAGAATGTAAGAATAATTTATTGGATGCTTTGTCACTAAGAGACATATACATAACAAATATCTCCATGCCATGAATTACTCCTTTTTCCTCAACGTTTCCTCTACCTACCAGTTTAGTACCATCTACACGGTTTGTGAGGGTAGTTGAAACTTACCCTTAACAAAAGGAAATGTTAAATAGAGAAGCTTTTTGTTCTGTGAACTAGTTACCCTGCTACGAATCTCTGCCTGGACATGTCATTGAGTTGTTTATAGCTCCTTGGCCACTTATCAATCCATGCGACAGGATTCAAAGCACAGGCTGAATTTGTTTTATGAGCAGGTTTCAATGCAATACGATAGCAGTGCTTTATCACAGGACAGGCATAAATAACATGAGCTGTAGTCACCCTCATCTCCTGATTTGTCTCTATCAGAAAAAGCAATGAAATTTGTCTGACATAATTTGTTCCAGTGAAATCCATGATTTTGCTATTTGCTAGATAACGATTTTCTCTCCGCCATAATTTGTTACACTATTTTAGTCAGGCTGATGGGCCAGTAACAGCCAAGACTGACGTTTTTTGACAAACAGCGCAGCGCTATTTTTTTCCATTTCTCAGAATTTTCCATTACTCATTACCATACCAAACTCTTCATATACATTCATTGAATCCTTGTTTTTCAGATTTGAATTATCCTTCCAATTATCGTACAAGCTCTTCACCACTTTCTAATTATTTTCCGTAAAGGTATTTCACAGCTGAGTATCCCTTCATCATAAAATACTTATGACATTATCCGTAATGGAGTTAGTGTAAAGTAAACATTTTCTCACTTCTCTAGGAGTCTAAAAGCTCTCTCCATTTCCTTGGTATATTTTGGCCACCACCACCAGCCAACAGCACCTATTTTATGTAATATATATGATTCCTCATTTTTGTTTGCTATTTTTCCAGTATTAGTCAGAGATGTCTCTTTATATCTTCATCTGGTTGTTTACTTTTCTCAGTGCAGATATTTTTATCCCTGCTGTTTTGATAATACCATTGCTTTTATTTCTTTTTCTAGTTATCTGGTCCATAACATGTGAAAAAAACCCATGCATCCTTTACTATCACTGGATTATTTCAGCTGCTCCCAGGTATTTCCAGTCCCAGTAAGAGCACAGTTATGCTGTAGAGCCCATTAGAGGACTCCAAACGTGCTCAGATACCACCACAATCATGACCAGGATCACCAGCGGATCAGGTTCTGCAGTCCAGTTTTGCTCTGGTCAATGATTGGGGGTTTTTTAAGAGCAATTTCCAAGTCTTGCTGGTAGGAAAGCATCCTTCCAGTGCTATCAACCGCACATTGCAACACCCCATAACAAAAAGGTCATTGAATTAGATCACCAGAGAAAAAATACTAAATTATAAAAGTGGCACAACTCAGGTTCCAGACTCTTTTCCAGCCATTCCCACCCTATACTTCACCATGGAAAATGCATTGCAACTTGAAGAAAATTCATTAGCAGCTGTCTGGGGAAATTTGGAAACATTAATATTTCTTGAACTGGGTGGCTTTCTTAGCCCTAGGCTAAGAAAGGTGCCTTTTAGACACCTGTAGGTAACAGTTTCACTATATCCCAGTCTGCCTGCTTTATTTTAACCTGCCAAAGAAATTATGACTACTGAAATCAGAGGAGTTAGACTATCAAATCCACCGGCTTTACAAATGAATGCAGCAGAGATTATTATTCACAGCAAGAATGCACATAGCTTCTAGGCTAATGGAGACTCTCCCTGCTGACCCAATAGCATCTGACCTAATCCAAATAAAAATATAACGGGAGTTTTTGATAGAAACAATTTCTTGAGTCATGTTTTCTAAAATGATGAAACTACTGAGCAGTTATGATTGCCCACAACACCATCTACAGAGTGACTCTGAATCTGTGCCTTCCTCTTAGAAGCAGCAGCTTTCCTTTAGCAACACGTGCTTCATTAAGGACGTGCAGAGCCAGACACAATGACTAATGGCCTCTGCTCAAGCAAGTCATCCCACTGACTTCAGAGAAATCACCCATGTGAGCCAGAGTTGCTGAAAAACATCATTTCTCATCAACTGATGCTTTCAAACATATTAATCTTACTACAGCTGCTCCCTTTTTTAAATTGTTAAAAGATTTACCGATGGTGAAACTGAGTTCTCTAGCAAAGATTGACAACCTCAAAGCTGTGGACTGCCCTTTGGCCATGTAAAAAAAATGGGAAGCCCTGTGGTAAGGTCTCTCTCTGGCACAAGTGGGTTTGAGCATCCCCAGATTAATATGAGTGGGCAGATCCTTCCTCAAGTGATACAGTCCCCAAATGACGTTCAGCTCTAAAAGCTGCATCCCTGTTGTTAGTGCCCTGCTCCAGTACTTCTGTCATGGAACTAAATATTCAGCATCCACACTCCCAGAGCCATGCTGCCTGGAGAAAGGGAATGGACAAAGAGACAGACACCTTTTCCATGAATTCGGGAGTGTTTTTCTTAAGGTCTGTTGGACTGGCAAGACTAATCCTTACCCACTCCATGTTTCCCTCCTCAATGACTCCTACTAGAGACATTTGACATTTTTTGCCCACTGCCTTGCTTCTCTCTGCAATACCACCAAGAAGAAGCAGGCAGAACATGCTCCACCCCTCATCCATTCAGAAATTTAATTTGCTGCTGAAAATTTAATTATGAATAGTCATCAATGCAGCAAACTGGGATAAAATCAAATGTGAGACAGGGGCAAGTGCAAAGCATAAACATGATGTAGCAGCACATCTCTTTCTACACATTAAACTTCATATGCATCCACAATTAAAGCACTTTATAACACACAGGGATGATACGATACCACACCACATAAAAAGAATGCTCTTCAATTACCAATAAATGACCACTTAGGTTGACCAAAAAAAATGGGGATTTTTATCAAATTTTATCATCTCCTCCAAAATACAATTTCTTCAAAGTTTGGTTCAGCACGCTGGTTTTAACATTATTTTCACTAATTAAAATGTATTAACTTTTTCCAAGTACACATTACCCTTTACATACAAGAGCCATTTCTATTCCCAGAAAAGATCATTTTACCTTGACATTTCTAGTTAAATGAAAAACGTTGCTCATAGATAAATAATAAATGAGAGCGCAGATGCTCTTTTCTGCATGGCAGAAGAGAATAAGGAATTACTCATGAGTGTGTATCCAAATGAAAGTACTAGACCTGTCCACAACATGCACATCTGGGTACCATAACAACTAGAGTCATTGACTCATTTTCCACCCACTTTTCTCCAATATCCCACCTAATTGTATGCTTTTCTTTTTCTTCCTGAGGAGTCCTGTGATGAGTAAGTATGATGTATTCATACATCTAAGAATGAATGCTGTTACTCTTCAGGCTGTAGGTTGTTTTGGTAATCACCTGAAGTTGCACATTAGTTGTATGTTTTTCCCTGAACACAGGAAACTGCTATAAGTAATCAGAGATATTTCCATCATTTCATCAGCTTGATTACTCATAATGGTATAGAAGAGCGAGTCAGGACGGTGACTCTCTATTAAATGTCTGGGAGGGTTGAGGGTAACTGGCTTATAAACAACCTGAGTTTCACTCTCCTGGAGATTTCACAACACAGACTAGGCTTTGGCTTTGCGTTAGGAAAAGGCATGTTTTTTAGTGTTTAGAGCAAACACTAGGAACATGGCTTACAGCTCCTGAGCCTCCTCCTGCCACCAGCTTGAGCTGTTGTGTGGCTTTGAGAGAACCACTGGGCCTCCCACGTAAATCTCTGCATCTCTAATACCTTAAAACCATACCCTTTTAACACCCTTTTTCACAGGACACAGGTATTACAAGATACAAGTCTATACACACACATATCTTTGTTAATATCCTGATATGCCCGCGGTTAAGGGCTGCAGCATACTGTGCTGTGCCTCGCTGTTGGAAACATGGATAACTCCGAAGGAAGGCACAATTATTTATAAGCTGCTTAACTTCCAGCCAGTAATGCAGGTTTCACCCTCATCCATTACCCAATACAGTCAGGGAATAGCTGCCAAACCTAAACCATGCACCTATAATTAAAAAAAAAAAAAAATTGAGATGCAGAGCCCAACTCTCCTGATAGTGTTGGGAGTTGGACATTTGATGGTCTGAAATAGCCCTGCTGCTCTGGAAATCACGACAGCGGCTCAGGTGCCCACTGTGGCTGCAGCCACCTGCCCACGGTTCCCTGCTCCGGTGGGTGAGCACCTTCCCAGTGGCATCAGTGGGAGATGGAGCAAAGCAGAAAATGACAGTGTGCTTCTGTCGGGAAATTAAGAGGGAGCAGCCTTGTTCCTACGAAATGTTGGTAATAAACTGTTAACATTATTTAACACCATTTCATCTAGCCTTACTGATCGGAAAGTTGTTAAGGTAGCAATTTAGGCTTAGTGACAAAAGGGCATAATTAAAATTTCACTATGGATTCATAGTGAATGGATTCACTAAGCATCCAAAGCACTTCTTATCTGAATGTTCATTCTTGTTCGGATTACGGAGTCCAAAACTCCTATCAGTAATTCCAGCTCCTTCTTAACTTACTCAGACAGGGTCAGCATTTATAGTGGACTTTGTGTAAGTCCTTTCCCTCCTCACAGGCTATGCTAGCATTGGGGAAGGGAGGGAACACGTATGTACCTTCATACCTCCTCCAAATAATTACCTCAAAGACCTAGAGATTGATTCAAAAGGCAACATCTAATAATGGAGAGAGAACGAGCCACTGTTAAGTCTCCAGTTTCAGTAGCACATCATTTTATCCTAAAGGCAAAATAACAACAAATGAGGAAACAATTTCCTCTATCATTTGTTTTTATTACTTCTCCGTGAACAGAGAACAGGACCAGATTTTACCACTGCTAACTCACTCTGCTACTCTGGGAATAAAAGGCAAATACTGTGCTACCCTGCGTAGGAGGCTGAGAAACCGAGATGCCAATTTTCCTCTTTTGTAGAATTGGAGGAAGAAATTATATCAGGCCATAACGTTGAGTGAAAATAACAGTTTTGACGCTGAAATTGCCCAAAGGCGGCAAAGTGCTGCCCGATTCTAGAGGTGAAACATTCAAGATAAAACAGTGAGGTCATAATAATTAGAGGCATTAAGGCCTCAAGACATATCTTTAAAAGCACGGCTAATTAATCTCCTAATGAGGAGGTGTGAGGTACAAAGTTACTACCTCTCCCCTTAGCTGGAGGGCTCAGAGAACACTGGGATTATTTTACAGGAGATACTCCAAACATCTTCCATCCAAGCGAAATATTTAGGTTGCCTCCAGCACACAAACCCTCATGTGCGTTGTTTAACCACCCTCACACAGTGATGGGGCTGCCTAAGCCTTGGGGATCAAGAGGGGCTGGCACAAAACTGCTCCTCCACGACACAACACATCCGCAGACAGGCAACAACCACAGCACAGTGTCCAGGATGGTGGGGAGAGCTGTGAGGAGACACCACCCATCAGGGTCCAGCACTGGGGTCAATGTTAATCATGGGGACACTTCCACTGCTGGAGCTAAAAAACAACTGCACAGGGAAATGTAACTAAGGCCAAAGTTCTGAAGAAGCTTCAGTTGTTCAGGATTTTCCTAGCAACTCCATTTGGGTTTATTTTCCTTACTCTGAAGGTTAAAATGAAAAATCTATTTGAATTGAAAATAGATAAAACCTGATAGAAATTAGAATTGGTCTTAAAAATTGACAGGATCAGGATAGAAGTTCAGGGGGTTGACCAAATGAAAAAATAACACAGTAATATTTCAACAGGAATCATGCAAACTTGCCCTAAGATGCTTGGTTTAGACCTACAAGCCAAAAGCTGACCATCTTTGCCTGTACCTTTTGGCTTCTATCTGTTTGTTGGGTGCAGGCAGCTCCAGTACTCTGGGGAATGCAGTGCTCAGTCACATTGTCACCAGAGAACCCCATCTCTAAGGCCTAGTTTTATAGCTCCAACACAGGCTCTCACCTGGGTGCAGACTTTCATGATACAATTTTGGTAAACCTTAAGGACACACCAAAACAACAGATGAAAAAGCAAGGATAAGGCTTCCAGAGACTAGTCTAAGTCCACTCTCATTTCAATCAGCAGCAAAAAGTCCACCCATTTCAATGGAAACTAAATCAGACCAGCATCAAATTCTCTGTTAAACCCTTCCCATTCCATCTCCCCAGGACTCAAGACACTGCATCCCCAGCAGTGTGGCCAGCAGGTTGTGGGAGGTGATTCTGCTCTGGTGAGACCCCACTTGGAGGACTGCGTCCACCAAGCTCTGGGTCCCCCAGTGTAAGAAGGACATGAAGCTGTTGAAGCAAGTCCAGAAGAGGCCATAAAGATGATCAGAGACTGGAGTACCTCTGCTGTGAGGACACGATGAGAGCATTGGTGTTGCTCAGCCTGGAGAAGAGAAGGCTCCAAGAAGACCTTATAGTAGCCTTCCAGTACCTGAAGAGGGCCTACAGGAAAGATGGGGAGGGATTCTTTATCAGGGAGTATAGCGGTAGGACAAGGGGTAATGGTTTTAAACTGAAAGAGGGCAGATTTAGATCAGATATTAGGAAGAAATTCTTCCCTCTGAGGGTGGTGAGACACTGGAACAGGTTGCCCAGAGAAGCTGTGGCTGCCCCATCCCTGGAGGGGTTCAAGGCCAGGCTGGATGGGGCTTTGAGCAACCTGGTCTGGTGGGAGGTGTCCCTGCCCATGGCAGGGGGGTTGGCAACTCAATGATTTCTAAGGTCTCTTCCAACCCAAACCATTCTATGATTCCATGGGCTGGCAGAGAGATGGAGATGCCCTTTCCAGCCAGTACAGCTGCAGCCAGCAAGCCCTAAGCTTGTCACAAGCCCATCTACAATAACTAGTGCCTTGGATGCAACAGCATTCATTGCATGAATACAAAGAAAATATACAAGCAGGAAAGCATAAGGAGCTGCCCGGTAATTGAATATATAATGCAACAGTATTCATTGCATGAATACAGAGAAAATTTACAAGCAGGAAAACATAAGGAGCTGCCCGGTAATTGAATATATATACTATTATATAATGTAATTTAGTTCATAATATACATTTATATAATTTTGGTGCAAAAACCAGCCCAGCCATCCTCTGGCCAGACACTCTCCAGAAGAAGGGAGCAGTTCAAATGCTGCGATGGGCAGCATTATCCATCCCCACTTCCCTGTTCTCTGCAGCCCCTGCTCCTGCCAGGTATATGAGGTTCCCATCTGTCAGGGTTTCACAAGGCATTTAATTATTGTTCTTTCCAAACCCTGGGCCACATCTAATAATTTGTTAACCTTTGCTGACGTTGCTATGAGCCACTTTGCCCTCCAGGATCCCCAGCACCAACCCTATGTATTTCTAATACACACTGATCCAGATATAATGCTTACACCTCTTGGGGTCTTGCTTTTCTGATCCCTACGGCCTTTCTCAAAGGGTTTTGCGGTGAAAACACCACATTGGATTTGATTTTAAGGCCAGATTTTATCATTTCTGGCCTTCAATAACAACTGCTTTGGAGGAGGTCAGTTACTTTGACACCAGCATTGTCTTTGGTGCAAAGCAAAGAAATTGGTGTGATCATTCTGTCACAGCTCTCCCACAGAATTATTTAAAACACTTTAGCCTGTGTAAAAAAGATGCTGAATGCAGTAAGCCACAGACAGACCTTACTCATAATAGACTTGTCAGCGGAACATTGGCTTACTACAGGGTAGCAGCATGTCATCTTCTGTCTCTCTGAACTGTAACACTGAGCTCTTGCACAGCCTTTCATCCTCATAAAGCTCTACAAATATTAAAAGAGCCCAAAGGAGAGTTCAGAGCCTTCCCTCTCGAAAATTAACCTCTATGAAAATGAATTCACTCAGGCTAAGTCCCTCTCACTTCTGGGTTTTCTTCCCAGGAGTGTGTCAGTGGAAGTCACTGGCATCAGGGCTCTTGGAAAGCAAATACTAAATCCTTCAACACAGGATGGCAACTCCACCACCCAGAGAGAGGACAGAGACAGAGGGCAAGCCTGATGTCCATTCACACTGCACCAAGTTTCAGTTTTGGCTTTCCAGGAGTCAAAGCATGCTCTTGAATGTATTCACAGTGTCCACCCATCACACCCCTCATACACCTCCAAGACACACCTTCCCCAGCTCTCTAACTCTGCCACTGTCCACCGTCACTGCTGGACAAACATTGGCAGAAGAGGGATGGATCCTCCGCATCCAATTTCAGCCATCTACATGGTGGGACTTCTTGTGTGGTCAACAAGATTATGTGGAGGGTGGACTTAGTACAAGATAGGGTGGGATGCAGGTTGGAGATGGCAGTGTTCTCCACTGGAGAAGCACTGCTCAGAGAGATGAATCTCATCCATTTCACACAGTAAAAGAAGCCAAACAACTCAGATTCTAAAACAACATGCTGTTGGCACATGTTAATTCAGACTGGGGTTTTCTTTAAAAGGAAACCTGACCATTACATTGTGAATGGGCAGAAGTGGTTGACCCTTTCAAACACTGCTTTAAAAGCTTTCTTCACACCTTAATTACCCAGTAAAGTTGTGGTTTCATCTCAATTGACCAACTGTTCTTCTCAAGGACCTCTTCAATGTCATTTATGCAGGCTGAAGTTAACTCCACAACCAAAGCAAAAATCCTAATGATTCCTGTTATCACATCACTCCCCTTTCTTGTACTGTAGCCATCATGTCTCTTTCTCACGAGACTGCTGAACGGGGTAATGAAACACAAGACTGACTACCCTAAAGACCACCGCTCTATATAAAGCTTCACAGAGCAAAGAGCAAGTTACAACAAATCCTAGAAAGTGGGCAAGCTTGAACATGAAGTTATGTTCATGTTTAGACCTGAGCCCAGCCTTCAGAAGCAGGGGCTGCAACGAGGCATGTCCACCCAGTCGGACTCCACATTTTGGAGGGAGGATCCCCTGCTCCTCAGTAATTCCCTTCTATGACAGCTCAGTTTCCTACACAGCCTGTAGCAGAGCCTAATAATACAGAAATTAAGATTTAAATCATGGCAAGTGTCAACAGAAACAGAGAACCCTCCTTTGACCCAGGCATCCATCCAGACTGCCAGGCTCTCCCGGCATTCAGGAGGACCCAGAGATTTGAGGTTTGGGTTGAGGGGTTTTTAACTGTTCAGTCTCAAAACCTAACAAATTCACCTGCAAATCTCTACTTTTTCTCAAAAAAAATTTAGACAAGGGTGATCAGGAAACCATTTTTTTTTTTTTCAGTGAGCTCCTAAATCTTCTCACAAAACCAGTCAGATTAAAGAAAAAACTGAAGTGAAGAACATGGTGGTAAAGGATGTTTATAAATATATTTATCTTTGTTGTCCTAATGTTATTGAGTCATCCCGTCTTTTAGTCACCAAGCAGTAATATATGGACAGGTTTGATCCAGTTTCATAAAGTGAATATTTTTCCATTAACTGCAATAAGCTTTCTATGAGGTTTTATCATTTTCCTCTTATATTGACAAACTATGTCTACTTGGCTGTAAAAATAAGAATGACTTTTATTACCACCAATCTATACATGACAACTGTTCTTTATTATACATGACAAGAATTTCTTACAATTTAAGGGTTACCCACGAACGAAGGGCTGGTTTTGTGTTGTTTGGTTTTTTTTTTCCTAAGAGTCTCACTCAATACAAGCATTTCAATGCAGATGAAATAATATTTTAAGTTTAATAAACAAACACACCACTTGCTACATCACTAAACATCTTCAGTGATACTTTCACTGCCTGTGGCCGCACGTCTGTGATTATTTCACGCTACCCTACTGCCTCATATCACTTTGCTCCTGCACAGCAATAATCAACCTTTCCAGGAGTTATCACATACCACTGCTTCCAGGCTTTTCAATAATAATGCCTTTTTCTGAGGTTATCTATTCCAAAGCAGAAAGCCTGATTTCAATATTCAGTATTTCAAAACAATGAATTTTTCACTTGTTATTCTTTGTGACAAGAGTTTTTCAGGTCACTGCATGTGCAAGTTTGTGGCAGAGAACAAGGTCACAGTGGCAGTGGGCACATCTTCACCTCAATCCAAAAAGACCAATCCCTTGCATGCCTCTCTGAAGTTGGCTCCCATGGCTTAAACCTGCAATATTGAAGCCACCGAGCTTGAAAGATGGAGCTTTAACAGAGATGTTAGGCTTCAGGATAAATTGTCAGGTTTAATACCAATATTCACAATCCCATAAAGGCCCATCAAAAGTAGAATCGATGGGCTACAGCTCTTTAACTACCAATATTTAAGCATCCTATCCATAGCTTAAGTACTCTCTTTGTTAACTACTAGGGATCTACCCTCTATTCACTGTTTTATATGAATTTTTAAAAAAAAGGTAAAAAGAGGCATAGTGCCTCACACTTTTGATTGGATAGTATTTTCCCTTTCCCACTGTCATAAATTTCTACCTACAAAACCATAAAGGAGAAAACTCCCTCAATCCTCATGTTTTGTTGTTTGGTGTTCAACAGTCAGAGCACCAAGCAAATAAGCAGCCTTGCAGAGAAGCTGATGACACATTGACTCCCCACACCACATTCAAGAGGAGTTTTCACATCCCACTCTATCCAAGAGCTGCAGGTGATGTCCATGATGACTACTGAAGGGCTTTCCAAGACCACCCACGTGATGACAGTCATCTGTCTTCCCTGTGGCAAGGAAAGCTCTGGGTAGCAGTGGAAGATGTTCCCCAAAGTGCTCCTAGACACCAGGTGCTCAGGCACAGCCCATGTGCCATGGTGTCACCACGACAGAGGGTCCCCAGCTGGCCTGGTGCCCCTCTCCTACTCTCTACCACCCTAACAGAGCAGCATCCAGACAGATTGGCAGAGAACTATTTGCCCGGAGTCACTTCCATACACACAAACCAGCTTTTGTTTTCAGGAGGGTAAATTTCAGTGTCTATTAATTCACAAACATCAACTATACCGCACATCTTATGCAAACATCGTGTGCATATGGACACTAGCTAAAGCCACCCACAGGATCTCAGTACAGCATACTCTAATTCACACACGCTGGCACTTTGTAATAAGCCAAAACATTCTCCAAGAACAAGATTTCACTGCAAATATGGTTAGGCTTTTTATTCAGAGCTACACAGTTATTACAGTTGAGAAGGCCTGACAGTATCCAAGTTGATCAGAGTTCTAATTATAACTTTTAATATCTTGGATTTTATTCATTCCTCCTCCTTTTCAACCTTGATGTTTTATTCCCAGCTATTCAAGGCTTAAGACTCGTAAATGAAAAGAGAAGCTTCTATTTTTTTGAGTATAGATGTTGATGACTGTTGCCTATTCAGAAGGCAATCTGCACAAAAGAGTTCAGGTTATAACTACTTAATAGCCCAGAAGCAAATCCCAAGAACGCAATTATCTAAGGTACCTTCAGCATCCCAACAGATGCATTAAAGCCACAGGGAAAATTGCTGAGTTTTTGTTTGTGAAAGAGTCAAGGTCATCAGGAGCTTCCAGATGTGAGATGGACAGCAACCAGATGAGTCAACTGCTTCAAGGCAGGTGAGCAGATCTTGGCCCCCATGTTGCCCCCACTCAACAGATGTACAAGTTTTCCCCAGGATTCCCTTGGGCACTCAGCTTTCCATCTTCCAAGACAACTTTTTCCTTTTTATTTCCATCTCCTGCACTCCTGAACCCCTACACTAATGCTGTGCCCAATTTCAGTGGTTCCTTAAGCACCAGCCAAGCAAACCCACTTCTTGTCATGCCTTGTCACATCCTTTCTTTAGCCAGTGTAAGACAAGATGCTAAATTTGGGTCCTTTTTTATATTCCCAAAATAAAGGACACAGCAAAAACCTCACTTCTGGTGCTCCTGAGATGGTGCAGAGTCAACAAACTAGAACTACGAAACAGCTGAGGAGGGCAAAATAATTTACCTCAGATGAGAAACTGAGCTGATAATTTCAGTGGAAAACATATATCTGTGTACTTTAAAAAAAAAGAGACAGATGGAGCAAGCGTTAAGGTAAATATTATAGTATATTTATCTATGTACTTAAAAATATGAGACAGATGGAGCAAACGTTAAGGTAAATATTATAGTATATTTATCTACGAGGCTCATCCAATCTGAGTGAACCGTTAAGCGCTACATAAACATTTCCAGGCATGTGCAAGTGCATCCTAGAGCCTGTGCATCTCCTTCCATAAGGCCACTACCTCCCCGAGCCACTGCTCTGAGCCAAACGTAACTTCTGCAGTTATTACGGTATCCATAGAGAAAATACATCTTCAAGGATCCAGTTCACAAACTATCACCAAACCGCCCATCTCCTCCTCACAGGGCTCCTGGCACATTCATGTGGAACAGCATAAGGGTAATACAATTTTACCAGCTGTCCGCTTTAATCCAGTGAGGACCTGAACTATGGCCAGATCTAATCATCTGAGGAATCAACGTGGCCCATTTCATTGCATTTCCTCTCCAGCAGCAGAGTCCCACAGAAGCATCCTGTCCAATCTGCTACATCAATTAAAATCTAAAAAGCATATAAAAGGACATCATCAGTTAGCCTTAAAAAGTCCACGGAATTCACACAGAACAAAAGAAGAACTTTTATGAAAACACATAAAAGACAGTGTGAAATGAGCAGCAAACTGACTTAACACTTAAATATCTTTAAAGAACACCGGTCAATGCATTTTTTTTCAAACTACACCTAAAGGAAAATCTTCGGTTTTCTGGAAGTAAAAGCTTTAAATTCAATAATATATCTCAGTTACATCACAGTATCGACCCTGCAGTCCACAGAATTCCCTGACCTTAATCCAGCACCGTATTTAAGTATGAACTTCATCTTAAGGCATTGGTTTTCGAACTTCAGTGGAATAATTCATGTGCTTAAAAATATTTAAGTATGAACTTCATCTTAAGTAAGGCATTGGTTTTGAAACTTCAGTGGAATAATTCATGTGCTTAAAACCAGGCACATGCAGGAGCGTTTTGCAGAGCTTCCATTCCTGCCCCTCTGCTGTCGGCTATCAGTTTCCATTAGGCGTGTGAGCCTGTCATACAGCACCAGGCAGCAGAAAAATATTAGGAAAGGAACAACCCTGTTATTAGAGGGAAGTCTGGGTGATGCTCGCCCATCTGATCTTGTATCATTTTTCTGCCCTGTCACCTCCTCTACAATTTCCTACCGAATGCGTTTGCTCCGCGTTTCCTTTTCTCTCTAGAGAGATGTTACTATATGAAAAATCCTCGACTAGCTCTTTGGCTCGGACAGGGAAGGAGCAGGATAGAGCTGTGAAGAGCCCAGCCCTCATTTCCTCATCACCAGTGACCCAGGTCCACATGCTCTTGGTTTGTTCCTCACTCAAGCCATGGGGATGGATGGGTCTGGCCCACTTCTGCACTCAGCTTCTCCCTTTCAGACCCAGACACCCTCAGAGGCTGAGTTTTAGGTACAGCTGGGAAAGGACATAATGTAATGAATCTTTATTTATATGAAAATCATGACAATATTCTACTTTTTGCAAATACAAATTGAACTCAGGAGTCTTCCTGAGTGGGGTAAAAAAATACAAAACCAAAACCCACCAGACTAGAGAGAGGCTGTGAACTGTTTCCTTTTCCCATTAGTTGTTTTTCAGTGTATGTTTTGCTGCCAATATCACACAGCATTTTATTTGTTTGCTTACCAGATGGCTCAATATTTTCAAACAAGGGGGGAAAAAAAAGCAACCCATAGCAAATAAGACATTTTTTTTACAACTTGGAACTGAGTCTTCATCGATACTCAACTTTGGGAATGCTGAATTTTTTAGTGAATATTCCATTACAGGGGAAAAAAAAAAAAAAGAGACTAAAAAGAGACTGATAACACCTGTAACATCGGAGGGAGGTCACATTTGTGAGGTTTAGCCAAGGAACTTCTGCCTGACTTGCAACCACTTGTCTCAGGATAGGACCATGCCCTTTGTGAGTGATTAACTGTGTTATGTGTCTGAAATAACCCTGGTCACTGAACAAAGCACGATCTTAAATCACAGCCTGACAAGAAAAATATGTAACTGTATATTCTTATGAGGAAGCTTCATCCAATATTGCCCTCTTGGGTTGCCTCCAAGCCCACAGAGTCCATTTCCACTGCAAGAATAACTAATAAATAAAACCAAGGACAAGCTAGCAGCCCAAGGCGGCCTGAGCTAAGCAAATGATGGAGAAAATACATCTTAGATTTGACTCGTCCATCAGCTGCGTTCAGCTCCCAGACTCTTAGCTGTATTCACACCCCTAGCACCAGTCAAAATGATCTCCAGTGGCAAGGTCTAGCCAAGATCTGCTCCGTGCACACTTCTTCTGAAGCCCAGATTTACCCATAGGGCTAAGGATACTTTTCAGGCAGCTACAAATCCAAATTTGTTAGCATTTCTAGCAGCCAGATGGTGCCCGGAGCTACAAACTTCCCTCTCGCATAGGACCACAGCTGGGTTGAGGTATGAGCCGGGGGTGACAGCAGTCAGAGCTTTGGCTGCAGCACCATTAAACCCTCTTCAAGGGGCAAGGTAATGCATTATCACACCGGCTGTATCAGTCAAATCAATCAGCACTGACTCGTCAGCCTGTGGAGAGGGGGACAGGCAGGACAGGGAAGAGATGAGAGTTTTGCTCCTGTTCCTGAGCTGTCCCTTGCTATTGATGGCACCCACCAGATATGATCCAGTCTACAACATGAAGAAAAGAAATGCACCCTTAGCTGTTTTTCCAGCCTGGGTAATGCACTCAGCCTGTAATCGTGCACACTGTAGGCAATCATAAATTGAACACCCACTTTTTTGCATGGGGAAATTCAATTTAATTCAATTTAAGTACTGGAACAGGTTGCCCAGAGAAGCTGTGGCTGCCCCATCCCTGGAGGGGTTCAAGGCCAGGCTGGATGGGGCTTTGAGCAACCTGGTCTGGTGGGAGGTGTCCCTGCCCATGGCAGGGGGGTTGGTCTTTAAGGTCTCTTCCAACCCAAACCATTCTATGATTCTAAGGGCTAGCCTATTTGACAAACAGTTGTGATAAATTACAAGCTGATCATTACATGCAAGCTTACATGTTAGGTTTAATCCTGCATATATCATAGGCAGAAATTTACATTGGCATGAGCTTAGTGTTAATTATTCCCCGGATAGGAAGGGACTCTGCTGTGTGATAACGCGCTTTTGGTAGGAAGCTGCTACAAGGCAAAACAATAAAACCCTGTACTCACAAATAGCTCTCCAGAACTCAGGACCGAGGCTGTGCTCCTGCTGCGTTTCCATTTTAATTCAGCAGTTCAGAGGCAAAGATTTAGGTCCTTTCTCCTGTGCAATTAGGTCATTGCAGAGACCTAGCTCCACCACTGCCTTATCAGAACACCTTCACCCCTTCCAGAGTGCTGCAGAGCAACCTCATAGCTCGTGTAACAGCTAATGTAATTAAGTTACAGTGGAGATTAATTCCACCGATGGGTCCAGGTTCATTTTATTTTGCTTGAGATAACTAAAAGTTGAACATCTACCTGACGTAAGCCGGAGGCCCTCTGTAGCAGGTGGAAAAAGATGAGCACTATCAGCAGAAAAATCACACCATCCTTTCAGGATTGGAAAAATTAGTCTCGAAGGGTGATTGCCTCTGTCTTGACAACTAGGCATTTAGGTCAGACCAGCTGCCTCACTTTAGAGTTAAAAGCGAGATAAATCTTTTTCATGGTATGAAATGCTGGTTCTGCCCTGTGTTTGGCTACTTCCACAACTCCAGGACCTCATGCTCGGACTATGCATGGACCACTGGAGCAAGTTTTCAATTCATACTGATATTCTGCTGTCCTGAAGAAATATGAGGGTGCTACACGCCCTCTTACATGGTAACTGTACCCAGTTATAGTTATCCCATGACAAAACTGCCTCCGCTCATCCTTATTGTCTAACTGGAAGACTACCGTAGGAGTTCATCCACAGCTTCTGCTACAATCTCCCATCTCGTGCCAGCTTTCATGGGCAAATCAATGCCAGGGAGCATGCTAAAAAACCTTGGGGTGATCTGGACAGCTTGAGGACCAGAGCTCTTTAGGCTGGTCACGTTTAGCAGGCTAGAGACTGCCTATGAAAGCAAGATATCACCCCAATAAGTTACTTTTATTTCCAGAATATGTGGTGCCCAGTGAGGTGCCACCTGGTCTCCCCATCAGACTATTTACTGTGTAAATGCTAAAGCTGAATAACGGCAAAGTTTGTTAATCAAATTGTTCTTTCAGTAAGAGTCACATAAAACCTCCCAAAACCTCGAGTCAGGCATCATTGCTTCCACCTCATCAAATTCATACAACTTAAATTTAAGTGCTACAGGACCTTAAAACACGATGCAACCTTTAGCTCCAGTTCATTTAACTTTCCAGATTTTGGCTTTTCAAGGCTCACATTTTCCAACTCTTCTCTGCAATACCGAGGACCTGACTTACCTTTTATTTTCCCTGCTTTTTCAGTGAAAGCCACAACTCCTGAATAACCACATGATGAGGCTTTAAGGAAATCTTTTCCCTCGTTTAGCAAAGCAGTTCAAGTGATTAGCAGGTCAGTATCGCAATGGCCAATGCTGCAAATCAGCTTGCTTTTTTTTCTTTTTTTTAATTTAAAAGCTGGAACTAAAAAGTGATGACTCTTCAGAGAAGCCAGCAAACATTTAAGTAGGGTTGGCTTTAAATGCAGTTAAAAATATTGCAAAACAAAAAGCCAAGGGAATTGATTCTTTTTTACATTATGGCTCCTCTCAGCCAGGGTGAATGGGATCTGCTCATCGATCCCAGCTATTTCAGTAGCAGCGCAGGGCCCAGCGCTGAACTATTTGTGATACCTGCTCCGTGCATCCCTAAAAGGATGCTTTGGCACTCACGTGTTGCTCTGGTGCAGGATTGAGCAACGCCCCTGAAACCCCAGCCTCTTGTCACGTGGGGGCTAACACAGAGCACAGTGGGCTTCCAGCCAAAAAAAAAAGGGAGAATTTAGAGTCCTGGTGAATCCTATATTCAGCATGAAGAACAGGCATTAATTAACAGAATCATCCTGTCTGGTCTTCTGGAAGAGGAGACAGTTGGCGTGGTTTCAGCCGTTACTTGAGCAGCTTTAGGGGAGACAGCCATTACCTTACTAGCCAGGACACTTGACATTCATCACTGGGCAAGACAAGCTGCTCATCAGCAGCTCCGCAGGGCAGGTGATTGCCAAGAAAGGTGTGGCGTGAAGAGCTGATTCATTTCTCCACTCCAATTCTACTGAGCAGCATCCCCAAGATGCACATCAGCTCCTATTCCCTCCATGCAAGCGTAAATCCCGCTGTAAAGGAGTCTGGTCAGAGCCCCTGTTTCTTTCCCTTCAAGAGAAGACTGAATTTTTTAAAAATTGGATTAAATAAGACCAAACAAAAGAGAGAAGAAAAGAAGCGTCTCGGGAAATCTTTCTTTTTCTTCATTTGCTTTAAGGAACCACAGAGCCAGAGATAAAAAGCAGCTAACCAGCAACAAGCAGCATTTGATCAGCACTGTTGACCTGCCAGCAGGAGGGAGCCATGGACATAAAAGCCAGAAGTCATCCATTTCTGATGTACGTCTCCCAAAAGCTGTGGCACCACCCCTACATGTGTATAAAACATGGCTGGCCCGTGTGAAGATCTTCCTTTGAGAAACTTCAGAGAGTAAGTACAAAACCAGAAGGATTTCACACGCCGCAAGAAATGCTACAGGAAATTAACACTTTAAGAGTCAACAGCTGAGGTCTGAATCACCTTTACCCTTGAATTTGCGGCTATGAGACACCACCTCAGTGCATTTTAGCTTTCTGGGCCAGTCTCATCTATTTAGGCACTGATTTATCTATTATTACATGTATGCTGTACTTCATCAAGCCAGCAGCAATTATGTTAATGGCATCTTCAGGTTTTGCATTCCCCATTGCTCCTTCCTCTAGCTCAGTTATCTGATGCATTTCAATTTTCTGACCATATTCATTACATCAAAAATACTTCTGCTCAGGTCAGTTCCAACCTTAGAGGGAAAGTTCACCCTTTGCCCTAAGCAGGGTTTTTTCATCAAATTGGATTATAAGATTAGCATTGCTAACTATTAGCAGTATTGGCAATTATTATATAGAAAATAGCTCTTCTGGCTATGTCTACCCTGGTAACTAAAAGAGGGCCAAGGATCTGGCCAGTGTCATCCTGGACTGGTTTCCTCTCTTTACATGAATCTCCTCTCCTGATGCTCCTGTACTCAGCAGGATAAGAATATCCTTTTAACCAATCCCAAACACCCTGAGCCACTTTTCTGTGGATTATACATGTAAAATATTCACACCTCTAAGGTGGAATGAAGTCTAAACAAACGAAAATTGATCTTGCCAGCATTTTACCAATGAATAGTTGAATTCCTATTATTTTTTGTAAGTACTTTCCAATAATCTTCAACTATCACCATAAACCATCTCTGTTACTTGTTGTGTTTCTTGACCATAAAAAACTATCAGATAGGAGAGGTTTTTGCCATATCAGCAAGGGAAAATGGGAGGAGTGATTTTTCCCTCTCTGTAGCAGTAAATATTCTGTCAAAGAAATTTTCAAGTTGAGAATAGCCCATCATCTGATTTTTTTTTTCATTGAAAGCATATCTTACAGCCAGCAAATACCCTTTTCCTTGCAGAGAGGGCACTTGCACCTCTGATGCCAGAGCACAGACCTTCACGATGGAGAGCAACAATCCAGTTATTTCACACCTTTAACACACACACAAACACATCTCTCAGTTTCTTCCTCCTACGTCATAGGAAGAACGATGGGCAAATACAACCCTTTTGCCATTATCTCAGTGTAAACCCAGGCTAGCTCTATCCAACCAAAATTTTATGTTCTAGAACTAAAATGAGAGGGGACCAGCCTTGTGCCTGGTGAGTCCCAAATCCTCCTGCATTACTTCCAGCCCCCAGAGACCAAACACTGAGTCATCTCTGTCATCCACCCAGATAAACTCTCACCCTTTTCCTTTTTTTTTTTTTTTTTCCTCTTTTTTTTCTTTTTTTCTTTTCTTTTTGGCAGGTTAGTTTTCAGCCGAATCAGCATCTGCTCTGACTCAGCACACAGTGACAGGATCATCAGGACCAAGGCAGGGGAGCCAGCAGCTCGGCTCCACATGTCATCTTAGATCATCCTAAATCAGCTGTTGAGCCCTTGTCCCAGGTGCACAGCGATTACTGTCTTGCACTACTTATAAATGTGAGTGCCACAATGATAAGGTCATTATTAGATTTGGCTAATGTTTTGTAATTTAAATGTTTTGGGTTTGTTTTGGTTTTTTTTAAAGGAAGTTGTCAAGAAAAGGGGTTTTAACTATTCCTCTTCTTCAAAGATGGAGATTTTTCTCTTTCAAAAGACTGAAAGCCAAAATGTTTCCACTATCAGCAACCAAAACCTGAACAGAATCTCAGGTCTGGGGTAACAGCTAAAATATTACCAAGGGGAGTGGGAGGGACACACTTTTCCTAGCTGTAATAGTTAGAACGGACACAGCCGTGCTGGATACCAGCACAGGACCTTTGCAAGGTCTAGAAAGACCTTGAACAGTGTCTGGGAGATACATGGGACCTGTTTGCTGACCTGTTTCTGAGCACTGTTTCTTTCCCTTCTCAAGCACGGGGGGCTCAAGGCTGCCTTTCTTGTTACCACCCCTCACCTGTTCTCCAGTTTATTTATTTTTCTCTACTTACTGCCTTCTTCAGCAAGTCCCCATAGCGACTTACACACATGATTTGGGGGAAGCCAGCTCTGATGGCACCTTCCCGTTGCCCACAGAGAGAGCCCTGCAAGCCCTGATAACCCCAGGCTCTGTCCCACCATTGCAGCAGTCGATGGGAGCCAGGTTGATGCCTTCACTGAGCACGGGGTCAGACTCACAAGCGAGGCTTTCCCTTCAAACTATTCCAGCATTTCAGGTCATCGGCCACGGTAGAGCAATGCCCAGTCCTGCTAAAGCTTTCCCAACCAACAGCCGGTGGAAAACGTGGCCCAAAAGAGGCAGCTGACAACCCAAATCACTGTGCACACCCATCCCACCACCCAGCTCGCTGAGGGTCCCTACCTGTGCCATGCAGGGTTGTGTGAGGAATCCCCACAGAGCTCCTGTCCTCCCTCACCCTCTCTAAATCTACACAAGCTATAAGGAACAAAGAGGGGGGAAAAAAAAAAAAAAAAAAAAAAGATAAAAAAACGACAGGCTTTTGAATAGATGATAAATACTCATCCTGCATGATCAAATGGTGTTTGATGGTGGAAGAAATGCAATCTTGTGTTGGCTTAATGTCTACTACTCTTTCGGATTTATGGTCTGTTACAGCACTTTCCACTGTGCCTAATTTTCTTGCTCTTGAATCATTACGACCACAGCTCACTTTCCCTTTTTTTGTGCCAGCATCTGTCCTCCTGCCCAGGTTTGAAATCCTGGCACCTCACTGGTTTCCCCTGTGCTTCCCCCCACCCCCTGCCTTGGTCTGCCTATGTGCTGCAGCGGTGATGCTTTCTGCTGCGGTACCTGTGTCTCGGCATCTGTCTTCTCACCTTTTGGGCACCTGTTTCCACTCCATTCGACTTTATTGTCTGCAGTTTTATAGCACAGATTTTGCTCCTCTTTTCTCATCTTTATGACCCTCCATCACTGTGGCAAATGGAAGCTGTAGATTTCTCTTTTCACCTCAAAGACACAAGCCTGTGCAGCAAGAGGTGATAAAAATAATACGAGCTGTCTAGGAATCTTGCCACAGCCTCTTCTGCTGACTGTGAACTGATCATAAATTAAGAATCTAAGATCTTTCAGGGAGTTTAGAAATAGAGGAATGCAACACCAGATCACCCCAGCAGCTGATACAGACAGCTCCTGCTTTGTTGCCAAAATAGCCAATGAAGATGCTTCAGAGAAAGGGACAAGGATACCAATAAGGGACAGAGAGAGGGAACAGACTTAGAAGGAGAACTCCTTCCTAAATGTTTAGCAATGAGTTAATCCTTTCAGAGATTTTAAGGCCAGCAGAGACTAAATGAATCCCTGAGATCAAGAACTCTCAGAGCTTGTTTACAGTTGCACGAGAATAAAAACCTATTGCCTTTTAACAGTGATAACATTTAGCCTTGCAAGTGCACAGAAAGCCTTTTTATTTCTACCTTATCCTAAAGATCCACATCTCATTAATTTTCTCTACCCCGTGCATTAATGCATGTTCTTCTTTCTCTTCCTCCCTCAAGTTATTCCTTTCTTACTTAGACCACACCACCCTCTGCTGTGATTGCTGTTATGCTTGTTAACCAGTTCTAGAAAAAACACAGCCTTCTTACTTAGGCCACACCACCCTCTGCTGCGATTGCTGTATGCTTGTTAACCAGTTCTAGAAAAAACACAGCATTCGCCATTCCTGGGTACTAATGATAAGGCACAAAGACACACTTACACCCTTTATCCTCCTTTTTCTTTTTTTCTTATCATCCGCCCAACTTATTTCACCATGAGCATATGGGCTGTCTCCTCCAAAGAGCCACCTACAATGACCCCAATCCTTGTCCCAAGCAGGTACAGGTCACTGACATCCACCCAACTTATTTCACCATGAGCTTACGGGCTGTCTCCTCCACAGAGCCACCTACAATGACCCCAGTCCTTGTCCCAAGCAGGTACAGGTCACTGACAACACAGGAGTGTTTCAGAGACTCAGATTCCCACAGGCAGACATCCTTGTTATTCCTGACATGTATATTTGGTGACAGGCATGCTGACTTTCATCTAGCTTTGTCATAGAACATCCACCCAGGACTGACACATATCTCCTCTCCGTCCTTTACACGGAAAGACAGGACTTTGCCTTGCTTAGGTTGCCTAGCTTAGTACCTAGTACCTCAATTTAATACACTAATATACTTACAATATTAGATGCACCCCACTTTTTTAACCTTTTCTCATCATGAAAATTGATATTATTTCAACATACTTAACACTTTATACTGTACTTGACCTAGTTTCAAGTTCATGCTTCCCCTCCCTCCTTAAGACTTCCTTGGCTTTGTCTTGCCAGAGATTTTATAAAAGACTTTTTTCGTTGTCCAAATCAATTTTTGTATCATTTTTATCTTTTCCAGACGTATTCCAGCATACTAGTACAAACCCTCTTTCCCTTATATACCCTTTGCATTCACTTAATCACTTCATAATTCTATACTTGGTTTACCTGCCTACTGAAACAGCAGCTAAACCACCCAATGGAGCAGAATCACGTTTATTATCCATATCAAAACCACACGTGTTTGCTGTCAATCTGCATAGTAACTGAGAGTCAAACAGGGTATATGTAAGAAAACATTTTTGCCGGCAGCTCGGATGCTCCGTATCTCTCTTTGCCAACAATTTGGCTGAATGGGAAGTAGGAGAAGAGTCACTCAGTGATATTGTATTATTTTTGTTGCAAAAACAACAGAGGGAAAGGAATGATGAAATGAAGAGAAGATCCATTTGGGCTGAGTATCAGTTAAAATGTCCTAAAAGCAAAATCTGTTCCGATTTGGGCCAATCTCTAAGGGGAAGCCAAAGAAGACTCATTCAGTTGGAAAGTTTAGAAAAAGCACCAAACACTGGAAAAGAAGATGTAATAAAGATGCTCCCTGCAGTGGCAGAGGGATGGGCATGAACGTTCATTTTTTCCAACATAATAGCTGAATGTGTGTTTAGTGCCAGTGAAAAACAACAGGTGTCGTCAACTCCATGTAAAGTCATTTATGCAACACGTGAAATATTTACATTAGGATGCTGTTCATCATTGGCACAGGCAGGAAGAGTTCACTGAGCAGCTGTTGTTCTACCACTGCCCTAACCTGAGCTACCAAGTCACCAGAAGCACAGGGTACAGCAGGGGGTCTCCCCAGCTTCTGCACCCTGGGGTACCCTGGCCATCTGAGCTGAGCCTCCTTCCATCTCTTGGAGATGCACTTGACTCACCTTCACCCAAGCTGCTGGCATCACAGAGCTCAGCAAAAGCTCAGGATGTGAATGGACATCCCAGCCCGGACTGAACACTATTATGCCAGAAGCTTATGGTTGTATCAATTTACTCCAAAAACTCACAGGAACATTTATTCCAGCTCCTTGTACATTTGGCTTGCAGCACAAACACACCTTTCCTAAACCCAACGTGCTGAACTGCTACAGTCCCTGATGAAAAAAAAAAAAAAAAACCAATGACAAAAAGGTTTCTGCAAAGTGACATTGCTATACATTATTATTTTCACTATCTATATAATCAGAGCACCACAGAGCCTCAGGCGCAGCCAGAGATCCCACTGCTCCAAATGCTGTACCAGCACAGAAATCTCACAAACTGGCAGATAATTCCTATTTCTCATAACAGCGAGGAAACAGAAAAACAAGCTGTCAAAGAAGGAGGAGGGGAAAAAAAAAAAAAAAAAGTGCATCTAAAGGAAAGATCCCCTGTAGGTTCAAAATGAACTACCTGTCAGTGCATTGAGGCTTGTGCTTCTCAAGCCTCTTGGGTATAAAACAATAAGACCTTTACCAAGTCTTCAAAGGACTGCAATACCCTCTAACGGGCTGTGCTGGCTCATTGGGAGGCTTCAGCCCTGTCTGAGTCTGCCCAAACCAGAGTCAATCACAACGGCAGCTGTTGAGATTTTGATGGCGATACACCCAGATCGCTCCAAATAGGCTTAATTAGGGCAAATGGCAAAGTTTTGAGACCGACGCGTAACAGCCAGGTATTAGCCATGTTTCACATGACCTATTAACTTTTGTTCTTCCTTTTTGTAAATCAACTGATCTGCTACCCTGTTTCTTTGCAAGCTTTATTTTTTTTCCCCCTCTTTATCCAGACATGTTTGTAATTATATTCCCTGGGACATATGGTTGGGTGGATGCACACACACACCAGCACAAGTTACGTACAGCTTTTTAACCATGTGAGTGAGGGATCTCTCCATCTCAAAGAGTATTCAAGTCCAACTAAAGAAAAACAACATTATCCATCCTCCTGAAAACACAGGAAAAGTACCCAGGTCCAGATCCAAAGGGGCACAGAAGTGGGGCTCGGGACAGAATTTGCACAACTAAAGCCCAGTAGGCAATGCCCAAAATACCAGCTCTGTGCCTTTGGTACCTCTGCTGAGATTCAGCCGCCACCTTTAAGCATTTGCAGAGGTTTGGTTTTTTTAAGCAACGATTTTAGGATGAGATCAGCTCTAGAAGGGCCTGTTTTCCCTTCACTAGGCTGAAAAGGGAGACAGGTAATTCAACGCAGGTGGCTACATAATTCCCCCTCTCTGAGGATGACCAACATTTAGGAGAAACATGCCCAGAACAGCCACCGATTTGGGTATCCCACACGTCCCCCTACTGCAAGATTTCCCACACTAGACTAACACCAAGCTCTCCCACTTGAGGCTCTGCTACCTGGGAGACAAAAAGTAGATTCAATCGGCAAAGAGGGAATATTCCCCAGGCCAGGGATGCCCTCTTTCACCAGCGGGAGGAGACATGGGCTTTTGGACCCCCAGCCAAGGATGTCCCACACTGCAATAGCCCCCAGGAGACCCTTCTCCAGCTGAGCGCTCTGACCCCCCAACACAGCCTGAGGATATACAGATTATTTCTTGCTAAACAGTGCAACTGCTGCAGGAGAGGTGAGGAAGCTCTGCTCCCGGAGCATCCTCGGAGAGGGAGGAGAAAGGGGACTGACCGCCGTCAACCCCCTTGCAGGTTTCTGCTTGGCAGAGCAGTGCCCCAGCCACCGAGCTCTGTTTGGGAAGGGGGCACCCAGCCTCCTCATCCCCACACCCGGATTTAAAACACAGCAAACAACCCGCTTGCTCTTTAAAATGAGCAGGGAGGACCTCCCTGCGTGTAGGAGAGAGGATGGAAACCCTGGAGCTGAGGTTTAGCCTTGGTCCCCTCAATCTGGGCTCCTTCTGGGCCACCTGGGGCTGGGCATCCCTGTCGGGCAGCCTGGACCCCCGCATCCTGCGCAGCCCCGCAGAGCGGTCCCCGCTCCCGAGACACCCATGTTTCGGGTTTTTACAGAAGGAGAGAGGCAGAAAGTTTCTCTCCCCGTGTCACACGCTCGGCTGACACGGGGTTGGGGGGGTGGGGGTGGTCGAGAGAGCTCCACACACCCACCCCCCCCATCACTCTCCCGATTTCGCACTGATTTAACCCGGTATTTAGAACAGCAGCAAGGCCAGCCGAGTCCCTCTCGTTTGGAAAGAGGCGGGGGGAAGGATGGAGGGGGGGGCTGTGATATTTCCACGCACCGGAGGGAACAGCAACAACCGGGGCGGGGAGGGGATGGGGGGGGAGTCGCGACCGACGGCTCCACGCGTGATGCCGGGGTGGGGGGGTTCGGACCCCTCTACGGTCCCACGAACAGCCCTGGGAGAGGGGGGGGAGAGCAGCAACAACCAACAACACCCCTCTCCCGGGGTGCCACCCTCCACCGAGCCGGTGCATCCCACCCCCCTCCACCCCCAGCTCCCCGGCACCGCAAGGGATGGGGGAAAAACCCAAAAGGAGGAGAAAAAATCTCACCTCTTCGCAGGGCGGCAGCTGCAGGGCGGCCGCCTGCCAGCCCAGCAGCCAACAGCACACCCAGGCGCTGCTCCGGTACCCCCGCTCCGCTCCGCTCCTCCGCATCCTCATCATCATCTTCATCCTCCCGCCCCCGCCGCGGGAGCAACCGCGCAACCCTTTTCCCCCCGCGCCGCACCCGGGGGGGCGGTGGGGAGACGGAGAGGGGGGTAAGATCACCGTCCCTCGTCCCTACCGGAGACCTCCCCGGGTCGGGCTGCCCCTGGCCCTGCGCCCCCCCTGCAGCCGGGCATAACCCCCGGGGGCTGGCACGGACGGCAGCGGCCCCGCCGGCCGCCTGCTCCCGGCAGCCGGCACCGCCAAAGCCGGGAGGAGGGGCCGGGAGGAGGAGGAGGAGGAAGGAGGAGGAAGAAGGCAGCGCAGGCGCATGCTGCCAGGGCTCGTCCAGCCCCGACGTGGCAAGCGGGAGGAAGGCAGCACCCTCCCAGGGGTACCCCCGGTCCCAAAAGGGGGAGAGAGGCACCAGGGGGTGAAATCCTTCAAGCATCCCCCGGGGGTCCCGGCCCTGCTGGGGGAGGTCGGGCTCTCGCCGTTCCGAAAGGCTCCGGGGTGGGAGTAGCACCGGGGAGGTGTGAAATCGCCCACCCCCTACGCCGTCCCGCAGCCCCCTTCGTCCCCCGCTTGGCTGCCGGCCCCGCAGCCCCCCATCCTGGGGGATGGCAGCGCCAGGCGATGTGGGGGGGCTTGTATGGCCAGGCTGGATGGGGCTTTGAGCAGCCTGCTCTGGTGGGAGGTGTCCCTGCCCAGGGCAGTGGGGGTGGAACTAGATGATCTTTAAGGTCCCTTCCAACTCTAACCATTCTATGAGTCTATGATCTCCCTTGCTCCACTTGCACCAAGGATGGCCGTGTCCCCACTTCACAGAATCACAGAATCTTCTAGGTTGGAAGGGACCTTAAAGATCATCTCGTCCAACTGTCAACCTGACTGACAAAAATAGACACCCACACAACAAACAAGGAGCATCATCACTAAACCATACCTCCCAGCACTACATCAACCTGTCTTTTGAACACCTCCAGGGATGGTGCCTCAACCACCTCCCTGGGCAGCCCATTCCAATGGCTGAGAACCCTTTCAGTGAAAAAATTTCTCCTAATATCCAGCCTGAACCTCCCCTGGCGCAACTTGAGGCCATTTCCTCTCGTCCTGTCGCCTGTGACTTGAGAAAAGAGACCGCTCCCCATCTCTCTACACCCTCCTTTCAGGTAGTTGGAGAGAGCAATAAGGTCTCCCCTCAGCCTCCTTTTCTCCAGGCTGAATAACCCCAGCTCCCTCAGCCTCTCCTCATAAGACTTATTCTCCAGGCCCCTCACCAGCTTTGTCGCCCTTCTCTGGACCCGCTCCAGCACCTCAATGTCTTTTTTATGGTAGGGGGCCCAAAACTGGACACAGTACTCAAGGTGAGGCCTCACCAGTGCCGAGTACAGGGGGACAATCACCTCTCGGGCCCTACTCACCACACTGTTCCTGATTCAGGTGGGACATGCTTTGGACCACTGGCCTCCTCGCAGGACATGCCAGCCACCCTCCTCTGGGGGATGGGGAAAGCTGCTTATTCCTGGCCTGACCCAAATGCATCCCCAGAATTGGGCAGTTTCCTCCCTCAGGGGTTGCCTTTCAGTCCCCTTTCCTCTCCCCTTCCCCAGTGATGCCCGGCTGCTTATTCCTAATGAAGTGTTTTACTGCCTGAGGCATGGATGGTCCTCTGTCATCCTGGCACTGGATGATCCTCTGCCACCCTGGCATCAGATGCTCCTCTGCCACCCGGGCATCGCTGCCAAAGCTGCTCACTTCCCTGCTCCCTCCTGCCTCTTCCCTCCTTTCTGCCTCCTCTTATCTAACCAGCAAACCCCAGCAGAGACACAGTGCTCCTCATCACCAGCACAGTATGTTCCTGTCCCTATTGATCTACCCTTTCAAACTCCAATACATAGACCTTTTCTTTTTTTTTTGACTTATAATTTGTTGAGTGACTATTTTTTTTTGGCAATTTCCCTGCCGTTCCTGCTCACCGTGACAAAGGTTTGACTCAGCCTTTATTCATCTCTTGAAAAGAGATGAGGAATCTGAAGGCAGAGTCAGATCTTTGCGCGAATCACGTAACCCCTCTCGCCGTCCCCCAGCTGGTGTCATCGCTAACACAAAAATGGTTGAATTCACTCATTTTTATGTCATTTCAGGGCCTTGCTGGAGCAATCTGGAGGGAGCTCTGTGATGGCCCGCTAAAGGAGGACAAATTTGAAATTTCCCTTTGTTCTCCTTGCTCTGCTTTTATATGAAGGAAGGAAAATGGGTTCTTGGTTCTTCCACCGTTGGTCCCCATCCCTCACCAGGGTGCCAAATGAAGCAGCTTGTGTAAACAGCTACAAGAAAAAGTCAAATAATCTTTTCCAGAAAAAGCAGAGAACGGGATAGAAACTGAGATGCTGCTTTATGTTTTGTGCTCCTGGACCAGGTGGGTCACAAAGTCGGTCCCAAGGACTCATTGCTCACCTTAGCTGTGGGCTAAAATCCAATGTTTGAGGAACACTGATTTCAGCTGGAGCAGCGGTTCTCTTTACATTTGCTAAAATCAAACACACAAAGCTGCAGGGATTCACAGCAAGGGATTCACCCTGAAAATACGTGGAGAAAAAAAAAATTATATTGGTTGGATTTAGCACGTCTTTCATACAAGGAAAATGGGTACAAGGTCAACTTCCAGAAAAGTGCGCTTCTTGCTGCAGCTGTTGGCCTTGAATAAAAATCCAGGGTGGGAAGCAGACCTGCTGGGGGCTGCTCTGCTTTCTGCAAGAGGTGGATTTCTGCCCCTAAAGTCCTACTGATTCCCAGGGACTCTCCAGAAAGCAGTGGGGCCACTAACACAGCAACAGCAGGAGTCAGTTAAAGTGAGCAGAGCTCCTGTACAGCACAGAGATGCGCCAGAAAAGAGGGTACCAGACAGTGCTCTGTCAGCAGCTCTGTCACCCTTTTGTCTCACTAAATTATTTAATTTTAAATCTCAGAATGGGAAGAACTCAATTTACAACTAAAAGGGTAGATACTCATTGTCCTCACTTTATGTTAACAAAAATTATTTACTGTCCTCTGTGGGATTTGCTGTCATCCTGGCAAGAAAAATCACTAAGATCTGTGATTTTTATTTTTTCTCTCTCTTGCTTTATGTTTCCAAATGACAGAAGGTCCAGAAATTTCTCAGGCTTTAATAGCAACGTTGTCACTTTGGTTGCTGTGCAATTTGAACAGGATCTGAAATACCTGTGATACTAAATCCTGCAAATCTTACCTGAAGGCAGCACGGCAAAAATTTTGCTGTGCATAGTAAGCATGAGGCCAGCAGAAAAAAAAAAAAAAAAAAAAAAGTGTACCATTTAAAAAATTAATCAGCTTAGATAGACATGAACAAATGGGGTAAAGAAAAGCAGTGCTGGATGTGAAAAGCATCATGGAATTCACACCAAAAAAGGGGTAACACCTGTATTTAAGGCAGTGGTGTTGAAGGACTTTTAAATGTAGTAAAAGCAGATGGCAGTCAGTTACTCTGGGAGGTTTGAGATCTGTATCTGAAATCTTGACCTAATATTTTGATTCAAGTGAGAGGGTAGGAAAGTAATTCAGAAGAATCATGCAATCTGATTTAAAAGCAATTGCCCTGCTCTGCTACATTAAAGTACAAAAGAAAAAGAAAGGAAGACAGCGAAGTAGTAAGTAATAATTTATGCTGCAACAACTGTGAGATGTGTCTCAAGCCACATCTCCAGAATTTCCTGCGTTTTATTGCACCTCTCCATTAATCTGGTTTAAGTTAAAGATGCCCTTAAAAGTGTAAGCTGTGCCCAGAAAAACCCAACAGCTTCCAAGCATTTAGGATCCAGGTCTGTAAACGCTTCTTCCCGACATCTGTGAGATGTTTGAAGTTAATCATGGACGTTCATGTTTGCAGAGCTCAAGCCAGAGGTTTCTCCAGTAGCCGTTCAGCCGTGGCAGGGAAGCAACCATATGTCGCTAATGTTAATGACACCAAGCAAAAGGGAGAATTAAATGGCTGCCAGCTACTGTTTGGATGACAGCAATTAGTAACTACACTTGGGATTAGTCAGGCCTGTAGGCTGACATTGGCTTGCGTGGGAATACATCACAGGGTACATAAAACCATTAACTCTTTTTCGCTCTGCCTGTTCCTGATGAAAACTCCTGGAAGACCTTGCCTGCTTTGCACTGACCCTTTTGGAAAAGGTAATCAATATAAAGCAATTTTATGGAGTTTCTTTGCTGGAACTCGTTTTCTAACACTAGTGACTCTCCACGTGGTTAAATGACACGATCCCTCTACAAGGGTAACTGGTTTTCCCACAGAAGGTAACATGTCCTTTTAATTTGCTAACACATCCATCTGTGGGCTCTACCACAGTGTGTTTTGCTCAGGCGTCTCCTTTTTCTTATGGACCATATATTTTCCCACATAACCTGGTCATCTGTGCACTCTCCACCAGGGTATACTTTATCTGGGATTAAAATTAACGTTCTTTCAAGACGTTGTGTCATCCTGGTGCTTTGCTAAGTGCAGTTCCAGAGAGCCTTCAGATGCTCTTGCTCATACGCACATTCTTACTTTTGGATTCCCAGACTCTTCAAGCTCTTTGGAAATTCGAGATACGTAGAAATAGTAAATGAATGTTCTGTACCTGTGCCTCTCTTTCTGCTCTGACCTACTTAGACAACGCTTTTATTTTCAAGTTATTCAAGGACCATCACGAGTCTATCCTAGGATAGTCTGGAGAACCATGCTGAGAAAGCTGATGTGTCAGGGCAGGGGCCAAGCAGTCACAGTCACTACAAGAAAAGAGAAGCAGTGGGATCCTCTCTAAGCTTCTCCTGCAGCCCACGGAAAAGCCAGATGCTGGGATTCATCTCTCTTAACTTTCTCACCCACAGCTTGGGGTACTTTGGGAGTACCATTCACCCTCTCCTAAAAAAGAATTTATAAACACATCAGATACATGTTTTAAAGGGTACCCCAAAGTGTCCAGAGCTGAAAGTAGCACTCACCAGACATGTTTTAATCACCTATTTTAGGAGGAGCTGAATGTCTTTTCTCTCCATTAACTGCAGAGGTAGCTCAGATATAGACACACGTGGTCAAATGAAGCCCACCCTAAGTAATTTTCTACTGCCTAGTGTCCTCTTTAGACGAGGTTTGTGTCCTCCAGCTTTAGGGGCATATTAAGTGGAATGTCTGACTGGTCTATACACCACACTCTACAGCCCCATTTCCATCCAAACCAGAGCACAGGACAGTGAAACGGACCTGGGGCAGTGTTTGTTGGGCTACATGATCTGGGTTGTACAGGCTCATTAGGTAGCTGTAGCCTCCTTATATAAACCCACACCTGCAAACCTCCAGAAAAAGGCTTCTTGGCAAAGGGAAAAGCCAGGATCAGCTTGTACTGCCTTTTCACAATTCTCACTCCTATGTGTAATGCTCAGCATTTATCCCTTTCCCTCCTTTCTTAATATCCTTCTTTCTGAATGCAGTATTTTCTCCCTGGAGATGTTTAGAGTGCCGGTATTTTGCTTTCCTAGCAAACTTCATCTTTTGGTTCCCCTTTAAGCTTCTGCGAGCCTTCCAGTTGTGATCTCTTTGTTCATCCTTTCTCTCACTGGGACTTTAGCTGAATTTTCCTGTAAATCTTGTTCGTGGTTTGGCACGGGAGGAGCTCCTTGAATACATACAATGTAAAGGTTAGACATACAAGACCCAAAGCGCTCCTGCACCGTTTCAATCTATGGACCTGGAGAAAAGGGGTCAGAGAGCTAAGCTGCCTTGCTTGAATCTGAATCACAAGACATTCATCCACAAAAGAAGAATTTCTCCACTTTTGAGATCGCCACATGATTTCACAGCCCCTTCTCTGCTTTTCAGACTAAGAGGAAAATATTCATTTTCAGTTTTAAAATGTACAGGCCAGCTGATTATTTTTTTTCCCCCTGGTGCATACAAAATAAAAAGCGGCGATCACTGCGTTAAAATCGGCGTGTTTGTTTTGAGCAAGGAGGAAGAGCAGTGGTAAATATTTCCAAGATAAGTGATGACAGACAGCAGGATCCGCATCCGAAGCCTTTTGCTGTTGTTATTAGAGTTCCTTAGCCATTCATCCACAGATGCCTTTTCCCAGCGGGCCCATTTATCTGGTATTGGGTAGCAGGAGCGTGTTGAGTAATGATGACTCTCTTGACTTGGCGTGCAAAACCCAGCCTCGTTAGATGGCTCTCGGGGACCCATCGTGACATGGGCACGTCCAAAGAGGACACGCCGGCTGGGGGAGGCCGGGGGAGCAATCTGAAAAGTAACGGAGCTCTATTAATAGAGCACTAAGTGCAAGCTATTAGAAAGCTAAAATCTATACGCTCCGGCTGTGTGGTTTGGTGTGTGAGCCGAGTTAGGATGAATGACACTGAACAAATAGCTTTCTGCAGTAAAGACAGGTTATTTGGGTTAATCCTATATTCATTTCTATAGCGATGCCGGGCATATTAAGGCTGATCACACTCACTGTACGTTAGCAAGGGCTCTATAGATGCACATCCTCACCTCTGGGAAAGAGCAGGAGGCTGAGCAGCCTCCACACAGTGCTGAATCCCTGCACAAAGGGTCCCCACATTACCCAGCTTCTCCAGACACCATTTGTCCCTCGCACCATCACCAAAATGTCCAGGGCCACCATCCCATGGAGTGGTACAGATAATTCCCTCTCCCATCCACCTCACCAGAAGCATCTTGCTTCTCCAGAAAAATAAAAATCAAAATGTCACAAGGCTTTTGCGTAGTTGGGCTAGATGACCTTTAAAGGTCCCTTCCAACCCAAACCATTCTATGACTATGATAGTGTTCCCCGGAAGGAAAAAGGGCTCATATCTTCTATTGACCAGCTTGATCTTGATGAAGGCTTTTGTCATTAAAGGGCTGCATTTTCAAGGGTCTTCTCAAAGGTCTTTCGGCTTCCCCTGAATCAATGACAAGATCTCACTCTTCAAAAGCTTCAAAGAAAGCAATGCCAGACTCTCCCAGGGAAATTGGTAGGAACCTTATTGAGCCATCATTAAAACGCTTTGCAAGTCCCACCTGTTTGATAAACAGGAACTTTTGTAGGTGTAACGTATTTTATTACCATATGGTTGCTATGGTTGGTAGCAAAATTAACTGAGCTGACACTGCCAATAGTGTTCACACACACAATGGCCACAAACAATTGTAACTCAGTATTAGCAACAGTATTGATTTTCTGCTCCCGGGAGAGCCTTTGTAAATTTTCAAACCCCAGTTTTTCCAAACAAAAAGCACCCAACTAAATGTCAGAGATTGTTACAAAGTCATTCTAGAGGAAGGCAGAGTTGTAATTTATCATGTGAGAAGACTGACTCTGATCTCACGTATGTGGGTGTGAAATTGTGATGACCCTACACCAGCACATGACTGAAATAGGTATTTTCAAGGTGACTCCAAGGTGATGCCTTGACCAGGCAGCCTGATCTATCCTGGCAGGCTGACCTCCAAGTCAACCTAAAGTCTCAACTATGTTTGTAGAGCTTCAGCTGGAATGAGGCTATAGCCATGCATGTTGCACCCGACTCTTAATGCTCCTGCAGGCAAGGATCTACCCAAGTTAAAGCAGAGCATGTGGTGTTAGATGGTTTGGCAGCTATGACAGGGAAAGCTTCAAATGCACAGTGCCGTTAGAAGCTCTCTCAGCATCTGGGAGGCTTTCACCTCCATCATCACCAGTCCCGGAAGCAATAAATACCATCAAACGTGTGCACTAATGCAAAACCTTCCTAACGACTTCTTCTCCTCTCTGTTGGTTATTGCAATTAGATGAGCACATCTAACTGTCACACGCATCATGTATTTGAGAAGTTATTTTGTCCTAACACTGCGACAGTTGCCGTTGGGGTTTTCTGTTGCTCAGCTCTGTATGAGTCACAGAGTATTTACCCAGCAAGTTGGGCTCAGTTATGTTTAATTTCTGACAACAATTTCTGCCACCATTCAGGTGCCGCAGGCTGATGCCCACGGGCTCAAAAATAAAGATTGCATAAACTCTTTGTCTGTCTTGCTGAACTTCCAGCCTTCCTCTCCCAAAACTCCCATGCTTTTTCATTCATTAAACCCAGCTCCCTCTATTGATTTTCAGGGAAAGAAGGAGGTTTGGGGCCAAACCCAGCAGAGGAGCAGCCCCCCAGCTTGGGGGCTTTCACCCCTTTCCAAGAGGGAGGACCACTCGTCCAAGGGAAAGGATGCACAGATCTGGAGGGTTGCTGGGGTTCACCTGGTTTTCTGCAGGAGGAGGGAACAACAGTCCCATCCCCCCTTCAGGAGATGCCTCAGAGTCCTCCCTGGATGCTCCACACATGGTTTTGGGGTGAATTATCTCTTAAGCTCTGAGCCCTATAGATTAAAGAGTGTTATGGTGTCTTTAGGAGTATAAACTGTTATGCTCACAGGGAATAAGGCAGTACTCAAATGGGGAATACACCTTTGGCTGCACATGTTTACTTCTCCAGCTCCCTCAGGATGATGTTGTTTTGACACAAAGTCTCAGTTTGATTTGCTCCACAAAACACCGATTGCGCTGTCAGCACCTCTAAATTTGGTAACACCTCACAGCCTTCAAAATACACAAATGTAAATTTGCTATTTAAGGGGTGAAGTGATCTATTGCACTATAAATAGCTTACCATATTAACATACTAGTGGTCAAGTGGCACTAAGCTAAGTGAAATACTTGTAAATGTAATTTTGATGCTTTATTAATTCCTCCCTTATGGATTTGCTTTCCTCTTTACCACTTTTCTTGGTGTCTGATTTTTCTCCCCTTTTTAAACTGCTGCTTAGTTTATTACCTCATCCAAAGATGCATCTTCCCCACCGTCTTTCCCAATGCCCCCTTTCCCTACAACTGACTTGAAAAAAAAATATTTTGAATTAGAAGTCTGTGAGGGACTCCGGTTCATTTTTAACCCTGCTTTCTCAATAGAGATTCATCTCATGTACCAGCCCCACTGAATATGAGATGTAGAGCAGCACATTGAGGATGAGTCCCTGCAAGAGAGCTGTGTCTGGTGGGTAAAACTTCAGGGACATGTTTTCCTCTCCCATCACTGCCACTGACTCATTCCAGGTAAAATTTATCCTTTTGCAGAACACCAACCTGAAACTACACCTTACTTAGGCTCTAGTTAAAGGCACAAGGTGAGATTTCAATAGACTCAAGAGATGAACGATGCTTTTATGAGTTTTCCTCTCCAGAGTCAACTGTGGGAAGCCACTTTATACTTCTTTATTTCAATTCTTTCTCTGTAAATCGGTTATTTTTTCAGCCTTTGAGATGCTTGGATGAGAAGGACTTACAAAAGGACAGGAGGGGTTTATCTGCCAGCAGATTATGGCCAAAAAAGTGTAGTATCTAGCAAAAGAAGTTGGAGTGTAAGTCTCCTTGATCCAAGCTTCTATAGAACCACAGATGCTCATACTGGAGCACTTGCCTGCTTGGTCTTGGTTCACTGGTACTCATTCCAGCCTAGATCTGCCCAAGGGGAGATACAGGATGACCCACAGGGATCCTGGTCCTGGCACATGCTCCACAGGGCTCTAGAGGAGGACCAAGCATCTCAGGATGGGACCAAAGCAGCCAACACATCGCCATTCCATTGCCATTCCAAGATGGCAGAGCTCTGCCTCCATTCTACCTATATTTCATTACCTGCTGAGTGCTGGAAAGATTTTTTTAAGCCCCTTTGTGAGGCTTTGCATTAACTCATCCCTAGATATTTCCCAGAAATAGTGAAGGTGAGGGCAAGGTGAGCCTTTAGTACCCCTGGCTTTAAAAAATACAAACATTAACGCCATTACAAACCCACAGACACGCAAGAGATCAGCCTGAGTGAATTTGAAATTAACCTTGCAAAGAGAATAGTGTGTTTGAATTAATCTCTAAAAGCGTGCTTTACCGTGGATGTAAGGTAAAATGTCAGCCTGAAGTTAAAAGCCTTGTCGAAGCAATCTCTGTTTTAAGACGCAAAGTGACCCTTGATATTTATCAAGGTAATGAAAATACTACAGGCCTTTTGGAAAGCTGATGAGAGGTTGTACTCAGCTCACCCATCGTAATAACTAGGTGTTCTTGTCATAGCTGGACAACTCACTTCTCTGTCATTTTCCCACATGCGGGGACAAAACCTGCAGACTGATTATTGTTATTTCCCAGCATATTCCCAGCTAGACTTCAGCGTTAATGAAATATACGTATATTTATTTTATATTTATATTCAATTAAAGTGTATATATGTAATATATAACGTATACGTATGTATATTTCTGGTGACTGAAGCGGCCAAACAGAGGTAACCCAGCTGACCCCCAAAATGCTCCAGACAGCCCGGCAGGCAGAGACACTTTAAGCAGCAGGGACAGCAGAGGTGACTCAGCCCTCTTCCCGCTGTGTCACCAGCAGCTGAACAGAGACAGACGTCACCCCTACACCAGCGGGCAGAGGAGATGAGCTGGCCAGCTGAATGTGCAGGCTGCTGTTCTATAGGTAATCCATTAATGCCTAAGGCTGATGACGATAGGTCTTTAATTTATTTGCTGAGCATGATGCCAACAAAGACAAAAACTCATGAAGCCAAACCACAAAGAAGTCGTACGTCAAAAATATCAAATGAGTAAACTATAATTTCTTTCATAATACAACACTTCCCTGTCTAGCCAGGGCAGCTGGCTTATGCTGTCAAGTACTTTACTTTTCATCTCCCCAGGAAATCACAGGAAAAAATTCAACCCCATTTGGAAAAAAACAAGGAAAACCAACCACATGCTTGTGTCCCTGATGGTGAGGTAAAATATAGGCATTTTCACAGAATCTTAGAATGGTTTGGGTTGGAAGAGACCTTAGAAATCATTGAGTTTCAACCCCCCTGCCATTGCTCAAAGCTCCATCCAGCCTGGCCTTGAACACCTCCAGGGATGGGACATGCACAGCTTCCCTCACCACAAGAGGGACATTACCACAAGAGGGACATTGAGGTGCTGGAGCAGGTCCAGAGAAGGGCAACGAAGCTGGTGAGGGGTCTGGAGCACAAGTCTTACGAGGAGAGGCTGAGGGAGCTGGGGTTGTTCAGTCTGGGGAAGAGGAGACTGAGGGGCGACCTTATAGCTCTGTACAAGCACCTGAAAGGAAGCTGTAGAGAGGCGGGGGTCAGTCTCTTCTCCCAAGTTACAGATGTCAGGACAAGGGGCAATGGCTTCAAGTTACACCAGGGGAAGTTCAGGTTAGATATTAGGAAACATTTCTTTACTGAAAGGGTTGTCAGGCATTGGAATGGGCTGCCCAGGGAGGTGGTGGAGTCACCATCCCTGGAGGTATTTAAGAAACGTGTAGACATGTTTCTTCAGGGCATGCTCTAGTGCCCAAGATTATTGGTTTGTCGTGGGCTGCTGAGTGGGTGGGTGATGGTTTTTTGGTTTGGTTGTTGTTGTGTGTTTAGGTGGTGGGTGGTGTGGTTTTTGGTTTTGGGTTTTTTTTTTTTTGTTTGTTTGTTTGTTTTTTTGTGGTTGGACTCGATGATCTCTGAGGTCCCTTCCAACCACCACAATTCTGTGATTCTGTGATTCTTCCCTGGGCAACCTGTTCTGGTGTCTCACCACCCTCACAGGAAAGAATTTCTTCATCGTGTCTAATCTAAATCTACCCTCTTCCAGTTTGAAGCCATTACCCCTTGTCCTATCACTACATGCCCTTGTAAAAAGTCCCTCCCCATCTTTCCTGTAGCCCCTTTCAGACAATTGAAGGCCACTGTAACGTCTCCCCAGAGCCTTCTCTTCTCCAGGCTGAACAACCCCAGCTCTCTCAGCCTGTTTTGTTGGCACTTGTGTAAGATGGATCGGGTGCTTCACCCTGCTCCAGTTGCAGCTGGGCTATTTTAAGCTGTCCTCTCAACATGGGCACCTACATGAAGATCCAGCTTCCCAAATGGCTACTCTCCATGGGTGCCCCTTTGCGTGTCTCCAGCAAACACAGGTGACTGGGACTTCACAAATAAAGTATCATATCATAGAATCATAGAATCATAGAATTGCCCAGGCCAGAAGGGACCTCCAAAGGTCATCTAGTCCGACCTCCCCGCAGTCAGCAGGGACACCCCCAACTAGACCGGGTTGCCCAGGGCCTCGTAGAGCCTCACCTTGAATATCTTCAGGGATGGGGCCTCAACCACCTCCCTGGGCAACCTGTTCCAGTGCTCCACCACCCTCACAGTAAAGAACCCTCTCCTAATCTCCAATCTAAATCTGTTCCCCTCCAGCTTGAAGCCATTGCCCCTCGTCCTGTCACTGCAGACCTTTCTAAACATGCTTTCCCCAGCCTTCCTGTAGGCCCCCTTCAGGTACTGGAAGGCTGCTATTAGGTGTCCTCAGAGCCTCCTCTTCTCCAGCCTGAACAACCCCAGCTCCCTCAGCCTGTCCTTGTAGCAGAGGTGCTCCATCCCCCTGATCATCCTTGTGGCCCTCCTCTGGACCCTCTCCATCAGGTCCATGTCCTTCTTATATTGACCAAAAGCTAGTCATCTGGAGGCAGCAGAGGTACAACGAGGTCAAAACCTCCCCAAATTGCGAAGGTTTAACATAGCACAGAGAGCTCACAGGGACTGTGAAGTCTGGTTCCATTTTTTGTCACCCAACACACTTGAGTTTTTGTGCTAATAGACTGCGAGTGTGGATCAGGCCACCTGACCAGACCTTCTCCATCTGTAATAGAATCACCACCTGGTTTTCAGGCATCCCATTGTCAGCGCAGGGGTAACCATAAGGTATATTATCATTTATCTTTCGAGACGTCACTCTAAATCTAATTACTGAGCTCTTATTTTGCATTTTAGTAAGAGATGCTCATTTTACTCTCACCTTAAAGCTTCCTTAATCATTTCAGAGATTCAAAAAATTCTTGGCGGAGTGTCACCCGTGGAAGAGCAATATTAAAACAAAGCCAGCTTGCTCTGCCAAACATCCTGAAGCGGTGTCGTCAGGAGTCCCCAAAGCTGGCAACTGCAGAGCTGCTGCGAAGCTGGCAACTGAGTTTATGGAGAAGGGACTCTCACCAGCAAGTGTTAACCCAAGCTGCTGGAATATTCACCAAGGCTATGAGGGGAGAGATCGTGGGGTCCCCATGCAATTGTAGCATTGAGTTTACACCACGTATTTAGTAAGTGAGCTAAGAATAGGAATGTTTTGTACCAACCGCAGTTTTTTGATTGAAAAAGATTGCGGGATGACTGTTATGCATTGAGTTATTGAAGGATTTTGTCCCGTTACACTGATTTGCTAAAAATAGGCTAAAGCTCTCTCTGATTTTTAAGGTGGAGCAGCCAGAATATCAAACATTTCAGAGCCATCTGCTGCGCATTTGGATTCACATGGCTTATTTCAGACATCTGCACTAAAATAGGATGAATGATGCCCAATAGATACCTATTTCTCTCTGCTGGCTAGAATGGTCGAGGCAGCTTGTTGAAATGCAGGTGTCTGTGTTGTAGATATAGACTTGCTCAGGGGCATCCCAACCTAGTGCTAGTTTCAGAGGATAATTAAAAATCACTCATTTTGCTCAGAATATTTCCACTTGTCACAATAAGGATTAAATGTGACCCTAAAAAGCTCCTACAAAGTACTTAAATGACTAAACCCATATCAAGACTGTTGTTTTCACCAAGATTGTGTCCAAACACGAGGTTATTTCCCCAAACCAGGGTTCACAAGTCACAGCAGGGTAATGTTGGAGCAGCTGAACTGCCCCGAGTCCAGCTCCAGGTGGAATTCCTCATTCTCCAAGACTACGAAAACCTACATCTTTCCCCACCATATAACTGAATTTTAAATGCTTTACAAGTTTTAACAGCACTTGGATTTTTGGCCAGGAAGCAGGGTCTGGTTTTTTGAACAGAAATGCAAAGCTATCATGTACAATTTATATTGAACTATCATGCCCCGTTGACGTGATACCATTATGCAGGATAACCGAAAGCAGAGCCCTTGCTAATCTTAGAAACACAGGTCTGGAAGCAATCTCCAGGGCAGCAGATACCTCATCCACATTCCAGGCACTGAAACTCCTGGCCTCGTGCGGTGACTCGGGGAGCAGCTTTTATGAAGATCATTATCTTTCTTAACCTCGATGCAAAATTCATAGAAAGGGAGAGCGCCGAGAGCCAGGATTCACTTTACATCAGTCATGGTAATAGTCTGACACTCCTGAAGTCCTTATTATTCCATGCAGCAAAGAAAAAAATATATATTCAGTTTTCACAGAATCACAGAATCATCTAGGCTGGAAGAGACCCTCGGGATCATCGAGTCCAACCATCTACCCTACTCTAAAGTTCTCCCCTACACCATATCCCCCAGCACCACATCTAAACGGTTCTTAAACACAGCCAGGGATGGTGACTCAACCCCCTCCCTGGGCAGCCTATATTCATTGTGATTTAGACCAGACAGGCCAAATCCTGGCTTACAGAACCAGTCCTACCTGCTTAATTCATAAAATCATCCCCTGAGAATTCACTTTTGTCACCTAAAGAAGTTCTGCCTTTAATCACATCATTAGGAGAATCACCTCTCAGATCTGCTGTGATGCAGAACTGCCCTGGACTGCCTCAGAGAGCAGCTCGGGACAGAAAATAGCACAAACTAGTCTCTTAGTCTTCACCGTAACCCTGGAGTTTAGTAACAACATTTCTTCATAAAATAAAATAGAGGCAAAACGCACAGATTCACCCAGCTATTGAGTTGCAATTCTGGGGCAAAGAATAAATAAAGCAGAAGCAAAGCTGATGGGGAGGGAGCAACGTCCTGCTTGTATTTGTTTGATAAAAGACTATGGTTTTCAGGAGACAAATACAGAAACATTGATCTTAGGGCCCTTCCCAGCCAGCTGATTGCATGGGCAGAGCTTTACATTTGGATGTCATTTTCATTATTATTAAAGTTATAAGAGAAAGGACTTCAGTGTGACCCTGCTAACTGGGATTTGCTTCCTAGCTAAGCCCTGTCTATAGTGATGCTTAAAGACAGTCACGATTTCCTGCTCAAATTTTATTGGAAGAGGAATATTGATGAACCAAAAGATAGAAATCGCATGAAACCTGTTTACGTGCCAGTGTTTTAATCACTGGAAATCAGGGGCTTCCAAGTTCTGTTTTAGGAGGTACAATAAAGTGTGATACAGAGATGGGCAAGTTGACTCATTAGGAAGAGTTCTGTGAATCAAGCTAGGTTTTTATTTCTTGGGGTTTTTTTCTTTAGGAATTACATAAGAATTCATATGCATAGTATTCCCCCTAGATAAAACCGAACGGAAAGAAATCTCAGTGCTTTCACACCGTAAAATACCATCTGTTTCTATTTAAGAAATCCATGATAATGGAACCCAAAACACTTTGATCAGATGTTTAATGTGACTTTAAGAGTTTTGAATTAGTATTCCAGACCAGCCTTGCAAAATGTTGTCAGCTCCAAAATTGCTTCTCAGCTCCTTCCCATGGAGACTGAGAAAGAAAAAACAATATTTCACTCTCTGAGAACAATAAAAAAAAGACTTCCCCACAAATTTGATGAGTTTGTTATAAGCACAGAAGAAAACCCTGACATGTACTCAGAGTGCATGCAGTTATAAACATCAGATTTGGGTCAGACTGTACGAAACAGCTCTTACTCTGAATCATCTATTTAAGGAGCATTTAAAAGTCTCTTCCTATAGACTGTGAACAGTCCAACATAGTAAGATTGCAAAATGAATACCCCACAAAATGAAGATTGAGTAGAAAGTTAAAATGGCAGAAAGATGCCTCTCTAACCCAAAAAAAAAAAAAAAAGGTTAGGAACCTCATATACAATTTCATCCATTTCAAACTAAATGGCTATGCTTGACTGCAGAGGCACTGCTGTGGCCTTGCAGGGATTTCTTCAGCAGTGGTAGGACTTGGTATGGGGAACGGAGAACAAAACCTGGCATTGCTTTAAGCCAGGTCCGGACACCAGACACACTAAGGATTGTCTCCAAAAGCTGGAAGAAGACTCAATCAGACATAGGAGGGTAAGGCAGTCCACCATGAAGGATCTGAATTAGAAGTGAGGCAGCTTCAGATACCAACGGGCTGAGAGAGCTGCAAGAAGGAGCCAAGGCAGGGTCACACTGTCAGGGCTGACACCAGCAAAGGCAAAGCCAGGGAAGAGGAGCCACTTTAAGAAGAAACGGTCCTTAGGTAAAGACTCAACAGGACCTTGTTTTGGGTGAAGCTTTCCCTCCCGAGCATCACCAGCACATGCTATTGCCTTTGGGCTGGTGTTACAGCCCAACCTTGCCCTTCTGTAAAACAACTGAAGTCTTATTGGAGGTGTCCAAGCTTCTATAGAACTTCAAGATGGGAAGTCTCTATATGGTGTGGGCAGGCATACAGAGTCATAGAATCAGAATGGTTTGGGCTGGAAGGGACCTTAAAGACCATCTAGTTCCAACCCCCCTGCCCTGGGCAGGGACACCTCCCACCAGACCAGGTTGCTCAAAGCCCCATCCAGCCTGGCCTTGAACACCTCCAGGGATGGGGCATCCACAGCTTCTCTGGGCAACCTGTTCCAGTGTCTCACCACCCTCAAAATAAAGAATTTTTTCCCTTATATCTAATCTAAATCTCTCCTCTTTCAGTTAAGAACTGTTGCCCCTCGTCCTATCACTATACTGTCTGATATAAAGTCCTTCCCCATCTTTCCTGTAGGCCCCCTCTAAGCCCCCCAGAAGGCTCCTCTAAGGTCTCCCCAGTGTCTTCTCTTTTCTAGACTAAACAACCTCTGCTCTCTCATCACCGCCAGAGCTGAACACAGTAGTACAGGTTGGGTCTAAAGAGAGAGGGATAGAAACAAGCAGATTGCCTTGACCTTTCTGGTGAGGAGGAATAGCCTTTTCATAGGCAAACCACAGATTTTCCTTATATTTAAATATTCCATGGTCAGTTCTTCATGGTCATCTCTGGTGGTCACAGAGGTCACAGAAAGCTTTCAAAGCTTGTGAAACATGGGGTGGGTTGGGGTAGCTAAGAGTGGTCAATGGGTGTTCTTACGTGGGCAGGGATGGTGAAGGATCCAGGGGAGAGCATCAGAAACTCTGACAGCGTGGTCAGTTCCTGGAGGAGTGACTGCAGTTGAGACTGGTGGTTTAGTATGGATGGATTTGACTTAGGGTCTGCATTATGGCAAAAATGTTTGCTGTTCCCTAAGATTCCTATGGAAACGAGAGACAAAACAGTGATAAAATCCATTACTCATACTCCAAAAAGAAAAGACCAATGGACCAAAAAGCTAAAAAAAAAATTGCAAAATACCAAAAAGTATTGCAGAGCAAGTCATGGCACACATTCTTTGTAAACTTGTTTATCTCAAATCTACTGGCAAGGTACATTTCTGCCCTGTGAAAAACACTCAGTAAAACCTGTAAGACTTATACGTGTTCATGTGTTTTCCAGTATACATCAAAACATATCAAAAAGTGCAATGTAATGTAGAAGCTGTCAAAGTCCCTGTCCCTTTCTGTAAAAACAATTAATTCCTTTCTATTATTGTTGAAAACAGGTTTTTTTCTTCAGTAAATTATGTAAATTTTGATTACATCAGTCTTTATTATCTGACATTCAAAAGGGCTTCAGAAAACACGTTACTAAAATACCAGGTTCCCAAAACCTGGGGATTATTCAGATTTCATATATTTTTCTGTAATTTTTTTTCTGGTTTTGTCTGGAAAATAAGGAGTTAAAATCAAACATTCATGCCTACACAACTCCGGGACAAATAAACCTTTTAAAGGGAAAGAGCAGTTAATACAATTTATTCCCTTTACTTGGTTAAGGAAAAGCTAAATTAAATTCATTTTCTAGATGAGTTACAGTGAAAAGCAAATGCCATATGGTTTTTCCTAGGATTTGTTAACCTATATTAAGCAATAATTGAAATCAGATGACTTTCAGATTATTCAGACTGAGCTTTTTTAAAAGCATATGGATACGAGTACATTTCAAATCCTCGAAGACATCAGCAGACCTGCCCCTTTGCCTATGCAGGATGTGCGCGATGAGGAAGAAACGGCCACTCCTTTAGATCACAATGGAAACGAGATGCCCAGCTCCTACCTTCAGATCTCCTCTCCAGTACCATTTCCACCCCAAATACAGGAATTTTCAGTCATAGTCACTCATAGGATGCTCATAAGCTAGCAAAAGCCGAAAAATCCCACTTTCTGAACCATCCAGCTGCTGCTGCGTTTAATACGTAGATATCAAAATATCACCGATTAGACCAGACTAGGTTTATTCCAGTTCTTTGTGTATTTCTCATTTAATTTGTACACTTGGCACTCTCTCAGTATTGCCCACTTTGCAGCTAGTTTGTACATGAAAAATTACACGAGGTGTGTGTGTCAGTGAACCCGGGCGCCTGGACCGAAAAAGCCTGTACCTTCGCCAAGATAAATAAGCTGATCAGACGTAATCACGAGGAAATTTTTAAGAATGTCATCTTTAATTCCTGTGAAATATACCTTCGGGTTTCCCGAAACAGCAAACACCTTCCTCTAAAAGCCTCAGGGAACAAACAGAAATTGCTGAGGTTATTTCAGTCTGTAAATGACTGTAGCCTCATGAAGACAAACTCACTCTGTTCATTTGCGCCGGCTGCAGAATTGCTTCCAAATCTGCCCGGAATCTAATAAATCATTCACATCACCTTTTTTCTTTTCTTTTTTTTTTTTTTTTTTTTTTTAAATAGATGAATATTCATGGTGATGGTTTGCAATTATAATTTGTAGGATGCTAAATTTCTGGTAAAGTTTGGACAGAAATAACCAATTTCTTTTTCATTTTAATGATTGCCCAGCTTTAAGGCACTCGATGGAACTGCCTATGGGAATTCAGAAGAGCACCATCGGGTAGTGAAACTCAAAGTATGCAGAGCGTGTTGCTAAGAAAGGCACAGGTGAAAGCTTTGATAGGAGAGAGAGGAAAGGTTAGAGGGGAACTCTCTCTCCAGTTCCTCATTTCTTTTTATCTTTCCTTTTGGGTGTCCAGAGGAATCAGAGTTTGGGAGTAGGCAGAGCTGAATTCCCATCTCTGGCTTCCTCAGGTGTCCTTCTGGCACTCCCGGCTGGGCAAGCTCCCCCCGGCTTTGGCAAAATAAAGCCATTTTCTCAGAATCACAGAATCTTCTAGGTTGGAAGGGACCTTAAAGATCATCTTGTCCAACCGTCAACCTAACTCTGACAAAAATAGACAACCACACAACAAACAAAAAGCATCACCATCACTAAACCATACCTCCCAGCACTACATCCACCTGTCTTTTGAACACCTCCAGGGATGGTGCCTCAACCACCTCCCTGGGCAGCCCATTCCAATGCCTGATAACCCTTTCAGTGAAAAAATTTTTCCTAATATCCAGCCTGAACCTCCCCTGGCGCAACTTGAGGCCATTTCCTCTTGTCCTGTCACCTGTGACTTGAGAAAAGAGACCGGCCCCCACCTCTCTACACCCTCCTTTCAGGTAGTTGTAGAGAGCAATAAGGTCTCCCCTCAGCCTCCTCTTCTCCAGGCTGAATAGCCCCAGTTCCCTCAGCCTCTCCTCATAAGACTTGTGCTCCAGAAATTATTCTTATTTTCCTTATTCTCCTCTGGGAATAAAGCACAAAGCTGAACACGAGGCTTGATATCGCGTCACACCAGGCTTGGGATTTCTCTTTGGTACCAAAGCTGATGTGTGTAGAGGGAGCATCTGTTGACAAAGCCGTTCTATGCCCATCTTTGCTCTGGGAGTATTGATGATGTGAGCTGGGTGATTCAGCCCTTTGCAGATGTGATCTGCAGCTGGGGGCTGGCTCCACAGACAACCTGCAGCCTCCTCGAGGGCAGCTCTGCCGCAATCCTGTTGCCTGTAGTGGAGATGCACAAGGCTGAAAGTGACCCTCTGGTGCAACCGTCCCGAAGAAACTCTCCTGTTCCCATCTTGTTCTTATGTAGTCTTAATTAAGTGTGATTACATTTATTATACTGGAAACTTCCTCATTAAAAATTAAAATAATACAATGGTGAAACAAGCCCCTGTGCTTTTATTTAGGGATGATTTTTAAATCTCAGATATCCTTTTACAGAGCTGAGGTATCACAGATGCTTTTCATGTCAGCTCAGGTTCTCCATGATTTTCTGAAGGCTAGATACTGAGTTTTTATTAATATTTTGGCCCTGTAAAACATCCCAATGTCATTAAAACGCCCATGAAACTTAAACACAAGTAGTTTAAGCCCACTCAGAGTTTTCTTCCATTTATTCAGTGTTGCCCCTTTGGGTATGTCAGGGCTTTTGCAGGATCCAGATGCCTTGTACTCAAAGATCAGGTTCAAACACAAACCTGCCTTTTCCTTTCCCCTTCCTTCCCTCCCCCTCCTTCATCCCTTTATTTCCTCCTAAATTGCTAATACTGTCCTAAATACCTGGACAATAAGCGAGCATTCACTTGAGGGTTTGACAGGGAATTGAGCTATTTTGTCTCCTAGCAATAAGAGTGCCAATCTGGCTACCTTTGCTGCTGTGGACTGAGCCCATCTCCCTCCCCTGAACCCAGCCCTGCTGCTCTTGCAGCCACAGCGCGGCTTGGCCAAGTCAAGCCCAGGCCACGTCACGTTGCGTTGATTCAGCAGGAGAATCTCCTCAAACTCCACGCTGTTATGATGCCTCTTATTGTCTTTGCAGAGCTGGTTTGGGTATCAATCCCAGAGGCTGAAGAGGGAGTAAACATGTAATTACCTCCCGAGAAGAGAAGAGAAGAGAAGAGAAGAGAAGAGAAGAGAAGAGAAGAGAAGAGAAGAGAAGAGAAGAGAAGAGAAGAGAAGAGAAGAGAAGAGAAGAGAAGAGAAGAGAAGAGAAGAGAAAAGAAGAGGAGGAGCAGAATCATGTCATTAACTCTCATCAGCAAGCAGAGGTATTGTGGGCCAGGAAAGCATTTTTTAATGCCTAAAAGTTTGAAAGTTGAAAGAAGATGATGCATTACCACAAAGGCAGCTTGCAGGAGCTGAACACCATCTTTGCTCCAGATTCACGAGAAAAGACTTAGTACTTTTGATGGAAATCCCTTGCTGGATATGTGTCCTGGAAATGAACCAGATCACTGTCCTTCAGCCAGCAGGTAGGACTGGGCAGGGTCAGGATTCCCTGTGACTGGTAAAAGAAACAGGCAACTGTGCAGGAAAAACTGTCAGGGCAGAAATTAGCAGGGTATAAACAAAGCACTAAAGAGGCTTTGTGGCTGCTTGTTTCCCATTTCTTTTTCTTGACTAATGCTTTTCTGAAAGCCTACATTGACAGCACATTGAAGTGTTTAGCTATTAACTATTTATTCACTTGACAAATGTATTAACTTAACATGTTCTAGAAAATCTGCATTTTGGAGGAAGTTCCTGAGTCAAACCATGGGCTGCTTGGTGCAAAAAGAGATCCTTGAAGGTCCCTTCAGACCTGTCGAAGAAAATGGAAATGTTCATTTACACTCCAGCAAGGATATTCCTGATGACTTCTCCATATACAATTAACAGAACTCTAACAAAAAAGGAGTGGCTTTCTGCAGCTCCTGAAATCACAGCTCTTCAAGCCAATTCTGATTCAGCATGGAGATTACTTCCTTAATCAAGATGATAACAATTCTGTTCAACACATGGGAGCTGCAGTGTCCCAGATTCTCCATGGCTATAAAAGATGTATATATAATGGTTTGTACCTTTCCACAGAACATTTATGGGGTGAGACTGTCAGCTCAGTCATAGACAGATACTTCCTGAGGTTGTGAAATAGTGGAACCAAAATGCAGGCATCTAAGACCCCCAACCTATCTGCAACTGAAAAAAAAACTAGGCAAGTAATTAATCTAAATAAGTCTGGAAAGCACAGGTCACAGCAAGAGGGAAAAGATACCTCTTTTTCTCCAGTTATTCAAAGAAGGTTAAAAAGTGCTTTGTTCAGGGGTGCCCTGTTCACAGCCTGTATGAGAAATGTATTTTGGATTCTAGGTGGTTTCTTCCCCCAGAAAAGACATCATGAGAATCAGTTCCAGCTGGAAGCTGTTGCTAAATAATTTCAAATTAAAAATAAGATAAGGCATAGAAAGGTGACAGGAAAGGTGAGTCATGGAACAACATGTGTCAGGTTGTGTGGGTCGTATATTACCAGAAATCTTTAAATTGTGGGCAGATATTATTCTGCAAGGTCTGCTCCAGCTGAAACAGAATTTCTCACTCTGTGTAGAAATTACTAAGTGGGATTCGGAGGTTTGTGCTACACAAGAGGTGAGTTAAGTTAGAGGCAACAATGGACCCTTGTAGCTAAAACCTAATTTTGTGAAACTGCTGAAAGTAGGTTCCAATGCCAAATGATATCACTAACGAAAGGCACATGAGGCCTGAAAATCTAATTTGTAAACTCTCATTGAGCAGAAGATGATACTCAGCACAGCATTCACCCCTCCAGGAGCGAAGCCTGCCAGCAAAGGTTGTTTTCAGCACACTGGATACTGTATGTTAATGGGGACTTGTTTGCCTACATCCACTTCATAAACTGAGAAATTCTTTCTCTCTGCACCTCTCCCTGAGCACTGTGGAAAGGGGAAGTTGATAAAACCTCCACTGCAACTATAACAGCAAAAGAGCAAACAAGAGCCAAAGCAAACAGCAGCTGGCTCAACAAATATGAATTTCAGGTAATGGTCATAAACAACAGGCTGGAACTGTGGATGCTAATAAAGTGAAAGCAAAGGTCAAATCTTGGTTTTTTAACAACACGGTTTGGTTCAAAAGGACATTAAAAAAAAGCAAGCTTGACTCTGTCAGTAATGCAGAGAGGGACTCTGTCAGGAAGCGTAGTGAAAGGACAAGAGATAACAGTTTTAAACTGGAAGAGGGGAGATTTAGATTAGATACTAGAAAGAAATTCTTTACTGTGAGGGTGGTGAGACAGTGCCACAGGTTGCCCGGAGAAGCTGTGGATGCCCCATCCCTGGAGGTGTTCAAGGCCAGGCTGGATGGGGCTTTGAGCAGCCTGATGGGTTGGAACTAGATGATCTTTAAGTTCCCTTCCAACCCAAAGCATTCTATGATTCTACAATTCCATGAACCCTTTCCCAGCCCAGCAGTCCCTCAGATCCCAGCATCTGCAAGAGCGGTGCCTCCAAACAAATTGGCAATGGAAACACACCTGGGAGACAGAAATTGCTGCTGATCCTCCTGCCCAAACTTCCTGGTTCGTAGCATTCCCCAATCTGCTGATTCGCATCCTCCTGCCATCTCTTTGCTGATAAACAGATTGTAAACTCTTTGGAGCAAAACCATTGTTTTATTCTTTCTTTGTGTGGTGGGTGACACAAGGGGGTTCTGGTCTTGGGTTTGACACTTTGGATCTAGGGAAGCAGTTGTAAAAGTAATAGAAAATATTACATCTGTAATCACTAAAGTATACAGAGCCCCTGGAAACAAACAGAACTCACACTGGTATCCAAGCAGTGATGAATAGGGAAGAGACTCGGCAGTTACACAGATACCGAGGACATTCATCCATAGCAGGTCAAAATCTAGGGAAGGTGAGGTCACTGCTGGAGTTGGATCCTTCCCCATCTGGTTGTGGGAGATTTCGGATGCAGCTGTGCAGACACGCCGGGGGCAGGATGCTGAGCCACACGGATGTCAACAGTGATCCAGACTCTCAGCTCCCAGGAAAAGTATTAGCCCTCAGATAGCTGCAAGTAATAATAATCAGATTTTATGCTTATCGTAAGGAAAAAAAAAATGCCAAAATTGCCCTAATAGCTCTATAAACAGTTTATCCCATTATTCATTTCTTTCTTTGCCAGTGCAGTAACCTGAACACAGATGGCCAGGAAATATTTTTTCCATCATGTGACATTTGGGGACTATTGTCAGTTTGCTTTCTGCACCATGGAGCAAGCTCATGTGTGGAAAGGTAGAGGAAAAAAACAAACAGCAACGGAATAGGCAAGAACCTTGTATTAAATGCATTCACTCGGGCTGGGGGAATGCACCCCTGAGTCCAAACCATCTTGAAAGAGGCAACTTCCAAGGCAGAGAAATCCTCTGACTGACCTAAGGATTATTTAATTGATTAGACAAAGCGGAAAAGATCTCTGAGGAGAGACTAAGGATTGCAGCAGGGAGCCAGCAGCCGTGGTGCCTGGGGGACTCAGGAGGAAGGCTGAGGTCCAGGTCACCACCCTGGGTCAGGATTCAATCCTGCTGCTTTCACACACCTACTCCATTTATTTTTTTTTCCTGTGTTCTCTGCCACAGGGAAATTTTACTTTTGAAACTGAGAGGCAAAGGCAGCCGGAGGTAAAGAGGCTCTTCTCCAGCTTCCCGTGCTCAAATGAGGGCTGTGGCTCCCAAACTGTGATGGGCAAATGGCTGAGCAACCTCCACACAGTAACCCACCTGTCACTGAGCCCTGGAAATGATCTCAAGCTGGCAACAGCTACCTAAGTGTCCGTGTTAGAAGGCAAAATCAAAGAGACAATTTCAAACTCAAGAAACAAATGAATACAAATGTTCGCCAATTATATAGTTTGGGGATATCCTATCAACCTTAATCATACTTCATGGCACTTTGAGACAGTAAATAATGTTCTCCTTAACTCAGAAATGGAAAACCTGCCAGGCTCATGATGATGAGAGAGAGAGGGAATAAGGTGATAAAGCACAATAGAATGTGGTAGCGCTTGGATTGGCATTTAAAATTGGTCTTGCACCTTTGAGTGGAACTAAACTCTGCTATAACCATGTTATGAAACTGTGAAAACCTGTACAGGAGCCCAAACTGGGATATGTCACACCACGAGAACAGCTGTGTTACAGATGATGCCCCAGAGCCCAATGTATTATAAAAGGACAGCTCAGACTTTTCCTTTTTAGAGAAAGAAAAACAGTAATATATTTTTTAAAGGATATTTTTGTTCAGGTTTTCCTATTGAAAATAGAACTTAAAACCTCTTTTCTATTGGTGATCAAATCCAAATATTGTTACCAATAATGGTTTTATCAACAACTGTTTTAAAGAAAAACCCTAATTTTTGGAAAAACGGTGAATTGAAAATTGAGTAGTTCTAAATTTCGACCAGGAAAAGGCATAAGGGAGAAAAAGCCTAATTTTTGGAAAAAAACGGTGAATTGAAAATTGAGTGGTTCTAAATTTCGACCAGGAAAAGGCATAAGTCCATAGAAGCTCAGTGAGAGACAGAACTCCCAGCTCCCTGCTCTGTGGGTCACCCTACCACTGTACCATGTGTCCTTCCATATATTTACAGTAGTCAGGGACTTCCTATATACAGATGCAGGATGAAATGCATTTACACAAAGCTCTTTGAACCAAAAAGTAATGATTACCTGCAATGAGCAAACAGAATATATGCTGCTGGTGAAATGTTTTTTCAGGCTTTTTTTCTCCTTGTGATAAACTTGACTCATCTTTTTCCTATTACCAAAGCACAAAATAGATATTTTTGTTAATTTGCTAAGGAGTTAATTCTCTTTGCAATTTTTTGGAGAATAACCAATGTAATGAGGTTGCATAGAAATGATTTCTGGGGAAAATACATCATGCCTTTGTTATTTCTTCAAGCGCTGTACACACATCTCTCTCAACTCTTTGTGCACATCATGGAGCTAATACACGCTGCGAGGTTAAAAAATAGCTGCGTAGAAAAAACTGAATTTGACTGGCACGCTCCATGAAGGTCACAGAGCCAGAGGGATTTCACACGATTTCACACAGTGCTCAGGGCAAACAACTTATCCTACTGAATTTTGACAGGGGCCCACATCTAAATCCCTTCCTCTGAGCGCTACCAAAACTGGAAAGAAGGCTGCGTGTGGATATAATCTCTACAAGTGGCCTTTGCTGCCTCTCAGCTACTTCAAATATGAGCAGCTTCAAATACAGGAAATATTCAGAGCCGAGTTTGAAGCACACTGGAAATCTGCACCTGAAACCTACTTTTTAATGCTGGAGTCTGACTTTCTTGCTACCGACGAACAGTGCCTTAGAGCTAAGGCAATTCCATCAGCCTGAAAGAGCAGGATAGAAAAGGCTAGATCTTCTCTAACGTCAATTAGGAGGGCTTCTGTGGTCAAACCATCATTAGGAAGGGAAAGAGGGAGGAAGAAGCCAGGAGTCAGTACGCAGCATCCTGCATCAGACCTGAAAGCAGAACTGGCCTGACTCACAGCTGCTGCCGCAGCAGGCAACAAACAGCTCCCAGATTAAAGGCACAGCACAGAAAAGAAAAAAAAAACAATAAAAAACCCCCAAAACAACAAAACCCAAACAACAATTAAATCACTGATTTCAGCCACATCGCTGCATATATATCAACAGGATGTATTTGTCCTTTTATTGAATGAGAAAGTTCAATATTTGCTGTCAACTGGAATGTACTTCTCCTGGCTCTGTTTCCCTGTCTTCCCATTTACTCTTCACAACTGTGTGTGACGTCTAATACACACTTTGGGGATACATGAATTATTAAAAGCTATCTTTTCAAGAGGGCTGAGGTGCTATGAAATACCTGAATCGGCTGGCGTTACAATTGACATTCTTTCCACCATGCATTTGGGTTGGGTATTTATCAAGAATTTTTTCAAATATGTAACCAGAACTGTTTGTTGTTTTTTTCTTTCCAAAAGAATTAGGAGTTGCTGAGCTTTCTAATCATAGGGCTGTTTGCCATAGCTGTCAGTGTTTCTGGTATTATACATGGCAAATATTTCTCTTTGCCAAAGCTGACAATATTTCTCAGCAGGGGATTTGCAAAGAAAAGTCCAAAAAGGGATTTGCAACACTTGTGCAAGGACCTCAGATTCAGGCTTTTTAAATTCCGTGACTCCCTGGATTTCAGCCATTCTGAAAAAGGCTCTAAATACCTAAATAGCGATTATAAAAATCACATAGCGTTGTCTTCCCAACTTGTATGTTCCTGATGTAAATTCATAGAACCAGTTGTGACTGAAGTTAAGATTACTTAATTACTTAAGTAATTACACTCAGGAAATCGTGAGGGCTGATGTTTTTAATTTCTCAGCAGGACTGTGCTGAATAAGGTGACGATCCTGCAGACGTTGGATGCATGTTTCCTCCTGCTCATATGGATGCTCATACAAGAAGAACACGCAAGAAGTGGATCTTGGGATGGATCTTGGGACTACGATCTTAACATTGATGACTTTAGACTTTCTTTCCAAACTAGCTGATTGATGACAGAATATTTTAATTGGCACTTTGTTCCCTCGAGGGGGAAAAAAAAAAGTGATTTTGTAATTTTCTCTCCCTGCTATTTCTGTAAGCAGAGATGCCTTTTTTCCCCCTGAACATAGATTTTTCTGATCACCGGTGGCATGCCTCATCAGCTGCAGAGATAAAACAGAATTTCCTACCCATATGAAGAAAAGCCTAAAAAGGATTTGCAAGACTTGTGCAAGGACCTCAGATTCAGGATCTTTAAATTCCGTGACTCCCTGGATTTCAGCAAAAGAAAAGTCCAAAAAGGGATTTGCAACACTTGTGCAAGGACCTCAGATTCAGGCTTTTTAAATTCCGTGACTCCCTGGATTTCAGCCATTCTGAAAAAGGCTCTAAATACCTAAATAGCGATTATAAAAATCACATAGCGTTGTCTTCCCAACTTGTATGTTCCTGATGTAAATTCATAGAACCAGTTGTGACTGAAGTTAAGATTACTTAATTACTTAAGTAATTACACTCAGGAAATCGTGAGGGCTGATGTTTTTAATTTCTCAGCAGGACTGTGCTGAATAAGGTGACGATCCTGCAGACGTTGGATGCATGTTTCCTCCTGCTCATATGCAATTCTGAAAAAGGCTCTAAATACCTAAATAGCGATTATAAAAATCACATAGCGTTGTCTCCCAACTTGTATGTTCCTGATGTAAATTCATAGAACCAGTTGTGACTGAAGTTAAGATTACTTAATTACTTAAGTAATTACACTCAGGAAATCGTGAGGGCTGATGTTTTTAATTTCTCAGCAGGACTGTGCTGAATAAGGTGACGATCCTGCAGACGTTGGATGCATGTTTCCTCCTGCTCATATGGATGCTCATACAAGAAGAACACGCAAGAAGTGGATCTTGGGATGGATCTTGGGACTACGATCTTAACATTGATGACTTTAGACTTTCTTTCCAAACTAGCTGATTGATGACAGAATATTTTAATTGGCACCTTGTTCCCTCGAGGGGGGAAAAAAAAAGTGATTTTGTAATTTTATCTCCCTGCTATTTCTGTAAGCAGAGATGCCTTTTTTCCCCCTGAACATAGATTTTTCTGATCACCAGTGGCATGCCTCATCAGCTGCAGAGATAAAACAGAATTTCCTACCCATATAACTCAGGCTCTTCTGTTAGAGGCAGGCCAGGTGTCTTTTCTGTCTGTGAGACTGATGGTTAAAACTGTTTTTTTTTAACGATGCAATGCCTTAATTCATTTTCTGCTGGTAGCTTTCATGAGACTGATGGCTAAAACTGGGTTTTTTTAACGATGTAATGCCTTAATTCATTTTCTGCTGGTAGCTTTGATCCTGCAGACGTTGAATGCACGTTTCCTCCTGCTCATACGGATGCTCACGCGAGAACACCACGCAAGAAGTGGATCTTGGGACTACGATCTTAACATTGATGACTTTAGACTTTCTTTCCAAACTAGCTGATTGATGACAGAATATTTTAATTGGCACCTTGTTCCCTCGAGGGGGGAAAAAAAAAGTGATTTTGTAATTTTATCTCCCTGCTATTTCTGTAAGCAGAGATGCCTTTTTTCCCCCTGAACATAGATTTTTCTGATCACCAGTGGCATGCCTCATCAGCTGCAGAGATAAAACAGAATTTCCTACCCATATAACTCAGGCTCTTCTGTTAGAGGCAGGCCAGGTGTCTTTTCTGTTCGTGAGACTGATGGTTAAAACTGTTTTTTTTTAACGATGCAATGCCTTAATTCATTTTCTGCTGGTAGCTTTGCCTTGCTATCAATGTTTGAAAAGGCCGTGTTTCTGAGTTTCAGAAACATTTTTGATTTAGTGAGAGAAGGAAATGGAAATACAGCTTCTGCTTCTAGCTGAAATGTCCCTTCCAAATTCCTTATTGTCACCGAGTGACCTCTGCCATCACCAGCATCTCCTTCTCCTGTGTCCTGCTCCTTCCCGATAACGAGTTGCACTGAGAGGTGCCCTGCCAGCCGCCACACACCATAGGTAAAGATCTGTGCTGATTTAATTTGAGAAGAAATTTGCCTCAAAAATAAGTGAGCAGATGAAAAGAGAAATTATAATGGGTACCAGGATGCAGGTTGCAGTACAGCAGTCACTGCTACAATACAGGAAAGCAGCCATATGTTCACAAGTGTAATATTTTGTGCTTTATTTTAATTCTGGTTGGCTCAAGATGGTTAGAAAGCTTTTACAAATGAGCTGATGGTATGAGCCTGATATCTGAAATGTAAATCCTGCTCGCTTCACTCTTACTAAAAGAGTGGTCCTACTGGCTAACTCCATCAAGTTAAACCAATTTAAACCAAAAATACGTTGAAAAATACTGGACGGATTCTGACTAGAGCCAGCCAGGTGGGATAAATTCCGATTTACTGCAGTATAAATCAGGAGGATATGACCCACCTGGCATGAAAAAAAAAACCCCACAGTCATATAATGAAAAGATCTTCCAGATGCATTGAAATCCCTAAGAGGATCACTCCTTTCTGCTCGTAAAAGTGAGAGAAAAATGTGTTTCGGTCCTATAGAGAGAAACTGCCACTATCAAAATTATCGCAATGAAGAAACTCATAATAACCCAAATCATTTTCATAGTTGAAGCGAAGTTTTCTGCTCGGATGTGATTCGATTTCCACTGCAGACAGCGTGCTGACATTTACTAACGGATTAGCACATCATTCTGCATCACATCAAACGTGCCGCAGCGGCGTAGCCTCTGGCCCCACACATATGGCTGCCATTTGATATCAATGTGACTTGCAGGAGGGCTGCAGCTGAGTCTGCCCTAGGTGAGCCTACGTGTTTATTACTGCCTCCCAGAGAAAGCTGCCCTGTATCTGGGACTTGGGAGGGGAAAGGGAATCTCAGCCAGTGAAAAAATCCTGATAAAAAAGACTAGGATCTGCTAGTTTGATCCCTTTTGGGGCTGGTTGTGAGCTGAATCCTGCAGCCTCTCAGATTAGGAGCTGTGAGTCCTTGCCATGACCCTGGGAAGGCATTTTAGCTTCTGCCCAGCACTTGTTTGTAAGCTGACCCCACCAAGAGGTGGGTGGTGACTGCACACCTTTCACCATAACCACAGGAGTTCCCAAATGACTAAAAACACACAACACTAAGCTTAAAAACCAACCCAAACCCTATGGAGTCAGCGTGCCCCACAGGGAAGCACATCTACAGGTACAGACTGGGCTGGGAGCTGGAGGATAACCCGTGATGAGGACAGTCCTCGGGCAGTACATCACCCAGCTGATCGAGACAGAAGGAAGGAGTGAAGTTGGAGTATCCACCATATCTTTGGTGAACAGATCCCTAAAGTTGGTTTCATCTCCACGGCTAGAGGTTGCTCTCAGCAGCCAAGCTGGATAAATCAGCTCCCTGGGAACAAGAATCACAGAATCACAGAATCACAGAATCTTCTAGGTTGGAAGGGACCTTAAAGATCATCTTGTCCAACCGTCAACCTAACTGACAAAAATAGACACCCACACAACAAACAAGGAGCATCATCACTAAACCATACCTCCCAGCACTTCATCAACCCGTCTTTTGAACACCTCCAGGGATGGTGCCTCAACCACCTCCCTGGGCAGCCCATTCCAATGCCTGATAACCCTTTCAGTGAAAAAATTTTTCCTAATATCCAGCCTGAACCTCCCCTGGCACAACTTGAGGCCATTTCCTCTTGTCCTGTCGCCTGTGACTTGAGAAAAGAGACCGACCCCCACCTCTCTACACCCTCCTTTCAGGTAGTTGTAGAGAGCAATAAGGTCTCCCCTCAGCCTCCTCTTCTCCAGGCTGAATAACCCCAGTTCCCTCAGCCTCTCCTCATAAGACTTATTCTCCAGACCCCTCACCATCTTTGTCGCCCTTCTCTGGACCCGCTCCAGCACCTCAATGTCTTTTCTATGGTAGGGGGCCCAAAACTGGACACAGTACTCGAGGTGAGGCCTCACCAGTGCCGAGTACAGGGGGACAATCACCTCTCGGGCCCTACTCGCCACGCTGTTCCTGATACAGGCCAGGATGCTGTTGGCTTTCTTGGCCACCTGGGCACACTGCTGGCTCATGTTCAGCAAACTTCTCTTGTGGGCTGGAGTCATTTGCACAAGCCTTTACCGGAGCTGGGGGATTACTGCTGGAGCACAACCAAAGGGCAGGACCAAGATGTAATAAACAGCTGAAAGGCTTTTTACTGCTGAAAGTTGAATTCATGGTCCAGTTTCTCATTTGATAAATCCATAGCTGTCGGCTACAAACACTTCAGAGCAGATTCGCCGCATAAAAGCACAATGTGCTGTACCCCCAACTCTGATCCTGGCAGATACAAACGTGAAGAATCAATTTCTCGCTCCTTTTTGAAATGTGGCTGTCTGTAAGTGCTGATTGTAAACTCATTTTCCACTAAATGTCCTCATCCTTTCCCTCCGCTATGTAGAAGAAAAGCATCCAAAATGCAACAGAGGAAAACTGGTGATATGGTAAAGGTTGTACAGTGCATGGTGATGGTATAACGGGCAGTTCCTGCTCCACCAGAGCACAATCCAAGCAACTCAGAACTGAGCTTTGCAGTAAACCAGAAGAGACAGACCGACAGATATCCTGCATCTGGACCAGGACAATTTTCCTACTCACTCACTCTCCAGAGTCACATCCTTAGTTGTTCTAAATCTGCACAGCCCAACTGATTTCACTGCAGTGGGGTGTACAGCAGGTAATTATTCATGCCTAGAGAGGTGACAGTTGTTGGGACCACAGAGGAGCAAGTCCATCTGTAGCCTGAAGAACTGAATTTATCTTTCTGACTTCTGCTGAAACTGCTAAAGCAAAGGGATTGATGAAAACAGGGAAAATATAGACACAAAGCATTGAAGTAAGCATGGGGAGAAGACCTGCTGCATCATGTAGACCCTCCCACCGAAGCAGGGATAGGTACCAAAACCAATTAGTTTTCCAGAAAATTCATTTTTCACCTTTAATTCAGAGGCTGAAAGCAGACAGCAGAGTGCAGACTAAGGTGTTGAACCACACACAACAACCAGTGAAGGACTTAGACCTGGTGGGTCTTGAACCATCCTTTAAATGCCCTGGAACACACAGAATCATAGAATGGTTTGGGTTGGAAGAGACCGTCTAAAAATAGACACCCACACAACAAACAAGGAGCATCATCACTAAACCATACCTCCCAGCACTTCATCAACCCGTCTTTTGAACACCTCCAGGGATGGTGCCTCAACCACCTCCCTGGGCAGCCCATTCCAATGCCTGATAACCCTTTCAGTGAAAAAATTTTTCCTAATATCCAGCCTGAACCTCCCCTGGCGCAACTTGAGGCCATTTCCTCTTGTCCTGTCACCTGTGACTTGAGAGAAGAGACCGACCCCCACCTCTCTACACCCTCCTTTCAGGTAGTTGTAGAGAGCAATAAGGTCTCCCCTCAGCCTCCTCTTCTCCAGGCTGAACAACCCCAGCTCTCTCAGCCTGCCACTGTCACTTTCTGCTGTGGGACTCTGCAGACTGTGCCACAGGCTCAAGAGAGGGGCTCCCCAAAATGCAGATGTGGAAGCCCCATCTGCATTTCCATGCTGGGCTCAGGGCTCCCACTGGCGACTGAAGCTACTGATGGTGGAACAAATTCAGGAATCGTGCCCCCAGCGAGCAGCTTTAAATTAACCTGATTATTTCATCCCAGCTCTTTGACAAATGAGTCTGATTTATTTAGCTCATTCGAAACAAGTTCATTTTAATGAAGTTATTTATATAGCTCCTTGATGCCATTAGCCAGATTACATGCTGTCCAAAGGGCATAATGCATGATCTCATTTCCAACTTAAACCCCTTCTATTTCTTTCATCCTCTAATTTAAGTTGCAGGAGTTCACAACTTATGTTCTTCCGCTTTCTCTCTGGATGGCGAGAAGTCGCTTGACAGCTGCCAAGCAGTATTATCAACTCATTTAGTCACTTTTTCTCTAGCCTAGGAAATCCGATTAGAATGTGAAATATTTCTGCTAAATTGCATGGAAATGCAGGGCTCTCTAATGTCCAGAAACATATCACTTTGTCACTTTGGGAAATGGGCAGTGTTATCACGGCCACTGCCCTGCAAATTGCCAAATTTGATTAACTGCTTTGATTGCTTCTGAAGATTATTCTCATCAGTTTTTTCAAATCTCTAGTAGGAAGAAAGAGATCGATTGTGACTCGGGTTTCAAGCCCTACCCTGCAATGAATTTTCCAGGAGAAGAATTCTTTGCACTCGTACTCAACATACAGGCACAGAACTCCACCCCACAGAGCTCTTGGCGTGGCTGAGCCTTGCTCTGAACGTATGAGGGAACTCCAGATGAGGGACACGGACACTTCAAATCACCACTGAAACTGGGCACTGGGTACAAACCTAGGCACAGAATCCTCCATTCTTTGGGACTTCAGGTGGAATTGCAATCAGCCAGATCAATGCATCTGAAGAACTCGCTCATGCAGGACTGGACTGTCGTTGATGTTACTTATGAATTGTTGACTATGAAAACTGCTACCTGAGGACCACATATGCTTATACTTCAGAGGCCTCTCTTTGGTCCTTCTGATGTAAGGACATTTATCAAGATGTCAGAGGAGAGAGAAAAAGTGCCTCTGGACATTTCTGGAGGATGATCTTGTCTGTCTAAATTAGCCTCTGTCCCCTCTTCTTCATTGTGAGGAACGCACAGGAAGTGTTAGGCACCTACATCCTAAGAGGACCCATCCACCTGGCCATCACCACAGAACAGGTCTCTAACGGACTGGTTTCTTATTAAACGGGAAGAACATGAGAGGAGCACCAGTGCTCACTTCTTTTTGCATGAGAACTGTTGGTACAATCCCTGTCCCAGGAGTTGGTGGGCTTGTGTCCAGGCTCCTCCCCAACATGGGGCATAGGTCCACGAGGGTGTTCTCCTCAACAGTGAAGTCATCTAAAGAGCTTTCTAAGGTAGTCCTCCTGCAACCACTTCTGCTTATACGTCCTGCAGCCCTCTCCCGAGGCTTTATAACAGCTCTGTGGCTTTGTGATGAAAATGGGGTCACTGAAAAGATCCAGGGCAAAGCAGAAAGACAACAAAAAATACCTATTTTTTGGACATTTTTCTTAACCCAGATCACTTCAATCGTGCTGCATTCTGGCAGGGATGGTGAAGGCTTGTTCTTACACAGAGCCCAGGGTAGGAATCCTGATGCTCAGCTGGGCAGGACAAAATAAGGGTGTCACACCCAGCTCTGTGTACTGTGTGAGGCTTTTACATTACACCCTCACTGGAGAAATCTGAGGCTTGTGACAGAAATCCTTGTTTGGCTCCAAGAGTGCTGGATGCTGGAATAGGCATTTCCTTTTCTTGGTGTTTCTGGCCTTCAGCTCTGGCATTTTCAGCTGCTCTCCAAAGATATGGATGCAGAGCTCCAGGGACCTCTCAAGCAAAGCAAGGAGACAAATCTGAAGAGTTTAAGCACCTTTTGGACAGCAGTTTTAGAAAGCTGATGAGGTCTATCACTGGCTTTTGGCAGCTTTTTAGACCTTTAAATTTAGAGATTAAATAGGCTTATCACACCTTTCACTAATTCCACCAAATATTCTTTTTTTTTTCAATAGAAAACTGTTTGGGGTTGTTTTTTGTTGTTTCCCAGAAAGAAACTACTGAGAGAAACTTTTAATCACACTGTACATTGCAAGAAAAACAATCAGCAATGAGCCACAGTATCAAGCAAGTGAGATAAAATAAAAAGAATCATTAAAAACTAGGGCAGAAGTGACCCTCGAGGTTATTTAGGTTGTGTCTCTGGTGTATCTGCTGACAGAAACTGCAGGCTACCATTAAAGGGAGGCTGCAAGACCAGCATAGGCCCAAAAGGCAGGTTTTCTAAACACCAGAAAATCCTACATTGAGAGAAATAATGCTGTGAATAGCTTTTCTTCCAAGGGAAAGATTTAGGTTTGGAGTTGAGTTCCGCCTGCCAGCCCTGTGTTAATCCAAAGAGACAAAAATAAAACTGGCCGACCTGCTTACATAGCTGAAGTTGGAAGCAGAACAACGGAGAGGAGAAGAATTTCATTTTGTAGTAAAACAAATTTAGGAACAAACCAGAATGAAAACAAAAAGTAGATGCCACTTGCTGACATCCCCTCTGAGCTGAAGAAGCTGGTTCCCAGTTCCTGGGTATATCGCAGCACCACCTGCCAGCAGAGAGTAGAATTACATGAAAAATGGTACATTTTGCCTGAAGAAAACACTTTGTCCCCTACAAATGCACGGGAGCTTTGTCATTGCTTTCATGGTAACCAGCACTTGGCAAACACCGCCTAAACGCTGAACCTACACAAAAGCTAAATCAACCTGCAGCTCCAAAACAGGATGCATTTTTCCCAGGTGGAACACATCCCTCTCCTCCCACAGCTCCTCGGAGAGTTCAAGACCATGACCACACGGCTCCAATCACTGGAATCTTATGGGTAACATAGACCAAGGAACCAGCTCTTGTCCCCTGTGTTATCTCTTCCTCCCTGGCACAGCTGCTGCTCCCCTGCCCACCCACAGCCCCTGCCCACGCAACCCGTGTGTGATGCCACGCAGGAACCACCTGCCCGCTTCTCTCTGTCCCTCCTGCGGCAGCAACTAAACGTTGCCACCCTCTCCTCATGCCTCCCCCTGCCATCAGCGCCTTCCATTTTGGCGGCACACAGTAAGCCGCTTCCCAACCGGGATCCATCTGCTCCTCCCATCTGCTCTGTCCTCTTCTCTCCCTTCTCTTCTGCCAGCGAGGCTGTAAAGGCTCTTTCCTTCTCCTCTTCTACTGTCCATACACCCATCCTTCCCGTTCCTCTGGATATCCCCTCCAGCCACCAAATCCTTTACGGATCCTGTGAATTGCCCAGCTCCTTTCCTGCTGTACTCACTATCATCCCAAAGCCACAAGCAGCTCAGACCCACGTAGACCTTGATGGCAGCTTGCCCTCTTCTCACTGTCTCTGCCCTCTTCTCATCCTCTTCTCACTGTTCCTTTTTCTTCTTCATGTTTAGCTGTATCAACACAAACATTGCCAGTCTCAGGTTAGGCTCAGTGGGACAGCTACTGCTGTGGCCCAGTCTGTGCGGAGCACTGGGCGCTTCTAGATGGCAACCCATCTGGTAAGCGTGCTTGCCCATGCAGCCTAGACTGGCTGTGATCGTAATTTAGGTGTCTCAGTAGAGGTTTCGGGAAAAAAAGAAAGGAAAATGCCCTCCTTCTCAGCTCCACAGACTGTATTGAGGCTCCTGAATACGTTGACATTCTCTGTTTTCCAGGACTCTGGCAGAGGGTAACACAACAAGCGCTCAAAACCTATCACTAGAGGCTTTCAAGGTGAGTCAGTCCATCACAGCCTCACTCAGGTGCAAGTGAGGAAATATATGAGACATTGTCACCAAAGACAAGGTCTCAAAATGAGTGACCACTGACCGAATCACAGAATGATATGGGGTTGGAAGGGACCTTCAGAGATCATTTAGTCCAATCCCCCTGCCAGAGCAGGTCCACCTAGAGCAGGTTGCACAGGCACATGTTTTGAACGTCTCCAGACATGGAGACTCCACCACCTCTCCATGGGATTTTTCTGAGGCCAACCCCCAAGGGCAATAATTTTTCTTACAGGAGATTCACTCTGCAGTGGAGAAGCCACACAAGCTCACACTGTGCTGTTACTCCTTCTCTGGCACCTCCCTCTTTCATGGCAGCTCTTCAGAGCCTGAGCAATCCTCCAGAGCCAGCACCTACCAAACTGTGAGCATATGAATGAACAAGTGTTATATAAATACTAGATTTTTTTTATATACATAAAAATATATTTTTCTATAAATACGTGAATACATTTGCTATACCCATATGTAATTAGACACATATCTATACAGATAGCAATCTATGTAAATATGAATAATCCCATAAACAAACAGGAATCAGACTGTTTGCAGGGTGGTGCAGTGAGGAGAGGTGTCTTTCCCTCGGGGTTTGTTCCCTCCAGGTTGTGCCAACTGCTACCTCCACTCCGGAATTCCCTGCCCTAGAGAGTAACATCTCCGTGCCTGCAACAGCAAGATACAGTTCCTGGGGAAAGGATGGAAAAATGCACGTACAAAGGCTTAGCCAGGGGATAATCCGCAGGAGACAGTCCAGCTCTCCTCTGCAGACTTGCATTTTTCTTGGAGCAAAGTTATTATGACTGACATGAAGATGTGTTTTTGGAATGCAAACCCCGAACTGCTGCTCAGCTCCCTGATCCCCGCCAGTGCGACTGGGAGTGGATGGAATTAGAGCAGTGGACTTTGGTGGGTCAAATCAGTGTTCCAGCTCTACCAGCTCAAAGGGACAGAGGGAGCACAACGGGTAAATACATGCAGGCAAAGGAGGAGAACCTCCAGAACTGGGGATTGCAACAAGCTGGCGACAAAGGCACAATTTGTGACAGCATCTTTCCATGAAACCACAGACAAGAGAAGTAAACCAGTACAGGGTCTGAACTAGGACCAATGCACCAGGACTGCACTAAGCAAGGCACATCTTACATACCGAGGTAGAGCTGAAGGACCATTTTTATTCCTCTGTAAGCACCAAGGCTCCTTCTGCTGCCAGTAACATACAACCGAAGATCTCCCTGATGAGATCCAGTCAAATGAAATTGGTAGTTCCTTCTGCATTTAATCATTTCATGTATAACACAAACTTCCAGAAGCCAAAACCTTGAAATTCCCATCCTTTCTGCAGCACAGGGAGTGGAAAGTCCATCTTGTCTCAGAAGCAGGAGGCACAACGGGGCAGGGTTTGAGCAGCCGGGGTCTGCAGGTGCCCACCATGGAAGGAGGCTATGGCCACTCACAGGAGCTCCAGCTGGCTCTGAAACCACTGAAAATGAGCCTTTGTGTGCCAAAACACCACTCAGTCAGGAGAGAGTGGGGAGCCCCTGCTCAGACAGATTTTAGGCAGAGAGGCAAAAAGAGGAGAGACATGTAAAGAGACAGGCGAAGGGGGAGACAGTGGAGGAGATGTGTGGCTGGTGATGTGCTCCTGGAAGGAGATGCTCCATGCCAAAAGGGTGCGCTCCCAAGGGACACTCTGCACTTGCAGCCCATCAGTGACCCAGGCTAGAGCAGAGGAGCATCATTAAGAAGCAAAAAGCAGCAGAAAGAAACCATTACACACCCAGTAAGAGCCTGCTGCACTGTGACTTTACCAAATGTCCTGGGATGGCCTAAGCATAAACCCACCAGGCACCAAAGGGAAGCTGAGTCTCAGAAGGGGGAGAAAATGCATTTAATTAAGTGTTTGATTGTTCATGGGGTTTTTTGATACCCAAATCAGTGATCAGAAGTTGGTGCTAACTGGTAATAAATTAAATATAAGTAAAAGCTCCTCCAAATTCAAGACTCTCTTTCCCACAACAACTAGGTCCTCTGAATCTCCAGGGAATGGTCCTGTACCTGTCCACTACAGGAGAGGGCTGACCTACTGGGATGTTGGTGCTCTCCACACCAAATGAAAGGAGCAGCTCCACTCCAAACGCTTGTCTGAAAGTGCATCTTGGTCAGGAGGGAGTGTGGAGATACAAAGACAACAAGCAGAGCTGAGGATGGGAGGTGGTTGTCCATCTCAGAACAAAAATACTTCGCGTATCCCTGGGAAAACTAAAGTTAGGAGCCTAAAAGACTTCCCAGTCAGGGGTGCCCTAAGTGGTTAGGTTGAGCTGAAGCAGTAGCAGTTTGGACTGCCTGCTGGGAGCTGCAGGACGTCAACGTTTAAAGCAATCCATGTAGGTTTTAGGCATGCTGATCCCAGCCAGTTAACATGAGAGAGAAAGACAGAAATAAAAGAGTCGTGCAAAATATCTCCTGCCTCTCTGGTAATTGCTCTGACTTGACATCAGGGAGATCTCTGTGTGGGTTCATCCCTGCTCCCTGCCCAGCCCTGCAACTGCTCCACCAGCCTTTACTGCCCTGGTGCCTCAGCTGCACGTCACCCGTGATGCCAAAAGGCAGAAGGCAGTGAGCAATGTGGTCATACCCCAGCCCAGGGATTTGATAATACAACCAAGATCTAGGATTTTCTCTTCCAGCTGCATCAAAATCTGCTCCAGAGTTTCCTACATCAACTACTGGTCCTCTCTGTCACCTACTTCATGTTTACACCATACAGGTCAGTTCAAGAGCCAGCTCCTAAGGCCAGCCACACTGCTTGTTGTCTTGTACATCATCCACCCTACCCATCTCCCAGTGCTTAATACGTATAATTCAAGGATTTCTCTAACTTCTACTTTTTGCTTTTCTTCATTTGAACCTTGGAGAAACTTTTTTATTCTATTAAGAAAAAGGATGTATACCATGCTTTCAGTCTTCTACACTTCCTGTCACCGTCCATCTAATCAGATTTAGGATTATTAAGTTTACGCTTTGCCTTCGGGATTTATGGTGAGTCATCAGCATGTTGATGATCCTCCATCTCACATCTTCTTCTTATCAAGCAGTGCCACAGTCTCACTTTTCCCCTAATGCCTGACGAGGAGTGAACTCAGTGTACCTACAGAGCAATGCTAATTTAGCTTTAACTTCATTGCAGCGAAGGGAAAATAGTTTCATCTCTGGGATGCAACTGGTGGGTCCAAAACACATTGCAGTAGAGACACCTGGTGGCTACCAGGAATATAGGTCCTCTGGAAGAAAGCTGTATGGACGGGTAAAAAACTAACTGCTACGTTAAAAAAAGGGATTGTTAGGTCCATAGCAAACTCTGTGTGTGATTCTTTCATCAAGTTAAGTAGGTATATATATATTTAATTGTTCCCTTAATAACTCAGGATCCATGAATATAATTTGCTTCACAGAACAAGAGTCCATTATCCATTAACAGAGCAAGATTTCATCCTGTTCGTAAAACAACAGAGTATCCCAGTCATCGCTTTTTGTACATGTAACTTGAATCTGATAGAAAGTAAATGTTCCTGATTATAGTTACATCATGGATCTGTCAGAAAAGTGATGTTATTCCCATTATACAAATGGGGAACGGGCACAAAGAGAGGTCATAATCGCAAAACTGTGCACAAAGTCCTGCACACATGTGACTAAGGCACAGGAGGGTGACATACAGTTCCCAGTGCCCCAGTTCACAAAGTGCTGTCGCAGGATCTGGCAGCAGCAGATTGTCACCATCCTATCTCGCTATGACACATCCCAGACCACCACCACTATGTAAAAGGAGGTACAAGATTTTGCAGTAAAAATATTGTTTTCTACAAGGTACATCTGGATAAGTAAGATAAAAAGACAATAAGGAGAAAGACTTTATACCCAGCATGAAAGAAGCTCCTAACTGGGGGGATAACATATGGAGAAAACAAGCTCGGTGTGGAAGGAGTCTTCTTCATGTTTGCTGCTTACTACATGAGGTCCTTGTAGAAATTTTCACATGGTGAAGATATATATGAAATGTCAGAATTATTGCTTCCTGTACAGTCTGAACTCAGGCTCCTGATTATGTATTCTGGTACAGCTCAACTAAGTGATAGCCTGTTATTTAAAAGCAAAACCACAACTGCCTGGGGAAAAAAAAAAAAAAAAAGCAAAACAGAGATGTACTTCAAAAAAGGCAAATGTAGGGTCCCCGCTTCATTTGCTGAAAAAATTGTACTTCTACTTTGGCCAAGGAGTGCCTAAGGACACTGGGCACTTAAATTTTTCCCTGGAAGTCAACTACTGGACATGGAATTTGAGATCCCCCAAGGTTTGATGTCTGGAAAGACCAAGACACAGACACTAGAGTTAATTTAAGTGTGCTTCGAACAAAACAGATGCTATAGATCCTGCTTCCAGCTCCTTATCCCCGCTGCCTTCTCCTTGTCCCAGCCATGCATTTCATCTCCATTCTCTCACCACCATCATTTCATGTGCAACGTCTCCTCCCCACCCTGCCTTGTCTCCAATTTCCATCTCAGCCCCTCTGCTTCCACATCCCAGCTGAAAACCTTTGTTTTACGAGTGCCAATGCCCAGTTTTACCTCATCGCTATGTTTTAATCCAGAATAAGAGACGGCAAAACCGAACTTTGCTACACTCCCTTCCACAGAAACTCCCTAGGAAGAGTCATGCAGGGGGGACCCAGTTCACCCCAGTATCTCCAAGGTGTAGCATGCTCAGGGCAACCAGAGGAGCCTGAAATCTTATGGGTAAGACACAGTCGCCTAAGCATAGCCATTTAGCCCAATTTAAGATATCCTAGAGCAGATGCAGCATCTGTCCTGCCTTGCTTCTCTCCAGTTGCTGTTTCAGAAGCAGACAAGGCTCCCCCTGGTCATGCCGACTAGTCCTTTGCAGACATCTTCAACACTTTTGAGGTTTTAAGTTATTAAAAGGCACCAGATGTTCAGGATAACTGAATCCTGCCTGGCAAACAGATCCTGCAAGACTCTCCCGAGGCTTTGGGATGCCTACAGCCTGTAGGAAGGTTTGCAGAAAAGCTGTTTACAGAGGACATGGGTACATTTTAAAGCTCTTGAGATGTGGGGGAGGACACAGATGGAGGTCCACCACAATAAGGGAAGTAGCCAAAAAGGGGCTTTCTGATAAAAACCCCTATGAAGACAGACTGAGAGAGTTGGGGTTGTACAGCCAGGAGAAGGCTCCAGGGAGACCTTAGAGCCCCTTCCAGTACCTAAAAGAGCCTACAAGGAGAGATGTAGATGTAGAGATCACTCTCTACAACTACTTGAAAAGACACTGTAGAGAGGCTGGTGCTGGTGTCTTCTCACAGGTAATTAACAACAGAACGAGAGGGAACGGATTCAAGCTCCAACAGGGTAGGTTTAGACTGAACATTAGGAAGGAATTTTTCACAGAGAGAGTGGTCGGGCATTGGAATAGGAGGTGGTTGAGTCACCATTCCTGGATGTGTTTAAGGGACGTTTAGATGCGGTACTGAGGGATATGGTGTAGGGGAGGACTTTGTAGAGTAGGGTAGATGGTTGGACTCGATGATCCCAAGGGTCTCTTCCAATCTGAACGATTCTATGATTCTATGGGCAGGGACTCTTTATCGGGGAGTGGAGTGACAGGATGAGGTGTAATGGTTTTAAACAGAAAGAGGGGAGATTCAGATTAGATTTTAAGGAAGAAATTCCTTGGTGGTGAGACACTGGCACAGGTTGCCCAGAGAAGCTGTGGCTGCCCCATCCCTGGAGGTGTTCAAGGCCAGGCTGGATGGGGCTTTGAGCAACCTGGTCTGGTGGGAGGGGGGTTGGAACTAGATGGCTTTTAAGGTCCCTTTTAACCTAAACCATTCTATGACTCATTACATTTAATGAGGTTTTTACACATAAAATCGTGGGCAGGGGATTCCGCTCTCCCTCCTGCCCTCATCTACCCAGTGTGTCTGTGAGGGGGCTCAGGGCACCCACACCGTGAGGCGGCGAGCACCACCAGCGGCACACCAGCAGGCGCTTGTTTATTCTCGTTTTCAATTCTCATTTTTGATAATAACACCATTTTTTGTGGGGTTTTGTTTTGTTTTTGATTTTTTTTTCCGGGGGCAGTGCCGGGGGCTGGGGCAGGGCCGCTGCCTGCCGTCGGATCTGTCCCCCGGGGCCTGGGCCGCTGTGTCCCCGCCTTCCCCGGGGTGCCGCCGGGCGCCGGCAGCGCTGCGCAGGAAGAAATTCGGGAAGGAGAGAGGGAAAATAAAGGGAGAAACTTGGAAATCAGCAAACCTCGGCTCCTTTGGGAGGGCAGGGAAAGGGGAGAGTGGCGGGTTGGACTCGATGATCCCAAGGGTCTCTTCCAATCTGAACGATTCTATGATTCTATGGGCAGGGACTCTTTATCGGGGAGTGGAGTGACAGGATGAGGTGTAATGGTTTTAAACAGAAAGAGGGGAGATTCAGATTAGATTTTAAGGAAGAAATTCCTTGGTGGTGAGACACTGGCACAGGTTGCCCAGAGAAGCTGTGGCTGCCCCATCCCTGGAGGTGTTCAAGGCCAGGCTGGATGGGGCTTTGAGCAACCTGGTCTGGTGGGAGGGGGGTTGGAACTAGATGGCTTTTAAGGTCCCTTTTAACCTAAACCATTCTATGACTCATTACATTTAATGAGGTTTTTACACATAAAATCGTGGGCAGGGGATTCCGCTCTCCCTCCTGCCCTCATCTACCCAGTGTGTCTGTGAGGGGGCTCAGGGCACCCACACCGTGAGGCGGCGAGCACCACCAGCGGCACACCAGCAGGCGCTTGTTTATTCTCGTTTTCAATTCTCATTTTTGATAATAACACCATTTTTTGTGGGGTTTTGTTTTGTTTTTGATTTTTTTTTTCCTTCAGGTCGTCAGGCAAGAGGGCAACGACGAGCGAGGCACGAAGGGAGCGCGGCTGGAAAGCGGCCTTTCTCCTCAGGGCCGATCAGCGGGGCGGGGAGGGGGTAGGGGGGCTCTTCCCGCCTTCCCCCGGCGCCCGAGGACCCGTGCGCTTTGTGGCGCCGCCGCCGCGGCGGCCCCGGCTCCGTGAGCTTTGTGGCGCGGCCGGCGGGGCGGAAGCGACGGCCCCCAGGCGGGCGGCGGGCCCTTCCGGCGGGCTGCGCCGCGCCGCGCCCCGCCGCCACCACCGCCTCCGCC